>NC_083564.1:28026446-29226446 GCF_019925205.1 Metopolophium dirhodum | reverse complement strand
TGCAGAAGAAAAGTGATAATTTTTATGAAAAACCGATTTTTGAGGAAATTGATTTTATTTATTTGGCGTAACTCAAAAATTAATAACCGTAGACCATTGAAATTTTCACTAAATATTTATATTAGCATTTCACATAAATGTAAAATTTTCATAATATTTTGACTCTTTTCGGGATAGTTATAGCCTTGAGAAATGATTAGAAATTTGTAATTTTTTTTTAAACTCATTTCGAAAAAACTTTTTCACTTAGTAAAAAAGCTTGAAAATTTAATACAAGGTTCCTAAATGTGAGTTAAAAAAATCAGAAATACACAGGCACGATTTTTTTTTATAATATGCAATGAAGTTAAAATGTTGACAAAATTCAACAAAAAAACGAAAATTTTTCAGTTAGAAGTTCATAAATGGTTTATACTTTTCAATGCTAACATTATAGATGTTGAAAGAAGACTCCTCCCAAATTTACCTACCTTAATCACAAAAAAAAAGTTTACCGAAAAACAACAACAATTTATTATGAGGTTTGAATATAAATTTTTACGATATTGGATTTTCATAGGTAAATCAAAGAATTTTCATCAATCAATTTTTGATATTTTGTTGTAACTTAAAAACGAATGAACCTAGATAATTGAAATTTTTACCAAATGTTAAAACGACCATTATCCATTCATGGTAATATTTTCAAACAATTTTGAATCTTTTCAGCTATTATTAGCAATGAGAAATTTTTTAAATGTTGTAATTTATTATTTAGTTAGAAATTCATAAAAGTTTTTCTTTTCATATCTAAGACTAAAAATGTTAATAGAAGATTTTGCATAAGTTTTCTTTCCTATAACAAATAAAAAAAGTGTACTTAAACGGGGCATTACTTTTTATGAGCTTTTGAACTTATAATTTTTTCAATATTTGATATTCAGCGGTAAATTATTGATCGATTTTTGATACTTTGTAGTATTTCTAAAACGAATAAAACCGTAGCCTCACGAAATGTTCACTAAATGTTTATATCAGTATTTTCCATTAATGGTAAAATGTTCAAACTATTTAGACGCATTTTGAGCTATTTAAAGCCATGATAATTTTTCCAAATTGTGTAAACTATTTTTCAGTTAGAAATTCATAAAAGTTTTTTTTCCATAGCTAAGATAAGAAATGTTAATAAAAGGTTCCCAACAAAATTGTCTACTCATAACAATACAATTAAGTTTAGCGTTAAGGAAGAATATTTTTTTATGAGCGTTTGAATATATGATTTTTACAACATTGTATATTTTTGTAGTAATTTATTGAATTCAACGAGACCTTAAATGATTTTCTTTATTATTACAGTTGTAATCTGGTGAAATCTATTTGAAGATGTCTTCCGGCCATATAGTATTACTACAGCATTATCGTTATAAGTAAGCTAGGCCAGTGGCCCCAAACCTTTTTTAAATCACTTAGATAAATTATTTTTCTAGGTGTCAGATTGTATGTCTACATGTTGTCCGACTTCATGTATACTATTTTGCTCTTTACACTATATTATATAATACCTATAATATGTCAGGCACTGAGCAGTCTGGGGTATTTACTACAGTAGCCATATGCCCATATGTGTTCGGCGCCACTGAGCTAGGCCTAGGATCACGCAACGTCTCCGCTCGGAATCGTTTTTCGTATCCAATGATGTATCATTGAATTAAAATATAACACATCCAAAATTACAGAGTTATACTCGACAACTACTGTACAGCAGATCGATACACACTTGTCCACCTTTTAACATTAAAATTGAGGGTTTTGTCACTGGACAGCTTCTATCCTCATACTATGTTCTCGTGTAAATAATTATTCTCCTTATATTATATTTGCTTATTGTACAAATGCTACATATAGTAAATGTTTTACCTTTTTTTTGGTAAACTTACTTATTATCGTGCAATAGATAAAAAATATTGACTATTTGACTCCACATTTATACCAAAATAGAATCCTATTTATAAATAATAAAAATATATTAATAAATTGTTCCAATGTTACAAGCTATAAAAAATATATAATAATACTTGTCAAACATGAAAATAGTTTAGGTGCTAGCTTCCCGTCACGGCCTATGCGGCTATGTATATTGTATATCCTTAATGGGCTCGTTTTGTAAAGAGTCTACTGTAATGATCAACTATAGTCTATAGTATATAGGTACATTTAGAATTATTAAATTAGATAAAACAATAATACTTAAATGAAATATAACCAAATATAATATATTTGGTTAGGTTATTGCAGTGGTCATTGCAGTGTATTATATACTATTGTTATTGGTAGATCATAGGTAGGCACAATATTATGATACCATAACCGCGATGTACATTCTCTACACATAGGTGCAAATGGCATTTGTAATTTGGGGGGAGGGGGCTGAATCACTGTTATAATAATATTGAATAAGCAAAAAACATTAAAGCCCCATCACTGTTTTCGACTGAGACTAGTGCCATAACTAGACTAGGTACTTAAGGCCTGTTTGCAAACCAAAATCATGAGGCCCCATATTTTTTTTTCAATACATATATATGTACAACCAAATTTTTTTTTTGGAATATAAAATCGGTAGACGAAAATTCTGACTCAAACATAAAAAAGTTTAAATTTATTTATTTATTTAATTTAATAATAACAATATAAATATTATTATTATTAAAAAGTTACACCCTCGAAGGGTAATGATGGATACAGAATTAGATATAACTATAAGAAAGTAAGAATACAGTGTGCGTACAATTAAGCTTACAATATATAGCAATATCATTTTTCTATAAACTTAATAACACATTTTTTATATGTTGAAGTCCGAAATTTTTGTCTGCCGATTTTTTCTATACCATCTTTAAATAATCTAGAATCATTTTGGTGTTTTTGGCAAACGCGCTAAAATTGGTTGATTTTTTTTAGTCCCTCCCGAGCCAGTCAACACTTCTGTCGATTTTTTTATTGTATTCAGGTGGCTCAATTCCATATATTATAAAAAAAGCGTACGGTCAAACCATGGTTTGATGCATCAGTGGCTCCTGGACCATAAATAGTTTCAAACTTTGGCCTTTAGGCAGGGGCGGACTTGGCCATTGTGCTAATGTGCAATTTCAGTAATTTCACAGTGGGCCGATGTCATATTTTGTCCCCAGCCACCCCAGACCTGAGCCCTGAAGCTTCTCAATAAATTGTCCTACAAAGTAATCCGATGGAGGTTTGTCCACATCCCATTTATGATTGTAAATCGTATATGACAGCGCTATCTAACTAGGAAATTGAGCAACTGTGAGGACCAGTTCTTCACGCACGCATTAGAGTTAAAAATGATTTGTCGGCAGTAGATAGCACTGCCGTTATCGTATTAATTTAAATCTAAATAATAATATCGTTAGCAATTATAGCATATTATATCTCATGCATATTATCCATCAGAACATTAATTGTGTAGATATACGTAGATGGTAGATAAAGACATAAAGTAATATATCTGTGGTTATCATTTGAAAAATAGAAGTTTGTATTGCATTTGGACACTCGCCTACTCCTTCAGTAGTACAAAAAATATCAGGAATTTAAAATATGGTCTTTTGGCCATTCTAAAAACCAGAATTTGGGTAAATATTATGTTTTATTAAAGAAAAAATGGGGGTGAGCATGCTTAAAAAATCACCCTATATAATAATTTTTATTATTAAAATGTGTGCCCCGTAGTTATATATCTATAACACAGCTAGGTATACATAGATAATAGATTCACATGATATTATATTATATATCAATTTACCTACATATTTTTATTTTTTAAATTTATGCATCTATAATTGTATTAATATATTTTTAGATTCTGAGCGAACCGATGAATGTATTGATTTTACAATGATGTGTGTTTTTTTTTTATTTTTTTTTTCATTTTTTTCATTTTTTTATTTTTTTTTTTATTTTTGTGTCTGTCATCACCTTTTAGGACAGTAAAAGTGCTTGGATTTTCTTTAATAGTAACTGTTCTGATAGGAAAGTGAATCTAGTTGGTACTTTGGGGGGTCAAAAGTAAAAATTTCCCAGTAGTTTTCACAAGCGACGTGAAAAACAAAAGAAAAATTAAGGAAAAACGGGAATTTGTACGCAAAATCTGTTTTCGAGAAAATCGATTTTGGTTTTTGGTGTAACTCTAAAACAAATGACCGTAAGGACATGAAATTTTGACTGAATGTTTATATTAGCATTTTTTATACACCATAAAATTTACAAAATATTTCGACTCTTTTTGAGCTGTTTACGGCCATTGTCAGTTTTTAATTTTTTTAGTTTTTTTTTCTATAAATATCAATAAAATTTTATCTGTTGAGTAAAAAAGCTTGAAAATTTAATAGAAGGCGCCTAGGTTATTGTTTCAAAGGCAGATGAAAAAAATTAAAAATCCTTAGTCACAGTTTTTATTTATAAACATTTAAAGTTCAAATTTTGACAAAATACGGAAAAATCACGAAAAATAGCAAATTATTTTGAGTTGAAAATTCATAAAAATTTTTCTTTTTAAATCTAAGATTTGAAAATGTAATATAAAATTACTCATAAGTTTGTCTACCTTTATCAAAAAAAAAATGTCTAGAAGAAACTTAAATTAAATTTTTATGAGCGTCTGAAATTTATGTTTTTAGAACATTTTATATTTACTCGATTTCTCATGTAACAATTTTCTTATATTATTGTAATTAAAAAACGAATGACTGTAGATACTTGAAAATTTCACTGAATGTTGATATTAGCATTTTCTATACACCATAAAATGTTGAAAATATTTTAACTCTTTTTGAGCTGTTTACGGACATTGTCAGTTTTAAATTTTTTTATTTTTTTTTTCTATAAATATCAATAAAATTTTATCTGTTGAATAAAAAAGCTTGAAAATTTAATAGAAGGCGCCTAGGTTATTGTTTCAAAGGCAGATGAAAAAAATTAAAAATCCTTAGTCACAGTTTTTTTTTATAAGCATTTAAAGTTCAAATTTTGACAACATTTATCAAATTTATAATTTATTAATTATTTTGTGGTTATAAATTTATAAATTTTTAACTTTTATGGTTGAGGATTGAAAATTTAAAACAAGGCTCCACGTAAATAGGTTATATATAAATTACTTTATTCACAATAATATCATCAAATATACTTGGTAAAATCATAGGCTGACTGACCGTTTTCGCTCAGAATCGTTTTTCTTATACAATGATATTATATCATTGAATTCAAATTTAACACCATCCATTACAGTGACCCACTTGTAACCTACTGTACAGCAGAGCGACATCCACTTATCCACCTTTTTTTAATTGTTCTCAGGATTATTCTTAATTTAATTTACATTTATACTTTTGGCATTTATATTTTATTCTCTGCAAGTGACCTCTGAATAATCATTCAATTATGAATTTAATAGTTATTATCAGGGCTTGCATTTGAAAAACAATATTGTTTTACGTTATTTACAATTAAAACGTTATACAAATTTTGAGTTTATCGTTATTCAAAATTTAAACGTTATTCAACTTTTGTGTTTATCGTTATTCAGAATTAAAACGTTATACAATTTTTGCGTTTAACGTTATTCATAATTAAAACGTTATACAATTTTTGCGTTTATCGTTATTTAATATTTAAAAGCATTTAGATACCCGTTTTAAAAGTACACAGGCCGCAATTAAAAAGTATATGACTATGACCTTTTTTGGGGACATAATTTCCCTATTCTGAGTTTTAAGTAGGTATTGTGTAATTTTATTTATTTAATTAAATGGGTTAGATAACCCAATTACATATTATTTACAAAATATAGAGTACAGTGATACAGATTAAATTACAATATACATAGTTCGTAAAGAAATGGAAACAAAATAAATGATAAAACAGTATGATGATAATTAATCTTAAGTTATAAGTGATAATGTATTATTGAATTTAATAAATTGCCTAGGCTCTAAGGACTTTATTATAAAATAATAAATATAAAATATACAATTACACAAACACTGACGACTGAACAAATCTGAGCAAACTGATCACCGAACACAATAGTTGAATAACTTGAATGGTATAAATTCCGACCGTAGTACAGATAGTACAGTACAATATTATCAGAGTATCACTATTATTAGCTATTGGTAATTAAATTATTCTATTAATACCTTCTTATTAAATTTTAAAATAAATCTAATACGGGATCTCTCGGATAGGCCGGATACGGGATAAAATTAATTCTTGGATCGAATAAATAATTGAATAATACTAAGTATTATTAAATAATTGGAAATTAATTATTTTGTTTAATGGAATACAATATATACCGTTTTGCGTTATGTTTTGTTTAATGATATATCATATATTTTGTTAAACGTTACGTTTTGTTTTGTGTTATTTATTTATTTATGTTTATCGTTTTTCGTTATAATTACGTTTACAAATTTCAATCGTTTTTTATCAAATATAACGTTATAATCATAACGTTATTATAACGTTTGCAAGCCCTGGTTATTATATTAATTGAATTATAATTTTTAAATTGGAATAAACTGCTGTTTCCAGCTTCTTTCTACAACATTATTTTATATTTTATTTTTTTAATTTTCAAAATGCATTATGGTTGCACCTTGTGATTCTTATACGTAATATAATACAATTCGAGATAAAATTGATACTAGTGATACCCGATTTTTGAATTAAATTATTTACACGATTTTAATCAAAAAAGATTTATGACGTATATACATCCGCAAGAACTATGAATGCTTAATTTTATGATTTATCATTATATATATTGCAAATATTTTTCGAAAAAGTTATTTTAAAAAAACATGAATAATTCCTATTTTTTGTCACATGGGTTTGTCAACTATGTATTTTTTTAAGCATACCTAATCCGTTTTGAAAACGTCCAGAAAAGAGTACGTCTTAAGACTGTGAGTCTTGATAACAACCAATTTATATTAAAGTGTATTATTATATAATATTATAATTTATGTTATAATCAAAAATAATAATTATAGTAAAATATATAATTTCAAAATATTTAATAGGTACCTATATCTAGGGTAGAAACTACAATAAAAAGGTGTAAGTATACCTACTAATAAAATATATGAGTTGTATAATGTACCTATATAAAATATAAAGATTAATAATACTATATTGTTGTCTCAGTAGGTACCCATACAGTCTATTGATAAATCGTATATTCTGACACTTTTGAAAACTACTTTTTTACAATATAGGTACAATCTATTAAAATTTAATATGTCACTACAATCTGTGTCATATTAAACGGTTTTTACTGTAGAAGTGTAGACTGTAGTTAAAACAAATCGATGAAAAAATAGCCAAGTATATTATATTTGAAAGAATTTATTTAATAATAATTTACATAATATCAAATTTATTTATAAAAATAATAATCATAAGAGATAGGTATACACATTTTTAGTAATATATGAATAAAATGATAGATGCATAAATTTAAGAAATAAAATGTCTAGGTACATTTTTATATAATATAATATTAGGCAAATCTATATATATATAGCTGTGTTATAGTTATAGAACTGTGGGGGCACATATTAATAACAAAAATTATTATACAGGGTGATTTTTTAAGCATGGCAAAATTCTGATTTTCAGAATTTTTAAGTACCATATTTTAAATTCCTAATAAATAGTCTGCTTAATAATTAAAAATGAAAAAGGTCGGTGAAAAACGGAAGTTTGTATTATCACAGGATCATCCTTAAGTGGGGCAAAAAATATTGTCTTCAAGTGTATTTAAGAATTCCAAAAATCAGAATTCGAATACATTCATAATTTAAGCATAAAAATAGGATGAGCATCGAGCATAATAATAAATTCAACCTGTATACAAATTATAACTATAGCCATTATAGATGTTAAGTGTATAATGTATTATACATTTAACACATAGGACAAATTTAGTACATATTAATAAAGTGATTAGGTTGGTATCTAATTAAACATTATTAATAATTATAAAATATATGACATGTAACTACATTAAAAAATAAAATAAAATAAATAATGTAGATGTATAATATTAATTATTACTATATAAATGAATATAGTTATTTAAAATAATAAATATATTATTATAGAAAGCGACTACAAAGAAAATAAATAGTTAATTAACAACAAATGTATTATGATCTAGCCCTTAACTCTTAAGTACTTATATAGTAAACTTGTTTAATTAACATACTTTGTATGAATATTATGAAAAAAAGGTTTGTAAAATTGTAAGAACAACATCCTCCAATGCAGGCAGATATTCAACATTAAAAACATAGAATATTTTGAAACACCCACCAAAATGCTTTTAAAATTGGAAGTCATATACTTGACTGGCGACTGCATTAAAATATATTATCAAAAATTGTTTTCGGATCAAATAATGTGACAACTTGAAGAATAGAATATTCTAGTCTTCGTGGTACCAACAATCAATATACATGGTTGGTTAGGACTATAGATGATAAAAGAATGGATAGACTATTCCTATATTAACAAAAAAATGGTCTCGGCCCGGAATGTGGATGAGAGACGGACTGCTATTATATTATAGTGCTCTCATTCCAGTAAGGGGTTTATAGGAATAATTCCATAGATAATAAAAGAATGGATAGAAAATGACATCTTATCACACGTGCATGAATGTTACAAGGGGTCTCTTAATAAAATAATGATAAAATCCCTTGCTAGAGTGAGAAGCACCATATAAAAGCAGTCAGTTTCTCATCCACATTCCGGCACGCAAACCCCTCGTACATAAAGGATTAATATAGGAATGGCCTATCCATGGCTTAAATATTTAAACCATGGGCCTATCCCACTATCTTTCATCGTGGCCTATCCATTCTTTTATTATCTATGGAGAATTCGGTTTAATTAAAAATTATAAATTTCAATACTGTTATCAATTTTGAAGAATTTGGCGCCAAATAATTTTCTGTGATAAAATCCTAATCTTTGTCTATTAAAACCATGATAATTTTTCAATTCTCAACATGACAATTTAATTTGTCATGATTTTCAATAAGAATTTTGGAATTTGTAAGATGTAAAATGTAAAGTATTGTATTCAGTTATTTCGAATTTGTTCTAGTTATAATGAATCATTTCGTGAATATTGTTTGAGACTGTTAAATTCAATATACTTATTCGAAATATGGAATTTTTTTTAAAAAAACCAAGTAACGTTTTAAAACGTCTTGGTTCTACAAACGTCAAACTTGAATCGAAAGGAAATCAATGGTAAGAGCGGTTTTTATCACTTAAGTGTCATTTAAATAGTCATGTTTTTAATACTAAAAATACTATATTGAAAACCTTAAAGACGGATTTTATCTAAGATTTTATTTCTATAACTATTTCATACCTATTTTTGATAATGTAAATCATTAGTATATATAAATACATATATGGTATGAATACATAATGGCTGCCCTATATGATATATAGGTGGCAGCATAAACAGGCTTATATTTATGCAGTTTGCTCGTGTCGTTAATTAAAAAATCAATGGGAAAATCAGTGTTAAAAAATCAAATTACTCAATAATATTTAATTACTTTAACCTTCTCTTCATCTTATCTCTACTTTAGCTCTACCTTCTAATTTTGGTTTTTACACAAATTATTAGGTCAATATTTGATGGTGGTATGTACATTTACACTGCCTTTGATGAATATTATTCTTTAAAAACTAATAATAAATTCATAATGTCTTATATCATCATTTATCACTGGAGTAAACTACCTAACTATGCAGTAGGCACCTACCTAAAAAATGTATGCAATTTGTAAAAATACATTAATACACTGGTAAACGTGTTACACATAATAAACATCTTTTCAATACTGGTAAAGAACACTAGAAGAACAAGATAAAACTATAAAATAGTCCCACAACAGAATTGTACCATAAGGAAATATACATGAAAATTGTACCTACTACTTATGTAAATTATCTCCAGCCTTTAAAAAAGTTTTATAAAGCGTTATAACATAAATATTAATGATACAATATAGTGTAAATTAAAGTTATATTAAACTTATTAATTTGCGAAGATAATATGTCTGTAGACAATAAAATTAATGATTAATAAGAATGAGTTATAAAAAAATACATATTTAGTTTTATTTGTTTCAGTAAACCCAAATCATCTATAGTAAGTTTGATAGATAGTGATGAAGAAAATGGCAAAGTTAAAAAAACTACATATTGTGATACAAAAGGTAAATGAAATTGAACAATTTTGTTATCTTAAATTAATACTATACCCAGGTCTACATTAAAATTATTTCACATGCATTTAATAAGTGTAGGAAGTTATTGAAATATTATATATTATATTTGTACTTCAGTACACAGGTGTACACTCAGGATTATTGTTTGGGGGAGGGAGGGGGACTTACAAATTATCTATTTTCTTTACACACCAATAAACAATTACACCTAAATTTTTAATAATAATTTTTGTTAGAAGTATTGCTTTTGGGTCCAAAAACTATTAATGTTTATCTAACGTGATAAACAAATTTAAAAAAAAAACATCGTTCATCATTGTTATATATTTGTGACACAACAATATGCTATAATAATGAATAATCTAATACATGTTATCTTTTTTTTTATTGGGGGGAGCTTCAGTCCCAAAGATCCCTCCCCCCTGGGTGTGCCACTGTCTACATTATATATTATAAGTTATTAGTTTATTAATTATTATATTTTATGGACCCAAAAGATAAATATATTTATCGTAATATATTTATTTTGTGAATTTTGAGATTCAAAATTCAAATTGAAATGTGTATAATATCCTTAGATATAACCAAGATATAACCATTACTAATAAACCTACTGTTTTACTAAAAAAACAGTATAAACATATTATACCTAGTATCTACAACTTGATTAGGTAAATATTATACTTTATTTATAAAAATAGTTTGAATATAATCAATTTATAAAACAAAGAAAGCAAAAAATGCTATATTATTATATTTATAAATTAAAAATTAAAAATTGCTTATTTTTTTGTGTCAGAACTTTCAAAAGATGTTCAAAAGAATAAAATAGATGACATCTGTTATCATTATGATAATGATGATGATGATGACAGTATTATTTATAGTCCAGAAAAACCAATATCATTAAATTCAAATAATGTAAGTAAAAAATGTATACAGATTTTTTTTGTACTAAGTTAATTATTTTGCCAAAGGCCTAATTTCAATAAGTATGTTGAAAGATGCTTAAGTTTTGGAAATCCTACTTTTAATTTTATACTGATTTAAGAACAAAATAATTTTAACCTATCTAATATAGTTTTTTGTGCTAACTGCTTATTCTAACTAACTATTTGATTACAATTTAAACAAAAACTATATTATTTACTGCTATATTTGAAATATTGAACCATATATTTATTTTAGAAGACTTAAATGTATAGCACAACTAGAAACTGTTTAATAATTTGTTTTAAATAATCTCATATTGTTTAACATTTTTAAACATTAGCAAAATAGTGAGTGTTATTTGAAATTTTAATTTGTGTATTTACTTTTAGACTTCTAAAGGTAGTAATGACATTAATTTTGATGTATCCAAAAGTCCATCAACATTAACAAAAACACTATTTTCAACTCCTCAAAAGTTAAAAAAAAACCTGTCACTTTCTACTGTTTCAACACTCAATTTTGAGGATGTCATTAGTGAAACACCAAAAAATAGTGGAGAATTCATTATTAATACAGGTTTGTGTTTATTTATTCATTAGACATGTGTTTTGTTATCTTCTTTATATTATTTATGATTTGGTTGTAGAAAATCGATCATCAGAATTGGGCATTTGGCTTAATGATCTTAATAATAATTCATTATTATGTGAAACAATTTCCGACGTAAGTATTGATAAAGGGTTGAGATAAACACTGCATTTTATAGAAAACAATTAAACTATACCGAGTTCAGCGAGGGAATGCAACTCGTTCGCGCATGTCAAGATAAATTTCTCCAACCATGCAGGAATGCGTAGTAATTTATGAGTTTTGATCACCGACCAGTTACGTTCTCTTGCTGGACGCAGTATAGTTCAGGGTTGGTAATATTTGTGTATAAAATGTTTTATGCATTACACTAATATTACACATATAAAATGACCGGAAACTTTTAAAAATGTATAACGACTAAAACATAAGAATACATTGTTTTTTTTTAATATTATTACAATAGTGGTAATACTGTACATTTTAAATTTAACAAGTAGATACTAGATACCAATTGAACTTGTAAATTAATATAAAAAATTCACAAATCACATAAACTTGGTGAATTTTCTTAAAATTAGAATAAAATAAAATTAAAACAAATTTATTTTTTGTTATTAAAAATATTAATGTAGTTATTAATAAAGATGAACCTATACCCGTTTTCAAAAGAGAATATACCGCTTTCGCGCATGTCGAATGATTCGATTGGTGCGTTGAGAATCACGTGACCGCGCTAACAATGGGAAATTGGAGGGGGGGGATGCGCGCCGCCTGACATAAATTGGTTGCCGATAGGTATGTTCTCTTTTGAAAATGGGTATAGTAATTAATTTCATAACAAACAAACTAATCACATCAACTTGGTGAATATTATTCCTGATGATTGCTGTTCAGTGCAGATATATATATAAATAAAACTTTTATACAGTATAAAACGTATACAACTATATAAGTGGTTTTATACTGTACGTTTATACGTTTTATAAGTATATATAATATGTGTTTAATTACACTATTATACGTGCCAACCCTGGTGTTGTTATATTATAAATATGGAAAATATATATTTAGTATAAGACGTTATGGCATCTAGGTGGTAGTAAAATACTGTTAACTGTAAAGCTATGTCAAATAATGGTTATGTTAGGTGACAGTGTAACAAGTGTATTGATCTAAAATTGTTTATTTTTGTTTAGATACCAATTACAAATTTAGAAAATCATTTGATGAGCTTGAAAAATTTAGAATTAGATATGTTAGAGGAGGTGTATAATATAATCTTAAACATATCAGATACTATTGTATTTTCTATTCCTAGTCTCAAAAGCCCTTCAGTTTTGGTTGAGCTTAAGAGAATGCGACAAAAAATAAAAAATAAAATAAAAATTGGTAAGACGCGTTTAATGAATGAACCAACAACTTCAAGTAATAACAATTTGTGTAATCCTGAAAATAAATCCAGAACATCATTCTCAAACGGATTTGATACATCAACCAATTCTCATAATGAAAAACAAACATTCAATTCCCCAAAATATGGAACAACTAATACTTATAATTCTAGATTAAATACCTCATATAATCACACTAATGTGACTAATAATAGTAATTCTAATAAATGGTTTGATGGTCGATCAGATTTTCAAAATAATTCTAATACTGATATTTATACCCGAGAACGTCTAAGTGTGAATGAATTGGACTCTATTGTCAATGACAATAATTTTGATTCATATTCTGTGCCCGATGTTCAGATTCGCTCAGTTTACAACAACAATCTAAATACCCATAACAATTATGAGACTAAAAAATTGTCATCCCAGTTTAATTGTGAAGAAGGTAATAAATCAAAAATGATAGTACTTTTAAATAATTCTACTAATTTTAATTTTTTTTACTTAAATGTTAGCCAGTAATATTTCTTATGGGAATACTTCTCAAGCAGCCTCCAACTGTAGTCTGAATAAAACGTCTTCCTCAAATATATCAGTTTCTAAAGGAGAATTCAGCAAAACAAATTATCCTCATTCAAGAGAATTATTTACTGTACGGTATATCAATTAAAGTTTTACTATACTGTTTTATATAGTATAGTTTATTATGTAATACCACTATGTATTTTACAGGTATTTAGATCAACTTTTGGTCTCCACGATTTTCGTCCCAATCAATTGGAAACTATTAATGCAGCATTACTTGGCCATGACTGTTTTGTATTGATGCCTACTGGTGGTGGGAAGTCATTATGTTATCAATTACCTGCAGTAATATCCAAAGGAGTTACACTTGTTATTTCACCTTTGAAATCATTAGTCATTGATCAGACAGAGAAATTGAAATCATTAGATGTAAATATAAATTTTACTATCCTAAGTTATTTTATTAACTATGTTATATTTAGATTCCAACAGCACATTTGTTGGGTAATATGAAGCCTGAAGAAGAAAACATAATTTTCACAAAGTTATGTATGTCTGAACCAGGTAAATGAATTTGCATTATTTTTATTATTTGAGATAGTATATTAGTATATTACTTCTTAAAATATTGTTGAAAAGGTTTAAAAATGTTGTATGTGACACCGGAAAAAATTGCTGCTAGTATGAAACTAGGACAAATTTTAAACAATTTGCATTGTCGTGGAAAACTAGCTCGTCTAGTTATTGATGAAGCTCATTGTGTTTCTCATTGGGGTCATGACTTTCGGTTTGTATATAATATATTGTACTTGATTGCAAATAAAAAATTCAATTGATTTTTAGACCAGATTATAAACGTTTGGGAGAATTCAGGAAAAAGTATCCAGATGTTCCAATTATGGCTCTAACTGCTACTGCAACAACTCGTGTCCGTGAAGATGTATTACACCAGTTGCAGATCAGTAGAACAAAATTGTAATATAAAGTAGTTTTAAATAACCATGCTTTGAAAAGAATCTACAAGATACTTTTGTGAAGAAAATCTTTTTCTTTCCATGTACTATGTATATTGAACTGTTGTTTTCAGATTTTTATCCAGTTTTAATAGGCCTAATTTGCTTTATAAAGTTGTTCCTAAGAAAGGAAAATCTGCTATGGCAGAAATAGCTAATCTCATCAAAGAAAAATATAAAAACCAGTCTGGTATAATTTATTGTTTGTCAAGAAAAGAATGTGATAATACGGCCACTTATATGTGCAATGAAGGAATCAAAGCAATTAGCTATCATGCAGGTCTAGCCGATCCTAAACGTAATGATGTTCAAATGAAATGGATCACAAACAAAGTCAATGTACTTATTACTTAATATTATTCATGTGTTATCAAAACCATCAAAACGAATTTCATAATTTTCATATTTACTAAAAAGTTAGAAATATGTAATCGTTCTTCAATTATTTTTTCAGTTGGTATGTGCTACAATCGCGTTTGGTATGGGAATTGATAAACCAGATGTCCGGTATGTTTTTCATTATTCTCTACCTAAGTCTATCGAAGGTTATTATCAAGAATCTGGGAGAGCTGGGCGTGATGGAAAGACATCTCATTGTTTTCTTTACTATAGTTATCAAGATATGCATCGCATTCGGAAACTTATTGAATGCAAGTATAAATAATCCTTTTTCATTTTAATCTTTTCATTACTTAGTAGGTTTTTACTCGGTAATCTGTTTTGACCAAGTGATTCATAGTAAGTCACCAACTATGCCCCTTCCCCTTCTGCCATTTTTATTCAAAATTTAGGTGCTATTCAACATTTTATTTTTGAAATTTTTAAAGTCTTAACCTATTTATAAATTCTTGAGATTTTTGTGTACTACTTAAGGCAGCATTTTTTAACCTCTTTCCCTCGCAGCACACTAGTCCTAATTATATTTAGCTGTGGCACACTTGACACTGACTTAAATATGTTTGATATATATATATATATATATACAGGGTGTTCGTTAGGATATACTCATTGGTGAGGGGAACTTGCCGTCCGGACAAAAACCGTTTTTTTTTTTCCGTTTTACCTATGAACTAAAAAAAATATTAAAAAGCATGAAATTAATAAAAATAAAATGTTGATGAATCAAAATGTTCACAAAACTAAACTCTATTAAATGGACATACTCAATTGTTTTAAAAATAAAAATATAAAAAATAACTTAACTTTTTTACCAAAAAATTAAATTAAATTAAAAAAGGTGGGTAAGTGGATGTCACTCTGCTGTACAGTAGGTTACATGTGGGTCACTGTAATGGATGGTGTTAAATATGAATTCAATGATATAATATCATTGTATAAGAAAAACGATTCTGAGCGAAAACAGTCAGTCAGCCTATGATATTACCAAGTATATTTGATGATATTATTGTGAATAAAGTAATTTATATATAACCTTTTTACATGGAGCCTTGTTTTCAATTTTCAATCCTTAGCTATAAAAGTTAAACATTTTATACATTTTTCACTACAAAATAATTATTAAATTTTAAATTTGATAAATTATCTAATATTTTTCTCAATTTCTCATGTAGCGGTTTTGTTATTTTATTGTTATTCAAAAACGAATAACTGTAGATACATGACAATTTTACTGAATGTTTATATTTTCATTTGCTATATACCATAAAATTTTAAAAATATTTCGACTTTTGTGAGCTGCTTATGGACTTGTCAGATTTTTAATATTTTTGTTTTTTTTCCTATAAATATCAATTACATTTTATTTGTTGGGTAAAAAAGCGTGAAAATGTAATGCCAGGCTCCTGATATATGTTTACAATAGCAGTTGAAAAATATTAAAAATACATAGGCACAATTTTTTTTATAAGGATTTAAAGTTTGAATTTTGAAAATTGAAAACAAGGTTCCACGTAAATAGGTCAATATATAAATTACTTAATACACAATAATATCATCAAATATACTTAGTAATATGACTATAATATCATAGGCTGACTGACCGTTTTCGCTCAGAATCGTTTTTCTTATACAATGATATTATATCATTGAATTCAAATTTAACACCATCCATTACAGTGACCCACTTGTAACCTACTGTACAGCAGAGCGACATACACTTATCCACCTTTTTTTATTTTAATATTTGGACATTAGGCTTTCATCATATTAATACCAAAATAGTTGTATATCAGTTAATTACTAGCAAATAATTAAAAATTATGGGTTTATTTATGTTAGGAAAACTCATGTAGGTACCTAAAATTATATTTTTATTTATTGATATGGAAAAACAGATACATTACATTACGATTATGTTATGATTGCATTACACAAATTTAGTCCTAGTGAGAAATTTGGGACTGGTTTCCCTTCATTATATTTGTACTTATCAAAATTTTGGGTCATTTATTAATAATCATGAAATTTCCCAGTAATATTTATTTTTATAATTTTTAAATGTTAGTGTTATTTATTTATAACTTATATAAATCATTTTTCTAGATGATATGAAAATTCAAAATTAACTGAATTGGGAATATTATAAATAATATAAATTGATTATAACTTATAAGTTACCGAGTAACGTCGATACAAATGAGTTAAGTTAATTAAGACAGGGAACTAGTAAGTTGAGTTAATAAGTTAAAAATAACTTAACTTTTAACTTATAAATTCGTTAATGTCCAGCCTTGCCAAAAAGTGATGATGGACAAAAAAAAAAAATTGTAAAATCAATACATTTATCACTCTACTTAAAATCTTAAACTGGGAGTGAGCATGCTTGGGGCATTGTGCTTTTTTCCACATTTAGCTAGTAATCCCGATACTTCTTTAACTACAATAGAAACCGAAGCTTGTGAATATCCTAATGTATCTTCATTGACTCTCTATAAAACAATAAAATTAAATTAACAATAATCTTACCATAATTACTCATTTAAATTGCATTCAAATACTTGGTCATTTCCACTTGCATAGAAACGTAGGAAAATTAACACTTTTGTAATATTATCCATTTTTAACCCACGTCTATCAAAATTGCAATCCATATTATCCAAGTATATCACAGGTAAAATTATTTCGAACACAATATATTTTGGAAACCTAAACCGTTGGAAAAATTGAAAATCTGAAAATCTAGTAATGTTTACTAATAAATATTTGTAAAGGGGAATTATTAAAAAATATTTCAAAATTACTTACCCTTCAATGGAGTCTTGCATATCACTTAAATATCGTTTAGGAACACAAATAGTTTGTTCTAGCCAACCATAGTTTAAGTCATCATCAAGATAATCAAGATAGTTAAATGGATATTAAAATAGTAAGAAATAAATGAAACAAAATTATCAACTTTTTATAAAAGATCGAACAACAATTTTATAGTATAAAAGTAACTATTTTATACCAAGTTATTAATTTTGTGTCTGTTGAGTGACTGTTAAGCATGATTAGTAGGTACCTTAGATATTTCTACATTTTTACTCAAGTTTTTCTTAAAATTATTCAAAGTACCATTTATAAATACCAAAACTTAGGATTTATTTAAGTTAAAATATAACTAAGATAATTCTTAGTAAATATCATAGGTCTGATTTATAAATACCAATTTCTAGTTTTAGTTGAGATAATACTAAGATTTTTCTAAGTATCGTCTATAAATCTGGCCAACAATATCAATGCATACCATAGGCCATATTGCTTAGTACCACAGCATATAATAATTAATACTAATAACTAGATTTTGAACTGGGGGGACTTGACCAACATTTGGGGGGATTAAGTCCCCCAAGCTCCCCTATTTGTGCCAATGATGCATACTAAAAGTTTATAATTTATTTTTCATATTAAAGTAGGTACTTATGTTTTAGGTGGTTAGTGCAGTGTTATAAGTATGCACTATTAAATTGAATCATTAAAAGTGATTGTGAGTTCATAAGTTTTTTTAACATTTTTTTAGTATTTGTTTAATACTAATAACTAATAATAAAACATTTTACTATATTACAACTTATACTGAGTATATTATAAATAAATAAGTAAATATTTTTGATTTGTTTTGTTATTTCAGTGGATGACAGTGGAAATCACGAATCGAAAAAAGTACATATGCAAAATCTGTTCAGAATAGTGTCATACTGTGAAAACAAAGCAGATTGCAGGCGAACTTTACAACTTAACTATTTTGGTGAAACATTTGATGATAATAAATGTATTTCAAACAAAGAAACAGCATGTGATAATTGTCAAAATAAGGTAAATATTGATTATACCTAAAATGCATTACCTATACGTTTTAATGAATTATTATATTTAACAATTACAATTTTATATTTATATTTAAATATTTTTTATTTTTATTTATATTTTTTATAAATATAATTAGTCGGCATTTAAATATATTGATATAACAGAAGATAGTATTGAAATAGTAAAAACAATTAAAGAATTATGTGGTTCAGGAGGTGGTAGTTGGAACAATAATTTTACTTTGATACATATTATTGACATATTTAAAGGCAGTTCGAATCAAAAAATAAAAACACACAGTAAGTTTTATTCTATATTATCCGTTTCAATAATATTATATTAAATTGTATTTAAAATTATATATAATACATGTATTTGTAATTTATAATTTAGATCATGATAAATTGAGTTTACACGGACGTGGTAAACAATGGGATAGACTTGACGCAGAGCGTTTGATGCATAAATTAGTCCTAGAAGGTTACTTGAGAGAAGAAATGGTTGCTTCTAAAGTAGATATTATTAACGCCTTTGTCAGAGTTGGTCCAGAAGCAGACAAACTCATTCGAGGTTCAATAAAAGTAATTTAAAAATTTAACTAACAAAACTTATTTATTGATGACTTAATTCTATACATGTTAAATATGTTATTAGTTAAAATTAGCATCAGCTGCAAAGAATAAATTAAATATTGAAACTACAAGTAAAAATTCAAACACACCAGTTAATACTGTTCTAAAAGAAATCCAAGAGAAGTGTTATGAAAATCTGATGGACGTTTGTCGCGGATTAGCGGCTTCATTAAATGTGAACACTAATGCTGTTATGACAATTCAAGTTAGTAATAATTATGAATTCATTTATCCTCCAGTATATACAAAAATAGTACTAGTTATTTTGGTATTTAAACAATGGATCATCCAGTTTTGTTTAATCCTCCCCAGGTTTTTCACTATATAAAAAATTGTAAATGTTTCTATAATATATTTAAGAGGGGGGGAGGGGGCTTTGAAAATGTTTGTGTACTATATTCAACAATGTTTGGTGGTCAAAATATTGATATTAAAATAATATATTACCAACATTTTTACGAATTAGGTTTCAATATATTATAACATTTACAGGCCATTCAAGAGATGTCTTACTCTTTGCCAGAAACTGAAGAAGAAATGTTAAAAATTGTTGGAGTGACTAAGGCCAATTTCGAAAAATATGGCAGGCAATTGTTAGAAATTACACAGGAAGCAGCTGCAAATAAATTCGGTAAAAAAAAAAAATTGTAATTGCTAGTTGAGGAGTAGGTACCATGTGCTCACTCAGTCCAGTCTTATAAAATACTTGAGTAAAAGTATTTAAATACTTTATAAGTACTCAAATACATATTTTAAATAATTCTGAAAAAAGTACTTGAACAAAGTATTTTAAATACTTTCTCTAGACTCAAAGTACTTAAAATCAAATTATAATTTTTATATACTACTTTTTTTACCTTTAATGGTAAGTTTTAAATATTTTTTTCTTTTTAACTAACCATATTACCAGTTTCTCTTTTACTTTTATCTTTATAAAACACTGCAAGAAAAAAAAAACAAATTAAATTTATCATTTTATTTTAATACTGTTTGTACAAAATTAATATATAATAAGAACAATTATTTACTAATAGTTGCCGAATGTGATGAAAATGAACTAAATAATTTGGAAGAGGAAGGAGGAGATTGGCTTAAAACTAGTACAGATTGTCCATACTTTGATGATATGGCCACTGGCGTAGTAAACAATAAGAACAAAAGAAAAACATATCATTCAAATAAAGGAGGAAATAAAAGGTTTAAAAGAGGAAAGAGTAAAAAGTATGTATACAATATGTTATATAAATGCATTTATTATCATATTTTAATTATATTTTATTACAAAATATATTATCTTATAATAAATAAGGTTTTATAAATTGTTGATCGCACTATTGGTTCTTCAATTCTATTGTTCACTAAAATGCATGTACATTATTGCATATAGGCGATAATATTTAACTAATGAACATGTTGAATTAAAACAAATGCAGTATACAAATGTATACAAATTATTAATTATGATAACTTTTTATTAAATAATTTAGCCCAAAGAAAAAAGCTGCAACATCCTTCATGGCATCAAAACAATCTAAAACTCAAACGTCTACACTAAAATCAACTGTAAAACTGCCACCATCAAATCGGCCAGGATTCCTGTCCGCCCCTAAAGTATCTTATTTTTAATATTAGTATTTTTATTTTTATTTACACCTGGCATAACTCCTTCATAGAAAATAAATACATTTTAATAAATAATTATAATAAATTTGAATATTTTTTTTGGTACCTATGCAATAAATGCACAGTGTAAGAGTTGATGAGTGATATTTTTGTTGCATTATAATTTATTATTTGTTAGCAATAAATGTTACAAACAATAGTTATAAATTTAAATAGTATTTTATATAAAAGGAGTCTCAATATAACTATAAATTTAAATGTAAAACATGTCACACTGTATTTAAATTAGAATTAGAATAAGTTCAATTTAAAAATGAATTTTTTGATGAGAAATAATTGTTTAATTATCTCAAATAGATTCCCAATATGCAAATGTAAATGTAAATTTAATAGGTATATTGAACAATTTGTAACGTCACGGAATGTTGAGCATATTTTATTAAGATCTTATTATTATAATACCTCCCATGACTAAAAAAAAGTTTTTTTGTCATGACTTATTTATTCGACCTCTGACTATGACCAGCCTCTGTATTGTAACGTCCCCGCACACCGCCGCTTTTGTCACTGAACACAACCGCGTGTAAATGTTACAACGAACATCTCCGACATCTTTATCCTACGACCGTGAATACTCTCGCCATGATGGGCTAATACAACCATCGTGGGCCCGTGACGGGCGAAGTCATACTCACCTGATCAGTCACCATCTCAAGACATCTGTAGTCGTTTTGTAATGCATTATGTTTCCCCTCTGTTTCATAACACTGTTTGCCTCCGTGGCGCAAGCCGCTTGTCCCTCAAAAAATCTACTTTACCCAAAACCACGTTATTTTCTTTTTATAGTTCTTTTCTTTATAATTATGATTTTGTATTTTACATAGGCAAAAGTCGCAGAATAATATGGAATTACAATTTTAAATGATAATAGTTCAATTTCATAAAGTGAATTATATTGTATATTTTGTTTATAAATCATTTTTAAGTATTATATTATATTCTTTAGATGTACCTACCTACCTATTAAAAATGTTAACTTTTTTTATTTTTGTAACTTTTTATGCAATTATTACATCTTATTAAATGTCTAAAACAATATTGTTATTTGTGTACTATTTACTATAATATTAGAATATTATAATTTATAATTATTTCATTCTTTGTTGATATATTTTCAACCAGACTAGCTGCCTCTGCTTCCGCGTTTAGAGGATGGTTTATTTAGGTAGAACCCTGTAATTTCAATGCGAGTGACAGCGCGTTCTCGTCCATGCGCCTAGTGGACAACCTAACCTAACCTAACCTAACCTTACCGTCAAAGCACGTGTGGAAATCCGAATGGCAGCATCTAAAGGGACTCGAGTTAGCAGATCCCCAGGTACGACGAGCCGCTGCCAGTGAATATTTTACTGGGCGCCGATGTTGTTCCCTATGTTACTCGAAGTGGTCGAAGAGAAGGTAAAGTTGCGGATGGACACTTATGGGTACTACCGGAACTACAACAATGGTGTCATCCACCACACTAATTACGTCCTTGGAGAGTATTAATTCAATGCTACGTCGTTTTTGGGAACTGGAGGAACTACCACAGATCCAGCATCAGACCCCCGAAAATATAAAATGCGAGGAACTGTACACCGTCACAACTACCAGGAGACCAGATGGACGGGTTGATACCGAGTTGCGGTCGAGATTATAACAGGTAAAAAAAAAATCCGAGTTGCGGTCGGGATCAAAACAGGTTAAATATCAAAATAGGTAAAAATCCTAGTTGCGGTAAAAAAATATGATTAATAATTATTATGTTTTCAATATTGCCATGTAAACGTCTAGAAATAGTAGGGCAGTAGGTTCATAATATATTATATTTAAATATTGTATTATAATAATATGAATAATATAATAATATTATGTTTTAAATATTCCTAGGTTATTTAAAAATTAAATACCAGTGTTTCTAAAATACAAATACAAAAATCTTAATTTAAAATATCTAAAAACATAACTACCGCTTATAAATTATAACCACAGGTTAGCAATACTAACTTAAAAATAAAAAGTTATAAATTAATATAATAACTGCTTAAGTCGTATACAACCGAACGCAACTTAACCTAAAAACTATTAGTTGTTACATCTTATAATACGTATTTTGGGTATAACATACCGTTTCAATGGCCCCCCATTTTGTTTTAGGGATAGAGCTTTCAGTTTTTATGCACAAACGATTGGACTTGGTGCACATTTCTGCACAAACGATGCACAAACGTTTGGAGTGGTCAGATGTTCAAATTTCGAAAGTGGGGGGGGGGGGCATTGAAATGGACCTTGAAAATAATAAATTACAAAATTTTGGCAACATCGCATATTATCGAAAATTGGATAAGAGCTCATCGGATAATCGATAACCGGATACTGACCGCAATTAAGACGTTAATTTTACCTTCAATATTATTAAGACCGCAATTCGTCTATTGCGACCGCAACTCGGACAATACCGATGGACGTTCATTGACGTTCATTGTGGTTCATCTTCCATTCATACAAAACCCACCGCACCTTGGACAGTCCCGAACGTTGGCCATGCAACGTTTACACAAATTCGAAATCCGCTTAGAGTAGTCTGGGGACCTTCGGCAATAGTACGTCAGTACAACGCAGCTATGCAAGATTATCTCGATGCTGGCATATGAAATGCATCGACTCAACCGAGACTATAATCTCGCCTTCCAACTATATTCCACATCATGCAGTTCTCAAGCCTGAGAGCACAACTACTAAAGTTCAGGTAGTGTATGATGCGTTCGCAGCTACTTCCACAAATAAAATATTGTTTACCGTATCGTTACCATACCGTCTACCGCTAGAGTGTGTGGACCTTAACTGTTAGCACATCGCGTACAACAGTTATGTTGGTATAACCAACTTAACTACGCTGAGCTAAATATCAAAATAGTTGTATTTGATATTTTAAAGAAAAAAAAATTTGTATTTATATTATTATAGCGTGTAACTGTTTGCACATCGCGTACATCTGTGACCCACTTATAACCTACTGTACAGCAGAGTGACATCCACTTACCCACTTTTTTAAAATAATAATATTTAGGTATCTATATTATATTAAATATTTATGTTTGTTACGTACCTATTATCCATGTACAACGTAGCACACGTTTCTAGTAGTATTTGACGATATAATTAATAAGGAAATTAGTATAACATAACATGCTGAGATCATTGTAAGAGCGTAGTGAACACAGTATTAAGGCCCCTGCAAACCCTATTCATTTTTCATCAAAGCGACCTTAGCGACTGACAAATATTAAAGTACTTTTAGTGGTTCGATTTAAAAAATGTAAAGATATTTTAATTGGCCAACAAGTTTACTTTGCATCGGTCGGAGCATATTTTTTATATTTTAGATATTTTTTAATATATTCAATATTAAAAATTTATAAAATGTAAAATATTTATTCTCGTCAAGAATTTACTAAAATAGTAAAATTGAAAAAGTGCTCCAACCGATGCAAAGTAAACTAGTTTACCAACACGGACATCTTTACATTTTTAAATCGAACCACTAGAAGTACCTTAATTTTTGTCAGTGCGACGGCTATTTCACGTCCATAAATTGGTTTTCTAATGACTTTAAATGACTTATGCATGTGGGTACGTGCGACCATAAACCAGATAAGAAATAACAATGAAGTGTAAATTGAAGCGGGTCGCAGGTGACGATAGGGGAGTATACACACACACAAAGACGATCAGTAATCGCAGGAACGAAATAATTGCCTAAACACAACTCCTTAATAATGACACATTTGCAGGGGCCATAAACAAATAAACTATAAAAGTGTTGTCACACGTCTCTCCTCGGGAAAGTCTCAATATTCGTACGGAAGGATGCGAGTCGACCAGAATACCAAGTACGAGACCAGAACTCTGCCTCATGACCGAATTTGGCCACTACTACGACCACCCACTCCAAAGGACTCGATTATATATTATATACGAGCCCATGACAAGGGCTCGTCAGACGGTTAGGGACACCACTCACAGTCCCCACTATGGTTTATACTATTGTAATTTTGTACTTTGTTAAATAAACAGTAAACACACATCATAACCAAGTACATCACGTATTCATTTATGCGTTGATGTATATATTATTATCGACGTCAGTTGGGACGTAACATGTTTATGTTTATGTTTAATACATTCTTAATAATATTACGTTTTGCATTGACGGAAAAATTAAGTTTAATAACTCAAATTAATGGGATTGATTTTGATTTTTTCGGATATAAAAACATTTATCCCCTCACCATTAAATATCTACCTAGGGTCATTATAATAAATTAAATTAACAATTAATAACACACCCCTTTACAGTATAGGGTTTTAACAATTGTTTTGTGTATAGATCGATTTATTATTACATAGTTAATATTAAAAACCTATAGGTACTTTATTCTATCAAAAATACATTTTATTTATTTTTATGCGTAGGTCCATAGGTAGATATCACCTGGTAAATGACATAATTTTTATGATCTGATATAATTTTAGACTTATACTATACTATGATAAAAACAGCCCAATAACAGTGTTAAAAAGCACTGCATATTAATGCATTATACCTATAACATTTTTCATGCGCAACGCCGTGCAGCATCAGCTTGTATAATGATATAAAGATAATTTTATTTTAGATAACTTCAGTAATTATTCAACGATACATTTTTAAATTGTTTCATTCACACCAATAACTATCTAAATATAAATAAAATATACGAATGTGTTAACGAATTCATTAAGCTTGTATTACAGAACACCTTTGCGCAACTATTTTCAAATTATATAATTTATTTATTTTACAGTATAATAGATAACATTTTTTAATACGTTTCAAATTAAATTTATACTCAAAAAATTTGATATTTTAAAAAATTTTGAAATATAAACTAGCTACTTGATTTAAATAAACGTTTTTATCATCAAAATGTGTCTACAAATTTGAAATTATATTTACAAATTGGCTATTTTGAATTTTTCCAAAAAAATGTAATATTATTTTTTCATACTCTACTTGTAGCTCAAGGGTCTATAAATTATTAAAAATAAATAAAATTTATACTTAAATAATAAGAACAAAAGTTATTTAATTGTTCAGGTGTTTCTGTTACACTTTGTATAGAAGTAGGTTTTGCTATGTCTACACTATTGACATATTCTGCAAGTACATATTACATATTATACGGGAATGGGACGTTTCGGCGATATATCAATTCGACGATGTCCGTTTCGGCGGGTGACCGTTTCGGTGATTTGGCAATAATTGACTTATCTGTAACATTGTCTAGCCGTATGGCGTGTGGTATAGAAATGTTATCTTTATTACTATAAGTTATTGTTATTATTACTACATAATAAGGTGGTCACGATTATCGATATGGATGATCTGATAATTTTAAAAAAGACCTTCATTGCGAATCTCAAAAAAATTCAAGCCGTGCGTGACACGTACTAGGAAAATCTTGTGTCGGGAAATAGTCCTCCAAGGAAGTTGAAAACATTTCAAGACACAGATAAAAGATAAGTAAATAATTATGATAGGCGAAATAAAATGATATTTCTAAGAGGCAGTCCCTAAAATTGTGTGTAGTACGAAAAGTGTGTTATAATAATATAATGTATAATTTTATATCTTCACATTTTTTTTTATATATTTATGGTTTTTTGCCAAACCACATTTTAATTATTTTCTACTACACAAACACACAGTAAACAATATTTTGTGTTGTTACGACTAATACTCTTATTATAGTTATTATTATGACGAAATAACTATTAAAAAAAGGTGGATAAGTGGATGTCGCTCTGCTGTACAGTAGGTTACAAGTGGGTCACTGTAATGGATGGTGTTAAATTTGAATTCAATGATATAATATCACTGTATAAGAAAAACAATTCTGAGCGAAAACGGTCAGTCAGCCTATGATAGGAGCCTATGAAATAAGTATATTTAATGATATTATTGTGAATAAAGTAATTTATATATAACCTATTTACGTGGAGCTTTGTTTTAAATGTTCAATCCTTAGCTATAAAAGTTAAACATTTCATACATTTTTTACTACAAAATAATTAATAAATTATAAATTTGATAAATGTTGTCAAAATTTGAACTTTAAATGCTTATAAAAAAAAATTGTGCCTATGTTTAACTACTGTTCAAATGCTATTAGAACAATATATCAGGAGCCTTATATTTTCACGCTTTTTTACCCAACAAATAAAATTTTATTGATATTTATAGAAAAAAAAACTAAAAAAATTTAAAACTGACAATGTCCGTAAACAGCTCAAAAAGAGTTAAAATATTTTCAACATTTTATGATGTATAGAAAATGCTAATATCAACATTCAGTGAAATTTTCAAGTATCTACAGTCATTCGTTTTTTAATTACAATAATATAAGAAAATTGTTACATGAGAAATCGAGTAAATATAAAATGTTGTAAAAACATAAATTTCAGACGCTCATAAAAATTTAATTTAAGTTTCTTCTAGACATTTTTTTTTTGATAAAGGTAGACAAATTTATGAGTAATTTTATATTACATTTTCAAATCTTAGATTTAAAAAGAAAAATTTTTATGAATTCTCAACTCAAAATAATTTGCTATTTTTCGTGATTTTTCCGTATTTTGTCAAAATTTGAACTTTAAATGCTTATAAATAAAAACTGTGACTAAGGATTTTTAATTTTTTTCATCTGCCTTTGAAACAATAACCTAGGCGCCTTCTATTAAATTTTCAAGCTTTTTTACTCAACAGATAAAATTTTATTGATATTTATAGAAAAAAAAACTAAAAAAATTAAAAACTGACAATGGCCGTAAACAGCTCAAAAAGAGTCGAAATATTTTGTAAATTTTATGGTGTATAAAAAATGCTAATATAAACATTCAGTCAAAATTTCATGTCCTTACGGTCATTTGTTTTAGAGTTACACCAAAAACCAAAATCGATTTTCTCGAAAACAGACTGCGTAAAAATTCCCATTTTTCCTTAATTTTTCTTTTGTTTTTCACGTCGCTTTTGAAAACTACTGGGAAATTTTCACTTTTGACCCCCCAAAGTACCAACAAGATTCACTTTCCTATCAGAAAAGTTACTGTTGAAGAAAATCCAAGCACTTTTACTGTCCTAAAAGGTGATGACGGACACAAAAATAAAAAAATTAAAATAAAAATAAAAAAAACAAAAAAAAACACACATCATTGTAAAATCAATACATTCATCGCTTCGCTCAGAATCTAAAATTATTTCGTCATGGTTATTATTATTCATTGTTAGGTATTAAGAGTAGTTATTTTTATTACTATCAGCTTAGTAGTGAACGGTGGTATATATTATATTAGTGTTTGTCTAGAAATAATTTAGATTTGACCGATTTGGGACTATTATGTGTGTAGTACGGAAATTTGGATATTTTAGGGACTGCTAAGAGGTATAAAAATAATATTGCTTTAAAATAAAATTGTAGATAATTTTTTTTTTATATATTCGCTATATAATAATGTTGTACCTATATGTTTAATTGTATTAACTATAGGTATAAATAATTATAATTATTTTGATTTATTTATTCACGATTCAAAGGGACTGTGGTATACATATATATATACATTTTACTATATTCAATTATACATAACTCTAAAGATTTGTATTTATTTATGATTTAAAGTGACTGTGGTATTTAAAAATTTTTAACTGTATTACCTATAAATAATTATAATTATTTTGACTTATTTATGATTTAAAATTACTTATTATATTATATGATACGTTTTTACATTATATTACATTTTTTTTTTATTATTAATTTTCGCCGAAATGGTCACTCGCCGAAACGGACATCGTCGAATTGACATATCGCCGAAATGTCTGCGTCAAATCGCCCGCGCCGAAACGTCCTAGATCCGCTAAAAAAAATTCATATTGCTGGTTAGTTTGTCTATAGCCTCAACTCTGTATTATAAAAAATTACAAGAAAAAAAGGCCAGCCACACTCAAATGCTAAACTCTGAGTCCGTCTATGATTTTGTATGCTTTATTCATATTTAATGAACATATTAATTGATAATATGTATCAGAGTTTTACATTTGAGTGTGGCTGGCTTTTTTTTTAGTTGTTTTTTATAATACAGAGTTGAGGTTATAGAGACAAATTAGCCAACATTATGAATTTTTTTAGCTCATAAATGTTTTCAAATGATTATAACCTTTTATAGTTCTCAGTTACTAATCTAGTAATCTATATTATGTTTCATAGGTCAGTCATTAAATCATGATACACTATATATTGTGCATATTACACTCGAGCTTAAGAAAATCCCACCCGTAGACCTTGTTTATAAGACAGTAGACTGTAGACGTCCGACGAACAATCGCGGTAACAACCCGAAGATTACTAACAGTTCTCCATCGTCCGCTAAACTCGTCTTGCGAAAAACACTATACACTCACTAGCCAACAATCAACATGAACCGTCTGGTAATTATTATTATTTATACATACCTTAAAAATTATTTCGTTGTAGGCGAAGTGTACTGTGTACTCCTAACTGTGCTAGTACCAAGCAAGTACCTATAAGATTTAGGTGAAAACACCCGAGTACACTATAATATTCAAAATATTATTGATGAGACATGACTATCTTTTAAGCTCGTTCTTCTATAGTAATTTTAATGAATCATATATTTTAATAATAGGTATAAATTATGGCATAGGTACTTGAATATTTTCTATTTCAATAATTATTGCATACTACTTATACAATATTACAATGTATAGCATTAAAATATTTTAAATCTCTTATAACGCCTTTAAAGACGTTTTCAATATCTCCCTGTTGTCTCTATTATATTGACTACATTTGTAACCTAACTTATCATCAAATTGATTTTTAACATTTTACAATGATGTGTTTTTTTAAAATTTTAAAATTTTAGATTCTGAGTGGAGCGAGGAAGCTAGTGGTTTTACAATGGTGTTTATTTTTTTATTTTTTTCTTATATCCTGTATACAACATTTTTACCAGAAGGAGTGTTTTGATTTCAACATATAGTACTTTATCTTTTAGCAAATTGGATCAAGATGGTATTTTAGAGAGGTCATTTTTCGATTTTATCAAGAGTTATTTAATGCAACGGGAAAAACCACCGAAAAACCGCTAAAAATGAGATATTAATTTCTAACGCTTTGTTTATCACCATAGAAACGAATAAAAAATAATAATATTATAATATTAATTCAACTGTAGGTACATGGCATTTTGACTGAATGTTTATATTAGCATTTTCCAAATATTTTGACTTATTTTGAGCTGTTTACGGACATTTTCAGATTCCATTTTAGATTCTGAGTGGAGTGAGTGATCTAGTGGTTTTACAATGGTGTTTTTTTTTTTATTACGTATACAAAATTTCTACCAGAAGGACACCCACTTGTCCACCTTTTTAGTATTAACTATAAAATATAAATTAATGATTTCTTAAGTAATAATAAATAATAGGTATAAATAAGCAATTTAAACTTTTTGAAAGAGAACTTCTTTCTTGAGGCGTGGGTGGAAAAAAAATCGTAATGAAAAATAAAACGACACGTTTGTTTGTTTATTTGCACATAGCAACCTAACCATTAATAAACAAAAATGTCTATCGTAAATTACATATTAAATCAATTACATTGCATATATAATAGTTGTTACGATTACTAAGTAAAAAGAAAGCCGAGGAGTGTGAATACGGAGTTACAAAAAAAGCAAAACAAAATCGAGATGAATTTCGACCTTTACCTGAAACGAGTGTAGTATAATATTATATCCAACCCTATCGGGCACGACTGAGATCGTCAAACAACAGAAAGAACAGGGATGTTATTGATACAATACAGGAACTTCAGCCTGCACCAAAATCAAATTCTGAACGTTGAAATACATGAAATCGATTGCAGTTAATAAACATACTTTTTTTCCTTTTTCAAATTAAATATTTTCAGTGTGTTTTTTGAAAATACAATAGTCACTATTTTCAGTGTTTTCTTTTTATTGTATTGATTTTTCTCACTCTCTCCCTAATTTACTTATAATTTCACGGGCCCAATTACTTGTAAAAGAAGTTTTACTTCCCCAGAGTGTAATGGTGGGCTCACACACTCTCTCACACTTTTATTTTATTTTACAACTATTATAGCTTAACAATAAAAATTTTAATATGATAAGAGAATTGTACATGGTTTTTGAAAGAGGAAGAAACTTTAGGATATGATGGTTTATCGGAATTGGAATTTACGGTGATTTATTTTCATTTACTTATATAAATATATAATATATATAGATACACCATGAAGTGGATCCGATCCGAGACGGCCCGATTCAAGAATCAAAGTTATTAAGTTAGTATAATAATCATTATAATTAAATATAAAATACACCCAAAAAGTAAATATAAGTACAATACTACATATCTAAAGTTCAGAGGTCACACACATTAAGATTGTGCAAATTCCAATTTTTTTTAATTTGTGTCTACTAAAATAATACATATTAGGTACATCGAGGAATATTTTATTTTATTTGCTTATTTAAAATTACATTGTATATAATAATACAGAGTTGAGTGATAAAACAAAAAAATAATTATCAATTAGGTAGATAGTTAATTATAGTGTTAACCAACGTGGCAACGTTACATTATTATCAATTGAACTTTGTCATTCGGTTTTACCTTTTCCCTTGCTGAAGTTTTATCGGAAACTAATAATAATAATGTACTTCGTCATTTAGAATGAACAAGAAAAATTAAAATGCAATGTGAAATAGACAAAAACCCAATATATCATGTGATAAACATATACAGAGAAGCTCAAGTGAATTACTTGACTACTTTTAAATGATGTATTATTATACCCAACTATTGAAACTGAGACCCTCTACATAATGAATAATGGATTCACAGCTAAATGGTAATTGGAGAGTAATCTAGAGTGATTTTTATGGTAAAACACTGAATGTGGGGTTATTTAATTGAGGGAAATTGCGAACTGTCAATCTGATTGTTATTTCCGCAACAAAAAAATGTACTGTTCAACAGGGTGGTTAGACTGGAAGATTGAGTAACTGAATATAATATGTGTATTTTTGTTATATAGTAGGTACCTATTACCTCCTGATGTGTAGTTTTTAAAAATGCCGAAAAAAACAAACCTTTGAAGGTGTGGTAATGGTGTCAATAGCAGTCCCACTCACCCATCTTTTTCATTTATACATTAAATCATCGATTGCTCTCCCCCCAGCTATAAATAACCTACCTACTCGACTACTCATTTACATACCAGTTTATCATAATATATCTATCATCCAAACAAATCGTTTTCACATTGTTAAATATAAAATTGTTTAACCTTAATAAAGTTAATAAACATAATGTCATAAGCCGTAACTTAATATTATGTTAAAAATTAACATACGTTTTTAACGTATCATTTTAAATTGTACTAAAATGATAAGGTGTTAATATATGACCTATTATACAAACTTTTGCTTATGTTAGATAGCTAATTAACTTTTAAATTATTGTATAAATATTAAAGACAAATCTTAAATATAGGTATTTAATATTGTTTATTTCATACTAAAATCTGTATTGTATGACTATTTATAATAATAATCCGTATCCTAATTACACTAATAACTTTATATTTCATAAACCATAATATCATATTCGGTATAATAATTTATTACTACCTAATTTATAATTATTATATAATATTAGATAGGAAAATTGATAAAATATTTACTTCTGTCATACTATTTATTAGGTAAGACTTCATCCTCTTCAAACTTGTATAACATCGTTCAGGTGTAGCAGTTGATACAGGCAAAGTACAAAATATTTTGAAGAGTTCATGAATATTTGGATAAAACTCTTTAATCTTTATCACAAACATTTAAAGTATGTAACACAGAGGTGAATACAATTTTTTCAGTCACTAACTACACTTCAGTCACTAAAAATAAACCTACGCCCTATGGTAAATCTACGGTCTTCATGGTAATTTTGTTTTATTTACCGACTGTTTATCGGGTTTATTATAATGTATGCTGGAAAAGTAAAAAATACAGTACACCATACTGTAATAACGTAGAATTAAGATAACATAAAAATATAAATACGACTCCTGTCGATAGTTATATTAAAATAGTAAAAGTTAGAGTAGTAAAATTACGCTATTACCTTCCTCCAGGTGTTCGGAGGGCTCTCGAGATCGTGTATTCGAGAATTAGATCAAATACACCGTACAATATAATTTTATGGAAAAAAAGCACATAGAATGTATTAACTGCAATCAACATAAAATATTATATTATATTATGTCTTACCTGATTCGAGTTGTTTGTAGATAATATTGTAGGAGTTTTAGGTTTTAAATAAAGCAAATTAATACTTCAAATTCACAAATTGAATTAAAGAACGCACTGATTATTGCTTGCATAAGAAGTCCAGTTGTCGCTCGTTGAAATCGGTTTTTTTGGTTCTTGAGAGGTTGTTACTCTGGTGGTTGGTGCTCATGCACTGGTTTAAGGGACGGACGCGAGGATGCTGACCAGAGAGTGGTGGTGGCTTTGTCACTAACTTATCGTGGGCCTGGGAACTAGATTATTCTTTGGCGTCAGCATAAAATAAGGTCACACACATCCTACGTAATATTGTTATGAGTGCGTGTCGATATCTTAGTTGTCGTTGTCAATGGTTTTATTTGATGCGACCGATTTCTACAAGCGACAGTCTGGCCGTTGTTTGTTATTCTGTAAAATTTTAGTTTATTATAAGGGTGTGTGAGCATATCATTACAATACTACCATAGAGGTATTTATTTTGTTGTCCGATAGTCGCATATATGCCGCGAACGATTAGAGGCGATTATAGTATATGAAAGCAGTAAAATTACCACGGCTAGAACATTTAGCAAACAGACATACTCAAGAGTAATATCATATTGAGAAATACAGAAAATTAGAAGACTTAACTTTACAAAAAAAAGGTCAAGGGGGGGATCTATCCCCCATATCCCCTCTCCGTAAATACGCCACTGTTTTAGCATGTGATTATGTTCTTGTTCCAAATTTTATTTTATTTTAAATTAGTGGCAGACAACTAGACAAGTATTCCTTGATTGCAGTTTTTGAAAACAATCAAATCATAGTTCTTACTAAAGTTGTATTTACCTAATTCATATTATATTTTTTACAAATTCTACAATTTTAGAATTACATTTTAAAGTTCTTATACAAATAATTTAAGTGTATCCCGTACTCAATCATAAAAAGGTGGGTAAGTGGATGTCGCTTTGTAGAAGGTTACAAGTGGCTCAAAGAATAATCGTATAAGAAAAACGATTCTGAGCGAAAACAGACAGTCAGCCTATGATATTACTAAGTATATTTGATGATATTATTGTGATTAAAGTAATTTATATAATATAATCTATTTACGTGGAACCTTGTTTTAAAGTTTAAGTCCTTAGCTATAAAAGTTGAAAATTTTATACATTTATAGTAAAATTACAAAATCATTTTTAAATATTAAATTTGATAAATATTGTCAAAATTCAAACTTTTAATGCTTATAAAAAAAAATGTGTCTATGTATTTTAATATTTTCAAAATTGTGTATAGAAAATGAGAATATGATATAAATCTCAAGTGTCTACGGTTATTCGTTTTTGAATTACAACAAAATAAGTAAATCGCTACATGAAAAATCCGTCGAATACACAATATTGTAAAAATTGGGCCTGATATGAAGTAAGACCTGAAAATAATATTGAATTGATAATATATTTGAGATGACCAGATATCACAGTTATATAGTTTACCCGTGAACGTGTATCACTTGTTGATACAACTAGCAACGTTGAGTTAGCCAACTGATCTTGATAAATAAAAACATGATTGTTTATAGGGTATCACGGTTGATTTATATTATTCATTCTTATCACTAAATGTACAGGTTTTGTGACCGAGTGTAAATCGTCGAGTAAAAGGAAAAGAACTAGACTTCATCAGCAGGGGCAGCCTAGCTAATGATCGGCGTTACCTTATTAGTGAACCGAAAAAAGCCCTATACACCCAAAGCCGTATTTTTTTAAGCCCCCTCCACAGTGAAATATTTATATAATTTAAAAAAAGTCTAAATTATCTATTTACAATAATAATCTACAGTAACTTCAGAAATATTATTCATCTACAGCCTTGGATTACACCACCTAGCTACAAATTAAAAATAATACAACAATAATATCAAAAATACTTATCGTCATCGCCTGTCTAAAGTCTTTATAGTAGGTTCTTCCGATTTCGGAAGTCAGGATATCAATCTTTGTAAGTAAATGGTAATTATAACAATACCCACAAAAAAGTCAAGTTTAAAATAAAATAAATGTTGTAACCCTTCTGACTTAAAACTAGGTTGACCGGCACCTTTCAAAAATTGCAGGGACAGCCCAGGCACCCTAGGCTGCCACCGTAGACACGCCTATGACTGTGTATCAACTTATACGTTAATATAATTTTATTGTTTGTATGTAATTGCATCGTTATTGAAAGGATTATTAGAATAATAATATTATTTGGTATTTCAGTATTTGTTATATATTACATGTTAGAGCCTTATTATAGGCACTATTATTATTTTGGATTTCAATTTAAAAAGTACCTACCTAAGTATTATAATATTATGGCTCCATACTATTACATTTTGTGAATTGTGTTACAATAATAAATAGGTAATGATTAATAAATTTGTATAATATCATGGAACATACTTTCTACGATAGGAAAATAGATATTTATTGTTTTGTAGTATAATCACGAATTATTAATAATAATAATTGTTTGTTTTTTCCTGGGTTTAGTTATCTGTATTATTGTCTGTCACATTGCTGTTACAAGTTACAGTGACTGTAGTTTCTGGTCAAGGACAGGATGCTACACCGGGTCAATGTAAATGTGTACCATACTATTTGTGCGTAAACGGAACGATTGTTACAAGTGGTAAAGGAATAATAGACGTAAGGTACGTATGTCTTATAAGTTATAACTATAATTTTATATTTATTGGATTTGAATCACATAGAATATTCTAACTTTGGTCTGTGGTGTGATTTCACATGTCAACACAATTTTATGTTAAAGAGACTGCAAACGTTCATATCATTTGTAATCAGATAAAGTATATCATTCGCAATCAAAAACATAACTACAATATTGTAAAAAAAAATGAAACGTTCTGAGGTGTGACAGTGTGGCATTTATACGTGCGAAAGTTATGTGTTATAGGCATGCGCGATCACAAATATAAATATATATAATATAATATAATATTATTATGATATACATGAAATTATAATGTTATTTACAAAACACATTGCAACTACAAGGCTAGTAGCCTAGTACGCAAGTAATCTTCATATTTTATTGCCTATATTGAACTACTTAATTAGTCGGTATCGAATTCACATTTAATTCATAACATATCAAACTGTAGGTTCAGAAGAAACCATTTTGATGTGTTATTTTAGATTATAGATTGTTGATTTAACAATGATGTAAGTTAATTTATTTTGAGGAGGTTTATGATTTGGAATTCGGTTTTATAGTAATAAATGCATCAGCATCATTTCCGATAAAAAAGTGAATGTAGATAGTGAATTTAGGAGGTCAAAATTGAAAATTGTTGAATAGAATGTGTTGGGAAAAAAAAGTGAATAAAATGGTAGGTACCTACTTTATATGAAAACCTAATTGTTAAAAAATGTATTTAAATTTTTTGGTGTAACTCAAAAACCAATAGTTTTAAACACTTGACATTTTCACCAAATGTTTTTACTAGGGTTTTTCTTGTATAAAAATTGGTAAATTTCTATATTTATGTATTCTCTGCGTGCATTATTCGTTCTGTTGGGAATACATGAGCATCTTTGCATTGAATCTATAGGTCTGGAGGTTTAAAGTGCGATGGTTTGCTTGTAAAGTGTTGCTATAAATCAATGCAATCAAAAGCGTCTAAAGATATGGATTTGACAACGCAAGATATCGATAAGACAATTTTGGGAGAGATGTCTACACCTATACCTCAAACAATGCCATCGGATACTTGTAAATGTGTACCATACTATTTGTGCGAAAACGGAACGATTGTTACAAGTGGTAAAGGATTAATAGACGAAAGGTACGTATGTCTTATAAGTTATAACTATAATTTTATATTTATTGGATTAGAATCACATAGAATATTCTAACTTTGGTCTGTGGTGTGATTTCACATGTCAACACAATTTTATGTTAAAGAGACTGCAAACGTTCATACCATTTGTAATCAGATAAAGTATATCATTCGCAATCAAGAACATAACTACAATATTGTAAAAAAAAATAAAACGTTCTGGGGTGTGACAGTGTGGCATGAATACGTGCGAAAGTTACGTGTTATAGGCATGCGCGATCACAAATATAAATATATATAATATAATAGAATATTATTATGATATACATGAAATTATAATGTTATTTACAAAACACATTGCAACTACAAGGCTAGTAGCCTAGTACGCAAGTAATCTTCATATTGTATTGCCTATATTGAACTACTTAATTAGTCGGTATCGAATTCACATTTAATTCATACCATATCAAATTGTAGGTTCAGAAGAAACCATTTTGATGTGTTATTTTAGATTATAGATTGTTGATTTAACAATGATGTAAGTTAATTTATTTTGAGGAGGTTTATGATTTGGAATTCGATTTTATAGTAATAAATGCATCAGCAGCATTTCCGATAAAAAAAGTGAATGTAGATAGTGATTTTAGGAGATCAAAATTGAAAATTGTTGAATAGAAAGTGTTGGGGAAAAAAAGTGAATAAAATGGTAGGTACCTACTTTATATGCAAACCTAATTGTTGAAAAAATGTATTTTAATTTTTCTGTGTACCTCAAAACCCAATAGTTTTAAACACTTGACATTTTCACCAAATATTTTTACTAGGGATTTTCTTGTATAAAAATCGGTAAATTTATATATTTATGTATTCTCTGAGTGCATTATTCGTTCTGTCGGGAATACATGAGCATCTTTGCATTGAATCTATAGGTCTGGACGAGGTTTACAGTGCGATGGTATGCTTGTAAAGTGTTGCTATAAATCAATGAAATCAAAACCTACAGAAATACCTGACCCTGTACATCGTGCGATATGTGGCCATTGGAACCCTCATGGCGTAAAACCCACAATAACTGGAGGCTCCCACAACGAAGCACAATTCGGCGAGTTCCCCTGGATGATGGCAATTCTTAAATTAGAAGCTAACCAATCTAAAACTTACCTGTGTGGTGGTTCATTGATTCACCCAAAAGCCGTATTGACAGCAGCACATTGCGTGAACAGGTACACATTTTAACTTATTATTATTATTTATTGTATTTAAAAAGTTATACTGAAACTTGCAAATACTTTATTATTGTTATTTTACTGTAGGTTTTTTTTTAGATATGAAATAAACTATTACTTTTTATTTACACAGCTATTGGTAGTCGAATGCTAGTGGCGTAAATTGGGCTCAATTGTAAGGGTTGCAATAAGTTTCTAGGTTGGACAGACTTTTGGGGGGCTTAGCCATCCACACCTCCCTAAAATGTTCTATTTTATTCTATATTTAAGTACTGTACAAGTACAGTGTAAGCTCAACAAAACTATTTTAACCTTAAAGGCTTAGCACATATTGTAATATCATATTGTATCTATTGGTATATATTATGAATATGCACTATAATTAATAGGGTAATAATTACTTACCGACTACTGTCAATAAAATATGTATACCTAATTTTCTTAAAGAATATATGAATACATAAAATACAACAATTCTTTTATTTTATAAAATGTATACTTTAAATAACAGCTGCCATTTAGATTTTTATAATATTATGTACTATTTATTTTTGTATTTGTATGTTTAAATACATATTTATCACTATTATATTACACAAATTAACCAAAACATTTAATATTATTTATATTACGTAGGTAACTATTTACAGAATTTTCACTTTTAATTAAGGTAGAAGTAGGTATTTAACAAAATATCCTTAGATATTTAATGATATTAAATTAATATAAATATAATTTCAATAAATTGTATACGAATACTAATTATACGATATGAAATTAATTATTCACTATATTTACCATTTTTGATCTTTTCCTGGGGAATAGAGGTTTTCTTTAGATAAGCTAGCATTTTTCTCAGAATTTGTATTAGTATTTTTCTAATAAGCAGGTACAACAATTAGTACCAAAATAGTAGAAAAAATTTATACCAAAATAAATTTAATTTGCTCAATAATATAATATTACCTTAATAATTAATTTAAAAAATAACTTACAGATCTAATATAAATTTTTTAATTGTCAAAATTGTAGTTTTAATATAATGTAAATCAGTAATATATTTTAAGGGCAACTTTAAACTTAATGCATACTAAATAGGTATGTGTACTAAACAATCATACGAATTTAAAGAAAAAATAGATACTTATACTTTCGACTTTTTCGATATTTTTACAATAAATTTATCCATTTTAGCAAGTTGTCGAAACACTTAATTTTGAATCGTTCGCGGATAAGAAATAAAATAATACAAGTGTCAAAAATAAATGCATGTATAAAACAAACAAATAATAATTTTAAACTATGAAACCTTTTTCTTCCACCTCACTTCCTGGCAATGTAATTAGAAGACTCAAAAGACAGTGGCCTAGAGACCTACTAAAAAAAAAAAAAAAAAAACCACGACATCTAAAATGTACTCGGTCGGGTGGTGCTGCTGAGTGCCTGCCCAAAAACCAAAAATGTTAAATTCTGCTACTTTATATTATATTAAATATCCTATTTGCTCATTGTACATAATGTTGTATAGATTGTAAATTACTTAAATGAATAAAATAAAAAAAAAACTATGAAACACGTTTTCACTATCAACTGCCATTGAGACTCGAGTCCGCCGATCACAATAAAATATAAATATAGGTACATATTGGTATAATAATAGAAAATGTTTAAGACCCCTGCAAACCCTATTAATTTTGCATCAAACGACCTTTAGCGACTGACAAAATTAAAGTACTTCTAGTGGTTTGATTTTAAAAATGTAAAGATGTTTTAATTGGTCAACAAGTCTACTTTGCATCGGTCGGAGCATATTTTTTAATATATTCAATATTAAAAATTTATAAATTTATAAAATGTAAAATATTTATTCTTGTCAAGAATTTACTAAAATTGAAAAAGTGCTCCGACCGATGCAAAGTAAACTTGTTTACCAACACAGACATCTTTACATTTTTAAAACGAACCACTATAAGTACCTTAATTTTTGTCAGTGCGACGGCTATTTCACGCCCATAAATTGGTTTTCTAATGACTTTAAATGACTTATGGATGTGGGTCAGATAAGAAATAACAATGAAGTGAAAATTGATGTGGTTCGCGGGTGATGGTAGGGGAGTATACACACACTAATGATCATTTACTCCACACACACAAAGACGATCAGTAATCGCAGGAACGAAATAATTGCCTAAACACATCTCCTTAATAATGACACATTTGCAGGGGCCTTAATAACAAAACTATAAATAAATGTGGAAAGGATATAATATTATAATAATTCCAGTGCTTCTCAAAATATAAATTAGTTAATTTATTATTATATTGATATTTCAATTTTTTGAAAACTGAAATCATGATATTTCGAAATCGCAAAAAGATACTTTTGCAACCCTATGATATTTTTAGGGGTTGCAAGTGCGACCCCGTGCGACCCCCCAGTTTACGCGACTGTCGAACGCATACTGTCAATGGTTTAGATTAGATATTTATAGATATAAATATAATACACAACCACTCATCGCGAGCGATAATAAGCGACAACAATCCGGTTTACAATTAAAAGGTAAAATATAAGCGTCAACAATATTACTTTAGTTAGTGTTATACGTTGCTTAAAATGATTTATACCTTCAAAACGTTTATGAACAAAAGTTGGTATGGTTTCCGTCGACATTTTCGATACATTTAATGCAATAATGCGTATCTTTACAAAATAATTCTTTAAAAATATTACAAACATTATGTTTTAGAGGGTTATCATTTATTTGAAATTGAGTATTCCAATGATTCATTTTATGATAAATATAACTATACCATTAATATTATCTACTATTTTCAATTGTGTTTTTACTTTTCTTTATTATCTTTAATCAGTCAATTTTCTGTGAAATTTAAATAGGTAGTACTGTTATTAGTTATTAGTTATTACAGTTATGATAGCTGTTATTGATCCTAAAAATGCTTACTAGTCGTATCATACTCAGACACTGTTAATTTCGAACAGATTCAAACACTCTCGTTTCCCAATAAGTCAGAAAAATTATTTTCTAAAAAATGACAGTTACGTAATTTAGTAAAATATAAATATACCTATCCTGATATAATGATATATTTTTTTTCTTATTGGTCTTGAAATCTATAAAATTTCTGCTTCGACAACTTGGTCATTAGCATGTTACTATAAATAATAGATACATAATATTTATAGTGGGTAACAGATCAAAGAATTAAAAAAAAGATACAATAGAAACAGTTTTAATATAATGATATATATCTATTATCTGTGTATAATAATAAATCGTATCATTTTATGCACGTAAGTTATAGCTGAATATCCAACCGCATAATTCAGTTAGTATTTTGCGTATGTTTAATATGGATAGTGGGGCATAATATAGCAGTTTTCACATATACTTTATTACATTATTGTATTATTGATTATAATTAATAATGTTAGTATAATGTTTTTTATTTTCCACAAAAGAAAATCCCCGAATGAACTAGTTATTCGCGCTGGTGAATGGGATACACAAACGGAAAACGAACCGTTACCATCACAAGACGGCCAAGCTCTGAAAATAATTAATCATGCAGATTTCGAGCCAGACGAATTATTGAACGACGTGGCGCTGATCATTGTCATCGATCCGTTCTCGCTCAGTGAAAATGTGGGAACTATCTGTTTGCCCAGCCCGAATTACGTATTTGCTAAAAATAGATGCTACGGCAGTGGTTGGGGCAAAAAAGAATTCGGTGAGAATTGGAAAATATTAACTAATATAATGTTTACATCAGCTATGTATATGGTATTATATAAGAAAAATAACTGCGAAGAAAAAAAGGCATTTATCCTAAAATCAAATACTTTTTTTTTTGTGGAGTGTGTTCAGTGTTTAAGTGTATACAAATATATGCAATGATATTAAAAAATATTTTAACAACAAATTAATTAGCTATATGTATACCAATTATTTTATTTAAAAGTAGGTATATTAATTAATTTATTAAACTTTAGAGGAGCATAATTATTAAACTATAGAACCAAAATTGAAATTTTACTGTCAAAATATTTAGAAACAAAACCCTACCAGAATCCATTAAAAAATATAGTCGTTGCCATTTGAAAAACAAATATCGTATACAAGATACCTTTCTTGATACCTATCTTTGAATCTTTAACACAAAATAAAATAACAATTATTCACAATATGTCCATAGAGTGGTTTCTGTCTTACAAGTGCGTAACATAGTAAATGTATGCTCAGCATATCACGTTTAGATCCGTTAACTTAAAAATAAGAGTGAATCGACCTATTATGAAACTTGATGGTAAGAACATTATCTGTGATGATTTGGTTGTTTACGATTATTCAGTTTTTAAGTGAGTTATGAGCATTTTTAGTTTACGCTATATTATATGCTATAATAAACTATAATCAACTATCGTAAAAACCATCTCACGAACACAGTGAATGTTCTTAATATCAAGTTTTATAATAGATCGATTTATTCTAATTTTTTTAAATTAACCGATGAAAACGTGATCGGCTGAGCGTAAATTTGATATATTAAGCTCTTGAAAGACAAAGACAACACAAGCGGATGTAGCGCCCTCTTAAATATAGATTACAATGTGCTGCCTCAGCTAATTTGCTTCATTGGCCCAATTTTACAAATACGATGCTGTCTATTATTATTATTATTATTTTATTTAATTTTAAGGTTAAAGACACAAGATACAGCCTGTATAGCCAAATAGGATTTACTATGAATAGTGTATTGTGATAGAAATATATAGAAAAAATATTACACAACTTCACATAAACTTTCTGAAAATTATAAACATATAACAATACACTCCTAAAACAGCAATCCGATGACTTGTGATGAATCATGAAGTAAATAATTGAACATATTTTCAGTTTTGTGGGAACTTAACTATGTATACTACTTTATCGTTATGTTGGAACTTACCACAAACAATTTGAAATACACACTGATACCAGTATCCTAACGTTTTGTTCCGTGAAAAATCTTACCAAACTCCAGTGAACTTTACATAACCTAACCTAACATAACTTACATTTGAACACGAAATATATAATATGATAAAAAAAAAATAATACAATGACATTCTCATATGGACAATTAATATGAAGCACCTATAGTTACCAAATGGATATCTAGGGGTGTATTTAAGGGAGAAAACAAATGGCGTATCGTTATTATACATGCATCATTTTTAAACGGTAAATGAGAGTTATCAATATGTATAATTTAATGTTTTTGTTTGTGCTCTTCTCCCTCATTTGACATTTGTAAATACCCCTATGTGTACACCTTTAGCGAAACGTTCAGCTCCTCAAAAATAGGTATAATAAATTATGTTAACATTTTTTTTCTATTCGTCGTTATATAGGTAAATTAGGCGTAAATCAAGTAATTATGAAAAAAATAGATTTGCCGATCGTTCCACGTAGTTCGTGCTTGGAACTGTTAAGAGAGACCAGGTTGGGTGTGGATTACATATTGCCGGAGAGTTTCATCTGTGCCGGTGGGGAAATAGGCAAAGATACTTGTCAAGTAAGTTTATAACATAATAATATTATATAACAATATCTGCCGCTATAGTCTCATATAAGACAGCCTACGAGTTTGGTAAAAACGTTTGTTGAGATATATAATAATAATTATAATGTATTTGGTATTTTAGTATCTAAAATAAAAAAAAGGTTAATAAAGATTAACTTATTTTAGAGTAAAATATTCTAAACATTTTTCAAATGTCCTGTAAATTAAAAATCTTAAATAAGCAAAGTAAAATATTGAACGTACCTAAGTACATACTGGCTACTTGTATAGTAAGTTATAGCTTGTCAACCAATTCATGAAACAGATTTTTAATGAAACATCCTTCACATTGAAATAATGGCCTTAAGGTGATAATTAATTTTTTTTCTTATAACTATACAAACTATTTAATTAAATGGAGTTCCTTAATTTACTATTATTTTAGGTTTGAAATTTGACAGGGCCGGATTGGTTAGGCGAGCTACCGAGAAAATCTCGGTGGGGCGGTCGTGGAGTGTGAGTGAAAATAAATTCATGTTTAAAATACGATTGGGCCACCTATAAGCTCGTAATAATTATAGACATAATTTTGAGCTTCTGAATATGTAAATAGGTCGCTTAGAAGTGAAAATCTCGATGGGCCGATACATACCAATCCAGCCCTGAACTTTGAACATTATACAATATTATATTGTACAAACAAGGGTTATTTTAAAAATTGTAAAATCATTAAATTCTTCGCTCCACTCAGAATCTAAAATACAAATCTATGGATGTTTTTAAAAAAAATTAATATTTTCCGAGTGCTAACGCAAATATTAAATTTATTAATGTGCTAACTGATATATACATTTGAACGCATGGTGGTAAGACACTCCTTACACCCTCCGTTCGGGACAGTCCTGCTATGACTGTAGGTTAAGTGGTTCTTTTTCTAAACCGTTTTTCTATATAATATGACCTCGTATAGATCTCACATTGTTATATTTGGCTACTATAATGCCTCTTACAACGTGTAACATGATGCACCATTTAATATTTAAATATTACAAAATATTAGGTATGTTTCCAAGTCTATTTGCGATGTATTTTCCTGGCCTAATGACTAATATTATACAATTGTGTGTATAACCTCTTGTTTATAACTATAAATTATATTATATGAATAGGGAGACGGTGGAAGTCCTCTGATGTGTCCAATTGAGAATAGACCTAAACAGTTCCAACAGGTCGGAATCGTGTCGTGGGGAATCGGATGCGGTAACAAGACACCCGGCGTGTACGTGGATGTGGCATTGTTCAGAAACTGGATCGATGAGCAGATGGCTAAGGAAAAGTTGAGCACGATCTACTATGATCCTGATTATGTTCCAACGAATTAAATTTTTTCTACATCTCTCTCCTTCATATAGGCATACACATACCCTCCCGGCTCCCTCCTGACTCCCGGCTTAACCTAAATATGAAGTTATAAATACTCAGTTTTAAATACAGCTTTATAACTGAATTAGTTAAATGTCACCCTAATGTCTATATTTTATATTTTATTGAATATATACGCCCTATTGAGCTCATTACAGTACATACAGTAAACACATTATCATACTTAATAACTTATATTAATATAGAATTGACATAATGATTAACGAACAAAGTTTGAATTAATAAAATATGTATTTTATGTAAGCTGAAATTAAAATGAGATAGACCCTAGATTAGACTTTTTTTTTTTAACCTGGTTTAGTCGTCATTATGAGAATCAAAATGTTTTAACGAGTTGACTGTGGTTAAATTGTGTGCGTTATACCAGTAGGTATTAACGGAAGGAAAGTTTGAAGGTTTTAGGCGTAGTAATTCAGGAGAGTCGATTTGAGAACTAACGAATTTATAGAGCCAAAGCACATTCTTCAATATTAAACTGAGGGCAGAAAAAATATTTGTTAGATAAAAAATAAATTATGATGATGACCCACGTATGCGTGAACCATTAGGTGGGATTAGATATTTTTATTATTTTAATAAAATATCTAATTATTTTATTAGTGTAAAAATTAAATTAACTCACTTTATTCGCGGTTTAGTGGACGTCGAAATGCGTTGATGGGAAAAAACTGGGACGATGACAACATTGGCGTAAAGTTAGTACTAAATTAAAAAAAAAATATATTGACTTTTAACATCAAATAAAAATGGCGCGTGATACAATTGTATAAATAATTATTTAATTAATTAATTAAATTAACTCACTTGTATAGTAGACCGTGAGTGTAGAGCCAAGTAATTAGGAGGTCTGGTTTACGTGAACAAGAAAATACGACTGTTTTAAATTTTAATAGTCACTGTCCGATGGTCAGGCGTCAAAAATTATTATCAGCAAACACCCCCAACAAAATCAAACGACGCGCGCAATAAGTAAAAATTTGTCAGTATAGTTTTCAAACGCGACGTGAAAAACAAAAGAAAAACAAAAGAGTTTTTGGTGTAACTCTAAAACAAATGACCGTAGGTACACGAAATTATGACTGAATGTTTATATTAGCATTTTCTATACACCATAATATTTTCCAAATATTTTGACTAATTTTGAGCCGTTTACGGAATTTTTAATTTCCATTTTTTTTTTAGTTTTTTTTCTATAAATATCAATAAAATTTTATTTGTTGTTTAAAAAGTTTGAAAATTTAATAGAAGGCTCTTAGGTTATTGTTTCAAAGGCAGATGAAAAAAATTAAAAATCCACAGTCACAATTATTATTTATATGCTTCTAAAGTTCAAATCTTGACAAAATACGGAAAAATCACAAAAATTAGCAATTTATTTTGAGTTGAGAATTCATAAAATTTTTTCTTTTAAAATCTAAGATTTGAAAATGTAATACATGATTATCTATAAGTTTGACTAACTTATCAAAAAAAATGTCTACAAGAAAGTCAAATTAAATTTTTAAGAGCGTTTGAAATTCATATTTTTACAACATTTGATATTCACTTGATTTCTCATGTAACGATTTTCTTATTTTGTTGTATTTAATAAATTAATGACTTGAAAATTAAGTTATTTTTTTTCAAAGTTAATTTTTAACTTAGCGACTTAACGAAAAAAATTACGAGTAACTTTTAACCTAACGAGTTAAAAAAATCGTTAAGTTGCCCAGCTGTGATGTCAGTAAGTTGTATGAATTAGAGCCTATATGTTTTATTTGTAGTATGTACCTATTCACTACTCGTACTAGTAACTGTATCTCTGTAGATAAAGGGTACTCATATTGAATACATATCTACATATACCTATAGTATTATAAATTGATAAACAATAATTACTATAATAATATTATGATTTATGAAACATAATATAATGTTATCAGTGTAACTAGTAGGTATACGGATCATTATTATAGTCACACAAATACAGATTTTAATGTGAAACAAAAAATATTAAATATAAAGTTTGTATTAATACCTTAAAATTTTAGTACAATTTTAAATGAAACGTTATAAACTTATGTTTACTTTTAACATAATATTAAGTTATGACTTATGATGTTAGGTATGTTTATTAACTCTATTAAGGTATAACAATTTTATATTTGCCAATGTGAAAACGATTTGTTCACATATTATGGTAGATATATTATGATAAACTGGTATGTGAATTGCCCTCCTAAGCCAAAAGGCAGTAAGCAACAATGTAGTAGTTTTGAGAAAAAAAACTTTTTCTGAATCACCTTGTTATTTCTATCATATTATCAAAATAAAATAATACATTAATGATTCTTAAATAACTCTTCCTGTAGAATCCAACATTTATTTATTAGCATAACTATGTAATAATATAAAATAATATAATATAATCATGGTTGATGGGCCAAATACAATCATAGAATTAAAAACAACCAGAATGTTAACAGCGGGGTCTTATAAGACCATGGTTAACTGCGTATGTTTATAAATTATTATAATATGATATTGTGTGATACGGATAGAAAATTATCATCAATAATAAACGAAAACACCGTGGTCAGTTACTGCCTTTTTGCTTAGCATGTGTTTGATACTGCTTTTTTGCTTAGTATCATTCATATATTTGTAAAATATACATACCTATATTTTTAACCACGTTTATTATACAATCTATTGCATTTACGGTATTTTGCTAAGGAAACAAAAAATTCGTCTTAAAATATCGAATACTTTGATATAATAAACTCATTTTTCAAATTTTGTCGCTTACTGCCTTTTGTCTTAGGAGGGCAGTGAAGGAGTAGCGGTGTAGGTAGGTTATTTATACCTGGAAGGGGTTGAACTGACTGGTTTTTGTCACATCCAGTCGAAGAAATTAAAAGAAGGGTGAGTAGGACTGCTATAAAGGCTGCGGCTTTGTAGGTTTGTTTTTCTCGGCGTTTTTAAAACTTTACATCAGTAGGTAGTAAGTACTTTAACAAAGTTTTTCAATCATCCAGTCTGACCACCCTGATGAAACGGTACACTTTTCGCGGAAATAATATCGGATCGACAGTTTGCCATTTCCCTCAATTAAATAACCCTACATTCAGTGTCTTACCATACAAATCACTCTAGATTACTATCCAATCACCATTTCGCTGCTTATTGTCCTACTTGTACTAATATTATACTCGTACATTCAGAGGCATATTTAAGCATTGTGAATCCATCATTCAATTTTTAGTTGGTTTAAATTTTAATAGTTAGCTATAATTTAATATTTAAAATTAGTAATGTATAATCACTTGAGCTGCTCTATATATTATCGTATCACGCACAGAATGAAAAATCCCGGTAATAATATCAAAAATAACCACGGGATATATTGGTGTTATTTTTATTTCACATCACACTTTTATTTGTTTTGTTCATTTTCAATTTTCAATGACAAAGTCCATTATTATTACTTGTGATTGGCTTCAGATATAACGTCCGCCGCAGAACGTCAGTCATAGTGACAGACATAGTCAGCCGAGTGACAAAGTTCAAGTGGTAATATTATATTTTATTGAACGAATATTTTTAATTACGAATATACAATGTAGCTGTCAGGCGAAAAGTAATTTAACCAAGCACTAGAATTAAATATTGTGACACGGTTAACTAACTAATAAAATTAATTAAAGGTAATAAAATTAAAAATTAACTGAGTTTTTAATTACAAAACAATTATCAACATTTTCGGAATTTTTACGTATTTTGTCAAGATATAAACTTTAAATGCTTATAAAATAAATTGTGACCATGGATTTTTAATATTTTTCAATTGTCACAAAATAGTAGTACCTAGCCTTGCATTAAATTTTCAATTTTTTTTTACCCAACAATCTGCCTTTTAAAAATCGCGATCAACATAGAATCATTTAAATAGTTTTGTTATTTTCAATATTGAAAATGAAATTTGCAGAAAAAATATTTATGAGGATATAATTATAATGCATTTGCTTGTATAAAATCCTGTCGTAAAAAATGAATAAGGTACCTGTGTTTTAAATGAAAAAACAAGTTTATTTAAGTAAACGCTAAACAGTTATTTGTTTTAATTTTTATTTATTTAAGGAGTTATAAGCAGGACTGTGAGTTGTGATCACAGTTACTACATTTTACTATATACTTAACCTACATTTAAAACAAGCACATAATTTGAATTAAAATGCACTGTTACACAAAAAACCTATAACATATTGATTCAACTTGAACAGTATCACGTAAATATATACAAGCAACTATATTGGTACCTACCTGAAATAATTAGATCAATATCAATAAAATCTATACATTTCAAATACCCAGGTTAATATTATTTTATAATCGATACCTAACTATCAGCGTGAAACTATCCAAGTTCTAAAATTGTATCGTGAAGTCTGGCCGTCTGGGGTCCCTATTATATTGTCAATGTAAAATTACTTGTGAAACCAAAATATGTGCCGTAACTGAGGGGGTCGATGACCCCCCGAATTTTTCTAAAAATCAAATATTTTTAGTGGTGAATATTGTTTATTGACTATTGTATTAGGAAAAATTGTATATTTTCGTCAAAGCAGTAATCACGAGAATAAAGTGTTTTTATATTTTGAACGTAAAAATGATGAGTGTCCATATCTACATTAAACAAATGTTAGAGCCTCCCCCGAATTTATATTTAATTCACGGTCTTGTATGCTGAATTTTAATGGGTCGTACACTCGTACCCAGTATGAAATAAATAGTAAAAAAATACAATTAAAATTCATACAAACTACAAAGTGTGTAGGTACCTACATTGATCAATTAGGATGAAAGGCATACAAAAAGTAATGCCACCTGGACAAATTAAGTAAGCTACAAAGATTTCTATAACATTTTTTATTGAAATAGCCACTGAAGACGAAATTAATTTTACAGACAAATACATATTAATATGCTGTAACATCACAGCATTTTTTGGCACATTATTTCATTAGAAACAATCCACGGTTGCGCGTACCCACTCTCATAAAATAGCCATTTATAACAAATAGTATCGCGCGCTAATGCGTAAACGATCGCAGTGTAACAGATATCCCCCGACCACCACAACCTACAGTGTTTAGTGTCCACACGCCGTTGCCCACGGCTGCCGATGCCGTCAGCGCTTCGAGACCATCGACCGAAAAAAACCTCATGACCAACCGACTACCGACCACGAACGCCATCAATTTGAATCCGGTTCCTTTTTATGAAAACACCGCCATGATGGGCTAAGCTACAATGATGGGCCGCTGGTGGCCCCAAGCAGACCAGACTCCGAATCTCCACTCAAAACACAGCACAAATCGTCGGTCGTTGTCAAATATCGTAATATGATTTTCCCTATGCCCCCCCCCCTTTTAAAGCACGATTTATAGGCGTCGCAAGACGCGGGTCCTTTATTTCTCCCTTTCCTAAGCTGTCGCAAGTTCCATTGTTCCGGTTTATTTTAAAAAGCATACTTGGACTCAATATATTTTATTTTTATCGTATATGCCAGGTAACCCTGTGAGGGCACACCACGATTTATGTGGCGTGCAGCCTCCCGTGGGCCTGAATTTTGTTATTATATCCAATAACATAGTTGTGCATCATCCCAATGATGATGACGACAGGTTCATTATTATACTTTTTCCCACACTTGCCATGTGCCCAATTATTATATTATACTCATTCTTTATTATTCACATGTGTGAAGGCCAATATTATTATAACTATTATTTACTATGTCAATAATAAAAAACCTCATGATTACTTTAAAACTTCACCCTCATTATTTCATTTTTTTTTTATTAATATCGTTTCTTCTTTTTCCCATCATAAATCCTCAACATTCATTTGTTGTTGCGTGTAAAAAAAACTATGAGTTCCACCGACTTGACCCTCAGGTCACACGCGGTGCGGCTCATAGGTCACGACCAAAGTGTTCCCCTTTGGTCGTGGGTAGTTTTTGGTGGTGCCAAAACTCCAAATTCTTACAATGCATATTACAATTTTAATTTTCTATTTTCTTATTCGTATGTAATAACATAAAATTGAATATTTATATTGATATATTGTAATAAGTATGTTACGATTGTTTATTTTTAAAGACTTCAGTAGACTTTAATATACAAACATAAATATTATATATTTATATATATAACTCGAATCAATTTGGAAACAGAATTTTCTCTGACGTATTGGCGTGGCGGTTTGATCAAAGGATAATCATACCATAGAGGCATGGACAAAGATAATAATGGATCATACGATACAAATATTGTTATAAATAGATATTAGTGAATATTAGTACTATATACTAACCTAACCTTTTTTTCCCGAGACTTCAAATAATTCATTTGAATTTTCATAGTGAACGAGATCGTACCTTGTTTGTATTTACTATTTTAAATTTATTAAAACATGGATGTGGATCTATAAGATCGAAAGCAGTTGAATGCCACGAAGGATTTCAGTATATTTTTGATAAAATGGGTGCTGATCAGGTAACACAATATTTTAGATGTCGCAGGAGGGACATAAGTTGCAAGGGTCGTCTACATATTGTATATTTATTGATCGTTCATACATTGTGTGTATAATTAGCTGATAGATTAAATATAAAAATAGATTGTTTTATAAATAAAATAAAATATATATTTTTTCGATTTTGGTATAATATATATTATATAATATCTACAGAGTGTAAACCTAAAAATATTAAAAAATTCACAGCTGCTACAAACAATTAAAAAATAAATTTTCATTATGAATACAATTATACGATTTCAAACTTTAAAATGTAGATTATTAACATCTAACTCAAATCTATACTTGATTATTATATTAGTCAATTTGCGCTATTACGTTGTTGGCCAGACGATCCCTTCAATCCATGAAATATAATTCGATACTCGTGTATGAGCAGCTGACGCATCTGTATCCCCACACATTAGTCCAAATGATGTTATTCCTAATTGTGAATACATACATTTGTAACCATTGAGTTTTATTTGAATTGGCCCACCAGAATCACCCTATAAAATTGTGAAAATAAATTGTGATTAAAGTCATTTTTATGATGCAGAAATACAAATTACTTACTCCACAAGTGTCCTTTTGATCTTTTGTTTTGCCAGTACACAACATCGAGTTTTCATCTATTCCTTTTCCTAATTTTTTTTTTTTGTTTTGTATGTTTGAGAAACTATCATCGCACTCTTGCGTCGAAATTATGTTTAGTCGTACTTTTAATAAATGTGGGCTAACTCTTCGATCTAAATGTTTTTAAATTTTAATTTTAGGTGCCAAATTATATATTGAGTATAATTGAAAACTACCTTACCTAATGCAGTTTTTCCCCAACCAGTAGCCATTACTGTTGGAGGTGTTGATGTATTATCTGTATTTAGGCAAATAGGTCGTACATATGCCGAGAAATCTACATCTCTTTCTAAACGAAACAATGCTATATCATTGTACAGAGAAGGTGGTTTGTAATTTGGATGTATTATGCGATCTACTATTTTATAGTCTGTAGGTCTCGCATTGGCAGTTTTTGAGTTATAGTCTAGTTCACCTAGGCGAGCCCATTTCGCATATGACCTGAAAATATAGTTATAGCTTATTTCTATTACAGTTTATAAAATAAATACAATGTATAATAATATGTAAGTATTGCATAAGTATACGTACGGATTTATATTACCGGTTTTTTCACAGTGAGCTGCTGTTAGTACGAATCTATTACTTATTAGTGATCCTCCACAAAACCATGATTCATTGTCTGGTTTTTCACCAAAACCCAACAATGCCTGTAATTAAAAAATATAAAATATAGGTACAATGCAAATTAATAATATCATAAATTTCATATTGCCACCATGTGAGGAAATTCCTTTGGTTCAGCCTTTTCCCCGCCACTAATTAAAGGATTGGCATCATAGCAATCAATTGTTGTGATGAAATGTGTCTCACTTGATGAAAAGGATACTGGGTCTTTTCTTTTAAAATAAATTAATTCTGAATACTCTTTACACTCTTTAATATGTGTGAAATTAAAATAAATAAGAATAATTATTAAATGAAATATTATATGTATAATACAATTTTAAACAGATTATCTTTACATACTTTCCGTGGCAGCAGATGTTTTCAAAATTGGACTTATGCTTGCAGGTTTAATCGTTGTGATAGTAAATTGATTATGGATATTTTTTTCTGGCGGACAACAAACTATTGGAGTTATTCCGTTGAAAGAGCATATAGGGTAAATATTTCTCCTAAGTTCTTCGATTGGAACTGGACAATTTTCCCAATTCCGACAAATGTAGTTGGAAGTTTCTCCATTGCCACAATTATCACCTCAACATGAATGATATATAAATAGAATCATATTTCAATATATTTTGATAGTCAATTTACTGATATTGTTATTTGTTAATACTATAATATAAATAGACAAAATTGAAAATTTTAAACGATATTTTGTTTATCATTTAGACTGTGTTGTATACTACTGTTCAATATTTAAATAATATAAATAAGATTCAAACAAAGTATTATAACAAGTTTATTAAGTAGGTAAGAAGTCGTATTAAAAACGCCTTTACAATTATTGAGTTATTTCGGATATTTTAAGATTGTTGTCTTTAAAGTTTTAATCTACCATTTACAAGCGTCTAAATCAGAGGCAATCAACCTTTTTGATGTCTAAAAAATAAATATGGATTTTCACGAGCCACAATTTGAAAATAGATTATTTTATTTTAAGCAGAAATGTATAATTAAATCAAATTTAGTTATATTAATTAAACAAGGTATATATTTAACAACCAAAGTTTTAATAATAACACGACAAAATTTTAATAAAAATATAAAGTAAACTTTTAAAGTTGATTTTTGAATTTGAATAACATTAACCAATATACTGAAATAGGTTTGATTTTTGAAAGAAAAGTAGGTACCTTGCAATTTTAACAATTACTTGGATTTACGCTCAACTTTTTTTTCAATTTCCACCAAACAAAAACTTACGAGGAATTTTGTATTACATTTTCAAATCTTAGATTTAAAAAGAAAAAATTGTATGTATTCTCAACTCAAAATAATTTGTTAATTTTCGTGATTTTTCCGTATTTTGTCAATATTTGAACTTTAAATGCTTATAAATAAAAACTGTGACTAAAGATTTTTAATATTTTTCAAATATCATTGTAACAATATGTAGTAAGAGACTAGTATTAAATTGACATCCATAGAAAAAAATACTAATAAAATTGGAAACTGAAAATGTCCGTAAACAGCTCAAAATAAGTCAAAATATTTGGAAAATGTTATCGTGTATAGAAAATGCAAATATAAGCAACCAGTGAAAATTTCATGTATATACGTTAATTTGTTTTAGTGTTACACCAAAAACCGAAATTGATTTTCTCTAAAACAGATTTTGCGTAAAAATTCCCATTTTTCCTAAATTTTTCTTTTGTTTTTCACGGCACTTTTGAAAACTACTGGAAAACTTTTAATTTGACCCCCCAAAGTACCAACTAGATTCACTTTCCTATCATAAAAGGATAAAAGATACTGTTGAAGAAAATCTATGCATTTTTACTGTCCTAAAAAATGATGACAGACACAAAAATAAAAAAATAAAAAACACACATCATTGTAAAATCAATACATTCATCGTTCCACTCAGAATCTAAAAAAACTAATAATAATCAAAAATGTCAAATAGCTCAAAATGAGTCAAAATATATTGAAAAATAAATGATAATAATATAAATATATTTTATTGAAAATTTCATATATATTATCTACGGTACTTTTTATTAAATTGTAACTATATTGTATTTTTAACATTTCCCTTCGCTCAGAATCTAACATAAGGTTAATCGCGCCGTGTTAAATAATAATACTATATTTTATATTTATATCTGTACCAATGATTAATCTCATAAGCAAAAATTTACATTTTATAAACTTCATATTTTATATTGTTTAATTCTTGTCTCTTACATTATATTCCAAAGAAAATAAACATTGTTCTAAGACCAATCGGTCCACTCTGACTATTTCCGTCCAATACTTTAGAAATGTACACTACAATAAAAATAACAAAACTTACCTTCATACAATCCTAGTATTTCTACATTGTATCCCGAATTTACAAAACATAATAAAAACACAGTTAAAAAACATTGTAATTTTGTATAACTTTTCATTATTATTAAAATAATTTTAATACAATATTATTCAAACTAATACCTAGTTTATTTTCGTTTACGATAAACCACTAGGTATACTTGTAGAACAGTAGTCTACAGACCTACAATTTGTTGAAACTTTTAAGTTAGATAATTATATAGTAGGTATATATGAACACACTATAAATTATAAACCCCACTTCTCTATATTGGTTCTTGACTTGGGAATATGTATATTGAATAATTGAGATAATAATATACTCACGTAATATAAAAACAAATTATTAATCAGTGGGCGGAAAAATTACATTAATTTGCTTATCAACTGGTCACGAATGAATTTGTTTTTATGGGTAAATTTTCAACTGTTCTTTGTTGATGATATCCGTCATTTCGGTTTATCTTTCAAGCTGACAAAATAATTTCTTAATTTTTAAGTGAAGTAGGTAAATATTAAAATGTCCCAATTTAACCTATTAGTTAATAATTATTAATATTCATATTCTCAATGTGCATCGTTTATACATCTAAAAATCTTGAATTATTTTTGAGAACCATTTAGCAACTTACTAGCATTTGTGGGAAGACCTTGATTAAATATTTTTAATTTCCTAATTATAATTTATCATTAACACAAATTAATACGAACATGACGTGATAACAACCATCGTCAAAGTCTAAAGTCCGGATATATATTATGTTATTACACATTGTTATTCAATTTTTGCAGTCTTACCAGAGTAAAAAAATATGAGAATGTAGCCCCTCCCCCTCCTTCCATAGCCTATGTTTGAACCATATTTGAGACCATTATTTGTATACATTATTTAAATATGAAATAATTATTATATTTTATACCTAAAAGAAGTAAAAAATGAAGAGGGTGCAAATAAGATTAATTATTTATACACCGTATGTCTACCTACTAATTATTGATTGTACCTATATCCAATATAATATGTAACCAATGGCAACCATTTATATACAAAATTTAAATACTAATAGTTATAACTTATTAGTTTATAATTTGAAAAAATGGCAACTGTTTATAGGTAAACAAAAAAGAAATTAAAAATTATCATTGTGAATCTCAAAAGCCTTGTGTGACAGTGTGAGCACATTTTCAGAACACGAATTTTGGAAAATACTTAGTGTGCATTATGAAATAGTAATCGGTCAAATCTCCAACGGTCAAAATAATTTGAAAATGTAGAAACACATTTTTATAAATAAACAAACATTTTAAAGTTTCATTATACTTAAATAATATAAAATAAAATATAGGTTAAAATGTAAAACAATAAACTAAGTACATAGATTATAAGATAACATTTTAGCCCAGGAAAATACATAAGTACCTACCTGCCCACTTACTAATTTACTAAATATTACATTTTAACCAAATGTATTACCTACTATATACATCGATACAAGCTTTGAACAGCAACGTTTACAAATTATATGAAATATAATATAATTCTATATAATTATATTGAATTGTATTCATAATGAAAATTTATTTTTTAATTGTTTGTAGTAGCTGTGAATTTTTTTAATATTTTTAGGTGTACACTCTGTAGATATTATATAATAATATATATTATACCAAAAACGAAAATATATATATTTTATTTTATTTATAAAACAATCTATTTTTATATTTAATCTATCAGCTAATTATACACACAATGGATGAACGATCAATAAATATACAATATTTCCATCACCCATCTAAACACGGCAAAAAATATAATTTTTAAATTTAAATTTATTCTGGCGCACGAAAAATAATGCGTTATAATATAATAATAAAATATTAACTTATAGTTCTTAAACATAAAAATGTGCGTGATTTAACAACATCTGTTTGTCTCACATATAACCATATAAGTATAATGGAACAAATATTTATGTTGATCTGTAGTGTTGTTGTATTGATAGATTCACGAGATTACAAGCGATTTATAAATTGTTATTTCCAACATGACCTATTGCTCATAAAATGTTAATGGCAGAAAGATCCACTTAGGACTTAACTGTAGCTATAAGAAGTATGAACAAATCATCACAACACATGCGTCTTTCCACTAAGTGTCCAGACCTAGAGACTAGAATTTATGAATTATAGATCCATAGTCATGAAAAGGTTGATAATTATTATATTATATTATTATGTAATACGCAACTAACGAGTTATAATTCATTGTTGCTGCACAATGTTTCCCTGAATGTCTCCAAATAAATAAACCACAAAAACACTAGGTACTTAAAGATCTATTTACAATTAAATACATATACATGACTACATGTCTACATGAGTAAGGAAATCAAAAGAAGACTCATAATATAAACAAGTTAAGAAAACATCACTCTACGAGCGTGCTAATTTCTCGGTTTCTAAACCTATTTTATACAAAGCAATACACTATAATTCTAAACACAATTTTAAAATAATTCGGTACCTAGTTAGTTAATAATTATAGTTAATATAGTTAATAATATATTTTGGTTACTTTGTATCTATATTATTCCTTACATAATAACGTATTACTTAAAATCAACAATCAAAATTAAATATCTGAATACAAACGATCAAAATTAAATATCTTAATACAATAATACTATAATAGTATATAGTTTTATATATATTTTTTTTACATTGATACAAACTTTGAACAGCAACGTTTTCAAATTACAATAGTTTACACATTGACAACTGTCAACTTCTAAGTACCTACCTATATAACACAATACAAGTGAATAATTTGAATTACCTATCAATGTTACAATATTATTATATTTAATTAGAAATCTTATTCAATAATAGTGTGCTTTTAGACTTGAGTATTTTAATAATTTCATCAATCATCATTATCTATTTCGTAAACAACATACTTTTCTTGTTTTTTATTGCCATGAGCTAAAAGCTTCTAGTTCACTTTATGTACTACCTACAAGAAGAAAATCAACTCACAAAATCTGTGTACCTATATATTTATATTTTCTAAAAAACTTTTTCTATACTTGAAATTGTAGAAGTTAATATTTCAGCTAATTTTATTAAAAAATATTTGAGCTAATTTTTATTAAAAATTTAGTATTATATTGTATTAATTTACATTTTAACATTCTATTTATAAAAATGCTTTTCTACATTTTTAAAATTGGATATTTTGATCTAGATTCTTATGAAACAAAGGTACTTATTGGCTGCTATCAAGATTCCAAGTCTACCCATTAGGCTGTACATATGTTGATACTCGGTCAATCAGTTACGACTACACCTCTTTTTTTTTTTTTTTTCCGTTTGAACCGACAGCAGAGGAGGATCTGTGTGAACACTACTACTCCTACGACTACACCTCTTATAGAATGTAAAGATTAATCCAGATGATATATATTGAAAAGCCCATTAACATTAATATTGCATTGTAAATTAAAATAAATTATGATATTAGTAGCTGTATATTAATATATTATATTACATTTAACATTTGCTTAGTATCACCTCCATAATGATGGAATTGTCTTGCTAATTAAATATCTATGTACAATTAATATAGGTACCTATATAATTAATGGTACCTATAATAATAATTTGTAATAAGTAATAGTAAAGTGATAACCACTACATTAATTGAATGAATTAATATTTCTTCAATCTATATTATGTGCTCATGGTATAGCTAACTACCTTAAATCATTAACTTATGTATGTAATATATTATATTATAAGTAATAGAATCTCTGTAGAAGTACATATTATTATAATATAGTAATGTACTAATGTACATTGTACAGTACAAATAAACATGTTTGTGCCATCAAGCACAATCTGTGCCTGTCAACCTGAGGTATAATTGACGTTTAGCCATATAATGTAATCAACCAATATTATAAACAATACATAATGTGTCAATAATAAAATAATTCACAATTTAGTGCACCATATAGTATACCTATTCTATAGATACCTACATAACTACATACTCAAATTACAATATATACACATATATGAATTAAGTACATAACACACACACACACTATTAAATACATATATTATGTATATATTCGCATACTGACTACTTGAGAGCAGTCATCTTGAATAAATCAAATACAACTGCAGAATTGATCATGAGATTGTCTAATAATATAAGTAGCCATGTACTATTGCATATTAACTGTAGATCATATGCGCTATATGTAAAATAAATTCATTAGAGATCTGTTTAGTATGTACAATTATAATACGGATCCAGTGTGGTGCAGTACCATAAATTTATAAACTATCGATAACATTATTATTATTATGACCGACTGAGTGACGACGACCGTCAATTGGGTTATATTCTTTAGTTATAATATCTATATTCTATATATTTGGTTATCTGTTCATTGTTGCAATTTTTTCTTTTATTATAATTAGACTAAATTATACATTTTCATTTCAATAAAGACATTCAATACAGTTTATGAAAATAAAGTATTCATTAAACTTAATAATGAATTATTGCATTAAGTACTTTTGTATGTATATATAAATATATATATACAAATATTTATATACCAAATATGTATACATATTTATAATCCACCCCCCCCCCCCCCCCTTCCCCCGTAATTATAGGCTGCAAGATGCACGCTTGGTATAAACTATTTATGAAAATCCTTGTTTTGAATTTTCAATCCTATCTAAAAAAAATTAAATATTTTATAATTTCTTAACTACAAAATTGTATATTTGTAAATTTTCAATTTGATAAATGATATCAAAATTTTAACTTAAAATACTTATAAAAAATCATTAGTAAACCAAATAACCCACGAGATACCTTATATTAAATCGTCAAGCTTTCAAATTCAATTTTATTGACATTTATAATTGTTTATAAATAAATTTAAAATATATATAAATACCTCAAATCTAGTCATCATATTTTGAAAAATTTATAATTTTATAATAATAAAATAGGCATTTTATGGAAATGTCAAGTACCTTAGGTTATTAGTTTTTGAATAAAAACTAAAAAAGACAATAGTTCTATTAGAATTCGTTAATTTACCGGTACTTTTCCAAGAAATACTATAATTGAAGGTAGTCGACTCTGTGTCTTGTTTGACTTGAGCCGCTTCACCCCATAAATATTCGTGCAAATGGCAATAACATTTGAATATTATTTATTCAATTGTATGTGTACCACAGCCCCAAAAGTGACGTAAAATATTCGACTAAGGTCAACTTTGTACCTAATACTACATATTTATACTACCTATATAAAAATACACACCAATGCCAATCGCACCAATATTGCTATAATTATAATATTGCTTATCAGTGCCGAAGCCAGTGGGTGGGCACTTGGGGCACGTGCCCCCCCCCCCTGAAATTTTTTTTGGCCTGTTTTATATTATATTATATGTTTGATAAAAATTAAAAGTTAAGGCTGTCAAAAGCGAACCATTTTGAAGGGGTCTGATTTAGGAAATATTGTACATCCATTGTTAGTGCTATATGATTGTGTTTGTAGTGACTGATAATTAGTGTGTGTGAGTTCTCCGAACGCTTGATGTAATTAAAGATAATTGACGGCTAAGATTCTTGGACCTCAGTAACGTACATACGCGCAGTCACGTCACTAAATGTTGTGATAAAAAAATGTTCAACTTACATGTGCCACGAAACTCCCAAAAAGCGCAATAAAAATTTATAAACTTTTATCCTAAAAGGTGATGACAGACACAAAAATAAAAAAAAAAATAAAAAAAAAAACACATCATTGTAAAATCAATACATTCATCGCTTCGCTCAGAATCTAAAAATGAATTTCCTACAAAACAGACAAAAATCGGAGAAAATCATATATTTTTTCGAAAATGAAATTGGACTTCTAGAAGTATATTTTTTACCACTTATTGATCTAAATGTACAAAAAACGACCAGCTTCCAACAGCCCTAATATAATCTTGTATTTTTGTTAGTAAATTTTAATAATATTCGAATAAAAAATGGAATGTTTTGTTTATAACACATTTTGATATAATGATAATATATTAATATTCTTATATTAATGAATACATTAACATATGGCTTACGATAATATTAGTACATTCAATATTGTTATATTAAATGTTGGTACCAAGGTTGTTAATATAAATATAATATAGTTATAAAATGTGTAGATATACTTTATGAACAAAAGGGTCATAATTAGATACTCTAGCAATTCATAGGCTAGAGATAAAAAATTAAGTGCCCCCCCCGAAAAATTTTTTTTTGGCTACAACACTTGCTTATAAGTATTCTGAAAAACAATTTGAATTTGTCGTAACATGAAATCGACTTTCCTATATTTTTTATATTATCCTCAGTCTTAAAAACTTTATATTAAAATAGTTTTTAAGACTGAGGAATGAGGATAATATAAAAAATGTAGTGTCTTTCGTTACGTGGCAATAAATCTAATTCAATACTTTCACATTAAACGTTATTATTATCTTGAGCCTGTGGCAAAAATATGTTTGCAAATCGATTATTTTGTGTACTTAATTAATACTTATTTAATACTTTTTACTGAATTTTGTAGTTTAATCTAAAATACGTATTTATAATAGATGCATTAATTGTTTAAGTAAACTTTACATTTTACATACATCCAGCGTTTCCCGAAGATGAATGAAACCGAGATGAAAATCCACTTGCGTAGTATTAAAAATTAGTAGTTACTTATGCAAAATAAGTTAGGAGCGATTTGCGTAATGATTGATACAAGGTCGGTACAAAGTTATTTTAAACACCTATCAAACAATTTTGATTAATTTTTTTTTATTGAACATAATATTATAAATAATATATATATATGTATAACTGATTAATGTTAATCAGTTACTATTTAATCATCTCGACCGGTATGATACTCTAATTATTATAAAAGGTCTTCATTATAAACAATTCAAAACGAATATATTTACTTCATTTGATTGGAAATACCCGTGTACTTTATATTTGTAATGATGTTTGTAATTGCCTGGATAATAATCTTACCTTAACATTTTATAAGAGGTCAATTCGCTCTAATTTTGAAACTAACGGAACTAACGTGTTCTGCTGAGCGTACAATTTTACTGTGTTACGCACTTGTAATACGGAGACATCAAATGTCGGTGTAACGTTCTCTTAAATATTTTACCTGGAGATACCATATTTTGACAATGAATAAAGTGCACAACAAGTACAATAATCATTCGACTCACAATAAAAGCTAAGACATTTAAAGTCATAGGTGATTGTACAGTGAAATAAATAGTGGCTATTAATATTGAATAAATGTACGCCATTGTACAATAGCTGAACGGTTCACGATTGTAATGCAAAACAGTTTTCATATTATATATATATCATAATATTCATATTATCATTATATTATTGAACATTTATATACTATTTTATTGGTAATAACTGCCTCGGCGACTAGGGTAAACTAGGGCGACTAAGACTTTAAAGTAGAAGCGAATAATATTTTTAAATTTAACATAACTAAGATCATTATGTTCCGTTTAAATACCTATCTAATTTATTTTTTAGTATTTATTTTATTTGTTTTTAATAATTTATATACTCTTGAACTACAAGTAAAGTATAAAAAATTCAAAATAGCCAATTTGTAAATCTAAAATATAGACACATATTGATGATAAAAACGTTTATTTAAATCAAGTAGGTAGTTTATATTCCGCAATTTTTTTTAAATATCAATATTTTTTTTAAGTGTAAATTAGTTTCTTGCATATAACGTAATAACTAATAACTTATTTTTCAAAATATTCTTTTTGGGATTTTTCTGACATGAGTATAGGTATTTCATAAATTGTTTATCATCCATATAATTTTCATACTGTAGGAAGTATCAATTTTTTTTCTGATATTTCTGCTACACTCTGTAAGTTTCTATATTATATACGTTTTGTGCCAAAAATGTTCTTTTAAATTTAAATTATGAAATATAAAATAGTACTAAAATAAGAAACTACCATGTTGGCTAACGAACAGTAGTACTAATAATACATTATGAGTACTGTTACTCATAATGTATTATTATATCGTTATTGGCCGGCAGTTCCACCGTGTTTTAAGAATTTTAATCACATTGCAAAATTACGTGTCAACAATTGAATATGGATCGTAAATTCGTATACGGCTAGAACAGTCACTTTTACATGATAAAATAATGCAATAACCTTGTTCATATTTCTCTCTTCTATACAATTTTTATTTGCAACTTTTTATTCTGTATAGTATATACGACAAAATGAAAGAGAGATATTAAGGTATTCGTGGTCAAAGGTCAGGAATAATCTTTTACGCGTATTTTATGATATATAGATGTGGACTTTTCACACAAGCCCGGTTTAAGGGGTAGCAGGGGCCCCCCAATGGATAACGAACAATAGTGGTCCCTTGGTGGATGTACGTTTCGTATAAATAATGTAATATGGATAATGGTCAGTGGAAATATTATTATTATTTATTAGTTATTACCCTATGGTTTATATACTACTCCGCGGTCCTTTCCCATCTTGCTACACCACGGGCCTGTTTCGTTAAATTGCCCTTATGGAATTTTTACCAATACCATGAACATAATATTTTTATTTAAACCGATAGGTATACAGATATTAATAAAATTCATATAAATGACTTCCAATAATGAAATATTAAAATATATTCAATTTTAAAATAACTTTGATACATTTATAAATTCCAATTTCATAAAAATCTTATATTTTTCTTTGGTTTGTTCAATTTTAGAATATGGATCAGTTATTTGGAACGATTACCAATCTAGTCTAATAACCAAAATATTTTAACGTATTTAAAACAGGTTACGACGGGTACTAGCATGTAAAACAAATAAAACAGACTTATCTCTTGAACAATCAGCACTGGAATTTGATATTGAATTATTATTAACTATTTATATCATAGTTTTTTTAATAAACGTCGAATAGTGTAGTGTAAAATCAAAAATTAATTGAGTATTAAGGTAATTGAGGTAAAATTAAAAAATATAAACTTAAAATTAAAACATCAATAAATATGCAGAAATATGCACTATATAGAATTTTAATGTGTTTTGTAGTGTCTTGAAAATAATTTCAAGCTTACATAGCAATAAATAAATTGAATAGCCCAATAAAAATAAGCAAATGCAACAACTTCCGAGCCCTAGTAATCAGGATCATAGTAGCTCGTGTCCAACTCTTCCTTAGCCATCTGCTCATCGATCCAGTTTCTAAACAAGGCCACATCCACGTACATGCCTGGTATCTCGTTACCGCATCCAATTCCCCACGCCACGATTCCGGCCTGTTGGAACTGTTTGGGTCTATTCTCAATTGGACACATCAGAGGATTTCCACCGTCTCCCTATTCATACAATATATTTATAAATAAGAGGTTATAGACATAATTGTATACTATTAGTCATTAGGCCAGGAAAATGCATCGCAAATAGACTTGGAAACATACCTAATTTGTAATATTTAAATATTGAATGGTGTATGTCCTATGTTACACGTTGTAAGTGGCATTATAGTATCCAAATATAACAATCTGAGATCTATACGAGATCATATACAGAAAAACGGTTTCAAGAAAGAACCACTTAACCTACAGTCAATCATCAAATTATGATTGATGAAAAAAGATAGGTCACAAAAGTGAACTATGCCAAAAACACACCAGGTTACGGCTCAAACATCATATATACGGCCACCAACTACAGAGCTACACACTCCACCCTACCTTTCCCGTTGTGTTTGGGGCGCTATATGCCAGGCGGTCTTCACAAGCCATTTATATATATTACTAGCTGATCCCGTGCACTTCGTTTCCCGTTAAATATATGCCAACCCTTTATGACTCAAACTTTGTTCAATTCGTTATTTAATATTCGGTGTATGGTGTTCAAAATTTATTCGTTAAAAATCGTACCTCTTCAATGAATAAAAATAACAAATATAATTACATATTTGTGTATCACCTCCCCGTCACCTGACTCGTCCTGTCCAGTATATTTTTAATTTTGCAATTTTTTTGTTCCTACACATGTTATATTTGACGCAAAAAATTCTTCTGAACAGAACCGTCACCCTGGTGATAGTGCGTTGTGAATAAAAAATAATTAAATAAAACATATATAATCATTTATAAGTAAGGAATTACTTTTTTGTTAATCATTTCAATTATAATTATTAACAAAAATCAGTTATATATTCATTGTAGTGCTTTGTGGTATACGATATTTTTTGTTTGATCACCTGGCGCACAGACAAACAAATCTGATGGTTTCCCAACACGGGAACAGGCAACATACAATTGACCATGTGAGAAACATGGGTTTTCCAAATTAATACCACAAACACTTAATGATTGCCCCTGGGACTTGTTTATGGTCATAGCAAAAGCAAGCCGCACTGGAAACTGTAGGCGTTTAAACTCAAATGGCACATCAGTCGGAATCATTGGGATGCATGGTATGAGAACATCCTCTCCTTTAAACTTTCCTTTCAGTATAGTTGCTTCTATCACGTTGTTCAGTAATTTTTTTATCGCTAACCGTGTGCCGTTGCACAGACGCGGTTGGTTGATATTTCGCAACATTATAACAACCGATCCAACCTTTAATTTAAGATTGTGAGGTGGCAATCCTGGTAAATCCAGTGAGTTTAAAAATTCCGGTGGATAGTTGACTACATCATCTTGGTTAGTTGCCGAATAAACTGATTTATATATCCTCGATTCACCTGTAATTTGTTCTTGAATTTTTAAATTTAATTCATTTACATCTATGTTTTTTGCAGCCAATATAGCTCGATCGCTCAACCAATCATGGTTTCTGTAATTGCGAGCAATATCTGGATACACCTTTTGAATAAGTTCATCTTTTGATCGAGTTAACTGACAAAAACTTCGAGGAAAGTTAATGCAGTCGGTCAATATGTCTACATGAAATTTGCCATTACCAATGTCTATCAGTTGTTTAGAGAATATGTTTCCAGATTGATCGTTTTGCAACTCGACACGCATATTCTTGTTTAAATAAAGTATTTTGACATGTTTCCACAAATTGGATGATTTTAGACATGCATTAAGTTCATCAGCTGGCGTTGATCGTGGAATCACTGGCAATGTTTGCCGAAAATCTCCTGCTAATAAAATCATTGTACCGCCAAATAGGTTATAATTGCCCCGTATATCTTTTAATGTTCTGTCTAAAGCCTCCAACGATTTTTTATGTGCCATTGTGCATTCATCCCAAACAATTAATTGACATTGCTGCAAAACTTTTGCCATTGCAGATTTCTTCGAAATGTTGCAGCTTTGAAATTCATTGCTTTGCATATTTAATGGCAATTTTAGTGCTGAATGGGCTGTTCGACCACCTTCAAGCAAAGTTGCTGCAATTCCCGAGGAAGCAAGTGCAAGTGCAATTTTATTTTGTGAACGAATTGTTGCTAATATTAATGAAATCAAAAAAGTTTTTCCTGTACCACCAGGTGCATCCAAGAAATATATCCCTCCAGTATCATCATTTGTTACTTTCATAAGAGTATCAAATACATACTTCTGTTGTTCATTCAACAGTGGAAGATTTTTTTGAATTAATTCTTTCAAAGTGTTGAGATCATACGTTTTTTCTCGGTGCACCTCTTTGTTAAAAACATCATGCATTGTACGATTGGGCGCGATCAGGTCTAATTGAATTAATAGTTTGTTTAACATCATCAAGCACATGTCCTCAATTGAAATCAATGCTTCGTTAAAAATTTCTTCATTGATTTATATATTTAGATTTCCCATTCTATTCCGTATTTGATACAAAATATCATTACACATATGATCCTTGTACTTGATCCACAAATCGATTGGCTTTGATGGGTAGCATGTACATATGATTATAGAAAACAATGTTCGTATTTGTTGAGCACTTGATGATATTACAGCATCATTTAGAGTTTGATCCCAATGATCGTCATTTTCTAGCAATTGCAAACGTTGACAGGCTTCTCTGTAGGATCCACACAATTCACCATCAACAGTTCGTAAATGTTGGAATGATGTTGGGCCACGTACATTGACTAATAGCAGTCGTAAATAAAAACATTCATCATTGCTGGGATGTACTGAATAAATTCGACCAATCCCATCGGTGGAATATACATCTGGGTATTCTTGAATTGGTTTTCCTTGTTTCCGTCGTATAAATTTCCTCGAGGATTTATTCCAAGTATAATATTTTGGCATTTCAGAATATAACAATATTTGTGCAAAATCATCGTTTTGGCATGTCTCAAAGAAACTGGTTAATGTAGTAGAAGGTGGCTGAGCTGCTCTTTGTACTGCGTTCTGTGGTGTAAAATACACTCTTTGTCCATTTTCTAAATGCACAGCTAAATGAACAACTGAAGGGTGTCTCTCATGAATGGGAAAAGAAAATATTCACCAAACTGCTTCATTACTACTAACATAGCGGCCCATTTGGTATTGGGTAACTTCATCATTGCAATTCTCTGCACTAATTCCAATCACAGCCATATCACTCCCTTTGGTTACATATTTGCAAATGTATTTAATAGATTTCACTGAATGGCAAGATTCAACGTTTATGTGTGCTTTGAACGTCTTTGATAAAATTGGTGAATATGGAACAATCCAACGATTATCTATTTCAATATCTTGTTTATTTAATTTGACAATTGTTGTTCTTCCATTGTCTACTCTTGATCAGCGACGATACAGTGGATAACCATCATTGCCAGTAATTGTTTCTGATATTAACGTCCTTGGATATCGTTTTGAACATTTACCATCCATCATACACGGTGAATTTTGATTAAGAGTACCACATGGACCATGTATCATGTTTTTGATAACAACCTCATCTGTTCCTATTCCTGAAACCAATGAGTACAACGGCTCAGGTGGTGGATCCAATGGTATCAATTTCACTTTACCATTTGCGCAACACAAACCATTGGCCTCGTTTTTGTATTTCAAAGCCTTACAATATGAGCAAACTGAGTTCATAGAACCAATAACAACACACGTGTAGTTACTGTAGTCAATTGACACATCGTAACTAAAAGCAGCTCGATTCAAGTTTGCGCGATTATTAGTTGAATTTCGCGTTCGCACTTCACGCGTTTGTGATATCCGAATTCTTTCACGTTCATTTCTGTCGTCACGTTCTTGTGGACTTTGGTTAGATCGGTAATTAGCTTGGTTGGTAGCATTTCGGGTTATTCTACCTAAATTGCTTCGTCATATAGGAGGCATATCAAAATTAAATTATTATGTTTTTTTAATACAAATTTTTTTAAGGTCTTCCCAGTAATTTTTTTTTATATTTTATTCAAACAATTAAATTGAATAAATATTGTCTTTAACATTTCCATGGCAACAAAAAAATATTATAGTTTTAATTTATTTTTTATATTTTAACGGTATCGGGTTCAAATCACAGACATCAATAAATATTTTTTGCACTTTTTCTACTTATTCGGTAGACTTTTTAAAAATGTTCGTTCATAAAAACCTTCTCCTGGTAATTCAGAACAGTTAAAAAAAAATTTCAGCCAAATCGGTCCAGGCGTTGTTGAGTTATGCGCTTACCAACACATTTTGCGATTCATTTTTATATATAAGATACGGTAATACCTAACAAAAACCACACAACCGAATAACCGATCTAATTAATTTAAGTGGTTAGCAAGCTAGACGGTTATCAAACGGCTGTTGTACATAATAGCTAAACACTTATAAAATGTGCAACTTTTATAACTAAGGATTGAAAATCAGACGAGGTTCCTCGTAAGTAGTGCTTATTCTGTAACCAAAATATCTCAAAAATATAAAAACCCATTTTTTTTATTGTTATTTTATGTTCAAATTCTGTCGAAATTACATATTAAATAACCAAGAATAACGATTTTAGTTATTTTGTTGTAATCTTATAATATTAATTCAACTTACCAGTTACCGTATTAATAAGTAATAACAATATAAATATAATATTAAATATCCCCACTGACAAACCGTCACAGCTCAAAATCGTTTTTCATATTCAATGATATTTATATCATTTAACTTAAATTCAATATAATTCATTATACAGTGACCCACTTGTACCCTACTGTACAGCAGAGTGACATCCACTTACCCATTTTTTTTTTTTAAATATTAAATGTTATTATACTTATACAAGAATGATAGGCTGACTCAACATTTCCACTCAGAACCGTTTTTTCATACACAGTGATATATTAGTGAATTCGAATTAACAATATATCCATTACAAAAAATGCTCGACAACTACTGTACCTACTTGTGACTTGTCCAACCTATTTTTAATTAATGATATTATATACATAAAAATAGTTTCAACTATATTATCCTATATACATTTTGTTTCTCAACTGTGACTGTACTGGGTGTACTGTAAATAAAATAATACATATAGCTATACAAGTATGAAAGAGACATAAAATATAAAACACAACTAACTGAAAATCGATTACTGTGTAACCTGTGAACTAACGTTTATAATTTTAAAAAAATGACTTTAGATCAATGTTTCACATTTTTAGATTCTTAACGGATCAAGGAAGCTAGTGGTTTTACAACGGTGTTTATTTATTTTTTTTTTTTATCCTGTATACAAAATTTCTACCAGAAGGAGTGCTTTGATTTCAACATATAGTACTTTATCTTTTAGCAAATTGGATCAAGATGGTACTTTAAAGAGGTCATTTTTCGATTTTATCAATAGTTATTTAATGCCATGGGAAAAACCACCGACAAATCTTATCAAATATTAAAAAAAAAAAGCAAAATATTATAAAAAATAATTAGATACAACAACGAGTTATACTATATAATATAGGTAAGTAATGTTCAAAGTTCAAATATAAAATAATAACAAATGTAAGAAGTCGTTTTAATTAAATAGTTTGTTATCTTGAGTTATAAGAAAAAAATGAATTAAAACTATAGGGGGGCCATGATTTAAATGTGATTTGTATTCTTTTTCAATGTGAAGGATGTTTTATAAGAAATGTGATTCATGAATTGGTTGACAAAATATAAATATACATTTATAACATATAACATTTTACTAGGATTAATATTTATTAGACATTTGAAAAATATTTAGAATATTTTACTTCAAAATAAATAAATCTGTATTAAGGTGGTTGGAGCATTTTTTGTAGTTTTAGACCAATAAGCGGACGATTAGTAAAGTTTTTATACTACCTACCCAATGTCCGATTATTACTATAAAAATACCTACGTATGAACTCAGTATCCCTTTTTCTAGGTTATGTAGGAACAAATTTTTGATTTTTGTATTTAATAAGGCTTAAAAAATATGTTTACTTTTTAAAAAATATGAAAGTGTTTTTATTTTATACACTTACATTCAGATTTAAAACATCAATTATTTTTCCTACATAACCTAGTAAAAAAGTTATCGAATACCGACATATTTTCAAAATTTAAATCGGGTCATGGAAATCTATAACTAAATAAATCTTTCTCTTATAGCTATTTTGTACCAATTTTAAAAACGGAAAAATGTAAAAATTTAATTTGGTGACCTGTGCATGCATGTGCTTGAGTGATATTGTTCTTGATCGATAAGGACACACACTAATATTCATTCACTACTCACAAAATGACACCGTTTAAATATACATATAATATAAACTGCCTAAATATTACTCCTTAAAATATTCTATGCTCCAACCCCCTTAACGTATTTTTTGTTTTAGATAACAAATAAATATTATTAGATATCACTACAAGTGTTTTTAACTCATGGTCAGTATAGACTAGAGCGGTAGATAGTGTTATGTATTATGTTAGAATACACTTACTTGACAAGTATCTTTGCCTGTTTCTCCACCGGCACAGATGAAACCCTCGGGCAATATATAATCCATACCCAACCTGGTCTTTCTTAACAGTTCCAAGCACGAACTACGTGGCACGACCGGCAAATCTATTTTTTTCAAAATTACATGATTTGCGGCTAATTTACCTATACGACGAATAGAAAAAAAAATGTAAACATAATTTATTATACGTATATAAAATATAATACATACTTCAATTCATTATATTCATTATTATTTTCATTGTTATCATTCATATTTTTATACACTTTAAGTCGGTTACTCTTGACACCAAGGACTGTAACTTATAGGGTTTTTCGGTTCCGGTTTCGGTTGTTAAATTAATTTGTTTAAGGGTTCCGGTTTCGTTTTGGTTTTCTAAAAAAATATAAGGGTTCTAGAACCGGTCATACCGGTTATTATCGGTTAATTTTGATTTCTGATTATTAAAGATTTAAAAAAAAAAATAGTCTAAAATAATTTATTTATTCATGTTTTAATTGCAATTATTTCATGAAAATAGAAGGTATTATGAAAAGTTAAAAACAAGTGTGACAATTCACAACACAAAATAATAAAAACATTAAAAGATTTTTATTTTATTTTTCTGAACTTACAAACGGACAAACAAAATAGTCATTTCTATAGTCTTACTTTTACTAGTCCAAATAACTAGTCTACTCTAACCTAAATAACCTTTTTATAATTAAGATTACGGTTACGGTTACGGTTTTTCATTTTTGGAAATAAAGGTTCCGGTTCTAGTTACGGTTCCTAAATTTTTAAGGTTAACCGGTTTTTTTCGGCTCCGGTTTTGGTCCCTGCTTGACACACACTACAAAAAAATTGTATTTGATTTTGGTGTAAAGCCTTTTTTTCTTCGCAGTTACATTTCTTATACAATACCATATATTAATTTGATTATTTTTTAGGTGGCTTAGGTAATAATGATATGCAATTATCATTAAAATAATATTGGGAATCTGGAATTAACTCACTTTAAAGTAAAAAGATAGCTTGGTACCAATATTTATATTGACTATATTTTATGTAATTATAAAGTTTAAATCATGAAAACTTAACATTTAAAATTCAATATAATAAGTGCTTACATTAACACATGAAAATTAGAGTAAGACCAATAATGAATGGTTTTGAAGTTTACTTCTCCAGAAAGGGAAAATGAAAATTATCACTAATTACAATATGTTTTATTAAATCTGCATCATAAGTATCTTGTTTTTCCCAAAATAGTCTCACAGTATTCTGACTGTATATTTTTTAGCAGGATATGGGACTTATATCACTTATAATCATCGAAATAAGTGCTTAAAAATATTTTTTAAAAAAAAGCAAAATAAAAATAATATAAAAACATTTTTTCTATAATATTATGGTTTAATTTTAGATTCTGAGCGGAACAATACATGTATTGGTTTAATGATGTGTGTTTTTTGTTAATTTACTTTTGATTTTTATGAGTGTTTGATGTTCAAATTTTTACCAAATTGGATATTCACTCGATTTCTCAAGTACCGAGTTTCTTATTTTGTTGTAATTTGAAAACGAATAACCGTATACACTTTAAATTGATATCATATGTTTAATTTATCAAATCCTATACTTGATAATATTTTCAAAATATTTTGACTCATTTTGAGCTGTTTAAAATCGTAAAATAAGACTCCACTAGAATAGGTAAATAAATTACTTTATTCACAATAATATCATTAAATATACTTAGTAATATATCATAGACTGACTGACCGTCTTTGCTCATAATTGTTTTTCGCATACAATGATATTATATCATTTCATTTAAATTCATAACATTACAATGACCCAATTGTAATCTACTATACAGCAGAGTGACGCCCGTTTAAACACTATTTTATTTTTCCCGACGCTTTCGAAAACTACTGAGAATTTTTAACTTTTATCTCCTGAATGCACCAGCCACCTAATAGATTTACTTTTCCATCAGAAAATATGCTGATGGAGGATTTTTACTACCCCAAATATTGACGACGAAAAATAAGAAAAGATATAATATAATATAAAACACACATGATTGTAAATACAAGACATTAATATATACGTTCGATCAGAATCTAAAAAAAATTAAGAAGAATAAGAAAATTTAAGATGAAACAATATGTAATTTTAGGTCGACTGGTTGACGATGTTGAGAATTCCGATTTCGCCTCAGAAATGAGCGTAGATATTTTTCACAAATAATATTTCACATATATCAACACGATTCACATTGGTTATGTATTATATTAGTTAATAATTACCATGCTTACCGAAAACTTTTTTTCCCCAACCACTGGCATAGCATCTTTGTCTATCGAACACATAATTCGGGCTGGGCAAACAGAGAGTACCAACATTTTCTCTGAGTAAGAACGGTTTTGTGACAATGATCAGTGACACGTCGTTCACAATTACATGAGGGTCAAAATTTTCATGATTGATTATTTTCAGAACCTCGTGGTCTTGTGACGGTAACAGTTCATTTTCCGTTTGTAAATCCCATTCACCAGCGCGAATTACTAGATCTTTTGGGTTTTTGCTTTTGTGAAAAATAAAAAAAACATTTAATTATAACTAGTAATACCATAACGTTATATTATAGTAAGTAAAAACTGCTATATTATACTCCGCTATCCATTTAAAACATACGCAAAATACTAACTGAATTATGAGGTTGGATATACAGCTATAACTTATGTGCATAAAATGATATGATTTATTATTATACACAGATAATGGACAGATAATATACAGACATAACTATATCGGGAAATATTTATATTTTATTAAATGTCGTAATTTCAATTTTTAGAAAATAATTGTCTTGTCCTATTGGGAAACTAAAATATTTGAATCTGTTTAAAATCGACAGTGTCTGAGTACGACACTAGTAGTTTTAATTTTTAGGATCAATAACAGCTATTATAATAACTGTAATAACTATAAAAACAGTACTGTTTTAATTTAACAGAAAGTTGATAAATAAGTGTGAAAACGCAATTTAAAATTGTACATTATTTATTATTGATATAGTATAGTTATATCAACTATAAAATAAATCTTTTAAATAATCAATTACAAATAAATTACATTATGTTCATCTTATTTAAAATTTTAAAATAATAAAAATAACAAGAAGATAAAGCTCTATAAAATATAACTTTTAGAATATTCGTTAAAGAATTATATTATAAAATAACTAGCCGACCCGTCACAGCTTTGCTCGTGATTGGTTGTTTATTTTGCGTCCGGACGATGATAATATGTATAATTGTTTATTCAAATTTTATCGTTTAATGTGATCGGCAAGTAAATATAAAAATAGTTAATGAAAACGTATTGAAATGTTTCTAGCGGTATTAATGATAAATATATTTTCATTACAAAAAAACCGATCCTGTGTATTTCGTTGCCCGTTAAATGTACCAACTCTATATGACTCAAACTTTGTTAAATTCGTTATTTAATATTCGGTGTATGGTGTTTAATACTTATCTTAACTTTTCCGTTGTGCCCAGAATAAAAATTCATATTCGCAGCATTATATTATCAAGTAGGCAATCTACCTACGGTAGATTGTGGACCCCCTGCAGTTTGTACGTAAGTGTATGATTTAGCTCTAGAGTATCAAAGTTATACCAAAATTGTCGTTTTTACTTAATTCCACCTATAGTGGATTAATATAATCAATTAATATACAATACTAACGTAATCTAACCATACTGAAATCCAATGAATAAAAAAAAACCAAATTTAACCCTTTTTAAATTAATCTATCTTCTTCACAGAGGTCTAATCTAATCACAAACATTAATTTATATATACCTTATATATATAAATATATTGACGAAAAATATTAATACAAAGAAAAAAGGTCAGGTTGCAGGTAGTTGGAAACCCCCAGGCCGCCGTGCCGCACAATATGTATAATATTAATATATATAGGTATACAATTTACACGTTTATTTTAATTAATAACAACTAATTATTTACAGTTAATTATTTATTAATTTTATCGGACTAAATTTATAGCTAAAACCTTCTCTGTGATGTCCTCTTTAATTTAAAAAAAACTGCACAACGATTGAATAAGTAGTTTCGGAGTTTATCCCGAACATACAAACAAACGCTATCATTTTATTTATTAGCAGTGGTGTAGTGGGGCGTATACGCGGGTATACGGCGTATAACGACTTCTCCAGTTTTTGGTTGATGCGTATACTTATAATATAATTTGTGATACGCAGGTATACGGGTATACTGTATAGCTATAAATCAATAATATAAATAGTATTAACGAATAATCAATAATACCAAACATATTTCCTTGTTATCATGTTCATTAGGAACTGTTATTATTTTTACATTTTACACATCTATTTTTAACTTCATTGCATTGATTTCTATTTATTATATATATATATTATACGTCTAAAATTATAAGCTTATCGATAACGATAGCCGACGCTGAGATTCACGGTCACATGCATTACTGAAAATAATTTTGTCAAAAAATATTATTTTATGTACCTACACTGTGTCACACAATAATTACATAAATATAACAATTGATCTACAAAAAATGATATTTTCATTTATTTTTAGTCATTCAAAGTTGTGATACCTAATTTATATACTACCGAGTATACATTTAAGGCTATAAATATTAATAAATATTTAGGTTTTTTGACTTAAAAAGAAGTGGGGATAGGGGGGTTAAGAAATTAACATAGGTAATCATAAGCAATTTAAATGTATAATCATATATTTTAGGAGTATGATTGTAAACTATAGAGACTCAATTGCGGTAAGGTAGTAGTAAAGTGTATGTAATTATAAATATATCATTAGTAATAGCGTAGTATATATAGTGGTTGGGGGGGGGGGGAGGGGAGAAGCCCCCACGTTTACATATCAAGCACATTAAAACGTATACTCAGTAAAAAAATTACGACTACATCACTGTTTATTAGTATAGATGTATTAAATGTTTATAAAATATCGACGGTACTATACCAACTTTTGTCCACATACGTTTAAAAGGTACAAATCGGTTTAAACAATGTATGCATTAACAATAACAACCAATATAATATGGTTGACGCGTATATTTGACCTTTTAATTGTAAACTGAATTGACAATTCTTGTCGCTTATTATCGCTTGGAAAGAGCGGTTGTGTATTAATCTAATCTAAATTATTGTCAGTATGCGTTCGACTGCCAAACACCGCATAAATAAAAAGTTAAAGTTGAAGAAAAACCTTACTTCTATATTTGTATATCTAAAACTAAGTCCACTGTTACAGTCCACAGTTTAAAATTCGTAAGGTAGCAATAATATAGTTTTTGCAAGTTTCAGTATAACTTTTTAAATACAATAAATAATAATAATAAGTTAAAATTTGTACCTAATCACGCAATGGGCTGCTGTCAACACGACTTTTGGGTGAATCAATGAACCACCGCACAGGTGAGTTTTAGAATTGTTAGCTCCTAATTTAAGAATTGCCATCATCCAGGGGAATTCGCCGAATTGTGCATCGTCATTGGAGTGTCCATTTATTCCTAATCCTACGCCAGCAGAGTTCCAATGGCCACAGAATGTACGATGTTCATAGTAAGATATATTTGGAGTATCTTTTGGTTTTATTTGATCGTAGCAGCACACGTCTAAGGAGTTAGGACACGGTTCTTCGTTAGGTCTGTAGATTAAATGTAATGATATTCATTTATGCCATACAGAACAAATAATGCACTCAATGCATTCTATGTCATCCTAGTCCTATAAATATAAAATTATAGTGATAAGACATACCTAATATCTATTGATATCCTGCGAACAATCGTCTTGTTTCTGCACAAATGGTATGGTACACATATACAAAAAACCGTCGGCGATGGTCGAGTTGGAGGTTTAGGAAACACTTCACCAATTTCACTAAGGTGTTTTTGACTTGTAATATTTTCTTCTTCGCCAAAAACTAAAGTCGATGTCACTTGTAACAGCAATGTAACAGACAACAATACATACAACTAAAACCAGGACAAATACAAAACAAATATTATTTATATAAATTTATGATTACTACAAAACAATACATTTCTATTATACTATAATAGTACAATAACTGTAGAAAGTATGTTCCTTGATACTATACAAATCCATTGATTATTAAGGATGATAAATATTATGAATTAATAATCATCTCTTTATTATTGTAACACAGTTCAAAAAATTTAATAGTATGGGGGTATCATTTTTATCCTGATCGTAAAATTATGACTTGTACTTTTTGCTCGGCACAAAATTAGTTTGGACACATTCAAACAAATAATCAATTACCTATTACTCGAGTAGTTGAGTACAATAACAGAAATACAAATATTGGGAATTGGCTTAAATATTGTTTTGGTTTCCCATATTCACCTCCAAAAGAAGCAAAAATAGAAAATGCCTTACCGTGAATGGTGGGTATCGGTATTCCAAAGTTTGATTTATCATTTTCCGTTTACGTTCTGTGACGACCAGAGTTAGGTGACCATTTTAACATATTGATTTTATATATTAGGCAGTTATTTTAAAATATTGTTTTCGTGTGCATGCGATAGCGTTTCTTGTCCCGTGGGTCGAAGTCCGCCGATCGACGACCAAACACTCTTTCCCCGCTATCGTCTCCATGGTCTGGGCCACACCCGAATGATACCGTGTATAATTTTTCTGAATACTATATAAGAATATAGGCCGATTCATTTAAATAATTACTCCAATGCTATCTCTCCCTCTCACTCACTCAATCTCTCTCTCTCTCTCTCTCTCTATCTCCATATACTCCCACTGGCACCGTCACCTGTCATATTTTTGTGCGTTGCGACTGACTAAGCCGACGGACGACACTTCATTTTTATACGTCGTTTCCCGAACATGGAGGAGTAGAGCCTCTTTTCACCGTTGTGCTATCGGGTGACACAATAGGAGGGCATAGCGGTAATGGGTAATGTACTCTTTTTGTAGCTATATATTTTGAACATCGTGACCGGTATTCCTGTACCTACTTTATATTATTATTCATTATGCCATATTGGTTATTATTCTTCATATTGATGTATGGATAGTTTGGACAGGTTTTCATCACCACCTTTAAAATTTTTAATTAACTGTATTAACAACCACGCATGTCCCAGAGATGGACCAAATCGTCTCAACGAATTTATGTCCGAATGGTGCCGAGATTACGGTTGAACAACGACAAGGTCTATTTTGGCTTCTACAGGAATTCACTCACATTTTCAGTGGCCTGGACTTAACCAGCTATATATGTGCCGCTTTACCGTGTCCGAAGATATACCGATCAAGATTCGCCCATACCCTGTGCCTTTCACCTAGTGGCGTAAACTGGGGGTCGCACGGAGTCGCACTTGCGACCCCTGAAAATATTTATTTATTTATTTATTTATTTATTTATTTAGAATTCAACGGGACTAGCCCTTTTACAAAATTTAAAGTGGTATATAGACCAATAATGTATAGAAAAAAAAAAAATTTTACAGAAAATAATAATTATTAAGCATAGCACTAAGTAATAATAAAACGTATATAAATATAAAGTAGGTATACAAATGATTAAAAATATAAAATACATAAAAACAATAAAGAAACAATAAAGAATAAAAAATCACTGATCTACGAGTACTAATATTAAGATTGTAAGGTTTCTTGTAAAAACATAATTGACTTAAATCTAAAGGTATCACGAGGAGTATTGAAAAAATCTAAGGAGATGGAGACTAAATTAGCAAGTTTCAGAGCTCTAACAAAGAATGAATCATTACTTGAATTGGATTTAAAGAATGGGATTGCAAAAAGATCATGATTTCTCGAGTGGAAGGAGGGAATACGGAAATTGACCTGAGCTAGAAGCTCAGGGCTTACAACATTATAGTTAAGCAAGTCGTATACAAACATGATATCAAATAGTTGACGTCTTAGTTGGAGGGAGTCTAAGTTTACTAATTTTTGAACTGGCGTAATAGAATTTTTAGAAATGGGTATGTTTTTCATATGGGCGATTCTTTTTAAGAATTTAAATTGAATATTATCTAGATCATGAATATGACTGGATAACGATTGACTCCAAATTATTGATGCATATTCAAGAACAGATCGTACAAGGGAGCAATAAATTGTTTTTATTGTAGTAGGGTTTTTAAATTTTTGAGTGTTCCTATTTATGAATCCTAACATTTTATAAGATCTGCTGAGCATATGCTCATGATTTAGTTTAAAGGATAAATCTGAACTAAAGAGAACACCCAGATCTTTTATTGAATAAGCTCTATTTAACACTATATTATCTAAAGAGTAATTGTAAGCAATAGGATGTTTACAACGAGTAAAAGAGACAACTTTACATTTCTCAATATTTAACGGAAGAAAATTATTTTTTGACCAAATTGAAAATTTAAGCATGTTATTTTGTAAATTGATTGAATCATTAATTGAATTGATTTGGGTATAAAATTTAGCATAATCAGCAAAAAGAAGAACTTTTACGTCATTACTGAAAATTTGTGGCAAATCATTTATAAACAATAAAAAAAGAAGAGGTCCTAAGTGAGAGCCCTGAGGTACACCATATAACACTTGAAACTCTTTTGAAATTTGAAAGGAAATTTTTACAGCTTGTGTTCGATCGTGCAGATATGAGGCAATCCATTTCCAAAACGATCCAGAAATACCAAAAAATTTTACCAAAAAAATTTAACTTGTATAAAAGAAGTGAATGATTTATTTTATCGAAAGCTTTTTGGAAATCGGTATAGATGGTGTCAACTTGGTGACCATTTTCAGAGGATTGTATGAGATCAGACTGATATGTTAATAGATTAGTAGAGATAGAGTGTTTCGCTAAGAAGCCATGTTGAGAAGGACTTATTAAATTCGAAAGTAATGATGATAACTTCTTTGTGATAATTGCTTCAAACATTTTTGGTATTAAGGACATTTTAGTTATTGGTCTGTAATTACGAACATTATTTTTACTACCAGATTTTAAAATGGGGGTGACAAAAGATTTTTTCCATAGTTTTGGAAAAATACCTTGATTAAGTGACCGGTTAAATAAAATATGTAGCGGTTTAATAAGAGAATGTTTACATGATTTCAAAAACGAAGGTGGTATCCCATCTGGTCCTACACCTGAATGTGCATTTAGAGTACCAAGCGCTTCCAAGATTTCTACTTCTGAAATATTCCAAGAGTTAATGTTAAGATTAAAATCATTTGGAGCTTCGATGTCAAAGTAGTCGGTGTTTGAATTTGAATCAACAAAGACAGATGAGAAGTAGGTAGCGAATAAGCTTAAGGTTTCTTCAATGGTATTCGATTTGTTATTATCAAGGAAGACTATTTCAGGAATATTATTTGAATTTGATCTAAGTGATTTAATGTATTTCCAAAATGATTTTATGTTGTAATTAATGTTAAGCTCTAAATTAGAAATGAATTGATTATGAGCTAGTACCGATAAGTTTTTACATTTTTTACGCAGATCTGAAAAAGTGACATAATCAATATTAGAATTAGTTAGTTTATATTTTTTGTGAGCTAATTTTTTCAATTTTATTAAGTTTCTCAACGATTTATTCGACCAGATAGTATTTTGTACATTGTTGGTATTCAACTGAATTTTTGGAACAAAAACATCAAAAGAATGAAGTATCATTTCATGAAACTTTAGAACAGATGAATCCAAATCAATTGAATTAAGACTCGATATAAAATCTAAGTTATCAAGGAAAGAACAAATATTATTAAAGTTACAGGCTTTAAAATTATAAATGATAGGATTGGTTGAGATTGAGATACCAGTAGTAGTACGATCCTCACAAATGAAATCAAGTATTGGATGATAAGCATCCGGTAGAGGTGTTAATGAGGTTCCAATCCGCACAGTGTGTATTTGTAAGTTTGAGAATATCAAATCAAGAGTTTCATTTCGAAAATTAAGTACATTATTATATTGGTCAAGATCCAAATAATTGATAAAACTGTTTTTAATAATATTAATAGCTGGGTTATGGGATAATTCATTATCTTGGGAAGTGAAGTTCGATAAATTAAAATCACCTATAAGTAAAATATTAGTATTAGGATGTAAATGTATAGTATTTTCAACAAGTTCACAGAATTGAGCATAAATATGATAAGGAGAATTAGGAGGGATGTAAACACAGCATAATATGAACTTAGTATTGCCAACAATTAATAAGACAAAAATATGTTCAATATTTGGTATGTCATCCGTGGGAATAAGCTCACATTTATAAGTATTACAAACTGCTAACAAAACTCCACCCCCTCTTACAAAGTTGTCAGTTAATCTATCAGATCTGAAAATGTTATAATTACTAATACCTAATTCATTATTACTTATACAACTATTTAACCAGGTTTCAGATAAAAATATAACATCAGAATTACAATTGTATACTGAATTACGAAAAAAATCTAATTTAGTCCTAAGGCCCCTTACATTTTGATAAATAACATGCAACCTTAAAAATTTTGTTCTTTTTTTCTTTTAGTACAATTTTAGGAACACCTCTAATAAATTTAATAGTTAAATCAGGCTCACTTGGAAGGCGTTGATTTAGTTCATTACGTAGTTTATTCATGGAGTCTCTTTGAAGTTGAGTACGGTCCGAGCTGATAGTAATTTGAGATGGCAAATTTTGACGTGAAAGCTTATGCTTACACTTGATAACATCAAACGCATCAGCTGGCGAAGAGAAGATTATTTTTAATGGTCGTGGTTTGTTATCATTACGATAACGTCCGAGACGAATGGCCTTCACTGGCACCGGTCTAGCATCAGCTTCAGAGATAATTGAACGAATACAACTATTTACCTGTTCTAGATCGTGAGTTATACGGACTTCGACCTGGTTAGATACATTTTCAGTAACATTATAAAAGATTAGATTGGAGGCTCGAGCGTTTCGATCAGCAATTTCATTAATTATAAAATCATTGTCAAATGATGTGGTCGTACCAGTTTTCTGTAGTTTAACTTTCAAGTCTTCAACATCAGTGATAAGCATTTTTATAAGTTGTTTTAAATCGGGCAATTCTTTCAAACCTTTATCACATGAAATACAAAAATATTTTAAATTTCTGTTCTTAAGTGCAAGACACTTTATTTCGGTCGCAGAAAGGCCAGTACATTTGGTATGAGCAGGTTGAGAGCAGCTGTCACAGTAGATTGGAGAATCCAAATCACCGAAGCAAGAATCACACACAAAACAAGATAAGGTAGTAGCCATTAGATGAATATTGAACAAAACACAATAAACTGAATAAAACAAATTTAGAAAGAGATACGGAAAGATAAGAGACCGAACGTTTCAATATAGGTCTAAACTCGACAAACGTCAGAGAGTAACTGACGTTCATAGGGTTGCAAGAGTATCTTTTTGTGATTTCGAAATATCATGATTTCAGTTTTCAAAAAATTGAAATATCAATATAATAATAAATTAACTAATTTATATTTTGAGAAGCACTGGAATTATTATAATATTATATCCTTTCCACGTTTATTTATAGTTTTGTTATTAAGGCCCCTGCAAATGTGTCATTATTAAGGAGATGTGTTTAGGCAATTATTTCGTTCCTACGATTACTGATCGTCTTTGTGTGTGTAGTAAATGATCATTAGTGTGTGTATACTCCCCTACTATCACCCGCGACCCGCATCAATTTACACTTCATTGTTATTTATTATCTGGTTTATGGTCGCACGCACGCACATGCACAAGTCATTTTAAGTCATTAGAAAACAAATTTATGGACGTAAAATAGCCGTCACACTGACAAAAATTAAGGTACTTCTAGTGGTTTGATTTAAAAAATGTAAAGATGTTTGTGTTGGTAAACAAGTTTACTTTGCATCGGTAGGAGCACTTTTTCAATTTTAGTAAATTCTTGACGAGAATAAATATTTTATATTTTATAAATTTTTAATATTGAATATATTAAAAAATATGCTCCAACCGATGCAAAGTAGACTTGTTGACCAATTAAAACATCTTTACATTTGTAAAATTAAACCACTAGAAGTACTTTAATTTTGTCAGTCGCTAAAGGTCGTTTTGACGAAAAATTAATAGGGTTTGCAGGGGCCTTTAACATTTTCTATTATTATACCAATATCTTTATATATAAAACTGAAATCAAGCAAAAGAGGAAATCTTTGTTACGGTTTGGCTTCGAAACTTCTTATCCAATTGTCATGCAGTTTTTTTTAAATCAAAAAGGATATCACGGAGTAGGTTTTAGGCATAAATAAAGTCCGATAATGTTAGTCAATAATTAGTTATGTATACATATAAAATCAAAATACTACTAACTCACTGATCGCTGTATCTCAAAAACTACTCAACGTACGGACTTGAAATTTGGAATAGAGGTTCTTCTTATATTTTCACCGTACAATAAGAAAGGATTTTCAAAAATGTTGCGTTTTAGTGGAGTAATTAACGATTATAATTATTCACTGTCAATACGTATTGTGCGGGACGGCGTCCCGCGGGTTTCCAGCTACCAGCAACCTATCCTTTTTGTTCGTCGTCGTCGTCGTGTAGATAATAATAATGGTTCCGAGAATAAAATTGTTCCGAGAATTTTATCGATAAAAATAATCTCTTGCATTGGGGGGGCGTACACCAATACTCCTATCTATACTACTATATAAAATGAAGTCGGTTTTTTTTTTGTTCGGGATGAACTCCGAAACTACTGAACCGATTTGGTTGATTCTTTTTTTGTTGTGTTCGTAATTGTCAGGATAAGGTTCTTATGAAAGAACACTTTAGGAAAATCCACCAGAAAAGTAGAAAATAGGGATGTCAAAAATACAAGTGGCGCCATCTTTTCAGAAAAAAATAAACTAAATAATAAAAAATTTAGTTTATTGTCGGAGATTAAAATAATAATAGTATACTACATATTGGTTGCTATTGGTTAATCCTGCATTTTTGTTGATTTGTATTATTATTTTTCGTCAATATATTTATATATATAGATATATATAAATGAATTTTTGTGTGTAGATTAGACCTCTGGGAAGAAGATAGATTAATTTAAAAAGAGTTAAATTTGGTTTATTTTTATTCATCGGATTTTAGTACGGTTAGGTTAGGTTAGGATATTGTATTAATTGATTATATTAATCTACCGTAAGTGGAATTAAGTTAAAACGACAAACTTTGTATAACTTTGATACTTTAGAGTTAAATCATATATTTACGTACAAACAGCACTGGGTCCGCAGATTGCCTACCTGATTATCTACGGCTGTAAATCAGAATTTTTATTCCAGGCAACAGAAAAGTTAAGATAAATTTTGAACACCATACACCGAATATTAAATAACGGATTGAACAAAGTTTGAGTCATATAGAGTTGGTACATTTAACTGGCAACGTAGTGCACGGGATCAGCTATTTTTGATAAAAATATATTTATCATTAATACCGCTAGAAACATTTCAATACGTTTTCATTAACCATTTTTTATATTTACTTGCCGATCACATTAAACGTAAAATTTGAATAAAAAGTTATACATATCATCCTCCGGAGGCAAAATAAACAACCAATCACGGGCGAAGCTGTGACGAGTTGGCTAGTGTACCTATATTTATATTTTATTGTGATCGGCGGACTCGAATCTCAATGGCACCTGATAGTGAAAACGTGTTTCATAGTTTAAAATTATTAGACTCTTCTACAAAATGGTGGAAAACATCCTAACGCTAAAGGAGACAGAGGAGAGAGTTCGACAAGCTGCGGAAAATGTGGCTAATGGGTGAAGCTCAGTACGGGAAATGAGAGCGACGGGCTCCGGCCGGCTCGCGAAGAGGACCCATCCTAGCGTTAGCGATTCATGTTAATAAGGTGGGAGCATAGCATGGGCTCGACCTGGCTATGTTCCTGTGTCCGTTTGTTAAAAATAAATAAAAAAAAACATCGTGAGGCATCATGGCTCGGGGGGTACTATAAAATCACGACTCATGCGAGCCCAAAACAAAGCTGTGTACATTTTTTATTAAATAAACGATGCTGCATGGGAGTTAAGCAATGTGTAAACAGTTCGGTTCCCATGTAGTGATTATACTCGGAAAAAAAAAAGTTTAAAATTATTATTTGTTTGTTTTATACATGCATTTATTTTTGACACTTGTATTATTTTATTTCTTATCCGCGAACGATTCAAAATTAAGGGTTTCGACAACTTGCTAAAATGGATAAATTTATTGTAAAAATATCGAAAAAGTCGAAAGTAAGTGTCTATTTTTTCTTGAAATTCGTATATAATTGTTTAGTACACATTATTTTTATTTCACATTACATTTGTATTTGTTTTATTCATTTTGAATGACGAAGTCCATTATATTAGCTGTGATTTGCTTCAGATATAACGTCCGCCACAGAACGTCAGTCAAGAAATAGGAAAACCCGAATGCCAAAGGTCAGTGATAATATTATATATTATTGAAGTCGAATTAATAGATAACATACATTTTTTTCTAATGTTAACTGATTTTAATTTTATTGATTTTTAGTTTTAGATTTTTTTCTACGTTTTTAATGATAAAATATAGGTATACTAGGAGATACGAATATACAATGTTTCTGTCAAGCGATAAGTAATCCAACCGAGCACTAGAATTAGAATCTTGTGACACAGTTAACTAGCTAATAAAATTAAAAATTAATTGAGTTTTTAGCTACAAAACAATTATTAAAATGTTCGTGATTTTTACAAATTTTGACAAAGTTTTAACTTCAAACTATTATAAAAATTTTACCATTAGCATTTTCAATATTTTAAAATCTCTATAAGTGTAATTTAAGAGTAACTTTGTAAATTGTAATACATTTTTAAGATTTTTGACCAAGCCTAAAAAAATCTATAAAACAAAAATAAATTGTATTATTTTATAATTATTTATTATTATTATAATATATTTATTTATATTTTTATAACATTTTTTATTGAATATTTCATTATATACAGAAACTTATAATATATTTAAGTATTAGTAATTGGTATATTGTATACTAATTGTTAATTCAGTGATAATTTTCCTTAATTTATATTTTTATAAATCGCACATAATATAATTAATCAACATTTTCTGAATATTTCATAATGTTTAGAAAATTATAATATATTTAAGTATAACTAATTATAAAGTAAAGTGATCAAAAAAAATGTGTTTGTTATGTAAACTAAATACCGTTTGTTACTTACATAATCATTAGTATGGCCGCAAAAAAAAAAAAGTTCAATTTAAATTAAACAGTTTGAAAAATATTGTTATCAAAATGTCAGATTATTGTTTTGATTAAATTACTTTTTCATATAGTTTAACATTGTATTCACAGTTCACACCTCTTAACTTTAGATGTATACCATATTTATTTAACTTTTTGAGTATATTTTATATTTAATTATAATAATAATGTCTTAAAAACATGTTTTATTTTTTCATGTACCTGTTTATTAATATTTAATAAATTGTTTACGTAACGAAAACTAAACATGAATATGATCCAGGAATACGTACCTTCATTGTCAACAGTGAGCTGAGACTATAAAGAAAATATATTTAAAAAATATAATCAATAAATGTTAAGCATAAATTATGCTAAATGTAAGCCACTGTATAGTTACTCAAATAACACTATGCAATAAACGATAATTCCAGTACAACTTTACAACACTAAAGTTTTAGACACATAATGTCTGGTCTTCAAAAAGTATAAGCTACTATCGCTAAACGCTGTATGCAGTGGATGTGTTATTTTGTACTATATGTGATCACATGGTCGATTAATGGTCAAATTACGTAGATAGGTGGCAATGAAAAAGTGATGACTGATTACAAGCTCGCTTTGAACTTGATTATATTATATGCTGCAAAAATAATTAGTATAATATCATATAACAACATATTGTATATTCATTATTTATTTATTTATTTAATTTATTTAACATCAAAACATTCATATTGATAAAACAATTACTTTTAACTTAATTAATTAATTACAATTTTAAATATTGATATCTACTCCCTAGAAGCGTAACTATTATGATGGTAGTAGAGATTCGAAAATTAGTTTTTTATTTAGTATGAAATGAACACATTATAAATGTATACATACATATTTTATAAATTTAATTAATATAATTAATGCGTGTACAATATACAGTGGCGGCGTGACAGGGTGTTTCTTGAGGCAATTGCTTCACGACCGATTAGGTGGTGGTACATCTCGCGGGAACCGTGGAACGGATATAACATCCCTCAAGATACTAACATATTTTGTATAGTGTATAGGTTATAACGTGGTATTGTGGTAACACTGAGGTGGATTGATTGTGTTAAGGAAACAAGAAAATATTTTAACAAACCAATTTTTGGTTTATTAAAATAAAATAATATTGACCGTTCTTTTTTAATTTTCTACATTTATCTATATTTAAAAAAAAATTCTACAGACCCCTGCATTCGTTTGATTATTAGTCACATCACTTGGCTCTGTATTAGAATGATTTTAGTTGTTGTAAGACCCACGGGGCTTTGTGATAAAATTTAGATGGTAGTGGTCGAGCATTTATATTTGCTTCACGCCGCCACTGCAAAGTAGTCACCGTACACCGCACACGCACACTAGATGTTACAATACTCTATGTATAGCCTATAACTGTATATATAATAATATAATATATTATATCACTGTAACGCAAACTACACTACCCTACAACCATGTATACACCGTCCACTAGTATAAGGTCTATGACTTAAACACACCTTTACGATGTGTATACTCAGTAAATATAGTATTTGAAAGCGAAGAAGAACATACGATTTTCCGATGGACAATAACATTATGCTGCACGTAATAATATAAATAGTATATGTAAACGAATAGTGGTAGCTTATCGGGTACTTGACATTTTTAATGTAGCTCACTTGGTGGAAAAGTTTGGCGACCCCTGCCTTAAAGTATGGCGTTACTTATGCGTCGATGAAACTGTAGGTTCAAGACGTTTTGCTAAGCTGATATTTTGTTTTCCATAGACGACGGTACTAAAAAAGTTACTATAGGTATTATATAATATGTATAACAATCGGCAGTATTTTGATTTCTAAATCAGTAAACTCTTAAATATTGTCAAGTGCGTACCTATATAATCGAAGTCAATGAAAATAAGGAAAACAAGGAGTTATACTTTTCCTTACTTACTTACTTATCCACTTATATTTTAAATTTTTCATAACATAGAAAACTATTAATAGTGTCATCATCTGTAATTACTGATTTAGAAATCAAATTTAATACTGCAGACTGACGAGGACCCGTTCTCGTTTTTTTTTTACTATCAAAATTATAACCTAAGAAAATCTAGGAAAACAGCTTTTAACAAATCGTATAATTTCTGACAGCTCTCAGTTATTAAGAAAATGCCGACTGATAATTACGAAAAATTCAAAGGGGGGGAGGGGGGGTGACGACCCATTGCCCCCGGCCCTGTTGGCTATGGAAAACAAAATATCAGCTATTTTATTTTACTAACATAACTATGTGCATAGAACTGTTCAAAATGTTTTAGTTCAATTTTTTTAAATTTTTTTTATAATGATTTTAATACAATATTTATCAAATTTTAATTATTAAGGGAAATTATACAGATATATTATAACCTATTATACAGAAAAACCAGGAATTTTTATAGGTACTTCACATAGTTTATTTTAAGAAATTTATTACGGGTCGACATTTTTACAGTCGGCATAAATTATAATATTTCAGTCGACAAATACTTGACATACACCCTCCCCCCCCAGGGGCCCTATGGGGCCCAGCTAAGCCGGGGCTCGGGATTCGATTGCATCCCGGTATCAATTACCAGTCTGAAACTGCATGGACGTAATTTATACATATTGAGATTTTCATAACAATAATTTGTGAATGCAGTTCTATAAAAAACAAAGACTTTATAAATTAAGCGATAATATCGTTTGTTATAATAATATATTATCTGGTTTAATTTTTTAAACATCAAAACATAACATGATATAAATTATACATGACTACGGATTACATATAAACAAAATGCTCATAATATTTTTTTGAACGTTGAACCTTCATTTTGTTGAACTTTCGCTGAAAAATATATTGCTTAAAAGAATTTTCGTACGGAATATCTTTTTCTTGCATCAATTTAGCTGCAATGTCATTCTTTTTATCAAGATGGACAAACCCAACCACCAATAAACGTGATCCAAGAAATATGGAAGAAGTTTTGGAGGTAAACAAAATATAATACATATTATGTAGGTTAATATTATAATAATGAAATAGCTCGGCGTATCTTACCTACTTAGCGTAGCCAAGTTAGAGGCAAGCTGCAGGTAGAGCGGATACGAGGGTGGTTAAATTTCTTTAAATCTGTATTATAATATATTATGATTCAGTATTAAATAAAAAAATTATTTATTTTTTGTTCAAATAGTACTTTCCGTATTTTATAATTTGTAAGTTGTAATACAAACTAAGTAGTACGTATTATATTATAAAAATACTTATTTATATTAATAGGACGAAAATGATGAGTTTTTCTATTCAGAAACTAGTAATTCTACTAGGAATGAAAGCTTGAATAAAACGACACAAACGAAATCAATAGAAGGTATAGTCTTGCACATAATTAAATTATATTGTTGAGTATTATTTTTTAAATATTTCATATAATTCCATTCTTTCTAGAACTGTCTATGAACGCTGTAGATAAAAAGGCATTCAAAGATATAGAAGTATGAAACGAATAACGACTTAATAACAATCGATTAATATCGCGGTACTGATAAACGGTTTTGAATTGATTTTCAGCATAAATTCAAAGTATGTGAAATGAATTGCCTGGCATTAAAACATCACGTGGCTGACGCCATATACACCTTGAAACAAACAGTCGACGAGCAGCGCCTATCTTTCAACAGCTTGAGATTGGAAGTATCTCACGTTAAAAAAGGTTTAAACCATTTGATAGAAAGCGTCGACCAGATGAAAAACGCAGAGACGACGTCCGCAGAAAGTAATATTATATAATATACCGACCTGACTATATCCATAACAGTGTAACACATAAGTCGCTTCCGATCGTTTAGGAAACACAGACAACTCAGAGGAAAAAACAGACGGCTGCAAGCTTCGCAGACTGAAAATACGGGTCTCAATTCTCGAAAGTAAAATATAGAAAAATATCGGTTAATAGATAATAAAAATTACTAATGCCGTGTGCCCGTGTAGGAGATGTGACAAAACACTCATCAGAAATTGTTGGAATGAACAACACGATGATGTTACGGAGCTTGGTCTCGGGTGCGACGGCCGCCGCTGCTGTGACGTCGGCTGGGGTAAACAGTTTCGAGCGAAACACGCCGAATGCGTTATGCCACCAACCTACCGCGCCGACGTCCGGCTTTACACCAGCTTCAGGGCCGCCACCGGTACTTCCGGTCCCGAGGCTACCGCCCTCTCCTCCTGCATATTTCGGGTCACCTCCACCGATGACGACCGGCACGGCGGTGTTCCCCAGTAACCCCGTGCAGAAGCCGCGCACTCCCGAGGTGGCCGGAGCTCGGGGAGCCGTGAGGAAAGCGGTGAAAACCTTCTGCCGCCGTATACCCAAAATTGAGGATTTTTTCAGCGATGGTATTTTGCGCCATTACTTATAATTTGCACCACCAATAGGTACATTTAAGCGCGTATGTAATTTGAGCCAAAATTTTAAGCGCGTATGTAATTTGCGCCACCTCTAAATATTTATTTTGGTAATTTGTGCTACGACGGAAAACGAAATGGAATATGTAATCTGCGACACACTTTCAATTTTAATTGTCGGAATTTACCAGCAGGTAAATTTACTGCCATTGCATCGAAAATACGATAATACCAATGCGTGCTGGACATAATATAATTGTTGTGTTCTACTAATAATATAAGTAGAGGAGAGATCGAATACGTCTAATCTAATAAACAATATCAACTGTCAAATTATCGAACAATATTGAACAGTAGTATATCCAAGCCTGGGCATAAACGAATTAAAAAGTTATAGTTAAGTTAAAAGTTAAATTTAAATTTAATCACAAATGTACAATTATTAAGAACATAATATCATTAAATATTTTCGCCATAAATAAGTTATTTCTTAATTAAAATCAATTAGGTTATGCTCATATAATGTATAACAAATATATATATGAGCTCATATATTGGTTATTTCATGTATCCAACAATATTTATGATTTTTATTATTTTAAACCATATGAATGGGTATTTATAAATATATTTAAAAAAAAAATAATAATAATACTTAAGATAAGTTAATTGAAAATGTTCATAATTTACTTTTACTTTTACTTTTAACTTTAAACTTTTTTAAATGTTTACTATCAATTAAACTTAACTCAGTAAAAAATTATCATGAACTTGCCCAGGCTTGAGTATATTATGATATTTACAGTAGTCAAATATTAAAAATATATTTATATAATATACATAGAGTACTTATATACATTTATTTATAATTATTATATTATTACTGATTTTCTATTAAAATGAACTTGATTATTTAGTGGCACAAATTACAATTTTTATAAGTTAACGATAGCGCCGATTACTTAATGCCCTTTTATTAAGTTTTGTGTGGCGTAAACTACAACCTTAAAAAATTGCACAAATTACCAAAATTAATTTTTAGATGTGGCGCAAATTACATAAATATTTTGTTGGAGAGGTTGTTTTTGGCATAAATTACATACGCCCGAGATTTTGAAGTCCGTCGTCCTCAAGCCTGTAGCGCGGCGGACTTGAGAATCTCTTCCGTTATCTGTATAATATGCAGTAGGTAGTAGGTACGTTGACATGACCTTCCCGTCCGGCCTTAGTAATGTATTAGTTATGTTCAGTTGAACCATGTAATAATTTGTATTCCATTTGTATTAATTGTATTTGTGTGCATAAAATAAACGCGTTTACTAAAAAACCTGCTGGCGTATTTGTTTTAAAATGTAGGCTTTCAAATTACCCTTACAATATTGTTACGAGTTATTAAAGTCTCACTATAAGACAATAACCATTTTTTAAGTCCTGGAAACCTAAATGCATAATAGGTGTAACCATTACTCAATATGTGGCGATACCGGAGCGCAACTGTGATAATAATATAGTAGGTAGTCACGAGTTTGGCTGCAGGCCATTAATATTATATTATGTATTCGCGAGCATAATACGCATGTACAGCTACGACCGCGGTATCGCCGTTATTTGAACAAAGCTCTCGTATACGGGGTGTTTCAAGTGCTGCACGCCGAAAGACTGCGAGGTCTCGGTCACGCGGCATTTAAAACACCCCATCATTAACCCATATCATTATGAAGATGTCACTATGTTAGCACACTATTGGTTTTCTCTCGCTGACCCATGCGCAACACAGCAAATAAGTACATATAATATTGGAGTGACTTCACCTATTATCAAACTCTTAGCTAAGAACATTACCCGTGTCCCTGCGTTGGCTTTTCATCGGTGTTGTAATTCTTAAACAATTTGAACGGTCATAACTCGCATAATATTATATAAACTAAAATATCATAAAATAGCCAATGCCATATGGACACAACTGTTGTTCTTAACTTAAAATTTGGCAACAGGTGAATTCACTATAATATTAAATGTAATAAAACAGAGATCGTTCTGCTTAACGTAAAATATTTGCTATGTTGCGTGTGGATCAGAGACAAAGAAAACCAATAGTGTGCTAACATAGTGACATCTTCATAATGATATGGGTTAATGATGGGGTGTTTTAAATGCCGCGTGACCGAGACCGCGCAGTATTGTCTCCGTTGTAATATTATGTAAAACTTAATACGTTTCTTTGTTTTTAGATATCCCATATGCTGTGAAGTCCATTATCTTCATGATTTTACTTGTGATAGTCGTTCATCTGGAAAATAATAAAATAAGTGAGTTTTCCCAACCGTTCTAAGGAGACGAAATAAATAAATAAAATAAAAAATTAGATTACCAGAGACAACTTGGATATTGCAAAGAGATAGACGGTTTTAAGTGTGAAAACGGCGGAATCAGGATGTACACCGAGGAAAATGGATTATCGTGCTGGTGCACTTCAGACTACGTCGGCGAACGCTGCCGTGAGTTTTATAGCGCAGTGGTTTATTAAATTACATATTATTATTATACACTCGGGTAGGTTTGTTATATTATCGCAACATTTGTACCGATAATTTTACTGATTTACTGGGTATCGAATAGAAAACTAATAAATATCGTTGCCTACAAAATATTGCAACAAAGTAGGTACCTATCGGTATTTACTTATATTGGTAAAAAAAATATAGTTAATATTAAACTCTGTAGCCTGTAAGGATGGAAAAAATTACACTCGAAAACCTACACAACAAAAAAGCAATCATGAAATACGTAAAAAAAAGCGTTAAGAATTTTAGCAAATTATTTATTTAATGTTTATATAACATATTATACACATATAAAAATAAAAGAATGAAAAAAATGTACAGTTTATTTATTACTTTAGCAATTACATTTGATAAACTATGAAAGCCCCATTAATTTTTTCGTTAAATCTGCTAAAATATCGAGTGCTTTTTCTTGCCTAGAACTAGATTTCGTGACTGAGTCAGGTGGCGTAATTACATAATTAATATTGAACCGTGTACCAGTTTACCTTTACAATATAAATTTGGCGATGTATAGATAATTCGTATAGATAATTTTACTAATATGATATAATATAATGCTTAATAGTAGTGTAAACCTTAATTATATTTGTCATAACATTTTATTCCTAACCTCAGAGGAACCCGTGTCGTTTATGTCACGTGCGGTAACACTGTTTCGCTTTGGACACTTGGACGTCAGTAGAGGCAGGCCGACGATGTGGTGGAGCATTTTACCGTTCACTTTGGGACGCCAGCTAAAAAGCAATTACGCTTGTAAGTTACAGTTACAATATAACAAGTTAAGGTTATTTTCTTTAATGAAATATATAGACAGTAAATTCTTCCTTAATGAACACTACCCCACCCATCCTCCTAAATAGTTCAGTTTTATTTTGGAACAAACTTTCTACAAGTGGACAACAAATTTTCAGGGGTTTCACTGTACTTATATAATATTAAATATACTAAGTAGCAAGGCTGGGCATTAACGAGTTAAAAGTTAAAATTAAGTTAAAACGTTAAGTTAATTACTCGTTACTTTTTTTTCCAAGTTAACTTTTAACTCAACAAGTCACTTTTTTCAAGATTAACGTGTTAACTTTAAGTTAATTTTATTTCAAACGTATCTATATTAAGTTAATATTCGTCCGAAGAATAATGCACATTTTTGAATGGGTTTTTGCTTTGATGTATCATTTTAAATTTCCCCAGTAATTTTCTTGAGCGTAAAGAAAAACTATCTAATAAACCATATTATGTGTCTGGAATTTTTTATTTTTGCAAAATAGCAAATTTTATCTTTACACTAAGTTAAGTTACTTTTTTTCAAAGTTAACTCTTAACTTAACGAGGTAACGAAAAAAAATACGAGTAACTTTTAATTTAACGAGTTAAAAAAATCGTTAACTCTCCCAGCCTTGCTAAGTGGTTGCCCTTTAATTTATTAAAATTTTAATATAGTATGATATTATATTTTAACAACCTAAATTAAAAACAAAACCCTACAGGAACTCTATATAATTTTTAAATATTATATATTATGATTAGCGATATTTTTTAATGTTTGTATACATTTCAGCAGTTGTACATTTTATAACATTGTCCACTTTGTTAATATTGGTTCTTTTCCAAGACTAGGGTTTACAATCATTAATCTAGAAAATAATTCTATATTATCCTCACAAAATGTACCTAATTAACGTTGTTCTGTAACTTTTAATGCATAAGTAATGCAAATTAAACAAGATCTATAATTTAGCTTGCAGCGATTGATTGAGTGTATTAAGAAGTTAAAATATGTTTTATAGATTATTTCAGTTTTACGTATACATGTTACATAATAATATTAACCGTACTATAATAGCATGATATAATATATATATAATTTTGATTAGTCCATCAAACAGTTGTGAACAGATTAGAAAACGTGTTCGCTGGTGCCAACACCAGTGTATATTCCGCCAGAATATTGCCTCCAGCATGTCCACTGGAATGTTGTGCAAACGACAGTAAATATTTATGCCTCACTATTATATTATATATTATCATTATTTTATTATAATAATATAAAATAAAATACATATTCGCACAAACAACGTAAAACTGCGTATTGTCTGTTATTGACGAAATGTATCGTCGTATAGTAACGCTCAGTTATTAACACTTGTTAAAAGGAAATTCAGAAAATTAATTTTTTCAGAAACTTTACCGCCGGTGAAAACACTGTACAGCAAAATTCTCAGACGGAATTCCGGTCAGTCCATACCGGATCGGAAGTCCAGACATTTGCTGTTGGACGCGTTCTATCAATATTTTGTATTACAATTTTCCGACGTAAATTCTAACTTGACGGTTAGTAGCTAATACCTATAAATTACAATAATACATTATGACACGAGCTCGTTTAAAGCGATGTAACGTCCTTACCACTAAAAAACTCACATTGAATATTAATAATAATGTATTGTCCGCACTTAATATTATAGGTAACGGCTTCCCAATTGTATGGCAGTGACGCTGCGTCGGAGAGATCGATGAGATCGTTCTCTGGCGGTAAGCTCAAAACACGGAAATTTAATAATTACAAACATTATGCGACGAACCATGCGTTCGCACCATACTCAGACGTTTACTTAAAAGCGTTGACACAAGGCATTTCGACCAACAGGTCGTGGGTGAGCAAGGCTTTTATTTTATACAAAACAAAATTGTTGGATAAAAGTTAAATTTTTACTTTTCTGAATGACAACATATACATATAGGTACGTTTTAAATTATAATACCGAAGCTGAACTATAGTTCTGCACTTATTATACCTATGAGTATATTTTAATGTCTATTTAATGGACGGAACTACATGTGTAACTGCTAATCCGATAATTTAACTATTAATATACTTTAAACAAATTAACTGTACGTCTGTAGGTACTCGTTCGTAATTTAATTGTAATACATCGAAATGCTCGGTAAAAATATTTTTTGTATGCCGTCGTTCATGAAAGTAAATTAGTTTAAAAAAAAAAGTAACGATAATAAATACTATTTCTTCAAAAATGTTGTGTTTTGCAATGATTTCAATTAATAACATGGACGATTTGTGAAACAGCTCAGCAGAATGATCGCCCGGATATTCAAACGGGCCGAGATGTTGAACACAAGCACAATGCTTCACGTACTGTCGACCCTCTGGGTACGTGAACACAACCGATTGTGCGACGAGTTGTCACAGAAGTGGCCATTGTGGACACACGAAGAGCTGTATACTAAGGCCAGGAAGATTGTAACCGGTCAAATGATGAACATAATGATGACCGAAATCTTAAATTTGGAACTCAGACCGGAAATGTACGACTGTCAAATAGAAAACATCCGTGGTTCCGGAAAACCTATTGAACTGTACTTTATGATGGCTGTATCAAATCTGCCAGAAAAATTTCAATACAGCTCAACGAATTTGACATCGTACAGTAACACCAGGTCAGCCTGAGACTTTTTATGGATACATCAATAATAACTTAAGAAACGTCCACTTGACATTTTGGCCTTTACGAATATTATGTTTGATCAGTGATTTACAGAGCCGCCCGAACAGGGGTATATAATATAATGTATAAAAAACTATTTGCATGTACCAAAACACGGTAGTTAATGATTTACATTTAGAACTTCGGAGCGGATGCATTTTTAGTATACAAAAACATGTCTTATGGGCAAAACTCTCCCTCCCTGTTTGGATTTCGTTAATATTTTGTTTATTATTTAAAAGAATAGAACATTTTGGATTTCCGATCAAAACCCGATTTTCAAAACTGTAATATTATTATAGAAGCTAAAATAAGCATTTGAATAATGCACAATATTTGTTACTTTTCAAACGTGTTTGTCCAGCAATGTTTAAAGTAAAATTAAAATTCGGGATTTGATCCTAGATAAAATTATCTTTCAGATAAAAAACAAACTATCAAATTTCGACGTATCAATAATGCGTGAGATTTTTTCCCGTGAAGTAAATTTTGCTGATATTATAATTATTAAAATAGCGACTAAAATATATCATTTTTAATTTTTATTACACTGCGAAAAATTGCAAAAACCAGCACTTACATCCTTAAGGGGACCGCATGTCACGTATTTTCGTACGTTTTACACCGATAAGCGATGGTAAATCACACATTATATTAATTTTTAATATATGTATGAATTCTTTAGCAAAATAACTAGGCTTTCTAGGAAGTCGATTTTCAATTTTCAATTTTAAAGGACCATAAAATTTGGACATTTTTTTAAAAAATCTCATGAAATAATTGCATTACATTTATATTTATTTTGGATTTTTTGGGTTTTATATCAAAAAAGTGGTTCCTACAAAGCATAGTCTAGGAGCTTATGAATTCGACCCTTTTTTTGAAATTACAATCAAACTTCAGGAAGTATGTTTAATTTACTACCGCTTTTGGTAGTTTTTATAGGTGATGCATAGTAGAATATATTTCGTTTTTCTCGATTTATTGATATGTGTGTGTGCGTGCGAGAGTGACATACGACGGATTCCGAACGTATCTACGCACACTAATGATCATTTACTTCGCACACAACCACACTGCGTAATGAGATAAGACATCGAATTGCCTATACGTGACCCCTTATTAAATCACCGCCTTCAATCCCCATAAGACATTTAATTAAATAATGACAAGCATATCATAGACGCTCTAAATCGACTAAACTTGACTCTACGCAATCTTAGATATCTTTTTATTCGTGGGTACTATACGTCTGTTGTACCTGCATAATATATAGCCACATTGTTGTAACTAATGATACATTTAATATGTTTTTTAAAGAATGCATTATGATTTATAAAAATATAATACGCTTCAAACTATGATATTATAAATTATAATCACCAACTAGTATAGCTACCCGTATTATACAACCCTAGATGGTGACCAGAAACTATAAGTTACGCTAGGGAAGTGAAACTAAATATGTGGGAAACTGTTCTAGTCCCCGGAGAACTATAGTTTCAGAAAATAAGCGATTTCAACAACACTCACATATTATTATATCATTATACGTGTATACGATTCGATTTTACTATACTTTTAGTCAAGTTTCGGAAGCTGGTTTAAAAGACGCCCTGCAATTAATGATGAGTTCAAAGATGCGCATAGCCACGGCTCACGATGACGGCTCCTTGACTGGACAGCTTACCAAGACACTAATGACACTCTCGAGAGAACAATGTTTACAGGGTTTCAATAACTACAGAAGACGGTTAGGGCTGCCTGCTTATAACAGCTTTTTCGATCTGACCGGCAACGTCGAAACCGCGATTGAATTGGAAAAATTGTATAGTACCGTGGAGAAAGTGGAGTTGTTAACCGGCGTGTTGACGGAAAAATCCAGTTTCGGAGTTCTACCCACGGCCAAAGTCCTGTCTAACTGCTTTATCGTTAACGCAATATTGACGAATAGTCTCACCTCCAAACACATGTGGGCACCGGACACGTTCGGTGGAGTCGAATTTTTTGACTTGGTCAAATCTTCAAGCTTAGAGTCATTGGTGTGTCGAAATGTGGGCAATTGCGACGAGTTAAAAGTTGGTCGTTACGCGAAATAAGTACATTTATAATATAATATCACGGTTGTAGGACCAAGGATTAAAATATTAGTCTTCGTATTTCTAGCGCACCGTCATCAAGCCAAACATAATATTTTATAATTTAACCGTATTCGGTAATTTATATGCTAGTATTTTTCGATCATTATTAACATTAACATATTATCATCATTAACCCAATAACTCATATTCATTTATTTACTATGTTCAATTAAGGTTATAATCCTTGTTTTTTCAAACCTCCTTAAGCAATTGCTTATTTGTTTGAAGCGTTCTTCTTATTTTTAGGTCCATAGAAAACTAAATGATTATAATATAGTTGTTTCTATATTATTATATTTATATACGTTTGTCTTGTTCATTTTGTTAGCCAACGTATGTGCAAGGGTATTTTATCATTATATTTTTCTAGACGCATTTGCGTTCAAAGTGAAGAGTTTTTTTCTTCTTGTTAAATTATTATTTAAATAAAATGGGCGCAAATCAAAACATTTAATATTTTATTATTTCAAATGTATGAAAGTCACCACGGCTCATTATTAAATCTCAGTTGTGATTCGCCAACCTAATTAATTATGATCATGCGTAAGCACAAAGTATATTATTATAAAATATGAAAAGAGTTTTTAATCTTGTTAAACTATTATTTAAATAAAATGGGCGCAAATCAAAAGGATTGTTGACCAGTTGCCCCCCACCCCCCACGACTATTATCGGTGTTGTACAAATATACCAGTTGCCCTTACATGTTAATATATACACGATTACAATATATAGCCCGTAAAATAGGGGCGGTAAATTTACAAATAATAAATAAAACTATGTATAAAAATAAAGTAAAATATTATTAAATGATAAAATTAAACTTTGATTTTTGCAATATATATAATGATATATTCTACAAATAATATGGATAAAATGAAAATTTTAATAAAAATAATAGCGTTTGAGGTGCAGATTTCATCTAACTCAGAGTGATGACTTGGTGGAAACCCATACAATTAGGATTAAATCCAGATTATATGGATCCAAATATTCAGAAATTGAATAATATAATTTTAATGACCGAAAATTAAGTGAAGCCATTTTCCAATTTCTGAATTTGGATCCATATAATCCGGCTTTAATCCTAATTGTATGCGTTTCCACCAAGTTACGCTCTGAGTTGGATGAAATCTTCACCTCATCTCGCTTTGCACCAAGTAAGCAATTATTATTATTACAATTTTCATTTTATCCATATAATTTGTATAATATATCATTATATTTATTGCAAAAATCAAAATTTAATTTTATCATTTTATACTATTTTACTTTATTTTTATACATAATTGTATTTATTTTTGTAAATTTACATCCCCTATTTTACGGGCTATATATTGTAATCTTGTACATATTAACATATAAGGGCAACTGGTACATTCGGTTGGGGGCAACTAGTTTATTTGGTTGAGGGAACTGGTATATTTTTAAAAACACCGATAATTATCGTGGGGGGAGGGGGGGCAACTGGTCAACAACCCTTTTGATTTGCGCCCATTTTATTTAAATAATAATTTAACAAGATTAAAAACTCTTTTCATATTTTATAATAATAAACTTTGTGCTTACGCATGATCATATTTAATTAGATTGGCGAATCACAACTGAGATTTAATAATGAGCCGTGGTATGATTTAATAATGAGTCGTGGTGCGATTTAATAATGAGCTGTGGAGTGGATTTAATAATGAGCCGTGGTGACTTTCACACATTTGAAATGATAAAATATTAAATGTTTTGATTTGCGCCAATTTTATTTAAATAATAATTTAAAAAGAAGAAAAAAACTCTTTATTTTACTTTATTTTTATATATAATTGTATTTATTATTTGTATATTTACCTCCCCTATTTTAAGGGCTATATATTGTAATCGTGTATATATTAACATATGAGGGCCACTGGTACATTTTGCTCTTGGTTATTTGGATGGAATTGGTATAAAAAAAAAAACTTTTAAGGGCAACTGGTACATGCCGATCAAAAGGTATTAATATTTTATTATTTCAAATGTGTGAAAGTCACCACGGCTCTTTATTAAATCGCAGTTGCGATTCGCCAACTTAATTAATTATTAACATGCGTAAGCGTAAAGTTTATTTATTATAAAATATGTTGTTTTTATTTTATTGTGATGTTAAATTATATTGGCTTTATAACACTGTCTTGTCAGCTTGTATACTTGTATTAAGATCAACAGGTATTAACTGGAAAGTCAACGCATCAACATATTGTGAGTAACTATAAAATTATTATTCATTTGTTCTTATATTGTTAAACGAGCTCAAACAGCTTCATTACGTTTTTACTGATAATTATTATGTATATTATAGTATTGCTGTCAATTCTGTGGGGTATTCATATTATTTGGCTCTAATTATTATTTATTTGGATTGAACCAAAATAACAGCCCATTTGTATCCCATTCAACCTTTTTTGGCATTAATATTAGTAGTATATATATGTATGTTCTGACGCAGTGTCTTATATATCAATAAAAGATCACAAAGAAAGCAATGTGCAAAAAGATCAGAAAATCGAAATGCAATAATAATTAAAATATTTTTCTCAAAACTTATGTTATTAATAATTAAAAATTGAAATGCCATGATCCCCCAAAATATTTTTAAGAAAATCTAAATGCAATAATAATTAAAATATTTTTTAATATAATTGTTATATTAAAAATAAAAATCTAAATGCAAAAATGTATTAAAAAGAAATTTATATTTAACACTCACCCAAATGGGGCACACGTTATTATTATATATTTTTCTAATCTTTTTGATTTTGATTTCTAATTAGTGTATTGAGATGGTCTACAAAATCATTTCTGTCTATTTTTGTTTTATAATGTCCCCAAGCTAATGTATCAATACCATTTTCTAAAATAAATCTTTTATCATCATAAACACTTAAAGCTTTTTTGTTTTGTTCTACAGTAAAAATATCATGTTTCTTAGTTCTAAATAAATTTTGTTTAATATATTTTGATTTTTTTGTTAGTAAACAATTTTCAAAATCATTAAAACATATTTTATTTTCTACAACATTTTTTTTAACACCTTTAGCTTTTTTAATTTCTTTTTCAGTATCTAAGATTCGATGTGAATATAATTTAGATCTTAAACCTATAAATTCAGTCATAATTTTTCCATTCAATTCATCTTTGAACTTGCCTAAGACTTTTTTGTTAACTAAAGGTAAACCATAAATATTATCTTTTGGATAATCTGAAGTGTCAAAATGATCTAACATAATTTTCATATCTTGATAAAAATCATTAGTTTTTATTTCTAATATAAGTGAATCTGTATCTGTATATAACAATCTAACTCTATTTCCATATTTTTTCTTTATAATATTATAATAAAATTCATACATTAACATTTTAGATAAATCTAAAATACACATTCCTACATATATTGGTTGTTCGAAAGTTATTTTACATCTTTTCATATGAACTGCAGCTAAATTTTCTGTAAAAATTGTTCTTCGATCAAAATTTGGTTTTGCAATTAATTTTTCTAGTTGGACTGCATTAGAACATAATCTTATATCAACATGATTTCGAACATTCATCATAGTACGTCCATAAACACTGTTGTTCATTAATTTGAAATATTCTTTTTCAAACTCATTCTTAGCTTCTGATCTGAGATTAGTATTAAAATTAATATACACTTTTAATCAAGGAGATTGACTAAATTCTAACACTCTGTGAATTTTCTCTATTTTTAAACCTAAATTAATATATAATTTTAGTGTTTCATAATGTATTATATATTTTTTCTTGTCATACAAAGTTGTTAATAATTTTGGGAGTTTTTTGTCATCAAAACGTCTTTCCGGTGCTTAAGGGAAATCTGAATGTAGATCATGAAGATCTTTAGGGTAAGTTAAATCGACTTCTAAAATATAACCTTTACATGATTCATCAGAAATATTCATTACATTAAAATCATTCAGATTATCAACCCATTTGAAATCTCCAGTAGGTAAATATTTACTCATTGCCCACCCATAAAGATTATTTGCATCCAAGTATTCTAAAAATATTGATTCCTCTTTTTTTTTAAATATATCTCCCGTGTATTTATTGTTTGCTTTTGAATACCTTTGACTACATTGAGATAAACCACCTCTTATTCCATTTTCAAACATCAACAATTGATCGACATCTGTTAATAAATCTAATTTTACTTTTGTCATTCTTAACATACTATTCCACGCAAATCCTGGTGTTGTAAAATACCACATAGGATCTAATTTATAATTTTTTAAAGAAATATCTCTAAAATTTTCTATTATATCTGTTAACAATAAAACATCAATCATATTATATAAACTTGTGAATTCACACATATTTTGTATATTAAACACTTTCCAAATTTTTTGTGAGTTTTCATATTCCTTTTTAGTTATATTTTTATCAGTAAGAGAACTATAACATTTTTCAATAGGAGGTAAACATGTTTCATTAAATTTTTCTTTACTATCCATATACTCATAGGGATAAGCTAACTTTCTAGTAACTAAATCTAAATGTTCTTCAGGAAAATATTTACTAAGTTCTTTAAATTTATTTTTTAAATTTAATTTCGAATCATTTCTTAAATTATTTGTTAATTTGTCTAAAGAACTAGGTAAAAATTTGAATGAATCTATAAATCTTAATTCTGTAGATAATTTTATGTCTTTACCATTCCTAGTTACTACACGTGATATCACTTTTGAAAAAGAAATATATTTTTCCTCATTATTTGCGAGCAATTTTATTTTTTCAGTATCGTTCCCAAATTCTTTTATAAATAGATGGGCATCATAACCTGAAAGATTATGAAAAACAATTGGAATAAAACGAGGATTTTGGTAATTAAGATTACATAATATAGAATGTGCTGCTCCTCTATATTCTCCAGTTAAGTGGTCATGATCCCGAACTTTTCTCATATTTTTATTTTTATTTTCTATTTCGTTTTTAAGTTTATCTTCATACAATTTAAATTTTTTAACATCATCAGTATTTTTATAAGATTCAATATCGTCTTTAATTATTTTAAGTTTATCTTCATACAATTTAAATTTTTTAACATCATCAGTATTTTTATAATAATCAATAGTGTCTTTAATTATTTTAAGTTTATCTTCATACAATTTAACCGTTTGAGGACAAAGAACTTGTTTTATAAGATTTTTTATTTTACTTTTTTGTTTCAAAATAAATTTGTTAAATTTACAATATTTTATAATATTTAATAATTTATAATATTCAATAGCGTCTTTAATTATTTTAAGTTTATCTTCATACAATTTAAATTTTTTAACATAATCAGTATTTTTATAATATTCAATAGTGTCTTTAATTATTTTAAGTTTATCTTCATACAATTTAAAATTTTTAACATCATCAGTATTTTTATAATATTCAATAGTGTCTTTAATTATTTTAAATTTTTTCTCTAACATTGGTGGTAAATCTGATAAATATCTTTCACAAATATGACATTTATTAGATTTATTATAATTATTTAATTGTTCTACATTCAATGATTTCATAGGAACTATTTTATCATATATTTCAGAAATAAGTATTTCTTCATTTTTCATACATTCATAAAATTCTTTAGTTACGTTTGGACCAGAATATTTTACAGGTGGTTTATAATCACCATTACTATATTTAATATAATAACAAAAATTATTAGGTATATGTTTCTGATAACATTTTGTAAAAGACTCTGTATCATTTGGTTGACAAGTATATATTGGTTGAAGTGTACATTCAAAGTCAGCATAAATCACAAAAGGGACTCTTAATGAATGATTATAATTTTCAAATTCTAAAGTTTTATTATAGGGTTCTGGTAGAATTATTTTAGCTGCTTTATTATTAGTACAATAATGTTTATGTTCATTTAACATATTTTCTGTACCAAAACTATTTAAACACATTTTACAGTAAAATCTTTTTTTAGTATTTTTAGTGTTTTGTCTTCCTACTAGTTTCCCTAAATCTTTAATCCAACAATAATGTCCTTTATTATCCTTATCATCCACTGTCAAATATAATAAATCTATATGATTAGTTTTTTCGATTTCATTCGTTTCTAAAGGTACAATTACTTTGTTATCTAAACAAAACATATTAATAGAAATATCTTTTGTTCTTTTAACAAATTTCGGAACGTCTGTGATTTTTACTGGAAATTCAATATCTTTAAATTCTTTATCAAATTCATGTTCCCATTTTTTATATTTAGTTACTCTTTGTCCATCTTTTTCAACAGGGTGTAAAGCAGAGAGTATTGCCCAAAGAAAACATTTATCATCTTTATTTTTAACATTTATAATAGCTTTTTTATTTCCAATGTTTTTAGGTAATGGAATATATGAAGAACCCTTAAAAGGAACATATTTATTTATATTTATTCCCAAACTTAAAATTTCATGAAGTCTCCATTGAGATTTTTTCATTATAAAATCTTCTTCTTCTTTTACAATTTTAATTTTTGTATTTGTATAAAAATCATTTAAGTTAGAATTTTTTGTTAAAATTTTATTTGATGTTTTAAAACTTTTTTCCTCATATTCCATATTTTCTTTATTAGTACCTCTCTTATATATAGCATACAACCAAATATTTACTTTTAAATTTGTTTGTTTTATTATTTTTATTTTTAATTCTTGTTTAAGTCGTCCTATTACTGGATTATCTAAACGATTTAAAAATGTTTGTATATCTTTAATACCCATATTATTTTTAATAATATAAGTTTTTAATCTACTTTGAAATGCTGTTTCTTCATTTTTTAAAATAGGTCGAATCGTGTTGTTTTTTTCAAACATTTCTTCAGTAAAATTAAAAACTCTATGTGCTTTGGGCTCTCTTGATATTCTTGGTCTTATACCATTATTTTGATGACGAATAGACTGCAAATGTTTAGACCAACTGTTGTATTTAACAGTTATCTTACAAATATCACAAGTTTTATCTGCAGGTCTTTGTATGCTCTCTTGTCTTGTTCTTACATTTGTTGTTGTTGTACCTCTGTATGTTCGTCTAAATCGAGGTATAATTGTTTGATCTGGATCATTGTTTTGATGTCGAATAGATTTCAAATGTCTAGACCAATTTTTGTAATTAACTGTTAAGTTACATTTTTCACAAGTTTTGTTAACCATTTTATTATTGTTAACATTTCTTTTAACTAAAGGTTCAATTTTATTTATATATTCCATTTATTATATAGAATATTATTTTTTTTAACATTCAATATTTTAATAAAAATAATTTTTATTAAAAATAACATTTAAATAATATTAAGATCCCATAAAAAATTCACATATTTTAATATTTCCTAAATCTTGAATAAACTTAATATCATCTAGAAAAAGGTGAGTATAATCACCTGTTGTAATAATTTGCTCATTAGCTATTTTACAAAGTTCTAACCAAGTTGGTGAATGTAATAGTTTAGAAACATAAGGCTTTCCATTTCCAAAATCAACATCTCCTTGACTAATAATGAAAATATTTCCATCAATTGGAATTTTATTTAGATTATATTTAACATTCACAGAATTTTCATAGTATTCAAAAGCACAAAATTTCACATAACATTTATTTTTTGTTATACTTCTTTTTATATTATTTCGCATTAATTTCAAATAATTAAAATTTTTTAGTCTATATTGATTAATTGATATACCCTTGTATGTTTTATTAAATCTAAAAGGTAAAACTGTTTGATCTATATCATTTTTTTGATGATTATAAGATTTTAAATGAGTAGACCAACTGCTGTATTTAACTGTTAAATTACATTTATCACAAGTTTTAGCAGGATATATTTTTTTATTATTGTTATCATTTTCTTTAACTAAAGATTCAATTTTATTTAATACATCCATTTTATTATTGATATCAATTTCTTTAACTAAAGGTTCAATTTTATTTAATCCATCCATTCTTTATTATATAAAATATTATTTTTTTTTTACATTCAATTTTTTAATAGAATAATTTCTATTAAAAAATATCATTTAAAATTTTGTTTTTTGTAACTCTTGGTTATAAAAACTCCCTATAATCTCTTCATTGTTTAAATCTATAATTTTATAAGTAATAGGATTTGTGTATAAAATTTCATTAACTATAAATATTTCTTTTGTCCAATTATTACTATATTTATTACCAAATGTTTTTTTAGAAGCTGTTATTCTTACTCTATCACCTACACTAAATTTAATTTTTGGTTTAGGTTTGTTTTTTGTAGAAAATAATTTATGAAAAACTTCATCTTCGTTAGATTTATTTACTTCACAAGGTCTCATACCAATAGATCGATGTATGTCTTTGAAATTATATTCATATATTAAACTTTTTAAAATTTTAATCCATTTTTTAGAATTTGTAACTTCAAAATGTAATCTCATTTTACTGTTTAATGTTCTGTTAAATCTTTCAATAATTGACGATTTTTCTTCATTTTGGGTGTGATACATTTTAATTCCATATTCTTGCAAAACTTTTTTAAAATGTTTATTTTCAAATTCCAAACCTTTATCTGCGTGGAGTAATTTTGGTGCTTGATGATTTTGTGATATAGCTTGTTTTATTATTTTTTGAAATGTTTCTGAAACATTAATTCCATCTTTCTTTTTGAGTTCTAAAGCCCAAGAAAATTTTGAAAACGTATCTATAACAGTTATTATATAAGAATAACCCTCATTTTCATCAGAATAATTTCTCATTATAACTAAATCAGCAGCCCATAAATCATCAATACCTTTAGTAATTATTCTTCGTTTAGGAAATTTTTTTCTAACTGGTTTATGAAGTTCTTTAGCTAATATCATTTTATCTGGGTCATTTAATTTTTTATTGGAAATATTATGTCCAATTGTAGGATTTTTTATAAATTTACTTTTATTTGTGTTACATTTAAAACATATTGATGAAATTCTCCATCTACCATTAACTGTTTGAATTTTATTTGCATTAATATTTTTTGTTTGAATTTTACATTTAAGACAATATATAGTTTCGTTCATTTTTTATATTTATATTGAAAAAAAATTTTTAAATAGAAAATTTTTAAAAAAAATTATTGAAAATAAAAAAAATTATATTTTCTAATATAAATAAGAAATGGAAATGGAAAACTTTAAAGATGCTTTAAATAAAATGAACAATGGATATACATTTATAAAATTTAATGATTTGGAACAAGGAAAACCATACAAAGTAAATAAGTTCATAATGATTGATACAAAGTTTGGAAAAAGAATAAGTGTTGTATTAAACGATGAATATATGTTAAATTTACCAGAAAGATATACAAATGAATTTACAGAAAACAAAATAACACGGTATAATACATGTTCGGAAACAAAATTGAATCTTATTTATAATTGTGAAAAATTTTAAAGAATGGGAAAACAAGACATGATTTTGATTTTAAATAAAAAAATAAATTTACTTTTATAAATGGTATTTATAAAAGTTAAAAAGGGTTGTATTCATTTAAACAAACCTATTCACAATAATGATAGTGATCATTTTTTAGGTCTCTATTCATTAGTTTTGAAAGGCAACAATTTTATTAATATTGAATCAGAGTGTTGTATAACAATTAAACAGAATATAATACATATAAACACAGGTAGATATAGTATTGAACAATTGAACAAAGAAATAGAACCACTTATTATATCATTCTCTGATGAAACTAATAGAATTACAATTAAATCTCCTTGTTATTATAATTTAGATGAAAAATTAAAAAAATATTTAGGTTTCGAAAACAGTGAATTTGATTTTTCAATGGTTAGTAGTAAACCAATAATTTATCATCCTAATTCTAATGAAAATTATATAAATATAGAACAAGATTGTAGATTTAGATTAGGTAGAAATGGTGAAATACCAATGGACACAATTTTTAAAGGAATATACACAATAAATGAAATTGAAAATTTAATGAATTTTTACGATTTTCCTAAAATAACTCTTGAATTAATTGATGGTTTTATAAATATTTCAGCCTCAATCGGTCTATGTTTTGATAAATATTTATCAAAATGTTTAGGTATTGATTATATTGGAGATTTTATAACAAATGCAATCCCTATAAATAAAAGATGGCCTGCTTCATTCGAAGTAGCACCAGATATTTTTTATAAAATAATAGGTACAAAGAAAGTAATGATTTATACACAAGGTTTTATAAAAAATATTAAAGGTATTATTTCTACTAAAAATAGTAAAACTGAATTAAAAGGAAATTATTCAATTGAGCATTTAAATATCTTATTCAATTCAATTATGAAGTTGGAAAATAATGATAACTATATTAAAATAACAACAAAAGATTATTTTTCATTTGATAAAGATTTAAATTTAAGTTTAGGAGGGATTGATACAATATATACACATTATGGAGAAAATTCATCATTAAATAATAACAACAAAATATTAGAAGTACATTGTAATATAATTGAAGAATCTATTACACATGACATTGATGAGCTATCTCATTATGATGAAGTTTTATTTTTATTTCAATATAATTCTAATAGTGCTTTGATTAAACCTCATAAAATGATATATAGACCAGTGAGTAAAAATCGGTTTCAAAAAATAGAAATTTATATTTTAGATTTGAAAGGTAATATTGTTAATTTTGATGAAGAATTTATTGGTGTTCTTGATCTAATCAAAAAATAAATATGAAAAACTTTTTTTCAAGATAAAATATCTTGAAAAATTAAAGTATGGAACCATTTTTTTTAAAAACTTTCATCAACTATTCCTCTTTCAATATCAAACGTATACACTGCACTAGAAATTAAACAAACATAACAAATTGTGTTCTCAGGTAAATTTTTACTGAAATCTACGTTTAAAATTAGTGTACAGTTGGTGACCGCAATTTGACTTTGATGTCTACTCATGTTAACAACAAAAAATGGTCTCTTTTTAAACATTTGTTTATCTAAATACATTAATGGATTTTCTTCATGTGATTTATAATAGGTTTTTTTATAACTCATATGATCTTCATATGCTTGACAAAATTTCATATCATTAAAATCAAGATTTTGCAATTCATTAGGATATTTTTTTCCATTAACTTTAAAAGAATAATTTACAACATTACAATCATCAAAAAAAGCAGCATTACTATCTTGATTGTCTAATCTGTTTTTTTGAAAAAAAACAACACCAAACAATGGATGTTCATTATTTCGATAATTAGATGATAAATCGCATCTTATATTTTTTCCAGTAAGATTTCTGATTTCAATACATTGCCATTTTTTAAAATCTAAAATAAACGGTTTCTTAATTAATTCATCAACTATTTGAATTTTTGTTATTTCATCATATTCTATTGTTTGCATTTGAACTTTTAATTCTAAAATATTAACTTTACCACGTTTTGCTTTAACATTTTTTGACTCTGCTGTAGCTTCAGTGTTTGTTTCTAGAATCAATGCATCATCATCAGTGTTTCTTGTAAAAATTATTTCAAATCTAGCATTGTAAAGAGGATTTTTTATATCTTTCATTGATCCTAAACCTAAGTGTGATAAAGGAATGATGAGTTCGACACTTCCTCCCCCTTCAGATGTAGATTGAAATCCTGAATTTTGTGTAGGACCATTTCCATCAACAGCATAACTCATATAACCTTTTACTGTACTTAGTCTTCCAGTATTCTCACTTTCATCTATAATTTTATTATTTAATTTAATTGTAACTTTTTGAAACGGAAATGCTCCACCATTATCAGATAACATAACATTAGATTTTGTGGGATAATTAGTACCATCTTCTTGTACATATTCAAGTAATAAATAAAGTTTTGAATTTTTAATATTCAGAAATTTATCTTTACCATCTACTATAACTATTGTATTTCGGTTTGGTTTATTTAATTCTGTTGTGATTTGAGGTATATAACTTTCATATTGGCTATTTATTATATAATTATCATATTTATTTAAAATATTTTCCATTTTCTTATTTATATTACCAAATATATATATATTTTTTAAATAAATGGATAAAGTAAAAGTAAAATTTTTTATTGAAGATGAAAATAAAAAAAAATCTTTATTTGAATTACCTTCACGTGTTTTAATTATAGGACCATCTGGTTGTGGTAAAACAACCTTGTTGTATAATCTGATGCTGATGCCGGTTGTTGCTGAGTGATTCGGCGAGGACGTAGGTACGACGTGCGTGTGAAATGCCAATTGTAGTTCGAGCCAGGCAATCTGTATTTGCTAAGTGTTTTATTTATGTTTGTTTTAATACAATAAAAGTGTTTCCGACCTGAAAACCCGAGTTAAACATTATTTTAGTCATTCTTACGTTGTTATCTTTTATAGGAGCAGTGCCGGGATATACGTACAATGTGTCAACGAAGTATTATTAAACTGAATAGTGCCAAGGTATATGTAATCTTTGAGTCATTTCAACTAGATAGGAACGAACTAAGAATTGACAAGCGCATACCATCATACCTCAACGAGTTAACAGTGCCATTCTAATTAATTTTAGAGAGTGTCATTAACTAGACAATACGAGGGAAAGGCGTATAGTTGGTTTACCACGTATTGTCCAATACGGGTAATACCACGCTATTTAAATTGAGTAAATATTGTGGGGTTTTTAACAAATTAAAATACTGAAAAGTATTAAATGGATAAATATTTAAATAAAATGTATTATTAAAATTTGTTGTTGAGCATTTTTCTTATATTTGAGATTGCAGGCGTACTATGATGATGTACAACTGTATGAAATGCGAGTGAGCCCTCCACTGCACTAACTTTCAAAATTTCAGGTGTAATATATATTTTATTATATATTATAAAACAATAATTGAGTTAACTTCAAAATAAAAAAACAAAAAAAAATATCCACCTCCTTTAAGCACATTATTGTGGTGGTGGTAGAGAGTTATATAATATAATATGAACAATTTAATTATAAAGAAGAAAAGCGGACAATAACTGAATAATCAATCTATACAATTAGAATACTTATAACTTCTTCAAGTACTGAATATAACCAAATCTGAATTTTTTTTTCATTTCTATAGTTATACGATTCCCTTCTGTATAGAATATGTCCCTTTTATATATTTATTGGCTTAAAGTTGTAGTTTTTCGGACCTAGATAATCTATGAATTATTGACCAAACACTTTTCTAGAATACTCCATTCTGACATCAAATACCAATTTAGCCAATAGAAAAATTATTTTAATCACTTTTTTTTTATCACTCATATTTTACAATTTATATTAATAATAAAAACATTTTACCTGCATTTTTTAGTGCATTATTTTGAATTTTTAGGGCATTAAAGCATTTTTTATGGTTTTATAGGGTATTACATTCCCATCCCTAATTATAATATAATATACAATAGTTATATTTTTATTTACAGACTTAAATGGTAACACATCTAATAACTTAAAGTTTAAACTAATTAAAGTATTTTTACCGAAACATAACCTAACAATTTTTCTTTGTAAAAGTTGTAGTGGTCTAGACGCATTTTGATTCAGTTAAAATTATCATTATGACTATTATTTGATGTAAATTGTAAAAGTATATTACAAAAATTATAAAGAAATTATAGGTACCTAGTCAATTGATTTTTTTTATTTGTATAAACAATTATTATTACAAATTACATATTTCAAGTAAATATTACTTAGTAAATATTATTACTTATATAATATACAAACAAAATTTTAAAATTATTATTTACAAATTTACAATAAAAATAAAGCATTAATATAAAATGAGTTATTTGGTATATCATGAGAGAGTCGGGATTTATATGTTTTTACATATCGTTTCTAAGTACCTATATTCAGTCTTATGAAAGTAAAAAATGTAGATAGTACAGTATACAGTATACAGTAGGTTAGTATAGGTACTAGTTCCGTAGGATTTGATCTGCATAGACAAATTCCCTTCTATAACCCAAGAGTGAGAATAAGTTTTGCTGTCAGCAGTCTTGTTAAGTATTCAAATACTTGTATTCCAATACTAAATACTTTTTTTCATTCTCGTGGTCTACTCCAAATTCCAATTACTAATAATTCGGAATGTACTATTTTAAATGTTGATTCTAAAATATTATTTTAAAATGGTTCTAACCTTTGATCATTTATAAATAAGGTTTCGCCAAAATACAAGCAGATGACAGAATGACTGAACACTGAAACCCCTGTTGGCTCCTCACTCCCATATTATACCATGGAATACAAAACACTGACCACCACTGGTTGGATTGGCATTTATCTTAAATTTTTAAATAGTTTTTCTTCTTATTTAATGGGTGGTACAATACTACTGTGGTAGTAGCTTATAATTTGTATATAAGATATTGGTATTAATGTTATTGAACTTTTTTTTTCATATTTATTTTAATTTTTACAATCTGTATTAAATTTTTTTACAATAAGCACAATACATGAGAGGGCTCGGTTTGGTTGATTAAAGAAACTATTCATTAATAGTACTTCATGGCGTGGGTAGTAGTGGTTTTAGTCGACTAGTCATTCAACTGATTGAATTATTGATTATTAATTATTCATTTATTGATTTTAAAATAAAGTATTTTTGTAAGTATTTTGAATACTTTTAAAGTTTTAAAAGGTATTTGTATTTATATTTAAATATTTTTAAAAGAAAGTATTTGAATACGTATTTTAAATACAAATTACAGCAAGTATTTAAATATACTTATTCTGAATACATTTGAAAAGTATTCTTAACAAGACTGGCTGTCAACAAAAATCATTAAAAAAACCCTGCTGTGTTGTTTCCTTCCACCTCGCTGTGTTCAGCAACACAACAACATATTTGTTAGACCACCAAACCAGCTAATGGAAGAATGGTGGCGATCCACGAAAACACAACACGAGAATTTATTTGAAGTTTTCTGGGATGACGTAAACACAGTATAACAGTATATTATAAGGTATTAAAATGCTCGACAATGACGGTCAACAGCAATACGTTATTGAGTATATTTTAGTTTGATAAATCATTATAAATCAATATAATATGTAAAAAAGGTTGATAAGTGGATGTCGCTCTGCTGTACAGTAGGTTACAAGTGGGTCACTGTAATGGATAGTGTTAAATTTGAATTCAATGATATAATATCATTGTATAAGAAAAACGATTCTGAGCGAAAACGGTCAGTCAGCCTATGATATTACCAAGTATATTTGATGATATTATTGTGAATAAAGTAATTTATATATAACCTATTTACGTGGAGCCTTGTTTTAAATTTTCAATCCTTAGCCATAAAAGTTAAACATTTTATACATTTTTAACCACAAAATAATTAATAAATTATAAATTTGATAAATGTTGTCAAAATTTGAACTTTAAATGCTTATAAAAAAAAACTGTGCCTATGTATTTTTAATATTTTTCAACTGCTATTAGAACGGTATATCAGGAGCCTTATATTAAATTTTCACGCTTTTTTACCCAACAAATAAAAATTTATTGATATTTATAGAAAAAAAAACTAAAAAAATTGAAAACTAACAATGTCCGTAAACAGCTCAAAAAGAGTCAAAATATTTTCAACATTTTATGGTGTATAGAAAATGCTAATATAAACATTCAGTGAAATTTTCAAGTATCTACAGTCATTCGTTTTTTAGTTACAATAAAATAAGAAAATTGTTACATGAGAAATCGAGTAAATATCAAATGTTGTAAAAATATAAATTACAGACGCTCATAAAAATTTAATTTAAGTTTCTTCTAGACATTTTTTTTTTGATAAAGGTAGACAAACTTATGAGTAATCTTATATTACATTCTCAAATTTTAGATTTAAAAAGAAAAATTTTTATGAATTCTCAACTCAAAATAATTTGCTATTTTTCGTGATTTTTCCGTATTTTGTCAAAATTTGAACTTTAAATGCTTATAAATAAAAACTGTGACTAAGGATTTTTAATTTTTTTCATCTGCCTTTGAAACAATAACCTAGGCGCCTTCTATTAAATTTTCAAGCTTTTTTACTCAACAGATAAAATTTTATTGATATTTATAGAAAAAAAAACTAAAAAAATTGAAAACTGACAATGGCCGTAAACAGCTCAAAAAGAGTCAAAATATTTTGTAAATTTTATGGTGTATAGAAAATGCTAATATAAACATTCAGTCAAAATTTCATGTCTCTACGGTCATTTGTTTTAGAGTTATACCAAAAACCAAAATCGATTTTCTCGAAAACAGACAGTTTGTTTTTCACGTCGCTTGTGAAAACTACTGGGAAATTTTTACTTTTGACCCCCCAAAGTACCAACTAGATTCACTTTCCTATCAGAAAAGTTACTATTGAAGAAAATCCAAGTACTTTTACTGTCCTAAAAGGTGATGACAGACACAAAAATAAAAAAAAAAACACACATCATTGTAAAATCAATACATTCATCGCTTCGCTCAGAATCTAAAAAAAACACACATCATTGTAAAATCAATACATTCATCGCTTCGCTCAGAATCTAAAATGGTAAACACCCGTAAACTTTTTTGGTGGGCAGGTAGCTTTTTACGGTAGGTAGCGTACTACACCAACGAAGTAGAAGTACCTATGTAGCACAATATACTACATGAGTACCACGGTTGCACATTGTGGATAGGTGTATATGCGACCATTGATTATCAAAGCATGATTTTGACGCTATATATAACGTGTGTCCATTAAATATGTTCCACGTGGAGGCGTATTATGAATAATTACAACAGTTTTCAGAGTATAAAAAAAAAGAAGAAAAATTCGTAACGAACGTCATACACAAAGAAATTTACCGGCCGGGACTCAGATCGAGTCAAATCGTACAAAAGGGCGGATAAATATTTAAGCCGATTCCGCGCAACGTTTGGGGGGTGATCTTGCGTTTCTATCCTCATATTGGTGCGTGTTTTGAAAGGCGGAGATTAACAAAAATCGATAAAATCGTGCATATGTGGCAAAGGTCGAGAATTCGAGATGTCATCAAATGTTTGTACACAACGCGCAGGTGAGCGTCACCGTTTTCGGCCAATGTCACTTTTCGGCCAAAACTTACCATTCCCTTTTCGGCCAAAACATACTGTTCCTTTTACAATTATAACAACTGAACTTAACAATTTTTATATTTAATTAAATATGATTGAATCCAAAAATTTGATTTTTTGATAAACATTCTTACCTACAATTGAGTGAAAAAATAATAAAATAAAACAATTGGCAATAAAATGGTTTAACATATTAATAACTTAGTCAAATAAACTAACAAATAATTTTTATTTAAAAAATGTTACTATTTGTATTACTCTTTAATGTAAGTTTAATTTCGTTCATAGTTGGTTATATTTTAGTATCATAATTATTATTATATAACTATTCTTATAACCTATATATGTGTTATATGAATATATTAGTTTTTATTCGATTTATGTAAGAAATAATATTCATTATAAATACTAATATAAATATAGAATATAATCAATTGTAATAATAATATGTTAGAACAGTTAATTGCCAATTGTTTTATTTTTAATTTTTTTCAGTTTTTTTCACAGTTGTAGGTAATAATGTTAATAAAATTACTTTTTTTGATACAATCTTATTTAATTAAATATAAAAATTGTTGAGTTCAGTTGTTATAATTGTAAATTTAAAAAAAAACTGTAGGTAGGTGCTGGCCGAAAAGGGGGCCGCCCAAGCAGGCCGAGATGACGTCCTTAAATGCTTGTACACAACGCGCTGAGGCATTTAGTATAATGGATATTGTATACAGTTTTTTTACCTACGGTTATTGTTATTTATATTTTTTATTGTTTCACATCATCGCAACTACAAGGTTATAAACTAACAATTATTTGAACAGTTTAGTGTTAGGATAATATTCATAATATAATTTATAGGATTATATTTACATTAGACATGCATTGTATTAAATTGTACAAAATATAATATTATACAATACTGTTCATTGTATAATACTATAGTAAGAACAAAAATCAGAAAATTCAAAAATAAGATGTTATTCAATTCGGTATGTTATTTAATTTTGAAATATCTATTTGTAAAAATTATCCAAATTAGCAGGTAGAGATTTGAAATTTGTGAAAGGAATTCTAATGTTACCAAAACCAAATGAATCGCGTTTGATAATATTTCTAATCCATATTAAATTGATGATTTGTTACCTGTTAATTAATTTTTAGTTTAATATTTTAATATATAATATTTTTTTCTAATAACTATATAATTCTCATAAACATGAATAACATAAATATAAGTCATAACCTGTATAATATTTTAAGTAGGTACAAGCATTTTGAAAATGTCAAAAATTTTTTTTAAGCTGATGTCATTGAATTAAAATTGTTTTATAAATTATAAATATAACTGTTGAAGAAGCCCACATTGAAACACCTATATTAATTTCTCACAGAGATAATTAAGATGATTCAAGGAACACGATTGAATATTCAGCGATTAGACTCTAGATAAAGATTTAAACGGTATATCTATTTAAATACGAAAGTTTCAAAAAAATACAGAAATTTATTTATCTAGAGATCGAATATTATGTATATTTAATTAAAAATACACATACTTATTATTATTTTTCTTTACAAGATTTTTGAAAGACATTCAATAACAATGGAATCGTATAGGTAATTAACTGACAGCAGGTAGGTACTTATTTACTTTTAAATATGAACAAAATCAAAACCCAGTTCGTGTTCAACAGCCGACCGTGCAACACGTGTTCTTATCGCACTGTTCGTTTTATAGCTTTTTGATAGCACAGAAAACGTCGACATTCGGAAAGGTAATATGTTTTAATTAATATAACACCCAACCGCCTATATTCACGAAATTAATAAAAATCCCACGGGCACTACGCCCAAAAACTCCACACCCAATCGTTCTTACACACCCATCTCAAATTCAACCATTCCTACACTTAAAACAAAAATAAATAAACCATCATACAAAACCGTGTCGATTCAGCAATCAACCAAAAACATAGTAGTGCAAGGCACCGACCGTAATGTCGGTGTTCCCTCCACCCTAACGAGCAATCATACCTCACGCATAGCAATCAAGAACCCTCTTCTACTCTCCGCCACAACAGCACCGTCCAGCGATAACAACCGCACCGCAGACACTATCGCTCAACACACAAATATTAATAATATACCCACTAATGACCTACCTATAATATCTTCATCGAATAAGACGAACAATAACAATATAAACTTCGCATCTGCTGTCGCCATGGAAAAAAACCCCAGCCGTGAACAAGCCTTAGTCTTCAACACTATTGATGGAATACCACAAAAAGATTATGTTCTTGCAATAGGAAAGATTGTTTCTCCTAAAAATATAACGTTTATCTCTAGAATATCGAATAACCGCTTTTGCATATTTTTGTCCAGCAAACAAATACTCGACAATTTATTTCAACAAACCCAATCAATCAATTCAATGATCAAATTATACCTATACGTAGATTGTTAAGCCCGGCAAAAAGATACATTATATCAAATGTATGCCCATCTATATCTAATCAAGCAATTACAAACGCCCTAAATAACTTAAGCATATTTCTCATATCACAAATCAGCCACCTCAAAGCGGGTATTAATATTGAAGGTTTTGAACATATAATGAGCTTCCGAAGACAACTATTCATTAAACACGAAGACATTCCTAAACTTCCAAATTCACTAATAATTACGACAAACGAATCTCAGTTCAGAATTTTCTTCACCGATGACATAGTAACTTGTTTTCTATGCAAAGCCAGCGGACACACCTCAAATAATTGTAAAAATATAGTTGATACACAAGAAAAAAGTACAACGTCCAGCCCAAACAAACTAAACACACCCGATGACTTTACTATAGATCACACCGAATTAATTGAAAACATCCGCTCTCCAACAAGTCCAAGGATTGATATACTTGATCAAACCCATTCGGATTTGACCGAAAATCTCGAAGAAACCAAATTTTTCCCTTTAACTCAAAATCATCTCGACGAAGCACTGTCACGCGCACCAATTGAAACACAGAAAAGATTGATGTCTGATTCTTCAACCTCCAAACCTCCGGACTTCCCTAATGCTTTATTGCCATCTACCTCAGCCAAAAAAAATGAAAAAACCATCAAGAAACCCAAATTACAATCCCGCTCAAATTCGTCCAGCAGTCTCGATACAAATGTAGATGAAAAACTAAATCCAATCATCGATCACTTCACCGCCAACGAATCCAATTCACCCAATTCAAATACACCCTGGACAACTTTAACAATAAATCAATGAATATACACACACTCATCGAAAGTATAAACAAAAGCATCCCAACCTTAATTGACATAATCGAACAAATTCACCCTAAAATAAAGGACAAAGCACTCAAATCACGCCTAACGAAGCTTAGAAATCTGCTTTTCCAATCTCAACCTCTTAAACAAAGTTCTACCCAAAACTAAATATGTCTAAACAAAACATAACAACCACCTCCAAACAAAACACTCGCAAGAAATTAAACATATTTAATCATCACACCAACCCTGACTCAATAATCCTAAAATCATTATATCATGGATTCTATCATTCAATGGAACATAAACGGCCTCCAAAAACACTACACTGACATCCATCGAGCCAAATCTGCCATCAAACCCATTGCCTTTTGTTTCCAAGAAACAAACTTAAAACCTAACACAACCTACTCAATACGTGGATTCAATGGTTTTTCAAAAATCGCCAAACAAATTTCCGAGCAAGTGGAGGCGTCGCCATTTACGTCGATAACCTCATCGAAAGCAAAGAAATCCCTATACAATCTCCCCTCGAAGTCATAGCAGTCTATATACTTCTCAAAAACCCAATTTGTATCTGCAATATCTACTTGCCAGACAGCTCCAATCTACAACTTAACGACTTAAACAACATAATCAGTCAACTACCCAAACCTTTTCTTTTCTTAGGCGACTTTAATAGCCGCAACCCTATATGGGGATCAAATTACACGGATGCTAGAGGGAAAATCGTAGAACATTTTCTCCACAACGACCAAATCATTCTCCTAAACACTGGAGAACCCACCAGACATAACGTAGCAAACAACTCCTTCTCAGCCATAGATCTGTCAATATATAACTCCACTCTTGAACCTAAAACCAAATGGAAAGTACTTACCGAATACAATTGCAGCGATCACTGGCCGATATCTATACAATTATTAGACCAATCTCCACCTATACCTTTCCCTTCCAAATGGAACACCAAAAATCAAAATTTGAACCTATACAGCGACCTCTTGAGCCAATCAACCACGGAAAACCCAATAAAAATAGAATCTACCATCAATCAAACGTCTATCAACTCTATAGTCGAAAACTTCACAGACCTTATTATAGAGGCCGCTTCCAAGGCAATCAGAAAAACCAAAAACAGTACCGAAAGAAAACTAGTACCCTGGTGGAACCACGAATGTAATAAATCGATAAATCTCTACAAAAAATGTCTCAACAAATTCAAAAAATCCAAATCCATACTTGATCATATAGAACTCAAAAAAGCAATGGCATACTCCAGATACATCACCAAAAAAAGCAAAAAAGAATCATGGCAAAAATATACAAATTCTATAAATATCAACACCTCCTCGACTGAAATATGGAATAAAATAAAATCAATAAAAGGCATTCCATTCAATCGCCTTTCCCCCACACTCCAGCATAATAATACTTCCCTCTCAACACCATCAAACATATCCGAAGCCTTTGCGGAAGTCTTCCGAAAAAATAGCAGTGACTCAAACTACGACCCTGCCTTTATCACAATCAAATACAATTACGAAAAATTTATCACCAATGGACCAGAGTTCGAACCTCACCCCCATATAAATCTCTTAAATATGCCTTTTAGCATCTCAGAAATGTTGGACGCTATGTCAAACTGCAATACTAAAAGTCCTGGTCCAGACGATATCCCATACTCTTTCATCAAAAACCTCCCTAGCAACAGTATGAATCAACTACTCCAAATATATAATCTCATATGGGAAAAAGGTTTTTACCCAGATTCATGGCGCAAGGCGATAATCATCCCAATTCCCAAACCAGACAAAAACAGATTTAATATATCCAATTACAGACCCATATCTCTCATAAGCACACTAAGCAAACTTTTGGAAAAAATGGTAAACAAACGACTAGTATGGTACCTCGAAGTAACTAAGCTCCTACCAAACAACCAATGTGGTTTTCGACGCAATCACTCTACCCTATACCACCTAGTAAGCTTACACACGGATATCTGTAATGCAATGAATACCAAACAACATCTTATTCTCATCGCACTTGACCTTGAAAAAGCCTATGATATGGTGTGGCGCAACAGAATACTTCAAATTATTAAAAAATGGGGCATAACTGGAAAGATCTTCACGTTTCTCAACAATTTTCTCACGAATCACTCACTACAAGTAAAAACTCATAACCACCTCTCTAACGCACATCCCACTGAAAACGGACTTCCCCAAGGATCGGTCCTCAGTGTAACCTTGTTCCTCATTGCAGTACATGACATATTCCATCAAATTCAAAAACCCACTAAACATATTATATTCGCCGACGACTGCTACATTTATTGCAGTGGAAGCAACATCAACACCACCTTGGAAATCCTCAATAACTCACTTCTCTCCTTACAAGAATGGGCTAATAAATCCGGATTCATTTTCTCCCCCTCCAAAAGTAAATGCATAAAATACAATCATAATTCAGACACCATCCAGAAACTCTATCTTAATGCCATTAAAATTCCTTTTCACAACTCAATCCGAATACTTGGAATGATTTTCGATCGCAAATTAAACTGGACTTAGCATCTAAAACATCTAAAAACAGTATGTAAGGCCAAATTGAACATTATCAAAAACCTCGCCCATCACACATGGAGAGCAGACAAAACGTCCTTGCTCAACATATATAAATCATTAGTCCTATCAAAAATTAACTACGGATCCCAAGTCTACAACACAGCTAAACCCAGACACCTCATATTGCTAGACCCTATACACCATGAGGGAATACGCCTTTCCATAGGCGCCTTCAGAACAAGCCCCACAGAAAGTATTCTATGCTACGCGGTTGAGATGCTTCTCCAACTCATAAGAGACAAAAACACGCTATTATACTGCATAAAAAGGAAAACTACTCCTGATCATATAAGTCATATAGCTCTCTTCAAAAACCAAAACACAATCATCAACCGCAACGCCACAAAAAAACTCACTACAATACAGGACATCTATTCCAGGCTATGCACCACAATGAATATTCATACCTCGGTCGAAGAAAAAACCATCTTTCAAAAAACTCCTCCATGGCTATGGAACCTAACACCCTCAACAGAATTAATCTCTCTCAACAAACAAGAAACTAACCACAAAATAATAATATCCCAATTCTATGACATTATCCAAAACAGATTCCCCACTCACTCTCAAATCTACACTGACGCATCAAAATCTAATCATGGAGTAGGTTTCTCAATTGTGCACAATCAAACTATCATACAACACAAGCTCCCGGAAATCACAAACATATTCACCGCTGAAAACTTTGCAATTCTTGAAGCAATAAAATAAGCAAACTCACTTCCAACAAACAACTTTTTGATTATAAGTGATTCTCTCAGCGTCCTAACAGCCCTAAAAAACCCGTGGCCAAAAAACGAAATTACCCAAACAACTCAATCGGAACTAATAAACACCCAAAAAAATATTGACTTCATGTGGGTATCTTCCCATGTAGGCATAAAAGGAAACGAAATGGCCGACGGAGCAGCCTCCTTAGCTAGTCAAAACGTACACGACATCACCATTGATAAAATATCTTCCAACGACATTTTCACATCAATTAGACACAAAACCCTCAAGTCATGGCAACAAATCTGAGACTCCATCCCCCCAACAAACAAACTAAAGTACATAAAAAGTTCAATCAAACGATGGTATACTCCCCTGAACCTCAGCCGACGTCAAAATATTGCCATCACTCGCATCAGAATCGGTCACACGTTTCTAACACACTCCTTCCTTATAAGCAAAGACCAACCCCCTATATGCAACACATGCCAAACTCGCATCACTATAAGACATATTTTCGAAGAATGCCCAATATACGAGCCAACTCGCACACTCCTCAACATCCCTCCCAACATCAAAGAAGCCCTCAATGAAGAATCTACTCAAAAAACCATCCAATTCATCACCAAAGACAAACTTATTAATAAAATATAAATTAAGCCCATATATAATTGTAAACTTACTTAAATAACCTTTAATCAAATATGTTAATTCAACCTATAACTACTGTAATATAATCTAATAATGTTATTCTTTTTATTTTTATTTTATTTTTTTTTTGTCACTGTCGGCTAATAACCATAGCTGTTGAAGCCTGTAAACCTTTAAATAATAATAAAAAAAAAAAATCAAAACGGTAAAAAAATCTCAAATATCTCTGAGAGGTATAATAATAATGTATAGTTATTATAATATTATTGTTCAGTTATTTTCAATCGATCGGCTGCGTGACGGCTGCAACGCAGAAATGTGATTTCGAGATTATCGTGTTATATTTAGTAGGTATTACGAAAACTGTGTCGCAAACGGGTACTCCTGATTTAGACTGTTTTTTCAGGCGTATTTAGTAATTTTTCTGTAAACATTATATTTACAATGAATTTAGTATTTACCCATGGAACATAATATGGGGGTACGTTATGAGCACGACTGGCAGTATAATATAATATATTTACTTACATTTTTTTCTCTAGATAAAAACAAATTTCTTCTTCATATTTATCTAGACAAATTGATATTAATAATAATATTATCTTTAAATTGGTAGGTAGAAGCTGTAAAGTCGCGTTAATAAATATTTTTTTTGAACAAATCTGTGGTTTACAATAGAATCCAAACAAGTTGATTAACTATATAATATAATATAAAAAGGCTTAAAATCCCAATAAACAAAAAAAAAAAATATATTATTTACGTATATTTGGAATAACAACTACAATCGAATCATTCTAAAATCCGAAATGACTTTAACCTTCTACGGAGCAAATGTATAGGCTATTTTGCCGATACATTACTCGGCATGTGCAAGAGTGTTAGACCCATTGTGTGAAGTGAAATTCCACGATTAAAAAAATATATACAAATAAATGAATAGCATTTCTGCCTTCAAGCTGCTCTCTCAATATTGTAAACAAACGTAGGTATTCAAATTACAACGTTCTCCTCTTATAATCAATATCAGACACCTTTTATATTGTTCTCTAACAGGTTCTCTAACCTACTATATGAACTCATTAACACTTAATAGGTAAAATAAATATTAATATCTATATAGGTACCGACGTTCTTCAATAAACAGCATGTTATTATATCTTCAGCTGCCACCCGAATTATTTGTAGGCAATTTAATATAATATTAATATTCGTAAATTGTTTAACAATTTATATTATGTATTTAAATCGTTTCTGAAAATAACTAGATTTTTCAAAAATAAACTCAATTATGTTAAAATATAAATATGAAAAAAAGAAATTAATTATTATACATAACATTAGTCTTAACGATATTTTCGATTGATAAACATTTTTATTTTTGTAAATATCACCTAGCATAAAACTATATAGTACTGTACTTCACTCAAACTTATAATATACCCACCAACACACAATAGTTATAGCTTAAAGGAGATTTGTTATCACTGCAATTTATTTTACTATAATAATATATTGTATCGTTGTACCTATGTAATTATTTGTTTGCTAAATAAAATAAATAATATATTATTATTATATGCGTAATTATTAGGTGTTCGCGTAACAATACTTTAAGAACTAATTAATATACACATTGTTGATCGCCGCACAAAAGGACATAATGATATGAAGAAAAATAATATCGACAAACCTAGGATCCATTTCTTAGATTTATAAATTAAGATATTTAAACATGAAGAATAATAAATACCACATGAAATTATTAATAACTATTCCAAGTTCTAACTGCAAATAATCGATAGGTTCGAAAAAACCAGCAATGATAACAAAGAATATATTGATACGTTATAAAAGTACCAATTAAATGCAAATGCTATTAGAAATCGGCAAAAAACTCGAAGACCGAAGCAATTTTACTACTATAAAACGTGTACGCACGTACACAAAAAACACACGTCGTCGTAAAACAATTCGTTACGCCCAGTGAATGTAAAAGACTTCACCTAAAAGTATAAGACGAGCACAAATACAATTAGAAATACGAATCCTCGTTAAAATAATATTATATTATAGTTACCTACCCGTAGGCATAAGTACGTATCGTCGTATTGATAATAATGATGACGTATGGGAAAATAAGCCGTTAAATGAACGACGCGGTCGTATTCGCGCTGGCTAGCAATAAACGACGTCGTAACCGTCGTCTGGGCAATGTTTGTATTTTTCGGTGACTGCTTAGACTGAAATTGTTTTTTATAACTTACTTACAATTTTGTCTCCAACAGTATTAGATACTTGTTCCACTATACCGAAAAAATACACTGTAAATCACAGAACATGGCTTCGACGGAGATCAATATCGACGCAATCCTGAGGGAGTTGATTAACATACTCCACCTTATTGACGAATTTACCGTCAACGAGGCAGGAGAAGGGCAGCGGTTCGACTGCGACGAAAATCAAGAGTGTGTTAACAACGAGTACGATCAAGAGCTCATCGACGAAAAGGAAGTCCCAGAGGACATCAACGACAAGAAAGACTCAGAAGATATAGATCACGTCGTGAACACCCTTTTGGGTGAGATTGTCGAAGCTGTCGCGTCGGAGGCTATGGCCGGCGGAGACGCAGAGGCAATTACAGTTCCGGAAAATATAGGAGAGACACCGGCCGAGGGGCAGTGCAAAGAGAGGGACGGAGATGGACTGGCTAGGAATACCGAATTGGAAGCTCCAAAAGCAGCAGACCCCACACCTCCACGCGGACGCGCCAGGCGAATAATGGCCACCACGTGGAAGGGAGTGAGGCGGGTCACACGCCTGATGCTGTGCGGATGCTTCCGAGGAGAGTGAAGCCGCAGTCCACCCCTCCCTCCTCCTTGGGCCGAGAAACACCAGACAAGACAGCGGTGACATGGGGGATTGATACGTGACAGAGCACTTTACGGTGTACGGCGGTAAGTCACCCTGTACGTTTTCCGGCCACCCGCGGAAAGACGAGGTCGTGGTCGATGGCGTCGCGAGCTCGTGGTTGCCGACACGCGAGACCATCTGTGGCGGCTCGGCGATGGCGCCCGGCAGCGTAGGTCGTGCGAGGAGCGACGGACGGACGACGACGACGACGACGACGACATACGACGGCTAGCTGTACCAGCGCGGGCAACGATACCGCCCCGACGGTACTTCGACGACGGCTGCAGCGTGCACGAAGGCGACTCGTGACGGCGGCGGCGGAGATCTCAGAGCACGGCGGGTGAGCGATAGAGCTAAGGTAAGCTATGGGAACACGGACGTCACTGCATCGCCTGACCCGCAGAAACTGATCAAGTTTCAGGGTTCGGGGATGCGTGACTCTACGGCGGAGGGGCCATCGGCGCGGCAGACACGGTGCCGACGGGACCCCAGGACGAAAATCACGGAGAGTATCAGGACCGCGCTGCGTTGCGGTGCGGTCCACCGATTCTCTCCCCTTTTCGGCCTGCGATCATCTCCGTCGGCCTAGTCTCGGGACTCCAGCACGAAAATCACGGAGAGGATCAGGATCATGGTGCGTTGTGGCGTGATCTGCCGATTCTCTCCCCTTTTCGTCCAGTGGTAATTCCACCGGCCTTCCGGTCGCCGCCGATTCCACAGCACCAAATAGCTGTCTTCGCTCGCTCAGTGCTTTTGTGTCTCCGTCGTCGCCGTCACAACAGTCGTCTTTAGCACCTGCGCAACGTCGATGCGCAGGACATCGCGCACTAGCCGATCGTCGTCAATCGCCGTCCAATGTCGCTCCCGCGGACTTCGCGGTTGGGTCCAACCCGCCGTCACGATGGTCGTCACCCGCAAGCAAACGCGCCAGCGATCACACTCGTCCGCCTTAGGGACCGGCCGTGAAAACGTATGGAGGTGACCAGTGGCCTTTGCATCTGCACGCACCTCGCCATCACGTATCAATCCCCCTGCTTTTGTGTCTTGTCTGGTGTTTTTTTTTTTTATATTATCATTTTTTTTTCATGTTCAAAATTACTAAATTTTCAGACCATTTTGCGTCAATCATCTTATATTTCAGCTCACTAAACATTTTTTTGTTTATATATTACCATTAATTCAGACCATGTTGCGTCAAACCACTTTTTATTGTTTATATATTATCATTAATTCAGACCATTTTGTGTCAAACTTCTTTCGGCTAAAAAAAAATAAAAATTTTGTGGTTAAAATATTGTTTCTTTTTTTTCGTGTTAATAGTGTATTTGTATTTTTATTTATTTCAACAGAATAATGGGCTCGATTGTGGGTTTCTGAGGCCCATGAAAAGTTAAAAACAATGTTTTTGTTACGTATCAAATTTCAATAAAATAATGTACCAATTGAGATATTTGATCTCATGAATGTATTAATGGTTAACCGGTGTACCCTTAAGATATATGAACAGAGATATATAATAATATATACAAATTTTACATTTTATTTACAAACAGGGCTGATACTTTTTCTGGTAATAATAATATTTTTAAATAATCAATACATAATACTTAAATACTATTTTAGTAAATGACTTTTCCGATTAATCAAGTTACTGCTAGTGTTTAAGATTATAGAATAATATTCTATATTATTCAAAAGTGTATGACCTGAGTCATAATAATGGTTGTGTTAAATTTTAATTCAACGATAAATTGTTAGGTACGTCATATGAAAAACGGTGTGTCATCCTACATTACTAAATGACTACACATTTTTTATGATATTGTTGCTACTAAATTAATTAATTTTACTATTAGTAATACACTAGTACAATAGGTTAAATTAACTTTTGCCGAAAACATTGCATTTTAAAATGTATTTGTGTGTACTCTGTATAAAATATAGTTAATATACTTGCAAGTTACCACGAATAATAATTTTTAGTTATAAAAAAATAACTAAAATTGTTATTATTTGTTTAATATCAAATTTAGTCTAAATTTGAACTTAAAATATCAGTTAAATAGAACTGTGTTCATGTATTTTTTGGTTACAACATGAACTATACTTATGAAAAACCTTGTTTTAAATGTTCAATCCTTATACAGCAGTTATACCTATAAAAATTGAACATTTTATACATTTTTAACAATATTATAATGATTAATAATTTTTCGGACTTTCATGAATTTTATCAAAATTTAAACTTTATATGAAAATTGAGCTCATGTATCTTTAATATTGTTGAACTTCTATTAGGTATAACAATTTATGATGACATTAATACCATAATAGTTTAAATAGTTTAAAAAAAAAATTATGATTATAGATCAAAAAGAGTATACCTACATTTTATGATGTATGGAGTATGTTATATAAATATTTGATCATAATTAAAGTAACTAAGATTATTTGTTTTTGAGTTACATCAAAAAAACTACATCCATTTTGTCGAAAACTGGTTTTGAGTAAAAATTCTTTTTTTTCTTAAATTTTCTTTTTTCCCAGATGTTTTTAATAACTCCTGAGAATTTTCGATTTTGACTTCTTAACACTCCCAACTAGATTTCATTTGCGACTAGGAACCACCTTTAAAAGTTGAAAATCAACGCATTATTTCACTACCTATTTCTCGTGTACTCACTACACAGACATTTTTTTTTGCATGGTATAATTATTATAATCATTCATTTTTTTAATCGAATACAAAATATAGAATAATATTGATAAGAACAAAATTTACTTACATAATAATATGTAGATAATAATATTGGTTATTATAACAAATTTCATTAGTCATTACCTATTGTTCTTTCTTTCTGTTATACCTACTCACTGTATGGTAACGTTATAATATAAACGTCATAACTCATATTATATAATATATTATTATGTATACATTATACACGCCTCTTTATCCGCCTAAACTTTGTACCCACACGACTATACATGAATAATTAATAGAAATTTATAATTCCGGTTAAGAAATATTTACATCAATTGAAGCTGCAGTATACAAAGTGATTTTTTTAAGTTAAATCCTCTTTTTCTTGAAAAGTATATATAGGTATATAGGCACCTACATTTTTGAAATATTTCAAAATCATAAAAATCATTTTGAACATTTAAACGCGTTATATACCTACAAATCACATCTATATTTTATTTTACCACATCTATATTTTATTTCATCGTTATAATTTTTAAGGTTTTTTGAATGACTGCATACATTTTTGATTTTATACTCCGAAGAACCGATCGAAGTAGGCAATTTATATGAGAATATTGATAGATAAAATATATTGAATTACAAACACGTAGTTTATATTACTTATAGCTCATAAGTATTTATTTGATTTTAATCATATAAACCGATATAGCCCTTTGGAAAAATATTTTCACGTCTTACTGTTTTAGGTAGGTACTTACTTAAAATTGGCAAATTACAAACAATATAGACATTCATAACATTAATTTGAATATCAAATGACAATATTATGTCAATGGAACCAATAGAACCTCTATATTGCAGTAAGTACTACTTACCATTTCAAAGTGATATCCAGAATCAGTAGCACCTATGATTAAATTTAAAACTAAAGACAGTTTTAGTACTCATCACAATATACAAGTCATTTTAGAACCAGATATATTGTTGTACTTATAAATCACACATGATCGTACTCAAAATATGGATAGGCATTACACTTACACTTATGATTTAACGATAGACCTATATATTGGACAAGGAACATAATATTGTAGTAAAGCTGTCAAATGTTTCAATTTCCGGAAGTCTAAAAAACAGTTGATTTCATAAAGTCAGCAAACAGAGATAGTTGACAGTGTTTTAGAACGTCATCTTTAAATGCTCTTTTACAAACGGTGAGAACAAAAGTGGGAATAAATGTCTATATATTATAATGCAGACCTTTGACTTAATTCCGCACACATTTTTACCTGGTTAACCTAACCTAACCTACCTTTTTTTAGTGGTATTTATTATTAAAATGATAATATTTGAACCGATCTATATGAGAATAGTTTACAGAAATCTGAATAATCAAGACGTACCTACGCTGCACTCATTAAGAGACCTACTATCGCATGATCCTATCATAATATTATTCTACAGTATAAAAATATTTGTTTTTGAGATTGTTTAGTACTTAGTCAAATCGAAAAAAAAAATCACATATTATTTAATTAGGTTTAGGTACTAAAACATAAAAAAAAACTAAATTACTCATAGTTGCGGAAAAAAATGTTCATGTTGGCTGACCTGAGCAAACGCGGCAAGACACCTGTACACGACCACGCCAAACTCAATTTTTTACACAAATTGTTTCTTTAGATTGCATAATATCGCTATCTATAATGACGAATACCTACTCATAATAACCGTCATATCAACATAATTAATTTAGTTTAAAATCGACGACGGTGATACGGCGGTCATAAATCATAATATTTATAATAATATTATATTGTAATATCGCGTTTCGGAACAATAATTTCGTTGGATGAGCATCTCTTCGTGAAAACTATTCATACATATTCTGTATTCACTGTGAATTTCCTATCATGACTTAGACCTAATTACAAGCTCACACGGCGCGATTGTATAATAATATCATTACAGGCTGCGGAGATGAGCTGAATAATATGTCGACGAATCGCGACGCTCGCCGTCTATTGCTCGAATTTCGGATATTTCACTTGCCACATATCATATTATAATACTTAAATAGGTACTATCATGATCTACATAATGTTACTGTACGGTATATAATTAATATTAATTTTTGAGATTATAATAATAATTTACTGTCTATAATAACGAATACATACAACTGTCACGTTAATATAATTTAGTTTAAAATCGACGATGGTGATACGGAGGTCACAATAATATTTATAATAATATTATATCGTAATGTCGTGTTTTGAAATAATATGTATTTACGTCTCTTTGTGAAAACCACATATAAGGTCAAGGGGAATTTCCTTCCATGTCGCTGTAGAGCAGGGGACGCCAATACTGGTCGATATTTAGAGGAATATTGGTCTATCTCATTAAAAACTAATTTTATAAAAATCTTGTTGATCGCATCCGTAGGTAATCTTATGAATTTTAACACTTAAATAACACACAATTACGCTATATACGCTATATTGTAATAATGTAGAAATAAGATAAATATAAAAACGACTCCTGTCGATAGTTATATTATTAAAATCAGATGTTAAAATAGTAAAATTACGCTATTACCTTCCTCCAGGTGTTCGGAGGGCTCTCGAGATCGTGTGTTCGAGAATCATTAGATCAAATACACCGTACAGTATAATTTTATGTAAAAAGCAGCTATAATGTATTAACTGTAATCAATATAAAATATTATATTAAATGCCTTACCTGATTCGCAGTTGTTTATGGATAATGTTGTAGGAGTTTTAGGTGACACAAAGTAATACTTCAAATACAAAAATTGAATTAAAGAACGCAATAGTTATGGCCTAACAGCCTAACATAAGATAAGTCCAGTTGTCGCTCGTTGAAATCGGTATTGAGATTTGAGAGGTGGTTACTTGGTGGCTGGTGCTCATGCACTGTTTTAAGGGACGACACGGATATGCCAACCAGAGAGTGGTAGGCGGTTTTGTCAAAGGTTTTTGTATTTCTCTTCGGCGGCAAAAACCTTTTTGTCGGTGACAATAGCTTTATTGGGGATGACCGATTTCTACGAACGACAGACTGGCCATTGTTTATTATTCTGTAAGATTTTAGTTTATTTATTATAATGGTGTGTGAGCACTGAGGATATCATTACAATATATTATATAATACCATAGAACAATTATATAGAAGCGAAACTCGATCAGCTGATTGGAGTCTTGGTTACCTATGATCTGAAGTCTGAACCTGTGAAAAACATGAAAACGGTTCCACGCACTATCCTGATGTTAGACCCATGGTTACCAATATTATGAAAACGGATAATACTAGCTGATCCCTTGCACTCCGTTACCCGTTAAAGGTACAACCTGCATATGACTCAAACTTTGTTCAATGGCTTATTTAATATTCGGTGTATGACGTTCTAGATTCATCTTAAATATTCTGTTGCCCGGAATAAAAATTCTTATTTGCAGCAGTATATAATCAGGTAGGCAATCTACCTGCGATAGATAGCGGACCCCGTGGTGTTTGTACGTAAGTGTATGATTTAACTCTTAAGTATCAAAGTTATACCAAGTTTGTCGTATTCCACCTATATGGTGGATTAATATAATCAATTACAAATGTCGAGTACCCGATAAGCTACCACTATTCGTTTACATATACTATTATTTATATTATTACGTGCAGCATAATATTATTCTCCGTCGGAAAATCGTATGTTTTTCTTCGCTTTCAAATACTATATTTACTGTGTATACACATTGTTAAGGTGTGTTTAAGTCATAGACCTTATACTAGTGGACGATGCATACATGGTTGTAGGGTAGTGTAGTTTGCGTTACAGTGATATAATATAATACATCATTATATATTCAGTTATAGGCTATACATAGAGTATTGTAACATCTAGTGTGCATGTGCGGTGTACGGTGACTACTTTGCAGTGGCGGCGTGAAGCAAATATAAAATATGCTCGACCACTACCACCTAAATGTTATCACAAAGACCCGTGGGTCTTAAACAACAACAAAAATCATTCTAATACAGAGCCAAGTGATGCGAAAAATAATCAAACGAATGCAGCAGTCTGTAGAATTTTTTTTAAATATAGATAAATGTAGAAAATTAAAAAAAAAAAGATCAATATTATTTTATCTTAATAAACCAAAAATTGGTTTGTTAAAATATTGTCTTGTTTCCTTAACACAATCAATCCACCTCAGTGTTACCACAATACCAAATATGTTAGTATCTTGAGGGATGTTATATCCGTTCCACGGTTCCCGCGAGATGTACCACCACCTAATCGGTCGTGAAGCAATTGCCTTAAGAAACACCCTGTCACGCCGCCACTGACAATATAATTCAAATTGAATTTAACATTATCCAGACGGTTTGTTAAATTATAAATAGTTTAGTTATTAATTTTATCATCTCTGTTGTTATTGTAATTGTAAATCACGCTATCGTGTATTTCTATAACAGGGTCACAAGGTCACTTTAGTGGCGTATTTACGGGGGGGGGGGGGGGGTCCATGGGGTCCGGACCCCTCTCATTGACTCATGTCTCGTACATGTTAAATTTTGTGTTTTTACATGATTAAGTAAAACAAATTTTATCATACGATACGAGGGATTTTGTAAAAACTTTTCGTCGCTTCAATTGTCAAGATTTTCAATTAATATCGTGATTTTTTTTTTGTTATAAATTTACATTGCCAGTAGGTATTACATTGTGATTTTGCGCAAGCGCAGTATTTACATTGGCACAGAAAATCTCAAAATCCCCGTTTGAGCAACTCCCCGAGTGGGGCTAAAAGGGTGACAAATACTTTACGACCTATTCTCGTACCTATCAAATGTACAAAAAAATGTTTATCCGAATCGGTCAAGCCGTTACGAAGGGAGTTCGTGAAGATTAAAAACTCAAAAATGTTGCATGGACTTATAAGGTACCTACGTTCTGAAAATGATCTGGACCCTCCCCATAACAAATTCCTAAATACGCCACTGGGTCACTTATATATATATTCGGATTTACTTAATATATTATATTTTCTATCATTAAACGTACATAGATTCACTTCGTGATTACTGCATTATAAACTATAATATTTCCTATGTGTACGAATATCGTATATAATAATGTATACATATATCGTAAATATAGATCTTGCATTGTGAGAAGATAATTTACTTTTTATGCTCGGATACCAACCTATGGATTTTAACTTACTATAGTGAAATATTTCTTATTATTAGGTATTAATTGTAACAAATCGTGTTGTTTATTTTTAGACCTATATACATAAAAATATAATATATTTTTTATACTTATTTAATTAATGTATAGTTTTAATTTTAAATTATTTGAATATTTATTATATCCAATTATTATAAGGTGTACACTGAACAACAAAACCAATTTGTCGTAATTTAATCAAGGATATGTTCAATGATTAATAAATAATAATCAATGTATTGTTGTAATAATAGTAAGAAAAATGTCCAAAAAGTATTTGATGTAATTTTTGATAAAAAAAAAACTTATTGTAAGTGCTAAAAGTCTTAGAAACTTCGTTATAACACCGTGTAAAAAAAAGCTAAGTTAAAAAAATAAATAAATTTAGTAATGATTAAATCTTTAAAAGACATGATATAATATGGAAACTAAGTAAAATGCCATTTTTATAATACTACAAATACCTATGAAGACAAATAGGATCAATTGTAATGTTAGATACTTAGTCAACATATTATTGTCTATACATTATTAATTATGAAAAATACTATAGTGGTTAATAATAAATTGTATTTATTTAAGTACAACGTCTACGTCCTGCCAAATAGTGAAATACTAATCGTCGTACGTCGTCGCGATGAGAGTAGTGGGGATGGATAAGCGATGGGTCGGGGGACATTTTCGTTCCGTGCGCAAAATCGGTCTTAAAAGTACTTGAAATGTTTTACTTATACCTAACTTATAAACTATCTCACCAATCTGCTAGCGAGTTCCTCTGTTCCCATCTGCACAATATTTATGATCGATTGATACCTTATACGACTTTATATGTTCAGCTGTTTGCTCTGTAGATGTTGACAAAGGATTGACATAAATTAGGACGGTTTTTCAATGGTAAAACTCTAACTCCTGTTATTATACGTTAGTGGCTACTCCGCTATTTTTTTTTACTTAGCTTCGCGTCACTACCGTCACGCTGGATCATATTATATCAGGGCTTGACACCAGTTTCAAAACCAACTTAAAAAACCAGTATAAACTGTTAAAAACCCGAAATCGAAAATAAGTGGAAACGGTATTAAATTTAAAACCAATATCGAAAATATAATTTATTACAGTATTTTTTTTTTTTTATTGTTAGTATCTTGAACATTTCGGAAAGTTAAAGAAAATGGTACTTTTTAATTTAGCCTTAGCTGTTATACATTTATTTTAGTAGGCGTGTAGCTCATTATTTAATAATTTTAGATTCTGAGTGAAACGATGAATGTATTGATTTTACAATGATGTGTGTTTTTTTTTTTATTTTTTTTTTTATTTTTTTTTTTATTTTTGTGTCTGTGTACACGATAAGTAGTCGAAATAATGCTTCGATTTTCGACTTCAGTATCTTGTTCGATGGGAAAGTGAATATCGTTGGTGCATTGGGGAGGTCAAAATTTTAATTTCCCAGTAGTTTTCAAAAGCGATGTGAAAAACAAAAGAAAAATTAAGGAAAAACGGGAATTTTTACGCAAAATCGATTTTTAACAAAATCGATTTTGGTTATTGGTGTAACTCTAAAACAAATGACCGTAGATGCATGAAATTTTCACTGGTTGTTTATATTTGCATTTTCTATACACAATACAATTTTGAAAATAATTTGACTTTTTTTGAACTGTTTACGGACATTGTCAGTTTTCAGTTTTTTTAAATTTTTTTTCTATAAATATCAATAAAATTTTATTTGTTGGGTAAAAAAGCTTGAAAATTTAATAGAAGGCTCCTAGGTTATTGTATCAAAGGCAGATGAAAAAAATTAAAAATCCTTAGTCACAGTTTTTTTTTATACACGTTTAAAGTTCAAATCTTGAAAAAATACGGAAAAATCACGAAAATTTGCAAATTATTTTGAGTTAGAAATTCATAAAAAATTTTCTTTTTAAATCTAAGATTTTAAAATCTAATACAAGATTCCTCATAAGTTTGTCTAACTTTATCAAAAAAAAAATTTCTACAAGAAAGTCAAATTAAATTTTTATGAGCGTTTTAAATTCATATTTTTACAACATTAGATATTCACTCGATTTCTCATGTACCGATTTCCTTATTTTCTTGTAATTCAAAAACGAATAACTGTAGATACATGAAAATTTCACTGAATGTTTATATTAGCATTTCCTATACACCATACAATTTTGAAAATATTTTGACACTTTTTGAGCTGTTTACGGGCATTTTCAGTTTTCAATTTTTTTAGTTTTTTTTTCTATAAATATCAATAAAGTTTTATCTGTTGGGCCAAAAAGTGTAAAAATTTAATACAAGACTCCTGATATATTTTTACAATAGCAGTTGAAAAATATTGAAAATACATAGGCACAGTTTTTTTTTTATAAGCATTTAAAGATCAAATTTGGACAGAATTTATCAAAATCTCGAAAATTATCAACCATTGTAATTAATAAATTATAAAATGTTCAGTTTTTATAGCTAAGGATTGAAAATTTAAAACAAGATTCCATGTAAATAGATAATTCGGTTACCAAAAAATCTAAAAAATACACAAGCACAGTCTATTTGTATAGTCATTTTAAGTTCAAATTTGGACGAAATTACATAAAAACCTAGAATAACTATTTTAGTTATTTTGTTGTGATTGTATAATATTATTCGTGGGCACTTGAAACTTCTAATTTGTAATATTTTCATCGATATATTATGATGATAGTATCACGGTTTGTTGTTGATGTATAACGCGTTATATACTTATATGTACCTAATGGATATTGTGATATGATTAATTTGGAATTTATTATAGGTCAATTTTTTTTTTAATACCATAGATAAGTGTATAATATGTCTTATACCTAGACTAACATATCGTCTCCACTCAGAATCGTTTTTCTTATACAATGATATATCATTGAATTCAAATTTAATACCATCCATTATACAGTGACCCACTTGTAACCTACAGTACAGCAGAGCGACATCCACTTGCCCACCTTTTTATTATTGTAAATCGATAGATATATAAGAATAAAATATTAAAACCTTTAAAATAATAGCTCAATTCACTCTAATATATATATTTGAGCTAACATCAGAAAATTGGAACGGCTAGATGTACATTTTGAAGTACTAGCTCTTTCAATATTGCTTGTATCGTCTTGAAATCTTTGAGGTCCAATGCAGTGACACAAATGCAGATCAAATTTCTGTGCTCAAAAAAGCCACGTCTCGATTTTAAGTTTGAGAAATTGGCAATACAAAGTGTCCCGCCAATTTTTTTTTTTGAAAAATTTATATTTTTAACTCAACACTTACCCCCTTTATATTTGAGTTAATAAACTTTTAAAAACTGGGAACTGGTCTAGGGACACTTCTGCTTCGATCCTCGAAGGTTTTAGGTAGATAGAACTAATATTAAAGGATTTGGTTTTGTTGATGGATATATAGAAAACGTAATAATAAAAATTAAAAAATTAAGCTTTTGGACAAAAATTCAAGGCTGGGCATTAACGAGTTAAAAAGTTAATTTAATTTTAACTTTTTAACTTAACTAGTTACTTTTGTCTTTTCATTAACTTAACTGTTAACTTACTAAATTTCTTTCTTAATTAACGTGAAATTGACGAGTTAAGTTTTCATTTTAAGAATTAAGTTAAGTTAATAATTTATTTTGTTTTTAATTTTATAATATTTCATTATTTCATATTTCTATTTCGTTTTCATGTCAAAAAATATGTATGGAAAATTGTTTTAAGTTAAAAATGTATATAATTCGAATCTAACATATATGGAAGTACTGCATGAAGTATAAACACTATATCCTATAATTTAGTTTCAGGTTGGAAAAAAATTAAGTACGCTACCGTTGTATAAACAAATTAACTTATTTTTAACTTAATAAAAAGTTAACAAAAAGTGTGTATTAACTTTTAACTTAACTGAGTTAACCTATAGTTAAATTAAATTTTTGTTATTGATGCATATTAACTTAACTAAACTGAGTTAAAACAATTTATTAACTTGCCCAGCCTTGCTGAAAAATTCATAAAAAATTATCTGTGAGAATGAGTAGGCCATCTTTATATAATATGCAATAGTTCGAGAGGAACATAGGAAATAGCAAAAGATGTGTTGTAACTTGTAGGGTGGGATGCCTGTACAAAACAGCTTCAAAACTGCATGCCAGTGATATTTAAATACATAATGTGTTTAGTATTTAAGGTCCACTGTATGACAAAATAATATTAATTATTCTTAAACTGTATCATATTATAAGAATCAACCAATGTTTTTTATTTCAAAAACAATTAAAATTTATAGAATTTGCCTGTATAAACCCCTTTTATACTTTCGGTATTGAAATATGGGGAAGGACCTTTAATTTCCATCTCATTAAGTTAAAAACCACTATAAACAAAAACTATAAACATAAGCCTTTATAACACAGAACAAATGATTTTTTGTGTGGCTGTTCACACTGACATTTTTCTGGATTTAAATTGTTATACCGCTATGGGGTGTGATTATCAGTTAATAAATTTCTAAAAATTAAAAACTAATAAAGATTACATGCCAATCTCTGACTTGGCAAGCGTTTTATTTCTGTTTTTCAACTACAATTGTTTTGTTTTTGTATTTAAAATATAAATAAAAGTGGTTTCGCATACCTACCTAATTTTATTTTATTTTATCGTATTTAAGGGTGGCAATTTTCCTACAAGCAGTAGGTATATAAATACGCCTATACTCTGTTCAAGTTAAGATTGAACTGCGTCGCTCATAGTCCATAATTCACTAAATAATCAACGCAGAATTACCGGAAAAAATTGTGATAAAAAATGATAAAAAATTCGTATATATATATATAGAAAGGTAATAATAATAATAATAATAATAAAAACAAATAGCAACCATTTATAAACAAAAGATTAGATATTGCTTAATATATGACACCACTGTTGTATTCTTACAGCCCCATAATTTCCCCTTTACAGGTTGAATTTCCAAAAATCCTTTCTTAAACACGGTGAAATTATAATATTAATCTATCCTGAAAATTTCAGCCAGGTCCGCCCTGTGGTTTTAGCTCTGCATTGATTACTCAGAGGGAGGATTTCATTTATATATAAAGATATATTATATTATATTAACATAATAATATATGCGACTATTAATTAGCACACCACTCAATATTGCACGCGTCGTTTGATTTTGGTGGGGGTGTTTGCTGATAATAATTTTTAACGCCTGGCCATCGGACAATGACTATTAAAATTTAAAACAGTCGTATTTCCTTGTTCACGTAAACCATACCTCCTAATTTCTCGCGCACCAACGACTTCAGGAGATATAGAACTTACATCACCATATAAATAAAGTGAGTTGTATAATATATTAATTTAATAATAATAATTATTATTATATCCAATTGTATTACTCGAGTGAAACGTCTTTAGTTTAGAATAGGTCATTCGATTCTCAGTGATGAATTTTTATATGTTATATAAAATTAATATAATTTCTTATTTAAATATTTAGTTCTGAACTTATTCTCACCCGCATTCAGTCCTTTAAAACCATCACTTGGCTCTACACACACGGTCTACTATATATACAAGTGAATTAATTTAATTAATTAATTAAATAATTATTTATACAATTGTATCACGCGCCATTTTTATTTGATGTTAAAAGTCAATACATTTTTTTTTAATTTAGTACTAACTTTACGCCAAAGTTGTCATCGTCCCAGTTTTTGCCCATCAACACATTTCGACGTCCAATAAACCGCGAATAAAGTGAGTTAATTTAATTTTTACGCTAATGTTACGTACCCACGTATTAAGTAGTCATATATTAACTATGTACAGCGCGCCGCACGTCTCTAATAATATTTGACACTATAACTAATAAGGCAATTAGTATAGTATAACATGCGGAGGTCGTTGCAAAAGCGTAGAGAAAACAATTAAACTATAGAAGGTGTCGTCACACGTATTTTTCCTGGAAAGCCAACACCCATACGCATGATACTAGTCGACCAGCATACCAAATACGAGACCCGAACTCTGTATCATGACCGAGCTTAGCCACTACTACAACCACCCACTCCAAAGGACACAATTATATAATATATAGAAGCCCAGGACAAGAGCTCTTCAGACGGTTAGGGACATTCAGAGTCAGGTCGTAACACCACTCACAGTTTAAATTCTATCTTAAAGAGTCGTAACACCACTCTTTTACACCATATATTATAACATTGTAATTTTGTACTACGTTAATAAACATTCATCATGCCTAGTACATCCCGTATTTAATTTCTAAGTTGATGTATATATCGACGTCGGTTGGGACGTAACACTAATAAAATAATTAGATATTTTATTAAAATAATAAAAATATCCATTCCCGCCTGATGGTTCACGCATACGTTGGCCATCATCATAATTTATTTTTTATCTAACATATATTTTTTCTGTCCTCAGTTTAATATTGAAGAATGTGCTTTGGCTCTATAAATTCATTAGTTCTCAAATCGACTGTCCTAAACTACTAAGCCTAAAACCTTGAAACTTTCCTTCCGTTAATATTCGTATAACTCACACAATTTAACACTCCTACTAGTCTTACTTACCATCAAAACTACAGTTTTTTCGCTCCAATTAATATAATGCTGACCACAGTCAACTCGTTAAAACATTTTGATTCTCTTAATGACGACTAAACCAGGTTAAAAAGTCTAATCTAGGGTCTACTCTCATTTTAATTTCAATCATTATGTCAATTCTATATTAATGTTAGTTATTAAGTATGATAATGTGTTTACTGTATGTACTGTACTGGCTCAATAGGGCGTATATATTCAATAAAATATAAAATATAGACATTAGGGTGACATTTAACTAATTAAGTTATGAAGCTGTATTTAATCGAACCATAAAAAAGTCATTAAGTAAAAGAAGAAAAATAATATAATTATTTTCATTTGAATAGTTTTTCTACAAATATATTTCGTTATAACAATCATAATTATATTTAAATAAAACAAATATAATATTTTAACAAAATGCAATTATTCAACTCATGGACAGAGAACTTTCAAGCCAGGCACATTAAAATACAATACAAAACATATTTATTCATCCTGTTATTTTTAATTATTTATTCCATAGTTTCTCCAATAAACGTCAACTGAGTATTTATAACTTCATATCTAGGTTAAGCCGGGAGTCAGGAGGGAGCCGGGAGGGTATGTGTATGTCTATATGAAGGAGAGAGATGTAGAGAAAATTTAATTCCTTGGAACATAATCAGGATCATAGTAGATCGTGCTCAACTTTTCCTTAGCCATCTGCTCATCGATCCAGTTTCTGAACAATGCTACATCCACGTATACGCCGGGTGTCTTGGTGCCGCATCCGATTCCCGACGCCACGATTCCGGCTTGTTGGAACTGTTTAGGTCTATTCTCAATTGGACACATCAGAGGACTTCCACCGTCTCCCTATTCATATAATATAATTTATAATTATAAACAAAAGGTTATACACACAATTATATAATATTAGTCATTAGGCCAGGAAAATAAATCGCAAATAGACTTGGAAACATACCTAATATTTTGTGATATTTAAATATTAAATGGTGCATCATGTTACACGTTGTAAGAGGCATTATAGTAGCCAAATATAACAATGTGAGGTATGTGATTTTTAATTTACAGGACATTTGAAAAATGTTTAGAATATTTTACTCTAAAATAAGTTAATCTTTATTAACCTTTTTTTTTATTTTAGATACTAAAATACCAAATACATTATAATTATTATTATATATCTCAACAAACGTTTTTACCAAACTCGTAGGCTGTCTTATATGTGACTATAGCGGCAGATATTGTTATATAATATTATTATGTTATAAACTTACTTGACAAGTATCTTTGCCTATTTCCCCACCGGCACAGATGAAACTCTCCGGCAATATGTAATCCACACCCAACCTGGTCTCTCTTAACAGTTCCAAGCACGAACTAGGTGGAACGATCGGCAAATCTATTTTTTTCATAATTACTTGATTTACGCCTAATTCACCTATATAACGACGAATAGAAAAAAAAATGTTAACATAATATATGTATTATACGTATACAAAATATTATACCTATTTTTGAGGAGCTGAACGTTTCGCTAAAGGTGTACACATAGGGGTATTTATAAATGTCAAATGGGGGAGAAGAGCACAAACAAAAACATTGAATTATACTTATAATATTTTTTAATATCATTGCATATATTTATATACACTTAATCAATTAACACACTCCACGAAAAAAAAAGTATTTGATTTTAGGATAAATGCCTTTTTTTCTTCGCAGTTATTTTTCTTATATAATACCAGACATAGATGATGTATAAATTATATTAGTTAATATTTTCCAATTCTTACCGAATTCTTTTTTGCCCCAACCACTGGCGTAGCATCTATTAGAAAATACGTAATTCGGACTGGGCAAACAGATAGTTCCCACATTTTTACTGAGTGAGAACGGTTTAATGACAATGATCAGCGCCACGTCGTTCAATAATTCGTCAGGCTCGAAATCTGCATGATTAATTATTTTCAGAGCTTGGCCGTCTTGTGATGGTAACGGTTCGTTTTCCGTTTGTGTATCCCATTCACCAGCGCGAATTACTAGATCATTCGGGTTTTTGCTTTTGTGGAAAATAAAAAACATTATACTAACATTATTAGTTATAATCAATAATACAATAATGTAATATAGTATATGTGAAAACTGCTATCTTATGTTCCGCTATCCATTTTAAACGTACGCAAAATATACTAACTGAATTATGTGGTTGGATATTACTATAACTATAACGTGCATAAAATGATACGATTTATTATTATATACAGATAATAGATATACATCATTATATCAGGATATATTTATATTTTATTAAATTACGTAATTGTCATTTTTTAGAAAATAATTTTCCTGTCCTATTGGGTAACGAAATTGTTTGAATCCGTTTAAAATTGACAGTGTCTGAGAACGATACGAGTTTTAATTTTTAGGATCAATAATACCTATTATAACTGTAATAACTTATAACATTACAAACAGAACGCTGACTGAAGAAAGAAGTGTGAAAACGCGATTGAAAATTGTACACAATATTAATATTATTAATATAGTTATATTTATTATAAAATTAATCATTGGAATAATCAATTTCAAACAAATAACTCTCTAGAAAACATAATGTTTGGAATGTTCGTTAAAAATTATTTTGTAAAGAAACGTATTAAATATATTGAAATTTCGACGGAAACCATACCATTTTTGTTCATATACGTTTCGAAGGTACAAATCAGTTTAAAGAATGTATGCATTAACAATAACTTATGCCATTGTCAGTATGCGTTCGACTGCCAATGGCCACGTAATTTAAGAGTAATAGTTTAAGCAATACTTTAAATCTATATTTTTATACCTAAAACAAACCTAATGTCCACAGTTTAAAATTCGTAAAGTAGCAATGGTTCTTTGACCAGGATATAAGAAATCGGGGAAATTTGAGTATGGCAGTCTAAATTGAAAATTCGTACTTATAACACATGGTATCACATTAAAAACCTGTTTAAAAGAAGTGAGTGCGTGTAAATACTCACACAACTTAGACATACCATTAGGGCATGAAATGCTTTTTGAAAAAAGAAAAATTGTGGTAAGTCGCGTTCATTATTTTAAATCAACGTCTTCCTTAATACATTTTTGGGGTTTTTTTTTTGTACATACTACATTAGACTAGTTATATAAAGAAATCGTATTAAACCTAAGTAAAAATCGTATAGAGAAAGACAATTAGGTATTTGGTTAGGGAAGGGACATGCCCGAGTTAGATACCTTGAAATCCCGTAGAGGCCAATTAAAAGCCCAGCTAACAAGATTTGTAAAACATCTGGAAAATGTTGACAACAATAAATTAAGAAATCAATCTAACCGAGTTGAAGTGCCGCCGAGGATGTCGGACAAGAATTTGAACAAGTACAAAGTGCAATCGAATTGTTACAGAACGATAAAGAAAATGAAGTAGCAACGAATTACCACGTGGATTTTGAAGAAACATATTTTAAAGCCCCGTTTCAATTTGGTGTACGAAAAAAGAACGACCAAATTCAAAGTCAAAGTAACATCGACGTTATGGTTTGTAATGAAGCAGGCAACGTTGCTGTTCCGGTCGCACAGGTGACAACGAGTAATGGTAGTGGATTCTGTTTTAATAACTCTAATGCACCAATGCAACTAGCAGCAATATTATTAAATAATATTATTCTATTACTATTATTATATAATTCTATCGTCAATATTGCCTTTAACTATCATTCAAGCGCATAAAAAAAAAGTAATAGTTTAAGTAATGCTCTAAAACTATATTTTATATTTAAAACAAGCCCACAGTAAAGTAACAATAATATATTATTTGCAAGTTTCAGTAGAACTTTTTAAATACATTAAAAAATAATAATAAGTTAAAATATTACCCGTTCACGCAATGGAATGCAGTCAACACGACTCTTGGGTGAATCAATGAACCACCGCAGATGTAAGTTTTAGATTGGTTAGCTTCTAATTTAAGAATTGCCATCATCCAGGGAAACTCGCCAAATTGTGCTTCGTTGTGGGATTCTCCAGTTATTGTGTTTTTTACGCCAAGAGGGTTCCAATGGCCACATATCGTACGATGTTCAGGGTCAGGTATTTCTGTAGGTTTTGTTGATTTTATTGGATCGTAGCAACACACATCAACGGAGTTGGGACACCGATCTTTGTTAATCCTGTAGATTAAATACAATAAAGTTAATTTATGCCTAACAGAATGAAGAATGCACTCAGAGAATACATAAATATATTCAGTTGCCTGTTTTCTTACTAGAAAAATCATAATATAAACATTATTTTGGTGAACATTTCAAGTGTCTAAAGTTATTAGCTTTTGAGTTACACCCATAAAATAAAATCAATTCTTACAAAAATTAGTTCTGTGTAAAATTTACCATTTTTTTTTAAAATTTTTTATTGTTTTTCTCGAGGAATTATAAAACCACTGGGAATTTTCCATATTGACCTTCTGAGAGAACCAACTATATTCATTTTTTTATCAGAAAATAATTTTCTGATGCCAAAATCTTTTTTAAAGCTTTTTGACCTCCTCCAATGTTGATGTCAGAAAAAAAACACACACCATTGTAAATAAAATATTTAAATATAATTCACTATGCTCAAAAGCTAAAAGTTTTAAAACTAGTTTCGCGTAGTACTTTTACCCTTTCCGATACCAAGAAGATCCACTTTTCTATCGGTAAAATATTGAAGTAGAAGGTTCTGCATATTTTACTATAAAAAGTGAATTTCATATTTCAAACCCCTCGAAAAAAAATTATAACGATTTTTCCCACTTTTACTGTGTAAATTATTATGTGCAAAGCTTTAAAAAAATTTCAAATAACACTAAAGCTACATATACCGGCTCAAACTACTAAATCGCCGAATTCTAAAAATAATTTTATTACATCACAATCTTGAAATACATTGGAAAAAAGGTGGATAAGTGGATGTCGCTCTGCTGTACAGTAGGTTACAAGTGGGTCACTGTAATGGATGGTGTTAAATTTGAATTCAATGAAATAATATCATTGTATAAGAAAAACGATTCTGAACGAAAACGGTCAGTCAGCCTATGATATTACCAAGTATATTTGATGATATTATTGTGAATAAAGTAATTTATATATAACCAATTTACGTGGAGCCTTGTTTTAAATTTTCAATCCTTAGCCATAAAAGTTAAACATTTTATACATTTTTAACCACAAAATAATTAATATATTATAAATTTGATAAATGTTGTCAAAATTGGAACTTTAAATGCTTATAAAAAAAAATTGTGCCTATGTATTTTTAATATTTTTTAACTAATATTAGAATGATATATCAGGAGCCTTATATTAAATTTTCACGCTTTTTACCAAGCAAATAAAATTTTATTGATATTTATAGAAAAAAAAACTAAAAAAATTGAAAACTAACAACGTCCGTAAACAGCTCAAAAAGAGTCAAAATATTTTCAAAATTTTATAGTGTATAGAAAATGCTAAAATAAACATTCAATGAAATTTTCAACTATCTACAGTCATTCGTTTTTTAATTACAATAAAATAAGAAAATTGTTACATGAGAAATCGAGTGAATATCAAATGTTGTAAAAATATAAATTTCAGACGCTCATAAAAATTTTATTTAAGTTTCTTGTAGACATTTTTTTTTGATAAAGGTAGACAAACTTATGAGTAATCTTATATTACATTTTCAAATCTTAGATTTAAATAGAAAAATTTTTATGAATTCTCAATTCAAAATAATTTGCTATTTTTCGTGATTTTTCCGTATTTTGTCAAAATTTGAACTTTAAATGCTTATAAATAAAAACTGTGACTAAGGATTTTTAATTTTTTTCATCTGCCTTTGAAACAATAACCTAGGCGCCTTCTATTAAATTTTCAAGCTTTTTTACTCAACAGATAAAATTTTATTGATATTTATTGAAAAAAAAAACTAAAAAAATTGAAAACTGACAATGGCCGTAAACAGCTCAAAAAGAGTCAAAATATTTTGTAAATTTTATGGTGTATAGAAAATGCTAATGTAAACATTCAGTCAAAATTTCATGTCCCTACGGTCATTTGTTTTAGAGTTACACCAAAAACCAAAATCTATTTTCTCGAAAACTGATTTTGCGTAAAAATTCCCGTTTTTCCTTAATTTTTCTTTTGTTTTTCACGTCGCTTGTGAAAACTACTGAGAAATTTTTTCTTTTTGACCCCCCATAGTACCAACTATATTCACTTTCCTATCAGAAAAGTTACTATTGAAGAAAATCCAAGCACTTTTACTGTCCTTAAAAGTGATGACAGACACAAAAAAAAAAAAAAATAAACATATATTATCATGTCCATATGTTTCTACTGTACGGTCGTATTTATGATGTAGGCTCTTTTTGATAAGTGTTCAGAAATGCGTATTGCGTTTTAAATAATGTGCCTTAAATAATAATGGCCATCTGGTTACTATTTCTTAACTTGTTCAGGTGAGACTGTAGGACCTATTGAAATGCAGTTCGAAGATCGCCTCGCCGGCTCGCCCTCTCGTTGTCTTCCCACAGCGTTATTTATATGTTAATATTTAACTATACTTTCATGTTATCTAATATACGTAAAGATGAAACGGATTATAATAAGAGAATTGTATATTATGATCCGTTACAGTAGATACAATATTTCCATATTGAATTTTAAGCCACAAGATGTCGTTTTTTCTGTATTTAACCTTTATACAAAAATATTCAGAACTATATCATTAACAATATATAACATTAAAACCTCATTTTTGATATTTTGGTAGTTACTGCTTTTTCCAACCACCAGACAGGACTTTAGTTAGGTATTAGAATATTCTATCATTCTAGTCCTATAAATATAAAAATTATAGCGATAGGACATACCTAATGTCTATAATTGTTGGTTTGCGAGCTACAATAATTGTCTTGTTTTTGCATAAATTGTGTGATACACATGTACACCGATCTGATGGGGGTGGTGAATGTGAAGGTGAAAGAAACAATGACCAAATTATCTTATCGAGATTATTCCTTTTCACATCATTTTCTGAAGTAGCTTTTGATTTTGTTTAGGTGTATAAAACATTTTCCAAATCTTCTTGAGGCTTTTCTAATATCATTGATTCATTGCAACACACGTCCAATATATTAGAGCACATTAAATCTCCTCCATACCTGTAGATTAAATGCTTAGTTGCTCATTTATGTCTAACAGAATCATGAATGCACTCAGAGAATACATAAATATAATAAGTTGCCTGTTTGTATACAAGATAAACACTCATTTAAATGTTTGTTGACAACTTCAAGCATCAAATGTTATTAGCTTTTGAGTTACTCCAAAAAATTAAAACAATTTTTTTAAAAATGGGTTGGAGTAAAAACTAGAAAGTACCGGTTTTTGTTTTTTCCTCCTCTTTTTTGACTAATTGATATTTTAAATTGTTATCTCCCGATTGCACCAACTATATTCTTTATTTAATCATAAAATATGCTAATGTCAAAAATCGGAGCTTTTTTACCCCAAATGTCGACGACAGAAATAAAAACCCTCATCATAGTAAATACAATACATTCATTCGCTACGCTCATACTCTACAAGTTACAAATGCATACAAATGGTATGAACAATTGGAGAATATTAAACATCAAAATGTGATGATATTTGAAATCACGCCACAGGGCAAACATAAAAAAATCTATGTCATTCTAGTCCTATAGGTGAATATACAATTATTTACCACTTGTATCAATCCTTGTATCAATCCTCAAAATAAATTAACTTACATCATTGTAAAATCAACAACCTATAATCTAAAATAACACATCAAAATGGTTTCTTCTGAACCTACAATTTGATATGTTATGAATTAAATATGAAGATTACTTGCGTACTAGGATACTAGCCTTGTCATTACAAAAATGGTATGAACGTTTGCAGTCTCTTTAACATAAAATTGTGTTGACATGTGAAATCACACCACAGACCAAAGTTAAAATATTCTATGTGATTCTAATCCAATAAATATAAAATTATAGTTAAAACTTATAAGACATACGTACCTTTTGTCTATTAATCCTTTACCACTTGTAACAATCGCTTCGTTTCCGCACAAATAGTATGGTACACATTTACAGGTATCCGATGACAGTGTTGGAGGCTTAGGTGTAGAAATCATTTCCCAAATCATCTTATCAATAATCTTATCCTTTTCTTGAGGCTTTTTATATATCATTGATTCATTGCAGCACACGTCCAAGATATTAGAGCACTTAAAATCTCCTCCAAACCTGTAGATTAAATGCATAAATGCTCATGCCTATAACACATAACTTTCGCACGTAGGTATACATGCAACACTGACACACCTCAGAACGTTTTTTTTTTTTTTTTTTACAATATTGTAGTTATGTTTTTGATTGCGAATTATATACTTTATCTGATTACAAATGGTATGAACATTTGCAGTCTCTTTAACGTAAAATTGTGTTGACATGTGAAATCACACCACAGACCAAACTTAGAATATTCTATGTGATTCTAATCGAATAAATATAAAATTATAGTAATGGATTATAAGACATGCGTACCATTCGTCTATTAATCGTTTACCGCTTGTAACAATCGTTCCGTTTACGCACAAATAGTATGGGACACATTTACAAGTATCCGATGGCATTGATTGAGGTATAGGCGTAGACATCTCTCCCAAAATTGTCTTATCGATATCTTGCGTTGTCAAATCCATATCTTTAGACGCTTTTGATTGCATTGATTCATAGCAACACATTACAAGCAAACCATCGCACTTTAATCCTCCAGACCTAAAGATTAAATGCAAAGATGCTCATTAATTCTCAACAGAACGAATAATGCACTCAGAGAATACATAAATATATAAATTTACCAATTTTTATACAAGAAAAACCCTAGTAAAAATATTTGGTGAAAATGTCAAGTGTTTAAAACTATTGGTTTTTGAGTCACAACAAAAAATTGAAGTACATTTTTCAACAATTAGGTTTTCATATAAAGTAGGTACCTACCATTTTATTCACTTTTTTTCCCCAACACTTTCTATTCAACAATTTTCAATTTTGATCTCCTAAAATCACTATCTACATTCACTTTTTTATCGGAAATGATGCTGATGCATTTTTTACTATAAAATCGAATTCCAAATCATAAAACTCCTCAAAATAAATTAACTTACATCATTGTAAAATCAACAACCTATAATTTAAAATAACACATCAAAATGGTTTCTTCTGAACCTACAATTTGATATGTTATGAATTAAATGTGAATTCGATACCGACTAATTAAGTAGTTCAATATAGGCAATACAATATGAAGATAACTTGCGTACTAGGCTACTAGCCTTGTAGTTGCAATGTGTTTTGAAATAACATTATAATTTCATGTATATCATAATAATATTATCTTATATTATAATATTTATATTTGTGATCGTGCATGCCTATAACACATAACTTTCGCACGTAGGTATACATGCAACACTGACACACCTCAGAACGTTTTTTTTTTTTTTTTTACAATATTGTAGTTATGTTTTTGATTGCGAATTATATACTTTATCTGATTACAAATGGTATGAACATTTGCAGTCTCTTTAACGTAAAATTGTGTTGACATGTGAAATCACACCACAGACCAAACTTAGAATATTCTATGTGATTCTAATCGAATAAATATAAAATTATAGTAATGGATTATAAGACATGCGTACCATTCGTCTATTAATCGTTTACCGCTTGTAACAATCGTTCCGTTTACGCACAAATAGTATGGGACACATTTACAAGTATCCGATGGCATTGATTGAGGTATAGGCGTAGACATCTCTCCCAAAATTGTCTTATCGATATCTTGCGTTGTCAAATCCATATCTTTAGACGCTTTTGATTGCATTGATTCATAGCAACACATTACAAGCAAACCATCGCACTTTAATCCTCCAGACCTAAAGATTAAATGCAAAGATGCTCATTAATTCTCAACAGAACGAATAATGCACTCAGAGAATACATAAATATATAAATTTACCAATTTTTATACAAGAAAAACCCTAGTAAAAATATTTGGTGAAAATGTCAAGTGTTTAAAACTATTGGTTTTTGAGTTACAACAAAAAATTGAAGTACATTTTTCAACAATTAGGTTTTCATATAAAGTAGGTACCTACCATTTTATTCACTTTTTTTCCCCAACACTTTCTATTCAACAATTTTCAATTTTGATCTCCTAAAATCACTATCTACATTCACTTTTTTATCGGAAATGATGCTGATGCATTTTTTACTATAAAATCGAATTCCAAATCATAAAACTCCTCAAAATAAATTAACTTACATCATTGTAAAATCAACAACCTATAATTTAAAATAACACATCAAAATGGTTTCTTCTGAACCTACAATTTGATATGTTATGAATTAAATGTGAATTCGATACCGACTAATTAAGTAGTTCAATATAGGCAATACAATATGAAGATAACTTGCGTACTAGGCTACTAGCCTTGTAGTTGCAATGTGTTTTGAAATAACATTATAATTTCATGTATATCATAATAATATTATCTTATATTATAATATTTATATTTGTGATCGTGCATGCCTATAACACATAACTTTCGCACGTAGGTATACATGCAACACTGACACACCTCAGAACGTTTTTTTTTTTTTTTTTTACAATATTGTAGTTATGTTTTTGATTGCGAATTATATACTTTATCTGATTACAAATGGTATGAACATTTGCAGTCTCTTTAACGTAAAATTGTGTTGACATGTGAAATCACACCACAGACCAAACTTAGAATATTCTATGTGATTCTAATCGAATAAATATAAAATTATAGTAATGGATTATAAGACATACGTACCATTCGTCTATTAATCGTTTACCGCTTGTAACAATCGTTCCGTTTACGCACAAATAGTATGGGACACATTTACAAGTATCCGATGGCATTGATTGAGGTATAGGCGTAGACATCTCTCCCAAAATTGTCTTATCGATATCTTGCGTTGTCAAATCCATATCTTTAGACGCTTTTGATTGCATTGATTCATAGCAACACATTACAAGCAAACCATCGCACTTTAATCCTCCAGACCTAAAGATTAAATGCAAAGATGCTCATTAATTCTCAACAGAACGAATAATGCACTCAGAGAATACATAAATATATAAATTTACCAATTTTTATACAAGAAAAACCCTAGTAAAAATATTTGGTGAAAATGTCAAGTGTTTAAAACTATTGGTTTTTGAGTTACAACAAAAAATTGAAGTACATTTTTCAACAATTAGGTTTTCATATAAAGTAGGTACCTACCATTTTATTCACTTTTTTTCCCCAACACTTTCTATTCAACAATTTTCAATTTTGATCTCCTAAAATCACTATCTACATTCACTTTTTTATCGGAAATGATGCTGATGCATTTTTTACTATAAAATCGAATTCCAAATCATAAAACTCCTCAAAATAAATTAACTTACATCATTGTAAAATCAACAACCTATAATTTAAAATAACACATCAAAATGGTTTCTTCTGAACCTACAATTTGATATGTTATGAATTAAATGTGAATTCGATACCGACTAATTAAGTAGTTCAATATAGGCAATACAATATGAAGATAACTTGCGTACTAGGCTACTAGCCTTGTAGTTGCAATGTGTTTTGAAATAACATTATAATTTCATGTATATCATAATAATATTATCTTATATTATAATATTTATATTTGTGATCGTGCATGCCTATAACACATAACTTTCGCACGTAGGTATACATGCAACACTGACACACCTCAGAACGTTTTTTTTTTTTTTTTTACAATATTGTAGTTATGTTTTTGATTGCGAATTATATACTTTATCTGATTACAAATGGTATGAACATTTGCAGTCTCTTTAACGTAAAATTGTGTTGACATGTGAAATCACACCACAGACCAAACTTAGAATATTCTATGTGATTCTAATCGAATAAATATAAAATTATAGTAATGGATTATAAGACATACGTACCATTCGTCTATTAATCGTTTACCGCTTGTAACAATCGTTCCGTTTACGCACAAATAGTATGGGACACATTTACAAGTATCCGATGGCATTGATTGAGGTATAGGCGTAGACATCTCTCCCAAAATTGTCTTATCGATATCTTGCGTTGTCAAATCCATATCTTTAGACGCTTTTGATTGCATTGATTCATAGCAACACATTACAAGCAAACCATCGCACTTTAATCCTCCAGACCTAAAGATTAAATGCAAAGATGCTCATTAATTCTCAACAGAACGAATAATGCACTCAGAGAATACATAAATATATAAATTTACCAATTTTTATACAAGAAAAACCCTAGTAAAAATATTTGGTGAAAATGTCAAGTGTTTAAAACTATTGGTTTTTGAGTTACAACAAAAAATTGAAGTACATTTTTCAACAATTAGGTTTTCATATAAAGTAGGTACCTACCATTTTATTCACTTTTTTTCCCCAACACTTTCTATTCAACAATTTTCAATTTTGATCTCCTAAAATCACTATCTACATTCACTTTTTTATCGGAAATGATGCTGATGCATTTTTTACTATAAAATCGAATTCCAAATCATAAAACTCCTCAAAATAAATTAACTTACATCATTGTAAAATCAACAACCTATAATTTAAAATAACACATCAAAATGGTTTCTTCTGAACCTACAATTTGATATGTTATGAATTAAATGTGAATTCGATACCGACTAATTAAGTAGTTCAATATAGGCAATACAATATGAAGATAACTTGCGTACTAGGCTACTAGCCTTGTAGTTGCAATGTGTTTTGAAATAACATTATAATTTCATGTATATCATAATAATATTATCTTATATTATAATATTTATATTTGTGATCGTGCATGCCTATAACACATAACTTTCGCACGTAGGTATACATGCAACACTGACACACCTCAGAACGTTTTTTTTTTTTTTTTTACAATATTGTAGTTATGTTTTTGATTGCGAATTATATACTTTATCTGATTACAAATGGTATGAACATTTGCAGTCTCTTTAACGTAAAATTGTGTTGACATGTGAAATCACACCACAGACCAAACTTAGAATATTCTATGTGATTCCAATCGAATAAATATAAAATTATAGTAATGGATTATAAGACATACGTACCATTCGTCTATTAATCGTTTACCGCTTGTAACAATCGTTCCGTTTACGCACAAATAGTATGGGACACATTTACAAGTATCCGATGGCATTGATTGAGGTATAGGCGTAGACATCTCTCCCAAAATTGTCTTATCGATATCTTGCGTTGTCAAATCCATATCTTTAGACGCTTTTGATTGCATTGATTCATAGCAACACATTACAAGCAAACCATCGCACTTTAATCCTCCAGACCTAAAGATTAAATGCAAAGATGCTCATTAATTCTCAACAGAACGAATAATGCACTCAGAGAATACAGAAATATATAAATTTACCAATTTTTATACAAGAAAAACCCTAGTAAAAATATTTGGTGAAAATGTCAAGTGTTTAAAACTATTGGTTTTTGAGTTACAACAAAAAATTGAAGTACATTTTTCAACAATTAGGTTTTCATATAAAGTAGGTACCTACCATTTTATTCACTTTTTTTCCCCAACACTTTCTATTCAACAATTTTCAATTTTGATCTCCTAAAATCACTATCTACATTCACTTTTTTATCGGAAATGATGCTGATGCATTTTTTACTATAAAATCGAATTCCAAATCATAAAACTCCTCAAAATAAATTAACTTACATCATTGTAAAATCAACAACCTATAATTTAAAATAACACATCAAAATGGTTTCTTCTGAACCTACAATTTGATATGTTATGAATTAAATGTGAATTCGATACCGACTAATTAAGTAGTTCAATATAGGCAATACAATATGAAGATAACTTGCGTACTAGGCTACTAGCCTTGTAGTTGCAATGTGTTTTGTAAATAACATTATAATTTCATGTATATCATAATAATATTATCTTATATTATAATATTTATATTTGTGATCGTGCATGCCTATAACACATAACTTTCGCACGTAGGTATACATGCAACACTGACACACCTCAGAACGTTTTTTTTTTTTTTTTTACAATATTGTAGTTATGTTTTTGATTGCGAATTATATACTTTATCTGATTACAAATGGTATGAACATTTGCAGTCTCTTTAACGTAAAATTGTGTTGACATGTGAAATCACACCACAGACCAAACTTAGAATATTCTATGTGATTCCAATCGAATAAATATAAAATTATAGTAATGGATTATAAGACATACGTACCATTCGTCTATTAATCGTTTACCGCTTGTAACAATCGTTCCGTTTACGCACAAATAGTATGGGACACATTTACAAGTATCCGATGGCATTGATTGAGGTATAGGCGTAGACATCTCTCCCAAAATTGTCTTATCGATATCTTGCGTTGTCAAATCCATATCTTTAGACGCTTTTGATTGCATTGATTCATAGCAACACATTACAAGCAAACCATCGCACTTTAATCCTCCAGACCTAAAGATTAAATGCAAAGATGCTCATTAATTCTCAACAGAACGAATAATGCACTCAGAGAATACATAAATATATAAATTTACCAATTTTTATACAAGAAAAACCCTAGTAAAAATATTTGGTGAAAATGTCAAGTGTTTAAAACTATTGGTTTTTGAGTTACAACAAAAAATTGAAGTACATTTTTCAACAATTAGGTTTTCATATAAAGTAGGTACCTACCATTTTATTCACTTTTTTTCCCCAACACTTTCTATTCAACAATTTTCAATTTTGATCTCCTAAAATCACTATCTACATTCACTTTTTTATCGGAAATGATGCTGATGCATTTTTTACTATAAAATCGAATTCCAAATCATAAAACTCCTCAAAATAAATTAACTTACATCATTGTAAAATCAACAACCTATAATTTAAAATAACACATCAAAATGGTTTCTTCTGAACCTACAATTTGATATGTTATGAATTAAATGTGAATTCGATACCGACTAATTAAGTAGTTCAATATAGGCAATACAATATGAAGATAACTTGCGTACTAGGCTACTAGCCTTGTAGTTGCAATGTGTTTTGTAAATAACATTATAATTTCATGTATATCATAATAATATTATCTTATATTATAATATTTATATTTGTGATCATGCATGCCTATAACACATAACTTTCGCACGTAGGTATACATGCCACACTGACACACCTCAGAACGTTTTTTTTTTTTTTACAATATTGTAGTTATGTTTTTGATTGCGAATTATATACTTTATCTGATTACAAATGGTATGAACATTTGCAGTCTCTTTAACGTAAAATTGTGTTGACATGTGAAATCACACCACAGACCAAACTTAGAATATTCTATGTGATTCTAATCGAATAAATATAAAATTATAGTAATGGATTATAAGACATACGTACCATTCGTCTATTAATCGTTTACCGCTTGTAACAATCGTTCCGTTTACGCACAAATAGTATGGGACACATTTACAGGTATCCGAGGACAGTGTTGGAGGTTTAGGTGTATAAAAAATTTCCCAAATATTCTTGTCAATAATCATATTCCTTTCTTGAGGCTTTTCTAATATCATTGATTCATTGCAGCACACGTCCAAGATTTTAGAGCACTTTAAATTTCCTCCATACCTGTAGATTAAATGCTTAGTTGCTCATTTATGTCTAACAGAACCATGAATGCACTCAGAGAATACATAAATATAACAAGTTGCCAGTTTGTATACAAGATAAACACTCATTTAAATGTTTGTTGACAACTTCAAGCATCAAATGTTATTAGCTTTTGAGTTACTCCAAAAAATTAAAACAATTTTTTTAAAAATGGGTTGGAGTAAAAACTAGAAAGTACCGGTTTTTGTTTTTTCCTCCTCTTTTTTGACTAATTGATATTTTAAATTGTTATCTCCTGATTGCACCAACTATATTCTTTATTTAATCATAAAATATGCTAATGTCAAAAATCGGAGCTTTTTTACCCCAAATGTCGACGACAGAAAAAAAAACACTCATCATAGTAAATACAATACATTCATTCGCTACGCTCATACTCTACAAGTTACAGATGCATACAAATGGTATGAACAATTGGAGAATCTTAAACATCAAAATGTGATGACATTTGAAATCACACCACAGCGCAAACATAAAAAATCCTATGTTATTCTAGTCCTATAGGTTAATATACAATTATAGTGATAACTGATAAGACATACGTACCTTTCGTCTGTTAATCCTTTACCACCTGTATCAATCCTTCTGTTTCCGCACAAATAGTATGGTACACATTTACAAGTATCTGATGGCATTGATTGAGGTATAGGCGTAGACATCTCTCCCAAAATTGTCTTATCGATATCTTGCGTTGTCAAATCCATATCATTAGACGCTTTTGATTGCATTGATTTATAGCAACACTTTACAAGCAAACCATCGCACTTTAATCCTCCAGACCTAAAGATTAAATGCAAAGATGCTCATTAATTCTCAACAGAACGAATAATGCACTCAGAGAATACATAAATATATAAATTTACCGATTTTTATACAAGAAAAACCCTAGTAAAAATATTTGGTGAAAATGTCAAGTGTTTAAAACTATTGGTTTTTGAGTTACAACAAAAATTGAAGTACATTTTTCAACAATTAGGTTTTCATATGAAGTAGGTACCTACCATTTTATTCACTTTTTTTCCCCAACACTTTCTATTCAACAATTTTCAATTTTGATCTCCTAAAATCACTATCTACATTCACTTTTTTATCGGAAATGATGCTGATGCATTTTTTACTATAAAATCGAATTCCAAATCATAAAACTCCTCAAAATAAATTAACTTACATCATTGTAAAATCAACAACCTATAATTTAAAATAACACATCAAAATGGTTTCTTCTGAACCTACAATTTGATATGTTATGAATTAAATGTGAATTCGATACCGACTAATTAAGTAGTTCAATATAGGCAATACAATATGAAGATTACTTGCGTACTAGGCTACTAGCCTTGTCATTACAAAAATGGTATGAACGTTTGCAGTCTCTTTAACATAAAATGGTGTTGACATGTGAAATCACACCACAGACCAAAGTTAAAATATTCTATGTGATTCTAATCCAATAAATATAAAATTATAGTTAAAACTTATAAGACATACGTACCTTTTGTCTATTAATCCTTTACCACTTGTAACAATCGCTTCGTTTCTGCACAAATAGTATGGTACACATTTACAGGTATCCGATGACCGTGTTGGAGGTTTAGGTGTAGAAATCATTTCCCAAATCATCTTATCAATAATCTTATCCTTTTCTTCAGGCTTTTTATATATCATTGATTCATTGCAGCACACGTCCAAGATATTAGAGCACTTAAAATCTCCTCCAAACCTGTAGATTAAATGCATAAATGCTCATTTATGTCTAACAGAACCATGAATGCACTCAGAGAATACATAAATATATTAAGTTGCCTGTTTTTGTACAAGAAAACACTAATTTAAATGTTTGTTGATAATTTCAAGCATCGAAAGTTATTAGCTTTTGAGTTACACCAAATAATTTAAATCAATTTTATTAAAAATGGGTTGGTGTAAAAACTTAAAAGTACCGGTATATTTCGGAGCTTTTTTCCCCCAAATGTCGGCGACAGAAAAAAAAACACTCATCATAGTAAATACAATACATTCATTCGCTACGCTCATACTCCACAAGTTACAAATGCATACATATGGTATGAACAATTGGAGAATCTTTAACATCAAAATGTGATGACATTTGAAATCACACCACAGGGCAAACATAAAAAATTCTATGTCATTCTAGTCCTATAGGTAAATATACAATTATAGTGATAACTGATAAGACATACGTACCTTTCGTCTTTTAATCCTTTACCACTTGTATCAATCCTTCTGTTTCCGCACAAATAGTATGGTACACATTTACACTGACTTGGTGTAGCATTCTGTCCTTGACCAGAAACTACAGTCACTGTAACTTGTAACAGCAATGTGACAGACAATAATACAGATAACTAAAACCAGGAAAAAACAAACAATTATTATTATTAATAATTCGTGATTATACTACAAAACTATAAATATCTATTTTCCTATCGTAGAAAGTATGTTCCATGATATTATACAAATTTATTAATCATTACCTATTTATTATTGTAACACAATTCACAAAATGTAATAGTTTGGAGCCGTAATGTTATAATACTTAGGTTATAGTACTTTTTAAATTTAAATCCAAAATAATAACAGTGCCTATAATAAGGCTATAACATGTAATAAATAACAAATACTGAAATACCTAATAATTTTATTTTTCTAATAATCCTTTGAATAACGATGTAAATTACATACAAACAATAAAATTATATTAACGTATAAGTTGATACACAGTTATACGGTAGCAGCCTAGAGTATCTGGCCTCTCCCTGCAATTTTGAAAGGTGCCGGTCAACCGAGTTTTAAGTCAGAAGGGTTTCAACATTTATTTTATTTTAAACTTGATTTTTTTGTGGGTATCGTTATAGTTACCATTTACTTACAAAGATTGATTTCCTGAATTTCGAAATCGGAAGGTTAGGTTAGCCTAACTAACTTAATTCTACTATAAAGACTTTAGACAGACGATGATGGTACTGTACGCATCTAGGTAAGTATTATTGATATTATTGTTGTATTATTTTTGATTTGTATTTGGGTGGTGTAATCCAAGGCTGTAGATGAATTATATTTCTGAAGTTACTGTAGTTTATTATTGTAAATAGATAATTTAGACTTTTTTTTAAATTTTATAAATATTTCACTATGGAGGGGGGGGGGGCTTAAAAAAATACGGCTTTGGGTGTATAGGGCTTTTTTCGGTTCACTAATAATAAGGTAGCGCCGATCATTAGCTAGGCTGCCCCTGCCGATGAAGTCTAGTCACAGTTGATACCTCACAATGTTACAAAACACATACACACGCACATACACGCGCACACACATAAAACAGTTCTTTTCCTTTTTCTTGTTGAACCAACAAAAACTCATAACAACCACATGCAGACAGCAATTATTATAGTACGCAAAAAACATATATTATACACGAAACGCAATGGGCAAAAAGGTGATTCTCATGCGGCAAAACGCAGCCAATCCCAGGCCAAATTAGTACATAGCCAAATGGTATAAATATGGTGACACTTTGCCCAATCTTGTTGATTCCCCCCATATATGTACCATATATTCTTGTATATATTATAGACCCCCTTTATACGAATAGGCCACTCATCTGCCTGACGCTCCCCAAGCACCACTCACTGTACCGGCTAGCTTAATTAAGCCCGGACGATACAACTCGACGGTCCCCAAAACCTGTACATTTAGTGATAAGAATGAATAATATAAATCAACCGTGATACCCTATAAATAATCATGTTTTTATTTATCACACGGAAAAAAATAATTTGGTTATAGTAAATAGTTGGAAATATTTTGGTTGCCCTAACAATACACAAGATTACAACAACTAAGACTTTACATTGAGAATACTAAAAGTAAATAGTTGGCATTTTTGGCATTTTCAATATAATTAACGGTATTTAGGTACACTATTTTTTATAGTTCGTAAAATATTTAACCATAATGAAGGGTTCGATTGACACTTTTAAAATGGTTAGAGTCCAACAGTTCGTACTAAAGTATACGGTTCAATTAACAATAAAATAATGTTATTATTTATTTCAACCACAACTATATGGTTAATAATATTGAAATTGATAAAAATAGTTATAAATATAAAATTAATTATAAAAATCCTATGGGTAAATCCCATCTTGTGCCATCAATTCATGGGTGGGTGGTGACGGGGTGAAACAATTATTATTATGTTGCGATACTAGATAATAACCAAGTTCTTACAGAAATACCAAAAATTATTGTTGTCATGTTGTAGTCGTTGTAGAATCTAGCTGCGTAGTCACCATTCTATGCACTCATACATACCGCTATTATATTAATTGTAGGTTGTAAATATTATAACTTGTAAGTACGTATGTTTCTACTACAAGTCGAACTAGAGTTTAAGTATTGTCGGTGTCTTAACCTTACGGCTCGCGCCCTAGTTATGAGTGATTTATTTGTGTGTAACATATTGAATGAGCTTAACATTTCTGAACATATCATACAAAATTTCAAAGGTAAGTTGCTATATTATATTATTTTGAAATAATATAGATTAATTAATATAGAACTATACGGTATATGAGCAATAGGTATAGCCTATACCTATTGCTTACATAAATGTCTCAAGATTAACAAAATGTTTTCAAATTAAAATATTGGTGTACCTATATAATAATTAATATGTTTAAACTCTTTAGTATTTAATAAATAATTTCAAATACCCATATAATATTTACTTAAGAAGACTCTACACCCATATGCTTTGTCACCATCTTCAAACGCATAACATAGAAAATTGAATGTTCTGAATAATCTATTGAACTCAAACATTGAATATAAAAATACATAACTATGAGATTCACTAGATTATATTCTTTATTTTAAATTTGATAATACCTAGGTCAATTCAATGTAATATTAAACATAAAAGAATTAAATGGATTATACAGCATGTACAATTTGTTATGTTATGTGTAGAGCGCGGATTTGTATGCACTTAAAAGTATTGAAATATGCCATATAATATGCAGTAAAAATCATGAAAATATGCAAAAAATATGCAGTAAAAATCATGAAAATATGCAAAAAATATGGAGTCAAAATCATAAAAATATGTAAAAAAATATGCAAAAATTTTTTATTTATTTAAAATTTACAATACAACTTATAATAATTAATTACTTAAATAGGTACTTCATAAAAAAAAATTTAGGACATTTTCTGAAAAACTTAATTTATTTTTAAAATTTTATTTATTATTAAAATGAATAATCATGTGCATTTCAAGTTTTTCTTCTGTGAAGCTGTATCGTTTATCGGTTAACATATTTTTAAAGACTGAGAACGAACGTTCGACGTGAACTGAAGTTATTGGGGCATATTTGAAGCAACTTAGTATTGTCGGGTCTTCATAAAGATCTTCGAGCTGAACGTTTAGTTAACGAAACTCAGTTGTATACTGGTATGTCGATAACTGACTGATACAGCAAGAGCAATTTAGATTATAGATAGACACACATTTATTTTCGGCATATTAACGATTTACGGACAACGAAAAACGATATAACCGAGTGCCAAGTGGTATGTCGATAACCGACTGACACAGTAAGAGCGATTAAGTTTACGTCGTAATCGATTATTTATCTTATAAAGGTTTAAATAAATATATATTATATACATTATTATTTAGTGACTATGAAATTTAGTTTTAATTTTTCTACTTGACAAAATATTATTTTATACATTTTTTTAAATGTTTGCTTCAATATGCAATAAATTTTGAATTTTGCCAAAATATGCAAAAATATGCAATAACCTTTAAATATGCAGAAATATGCAAAAAAAATTTTCTCCATTAGCTTCAAATTATGATGATTCGTGGAGATAACTGACAACAATGCAAAAATATTAAAAGGAAAAAAATATGCAATTGCATAGAAATCCGCGCTCTAACTTATGTGTCTGCAAGATAGAGAAAATGCATGCGGCTATAGCATCCTCTTAAATGTAGGAAAAACTTTTAATTTAAGGAATCAAAAAGTACCTAGGTGTCTATTTTATGTCTTAATCTATGTTATGTATTATGATACTCATTGTATACATTATAGTTTTATTAGATATAAATAGTTTCCTAGATATTAATTTGAATACATTTTTATTGAAATTTTATTAGATAATGAAATTGATGAAAGCGCTTTTAGAGATTTGACTGAGTCTATGGTTCGTTAAATTGTTTTACCGGTAGGACCTCGTACAAAAATGTTTAAAAAAGTTGAAGAATTAAAAATTTCTTCAAACTTTGTAAGTTTGTACTTTATACTGTTATGATTTTTATTATAATATGGAGGTATTATGTTACTTAACTTGTGTAATCAAATATGATAGTTGGGTTAGTATTTTTACTATTTTTACTAGATTCTAAAAGGAAATCCTGGCCTAAGTTTTAGTTTTCATTTGGATAACATAATACCTTTAATATTTAAAATAAATCATTCAATTCTATTATCTACCTACTGTTAGCTAATATTATTTTATTTTACAGACTGATGTTCCTAGAAATAAAGTTAATTTGTTTGATACGCAATGCATTTTACCCATCAATTTAGATAATACAAATCCTGATCAAGTAATGCAATTATTACAATACATCTATGCTTATGGTTTTCTATTAATTTAACTGTCAATTACTTATTATAATACACAATGATTACTGTTTGGAATTGGTACCTTATTAGTGCTTTTTAAACGTGAACCACCTAATATTATTATGATTATAATTTTATGTGAATACTAAATCAAGTTATACAAATGCATATATTTACAAAAAAAATTGTTTTATATAGGTAATCATTATATTAGTAATTTTATAAATTGTTTATTATAATACTTAGATTTACACAATTTAATATAGCTTGAAATTGAATCATATGCTATAACTTTCAGTAGGTACCTTTAATTTCTGTTTAGTTATTATAATTTACCTAGCGTTGTTTATAGCCCTCAAAGGTTGACATTAATACACCAAGCAAAAGTTATAATAATAATCATGTCCAATGTTTGCCTACTGAAAATGTGATGATTTCCATTGATGATTCAACCTTAGTTCAAAGTCTCAGTGATACTGTATGAATTGTTGTCTTAATAACTGTCGTATGCAGACAGTCGTCAAAATAATATTATTTAATATATATGTAATATAGGTGGGAATATTTTAAATTGTAAATTATTGACATAGGTCAGGTCAGCGAAGCAATAATGTGCTGAGGCGACAATAATATTTTTTATATAACACCGCCGTACGCGCAGGCACGGCCCCCGTTGTCGCTGAGTGATTCGGTAGCTACGACGTGCGTGTGAAACGCCGACCGTAGTACGGGCTAGGCGATTTGAATTTGCTAAGTGTTTTAGTTATGTTTGTTTTAATACAATAAAAGTGTTTCCGACCTGAAAACCCGAGTTAAACATTATTTTAGTCATTCTTACGTTTTTTACCTTTTATATGAACAGCGCCGGAATATAGGTACTATGTGTCAATGAAGTTTTATTAAACTGAATAGTGCCAAGGTATATGTAATCTTTGAGTCATTTCAACTAGATAGGAACGAACTAAGAATTGACAAGCGCATACCATCGTACCTCAACGAGTTAACAGTGTCATTTTAATTAACTTAGAGATTTTTAGTGCTTTACAAGTTAAAATAACAGTTATAAGAGTTTTGGGTGCAGTAGAAACCCAGAACGCAATTGTGTGCGTGTATACCGATTAACTAACAAATCCGCGTTCGATTTTTGTCTTACCGACAAGACAACGTTTGTCCCGCGTGAGTACAATTTTGCTAACTGTGCGTCTACACATATACGCCAAGGTGAGCAACGTTTTGTAATATACTTACATATTAATATTAGGATTGTAGATTAGTTTTTTAATAATTTAAATAGTTTTTTTATTAGTTTAATTTTCTTTCGTCTTTCAAAAATTGTGTTTAGTTTATTAAAAAAAAAAAAAAAAAAAATATATTTTACTATTCAAAAGTAGTTATTGTTAAGTATAAACATATTAATAAAAATCAACCTCTTTCATTACAACATTTTGCTTTAATTCAATTAAATCTTAATATGATATGAATGACGAAGAGCTTATAGCCTTAGGTTCGAAAATTACTAAATTAACAGATATTTATTCACATAAAAAATCAGAACTTATTGACCTATGCAAATCTAAACAATTAAAAAGCGTAGGAACCGTAGATAATCTAAGGGCTAGATTATCAAAATATTATAAAGGGATCACAGAATTAGACGACATTGAAGAAACCTTAAGCAAATTACAAAAACATGAAGTTCAAGAAAATTTAATAAAAGATAAAATCGACATTAAAGATTTACTCATACAAAGTAACTTAAGCGATTCAAGTCCGGAAACAAGTAATAGTACTAAAAACAAATCAATTACTAACGACATTAAAAATATAACTAACGATTTAGAAATTAACGCAAATAAATTAATAATTCAGGCAGACAAAATTTTAGACACTAGTAATACCTTATAGCAAAATAATTTAGAGCAAACCTCCGACAATAATTATAATAATTTAATAAACTTAAATCCTAACGAATCAACAAAAAAAGAACACATATACGAAGATATCGAAAGTCCAATTAAAACTGAATCGAACTTAAATACCACCTTCTTTAGCAACTCACAATTTGTAATAGAAAACACACCTGAAAAACTAAATAATTTAGAAAATAAAAATCCAAAACACAAAATGGAAAAAATGATAGTTAAACCAGATAGTTTTTCCGGACAAGGAGACATTAAAACATTTATTAGACAGTACGAAAAAGCAGCACAAATAAACAATTGGGACGACAGTGAAAAAATGAAATTCTTATCAATATTTCTGAAAGACACTGCTAACAAATTTTTACAAAACTTGGAAAACAAAGGAAGAAACTGGTCATGGGAAAATCTAAAAACCTAGTTCATAAACGAATTTCAACCAATAGGATATTCTATAATACTGAAAGACAAATTAGAAAATAGGAAACAAAACGACTTAGAGTCAATTTCTAGTTTTGTTACGGAAATATAATATTGATGTAGTCAAGTAGATAAGAATATGAAAGAGGAAGATATTTGTGTTTATATACTAAAAGGCATAAGGGAACCTATATTATACGCAATTTCACTTCACGACAACAGTAACTTAGAAAAGTTAAAAGAAACTTTAAAAAAATATGAACTTATGCGATTTAGAATTAATTCAAGAAGCTCAGGACTTAGCGAATACACAGAAATTTTGAACAAACAAGTAATGCAATTAAATACCGAAACAAAAGACAGCAACCAAGAAATTGAACGTTTAAATACAAAATTAGAAGGAATAGACAGTTATTACAGAAACAAAATTGATCAACTATGTACCGAAATGAACAATTTAAAAAAATACGAAAAGACAGTAAATTTTGAAGATAGATCACGCAACAAAGACAAAAGTCCATATCCAGACAAATCAGATTACATAGGCAGGAACAATTATAGGGAAAAAAGTCCTTATCCCGATAGGTATAAAGACTATAAGTTCAGAGAAAGTAGTAAAGATAGATATAATAACCATAAATACAGAGATAACAGCAGAGAAATTAGCAATAATAGAGATAGGTCTTATTCAAGGGATAGGAAAAACTCCTTCGACAGGTCCAGAGATACAAGCAGAAATAGATATAACAACAGAAATCGTGGAGATGAAGCAAATAGAAAACAGCACAGTAAGGACAACAGCAGAGAAAGATACTCAACACCGGAAAAATTTAATGGAAGATAAAACATAATATGCTACAAATGAAATAAAAAAGGACACTATGCAAACGATTGCAATTTTTCAAAAAAACGAATAGCACCTGAGCTAAGAGAAAAATCGGAATATCTACCTCGGGGAACAAATAATATTAATTTAAAAATCGACAATTCTAAATTGAACAGAGATAAAAAAATTGAAAAAAATAATTATATTCATTTTGTAGAAAATTGGTACAAATCAAAAAATTCAAATAAACTAATAACTACCTAATTAAGTAAACGACGATGACGAAAAAGCTATAGAAAACATCGTAACAATAAGTAGTTTGAACCCACTTAACGAATTTCAAAAATTCCTACTCAGCAATAACGATAGAACCGACTTCCTATGCGATTACAGTTAACAGACGGTAAATATTTTACCGGTTTTTGATTTTATCGGTTTCCATTTCGTTTTTAAATACCGGTTTTCAGATTTTCCGGTTTCAATTCGGTTGCATAAAACGGTTTACATTTTTTCCAGTTTCTATTTGGGTTATAAATACCGGTTTTTAAATTTTCCGGTTTCAATTTCGTTTACTTATAACAGTTTACATTTTTATTTCGGTTTTCATTTGGGTTTTAAATATTATATTTATATTATATTATATTTATATTTTTTATTTTAACTTTTTTCGGTTTTTGTCGTTTCCAGTTTAAAAACCGATATTTACTTTTACATACCATAACCGTTGTACCAACTACCAAGTATATTCTTGTTTTATTATTTATATAAGTGATAGTTATTACTTAGCATAGCATATAACATTTTTTTAGATACCAAAATAGTTTTCAATACTTAGGTACCATTTAATTAGTCATTACTGTTGTATGTAAAATATTTAAATATATATATTTTGTATGGACAACCTTCCACCACCTTACTAGTCCCTACAGTATGGTTAACCTACAGGTGTAAAATTACAATCAATTATAATAATAGTATACAATATACTATATAGAATCTATTTACCTATAACCTATTATTGAAAATTTTCAGACATGATGCAGCACTAAACTGTTAACTGGCAATGTTGCAAAAAATATTGTGTACTGTGTTATAACGATTCAAGATTTTAATGATGAATAGAATTATAACATGGCAAATGGTAGGCAGGTATAATGGTGCGCAAGTTTTCAATTTAGCAATTTCCTTAGGTACCTACATTTCCTAATAGTTTCAAAAAATAGGTTGTTCTTCCTTTATATAAAGCAGGAGATTCTAAAATATATATCATTAATTATCGACCAACAGCACTATCTAACTATATCCATGTCTAACTATCTAAGATAACTGATTTTCACTTAAGTATTAGTTTTTCGGTTAGATTTAAATATCGGTATTGATTATAGATTTTCAGTTCCGATTTCGGTTTTGAAAACCGTTTTAAAATTATTTTGATTTTCAATTAGGTTTCAAATACCGGTTTTCGTAATTTTCGGTTACGGTTTTGATTAAGAAAATCGGTTATTAATTTTTTTGATTTCTATTAGGGTTTTGAATACCGGTTTTCATCTTTTTCGGTTTCGATATTGATTTAGTTTTTGATATCGATTTTTATCGGTATTTACCGGTATTTAATACCAGTTTTGAAACCGGTTTCAAGCCCTGGATACAATACAACCTAATAGTCGATTTTAAAAATAAAAACATACAAATCGATAATAATTCTATAAAAATGGACGAAATATGGTACGAACATAATGTAAATCACAACTTAAACATTTATACAACTGAAAGCATTAATAAAAATTAAAATTATATCTAACGAAAATATTACCACCCAGACAGCATTTTGTAATGATAATATTATAATAGTATAATAATAACGTTATACTAATATTATTCGTTATTACGTTATTATATATGTTATAATAATATTATTAATCAAAAAAATGCTGTCTGGGCATAGCTCCTAAGACTAGGTAAAAATTAAAGGTGTCCACTAACCTAACCAACTGAGCGCCTACAAAATAATAAAAAAATAACTCTAGAAACAACATTATTAAATAGTGATGACGAAGTCATATTATACAATTTCTCCAATACCTATAGTAATATACCAAGAAACATGGTTATAGCAATTGACACTGAATTAAATACGATTAAACGTGATAAATACGAAATAAAAAATATTAATTCAGACAATAAAATTATTAATAAAGAAAAAATAATAGTAACAAAAATAACAGAAGTAACGGATAAACAAGGTACAATAATACAAATACCTAACGAATTTAGCTATGAACAACGTATAAAGACACAAACACCAATAAACAAATTCAAGCGTTTATTCACCTCAGACCCTTTAGACTTAGGATGCGCACAAGTAGAACCGTGTGAAATTAAATTTAAAACAAACAAATCGACATTTCAACCACCGTAATTAATTAAAGAAATCCGGGAAGGTTTCGAAAATCTTATAAATTTTATCAAGTCCCTTGAATAATTTTTCTGAATATTACTTTAAACAAAAAACACAAGATTTAATATAACTGTACAAATTTAACCTTCCTCAAGATTTTATAACATGTAATACCTTTTACCTACCACTCAACAAGCCACCGTCGGAGACCAGCAGACCGCTCCGGCCGCCGACGTTTTTTCATTCGATTTCTACTTATTCATCATCAACCATCATTCTCCATTACGTCCCGGACCTGCAAATTGCAACACTGTCCACGACGAAAATTTTTCACGCAACCACACCAACCTCATGTTCGGTGTCATCTTTTATCCGTTTTCACGACACTGAATTTTCGTTTCGGTTGTTGTGTACGACTATATGATGAGGGCACCGCCATGGGCCACCAATGGCCGAAAGGCCAATCCACTGTACACACTACCACTTTAAGTCAACTTCTCAAGCCGGCTAACAACCACGTTATCGTTATATAATATATTGTTTATATAATATATGCATTGTATAATGATTTTAAATCAACGAACAAATTTAATTTAACTATCTACCTTTAATATTTCTCCCGAATTTTATAATATGTATGTAATACCCTTTTAGGAACAAATATGTAATTTAGCACCAGATTAGTAAAATCATAGCAAGACATTAGCAGTTTTTATACTAACTAAACTATTGTAATATTATAATATAACAAATTACATTTAAGGAAAAATAATAAAATATTAAAAACATGTTGCAAAAGTAAAAAACAAAAGAATAGAATGTATTTTCAGCATAATCAAAAATTCACGAGTCAACGAGTAGCAACAATCTTCTGAGACAAAGGGCGAATATAATATTTTCAAAGTAGACAATAAGCATTAAACCAAAAATTATAGAAACAATAGCAAATAAAATTGTTCCATACGAAGACACGAAAAAGACACAGTCCAAACAGAAATTTGAAATGCAGAAATATAGATATAAGAATAAAAACTACAAATCAAATTTGACAAAACGAAAACAAGCAAGATAATATTCAAATACTTACCTTATGAAATACAAGAAGAGAAGAAGAATTAACTACCACCGAATCAAAGAATGAAATACCATAGAAAAACAACGAAAATTTATTGCTATTTATCGAAATAAAAATATTATACTTCAAACTGTGAACAATCTCTAAGAAAACATTTTTCCACAAAAGGACCAATCTACAATTTATAGGACCTAACAATTTTAGTAACCATCATCTAAAAATGTAGAATATAGATTTTCCAGAAAGTCGGTTTTTTCGACAAAAGTTTCAACAATGACGTAAATTAAGTCCCTAATATTTTTTCACTTTTAAAGACACACGTGCACTCCTGCAATGTAATAAAATTTAAACTGTACACAATTTAATATCAAGTTCATAATATTATAATATTTTTTTTTATACTTTTGTACTTTACTAGATAAACAAAACCAACAATTGTATTTCCGTATGCCATAATAACTATTACATGAATGATATATTTTTTGTTCGTTTGCTGTGAAAAGTAAAACCCTATTATGAAATACTCATCTAAAAACTATTTTAACTATTAATAACAAAATAAATATAAAAGTAGAATGATAAGTATTTAAATTACTTAAAAAAATTATATATAAAACATTAACTTATATCATATCTATAATACCTAATTATTATGTATAGCTCATAGATAATAATAATAGTGACCAATAATGATGTTATTTATGAAAAAACAACTATAGTATTTATTATACTATATTAAATATGAATATTATAACAATTTGGTTGTATTGATAGTGGACTAGTATAAGTTGTATATAATATTATAGCCTATATTATGCCCTATATTATGTACCTACTCACTATGCGTACTAGACACTAGTAACTGTATCTCTGTAGATATAGGGTACCTATATAGAATACCTACCAATAGTTGAATGGTATTGGTTTATAAATTATAAATGTACAACTAATGATGACTATGATATTATTATGGTTTATGAAATATAAAGTTATTAATGTAATTAGGATACGGATTATTATTATAAATGGTCATACAATACAGATTTTAGTGTGAAATATACAATATTAAATACCTATATTTAAGATTTGTATTTAATATTTATACAATAATTTAAAAGTTAATTAGCTATCTAACATAAGCAAAAGTTTGTATAATAGGTCATATATTAATACCTTATCATTTTAGTACAATTTAAAATGATACGTGAAAAACGTATGTTAATTTTTAACATAATATTAAATTACGGCTTATGACATTATGTTTATTAACTTTATTAAGGCCAAACAATTTTATATTTAACAATAAGAAAACGATTTGTTTATATGGTAGATATATTATGATAAACTGGTATGTAAATAAGTAGCCGTGTAGGTAGGTTATTTATAGCTGGGGGGGAGCAATCGATGATTTAATGTAGAAATGAAAAATATGGGTGAGTGGGACTGCTATGACACCATTAGCACACCTTCAAAGGTTCGTTTTTTTCGGCATTTTTAAAAACTACACATCAGGAGGTAATAGGTACCTACTATATAACAAAAATACACATATTATATCCTGTTACTCAATCTTCCAGTCTAACCACCCTATTGAATAGTACATTTTTACTATAGATTTACAGTTCGCAATTTCCCTCAATTTAACAACCCCACATTCAGTGTTTTACCATAAAAATCACTCTAGATTACTCTCCAATTACCATTTAGCTGTGAATCCATCATTCATTATGTATACCTAGATGGTCTCAGTTTCAATGGTTGGGTATAATTATACATCATTTAAAAGTAGTCAAGTAATTCACTTGAGCTTCTCTGTATATTATGTTTATCACATGATATATTGGTTTTTTGTTTATTTCACATTGCATTTTTATTTTTCTTGTTCATTTTCAATGACGAAGTACATTATTATTATTAGTTTCCGATAAAACTTCAGCCAGGGAAAAGGTAAAACCGAATGACAAAGTTCAATTGATAATAATATAACGTTGCCACGTTGGTTAACACTATAATTAACTATCTACCTAATTGATAATTATTTTTTTGTTTTATCACTCAACTCTGTATTATTATATACAATGTAATTTTAAATAAACAAATAAAATAAAATATTCCTCGATGTACCTAATATGTATTATTTTAGTTTAAAAAAATTGAAATTTGCACAATAATGTGTGTGACCTCTGAACTTTAGATATGTACTGTTGTACTTATATTTACTTTTTGGGTGTATTTTATATTTAATTATAATGATTATTATACTAACTTAATGATTTTGATTCTTGAATCGGGCCGTCTCGGATCGGATCCACTTCATGGTGTATCTATATATATTATATATTTATATAAGTAAATGAAAATAAATCACCGTAAATTCCAATTCCGATAAACCATCATGTCCTAAAGTTTCTTCCTCTTTCAAAAACCATGTACAATTCTATTATCATATTAAAATTTTTATTGTTAAGCTATAATAGTTGTATAATAAAAACAAAGAGTGAGAGAGTGTGTGAGCCATTACCCTCCGGGGAAGTAAAACTTCTTTCATAATTAATTGGGCCCTTGAAATTATAAGTGAATTAGGGAGAGAGTGAGAAAAATCAATAAAATAAAAAAAAAAACTGAAAATAGTGCCGGGGCTTGAAACCGTTTTCAAAACTGATTTCAGAAACCGGTATAAACCGTTTTAAAACCGAAACCGAAACCGTAATCAAAAACAAAACCGAAAAAAAATTGGATACCGGTATTAAATTCAAAATCAAAATCATAAAAAATTGGAAACAGGTATTAAATTTAAAATCGAAACCGTAAAACATTGGAAACCGGTATTAAATTCAAAACCGAAATCTGAAAAAATTGGAAATCGTTATTTTAGATTTTGAGTGGAACGATGAATGTATTGATTTTACAATGATGTGTGTTTTATTTTTTTATTTTTGTGTCTGTCATCACCTTTTAGGACAGTAAAATTGCTTGGATTTTCTTCAACAGTAACTTTTTTGATAGGAAAGTGAATCCAGTTGGTACTGCGGGGGGGCCAAAAGTAAAAATTTCCCAGTAGTTTTCAAAAGCAACGTGAAAAACAAAAGAAAAATTAAGGAAAAACAGGAATTTTTACGCAAAATCTGTTTTCGAGAAAATCGATTTTGGTTTTTGGTGTAACTCTAAAACAAAAATATTAAAAATACAAAGTCACAATTTTTTTTTATAAGCATTTAAAGTTCAAATGTTGACAACATTTATCAAATTTAATTTTTATTAATTATTTTGTAGTTAAAAATTTATAAAATGTTCAACTTTTATAGCTAAGGATTGAAAATTGAAAACAAGGCTCCACGTAAATAGGTTATTTATAAATTACTTTATTCACCTTAATAAAATCAAATATACTTAGTAATATCATAGGCTGACTGACCGTTTTCGCTCAGAATCCTTTTTCTTATACAATGATATTATATCATTGAATTCAAATTTAATACCATCCATTACAGTGACTCACTTGTAACCTACTGTACAGCAGAGCGACATCCACTTATCCACCTTTTTTTTTTTTAATTTACGTGTTTTTAAATACGTAAATTCCATTAATACGCATAATTAATACTCATAATCAAATTGAGATCATGATAAAAATGTTGATAAACCTGTCGACAAACGTGTCGTTTTATTTTTCATTACGATTTTTTTTCCACCCACACCTCAAGAAAGAAGTTTTCTTTCAAAAGTTTAAATTGCTTATTTATACCTATTATTTATTATTACTTAAGAAATCATTAATTTAGATTTTATAGTTAATACTAAAAAGGTGGACAAGTGGGTGTCCTGGTAGAAATTTGTATACGAAATAAAAAAAATAAAATAAATAAACACTGTTGTAAAACCACTAGATCACTCACTCGGCTCAGAATCTAAAATGGAAAATGTCCGTAAACAGATCAAAATAAGTCAAAATATTTGGAAAATGTTATGGTGTATAGAAAATGCTAATATAAACATTTAGTCAAAATGTCATGTACCTACATTCATATTAGTTCTACAGTTACCAAAAACCAAAATAAATTTTCTCGAAAACAGATTTACCGTTAAAATTCCTGTTTTTCTTTAATTTTTCTTTTGTTTTTCACATCACTTTTGAAAACTACTGCGAATTTTTTACTTTTGACCCCTCAAAATACCAACGAGATTCACTTTCTTATCAGAAAAGTTACTGTTGAAGAAAATCCAAGCACTTTTACTGTCCTAAAAGGTGATGACAGACACAAAAAAAAAGTAAATAAATAAAAAGCAGGTAAGTGGATGTCGCTCTGCTGTACAGTAGGTTACAAGTGAGTCATTGTATAATGGATTGTATTAAACTTAAATTCAATGATATAATATCATTGTATAAGATAAACGATTCTGAGTGGAGACGGTTTGTCAGTCTGGATATTTTATATTGTTATTATATTATGTAAGTTGAATTAATATTATGATATTATTATTTTTTATTCGTTTCTATGGTGATAAATCTTATAGGTACTCGCTTGGTACTAGCACAAATAGGATAACACAGTACACTTCGCCTATAACGAAATAATTTTTAAGGTATGTATAAACAATAATAATTACCAAACGGTTCATGTTGATTGTTGGCTAGTGAGTGTATAGTGTTTTTCGCAAGACGAGTTTAGCGGACGATGGAAAACTGTTAGTAATCTTCGGGTTGTTACCGCGATTGTTCGTCGGACGTCTACAGTCTACTGTCTTATAAACAAGGTCTACGGATAAGATTTTCCTAAGCTCGAGTGTAATATGCACAATATACAGTGTATCATGATTTAATGACTGACCTATGAACATTATAGAGATAACTAGATTAGTAACTGAGAACTATAAAAGGTTATAATCATTTGAAAACATTTATGAGCTAAAAAAAATTCATATTGCTGGTTGTAGGACGTTTCGGCGCCGTCGGTTCGGCGCAGACATTTCGGCGATATATCAATTCGACGATGTCCGTTTCGGCGAGTGACCATTTCGGCGAAAATGAATAGTAAAAAAAAAAATGTAATTAAATGTAAAAACGTATCATATGATATAATAAGTAATTTTAAACAAAGTAATTTTAAATCATAAATAAGTCAAAATAATTATAATTATTTATAGGTAATACAGTTAAAAATGTATAAATACCACAGTCACTTTAAATCATAAAAAATAAATAAATAAAAATCTTTATAGTAATATATAATTGAATATAGTAAAATGTATATATATATGTATACCACAGTCCCTTTAAATCGTAAATAAATAAATCAAAATAATTATAATTATTTATATCTAGTTAATACAATTAAACATATAGGCACAACATTATTATTTAGCGAATATTTAAAAAAGAATTATCTACAATTTTATTTTAAAGCAATATTATTTGCTATACCTCTTAGCAGTCCCTAAAATATCCAAATGTCCGTACTACACACATAATAGTCCCAAATCGGTCAAATCTAAATTATTTCTAGACAAACACTAGTATAATATATACCACCTTTCACTACTAAGCTGATAGTAATAAAAATAGCTACTCTTAATACCTAACAATGAATAATAATAACCATGACGAAATAATTATTTAATAGTTATTTCGTCATAATAATAACTATAAGAGTATTAGTCGTAACAACACAAAATATTGTTTACTGTGTGTCTGTGTAGTAGATAATAATTAAAATGTGGTTTGGCAAAAAACCATTAAAATATAAAAAAAATGTGAAGATATAAAATTATACATTATATTATTATAAAGGTTTAATTAGAATAACACACTTTTCAATTCCGTACTACACACGAATACACTATACACTTTTCGTGCTACACAATTTTAGGGACTGCCTCTTAGAAATATCATTTTATTTTGTCTATCATAATTATTTACTAATCTTTTATCTGTGTCTTGAAATTTTTTCAACTTCCTTGGAGGACTATTTCCCGACACAAGATTTTTATAGTACGTGTCACGCACGGCTTAAATTTTTTTGAGATTCGCAATGAAGGTCTTTTTTAAAATTATCAGATCATCCATATCGATAATCGTGACCACCTTATCGTATAGTAATAATAACAATAACTTATAGTAATAAAGATTACATTTCTATACCACACGCCAATACGCCATACCATACGGCGAGACAATGTAACAGATAAGTAAATTATTGCCATATCGCCGAAACGTCCTATTCCCTAGTAATAACTAATAAGTATACTAATATTATAAGTGTACTGATCTGACATAATGATTCTCATATTATATTATTTAAAAATCAAATATACTGAATACAACAAAAAATTGTTTTATTTTTCCATTTACAAAGGGCATTGTCAATTGCTTCTCTATTCTCTAATAGGTTTGCTCAGTAGGTACCTAGTCATAATTTTAGTTTTAAAATCTGTTTAAATATTTGAAGAAAAATATATAGGTACAGGTAATGTTGGTTAAATAAATTGTTTATGAAAATGGAAATTAATCTTTTTTTTGTTGGTAAAAATGGACATTGGAGGTGTCAGAAACTATGTCCATGCCTCTATGGTACGATTATCCTTTGATCAAACCGCCACGCCAATACGTCAGAGAAAATTCTGTTTCCAAATTGATTCGAGTTATATATATAAATATATAATATTTATGTTTATTGTTTGTATATTAAAGTCCACTGAAGTCTCTAAAAATAAACAATCGTAACATATTTATTACAATATATCAATATAAATATTCAATTTTATGTTATTACATACGAATAAGAAAATAAAAAATTAAAATTTATTGTAATATGCATTGTAAGAATTTGGAGTTTTGGCACCACTAAAAACTACCCACGATCAAAGGGGAACACTTTGGTCGTGACCTATGAGCCGCACCGCGTGTGACCTGAGGGTCAAGTCGGTGGAACTCATAGGTTGTTTTACATGCAACAACAAATTAATGTTGAGGATTTATGATGGGAAAAAGAAGAAACGATATTAATAAAAAAAAAAATGAAATAATGAGGGTGAAGTTTTAAGGTAATCATGAGGTTTTTTATTTTTGACATAGTAAATAATAGTTATAATAATATTGGCCTTCACACATGTGAATAATAAAGTATGAGTATAATATAACAAATGGGCACATGGCAAGTGTGGGAAAAAGTATAATAATTAACCTGTCGCAAGACATTATAATTTATATTAGTTCATGGGTTGTGATCATTGGAATGATGCACAACTATATGTTATTGGATATAATAATAAAATTCAGGCCCACGGGAGGCTGCACGCCACATAAATTGTGGTGTGTCCTCACAGGGTTACCTGGCATGTACGATAAAAATAAAATATATTGAGTCTCAGTATTAAAATAAACAGGAACTATGGAACTTGCGACAGCTTAGGAAAGGGAGAAATAAAGGACCCGCGTCTTGCGACACCTATAAATCGTGCTTTAAAAGGGGGGGACATTTTTTGTGTAACAGTACATTTTAACTATGATCACAACTCACAGTCCTGCTTATAACTCCTTAAATAAATAAAAATTAAAACAAATAACTGTTTAGCGTTTACTTAAATAAACTTGTTTTTTCCTTTAAAACACAGGTACCTTATTCATTTTTTTACGACAGGATTTTATACAAGCAAACGTATTATAATTATATCCTCATAATTAATTTTTCTGCAAATTTCATTTTCAATATTGAAAATAACAAAATTATTTAAATGATTCTTTGTTTACCGCGATCGCAATTTGTAATGTTGAAAAGGACCAGACGGTGAACAGTTTGAAGCTGTAAAACATAAAAAACTCTTGAAACCACCTATTATTATATAATTTTCCTTTAACAATACATACTGATTAGTGATTTCCAAGTTCCAACACTGTATACGTGGATGTTGTTGTATAGTTATTACTCGGCTTATTTGAAAACGGATCATACCTGGACTCTGTTTCACTTGGCAAATTGGAGTTTGATGGACGTGGATTATCAAAAAAAGGAGTCAATTTTGCGGTTCTTGAAATAATGTTTTGTTCTTTTTCTAATTTATATATAAGCAGAACACCACTTCAACGTTTTCTTCCATCACTCATTTTAATTAACACATTTAAATGAATATGATATAAAAAATAAAGTTAAAATAAAGTTATTAAATTTGTCGACAGAATTGATATATTCTGCCGGAGAGTATTGTAATTTACACTAGCTATAATAGGGAATGTACTTTATGTAGACGGCGATGCGGCTGTTACAAGTCCGCGACCCACACAAGTACTATAAGCTTGGGATAACTACTTCTGTCTACTCTCCGCTACTCTGAAGTCCTTTGGGAAAAGGGCCTCTATTAATATGGGACATGCCGTGACTAAGGAGATTGACGTCATAGGATGTGTTCAGCACTAATCCGATGCCAATGGCAGCATCAGTGCCCTGATAAGGTGGCGTGATATTGTTGTAACCACCTGGACTCTAGAACGACGTTTTTATGTAAAAACGTCGGATTACTACACATGGGAATCAACGAGTTAAATTATGAGCGGACGTTTTTCTCAACGATTCTGAGCAGAAACTGTTTGTCAGCTTAGGATATTTTATATTATATTTATATTGTTATTATTAATTTTTTTTTTGGTGGGGGGAGGGGGCTAAATCGTAGCGAAATGGTGGCGGCGAGATGTACCAGACCCCTACCACGGGGTATGGCCAACGACAAAATACTTATTTTCTATGTCATTCACGTATTACAACAAAAACAAACCTCAAATCATACATACAAAAATGTATTCTATGAATTAATAAACAAATTACTGGACCACATACATATATATACATACAGTCGTCTCAACAATTGACAAAGGGGTGGGTGTTGCGGCAGTTTTCCAACAAACCAAGCATTTTGAGGGGTTGTTGGATAATTGTAGCATATACAAAGCTAAGGCATTCGCTATATATAAAGCCTATTCTATATAATAAGTGCCAACTTGCAAGATAAAAAGTATATAATTTTAACAGACTCCATGAGCATTTTATCTAGCCTTAGTAATATAATAACGATAATTTTATCGTTAGTAAAATAACCAAATTGACTAATACATTTAACAATAACATAATTTTCTCATGGATATCCGGGCACGGCGGAATAACAGGTAATGAAAGAGCGGACGTACGCCAATGAAAAAGCAAACAATCCACATCAAGTATCAACAGCAACTCTGGAATATAAACTCAGACCATAAATTAAAAAATTTATTTACAACCAATTTAAAAATAAATGTCAAAACGAATGGTTAAAAATACATACATCGCTCTGCTCAGAATCTAAAATGAACACCAAATAAAATAAAATAAAAAGAACAGTCAAATGGAATAACCCAATGTAAACCTTTTCAATGCCCAGACACATTTTGCAATGGCACCTCCACAAACCCATGTTTTTTTTAAATTTTTTTATGTTTACCTCATTTTATTTTTCAATACTTATAAATAAATAAATTCATAAAAAAAAATAATAATTCATCAATTAATTACTAAGTAATTAGCTAATACAAATGTTTTGGCCAGGGTTTCCTAAAATGTAACGATTATTGTTGTACGGTAATCAATTACGTCAATAAATACTAAACCATTCAAATATTACTGTAATTTATTATTCTTTTTACAAAATAATAAGTGGAATATAATACAAACAAGGAATACAACAAAATTTAATTATAAACATTTATAATAAAATAAAATAATAAATAAAATACTAAACAAGTGTACAAGTTTTATTTTATTTATTTTTATGGTAAAGTTCAAAGCATGGTACAGAACAATAATTTGGAAACTGAATATGTTATCGTGTATAGAAATAATAATAATATAAACATTCAGTGAACATTTGATATATCTACGGTCATTTTTTTAGAGTTACAACAAAAACCAAAATCGATTTTGTCAAAAACTGATTTTGCTTAAAAATTACCGTTTTTCTTATTTTTAGATTCTAAGCGGAGCGATGAATGTATTGATTTTACAATGGAGTGTGATTTTTTTTAATTTAAAATTTTTTTTTGTGTCTATCATCACGGTTTAGATTAGCTACTCCTTCACTGCCCTCCTAAGACAAAAGGCAGTAAGCGATAAAATTTGAAAAATGAGTTTATTATATCAAAGTATTCGATATTTCAAGACGAATTTTTTGTTTCCTTAGCGAAATTCCGTAAATGCAATAGATTGTATAATAAACGTAGTTAAAAATATAGGTACGTATATTTTACAAATATATGAAGGATATACTAAGCAAAAAAGCAGTATCAAACACATACCTAACATGCTACATATAGAACATATAAGCTCAAATTTATACAACTTACTGAAATCACAGCTGGACAAGTTAACGATTTATTTAACTCGTCAAGTTAAGAGTTACTCGTAATTTTTTTCGTTAAGTCGTTAAGTTAAAAATTAACTTAATTTTTTTCTTTTCTTTGAAAAAAAGTAACTTAATTTTCAACTCATTAATTTATTAAACACAACAAAATAAGAAAATCGCTACATGAGAAATCGAGTGAATATATGCAAATGTTGTAAAAATATGAATTTCAAACGCTCATTAAAATTTAAGTTGACTTTCTAGTAGACGTTTTTTTTTTTTTGATAAAGGAACATTTATGGATAATCTTATATTGCATTTTAAAATCTGAAATTTGAAAAGAATTCATAAAAATTTGAATTCTTAACTCAAAATAATTTGCTAATTTTCGTGATTATATCGTATTTTGTCAAGATTTGAACTTTAAATGTTTATAAATAAAAACTTTGACAAAGGATTTTTAATATTTTTCAAATATCATTGTAATAATATAGTAGGAACCTTGTATTAAATTTTCAAGCTTTTTTACCAAACAAATAAAGTTTTATTGACATCCATGGAAAAAAATACTAATAAATTGGAAACTGAAAATGCTCCTAAACAGTTCAAAACAAATCAAAATATTTTTAAAATATTAACGTGTATAGAAAATGCAAATATAAATAACCATAACATTTGTTTTAGAGTTACACCAAAAACCAAAATCAATGTTCTCGAAAACAGATTTTGCGTGAAAATTCCCGTTATTCCTTAATTTTTATATTGTTTTTCCTGGCGCTTTTGAAAACTGTTGAAAATTTTAAAATTTGACATCCCGAATGCACCAAAAAGATATTTCACTTTGCCATCGAACAAGATACTGTTGAAGAAAATCGAAGCAGTTTTACTGCCCCCAAACCGTGATGACAGACACATAAATAAAAATAAAATAAAAAAAGGTGGGTAAGTGGATATCGCTTTAATGTACAGTAGGTTACAAGTGGGTCACTGTAATAGATGGTGTTAAATTTGAATTCAATGATATAATATCATTGTATAAGAAAAACGATTCTGAGCGAAAACAGTCAGTCAGCCTATGATATTACAAAGTATATTTGATGATATTATTGTGAATAAAGTAATTTATATATAAACTATTTACGTGGAGCCTTGTATTAAATTTTCAATCCTTAGCTATAAAAGTTGAACATTTTATACATTTTTAACTAAAAAATAATAATTAAATTTTGAATTTTAAATGCTTATAAAAAAAATGTGCATATGTATTTTTAATAATTTTCAACTACTATTGTAACAATATATCAGGAGCCTTGCATTAAATTTTCACGCTTTTTTACCCAACAAATAACATTTTATTGATATTTATAGAAAAAAAACTAAAAAAATTGAAAACTGACAATGTCCATAAGCAGCTCAAAAAGAGTCAAATTATTTTCAAAATGTTTTTGTGTATAGAAAATGTTAATATAAACATTTAGTGAAATTACACTTGGGAAATTACCACAAGCATTTTTTAAATACAACAAAATACGAAAATCGTTACATGAGAAATCGAGTGAATATCAAATGTTGTAAAAATATGAATTTCAAACGCTCATAAAAATTTAATTTGACTTTCATGTAGACTTTTTAGATTCTGAGCGAAGCGATGAATGTATTGATTCTACAATGATGTGTGTTTTTTTTTTTATTTTTTTATTTTTTTATTTTTTTATTTTTTTATTTTTTTTTTTATTTTTGTGTCTGTCATCACCTTTTAGGACAGTAAAATTGCTTGGATTTTCTTCAACAGTAACTTTTTTGATAGGAAAGTGAATCCAGTTGGTACTGCGGGGGGGCCAAAAGTAAAAATTTCCCAGTAGTTTTCAAAAGCAACGTGAAAAACAAAAGAAAAATTAAGGAAAAACAGGAATTTTTACGCAAAATCTGTTTTCGAGAAAATCGATTTTGGTTTTTGGTGTAACTCTAAAACAAATGACCGTAGGGACATGAAATTTTGACTGAAGGTTTATATTAGCATTTTCTATACACCATAAAATTTACAAAATATTTTGACTCTTTTTGAGCTGTTTACGGCCATTGTCAGTTTTCAATTTTTTTAGTTTTTTTTTCTAAAAATATCAATAAAATTTTATCTGTTGATTAAAAAAGCTTGAAAATTTAATAGAAGGCTCCTAGGTTATTGTTTCAAAGGCAGATGAAAAAAATTAAAAATCCTTAGTCACAGTTTTCAATTATAAGCATTTAAAGTTCAAATTTTGACAAAATACGGAAAAATCACGAGAAATAGCAAATTATTTTGAGTTGAGAATTCATAAAAATTTTTCTTTTTAAATCTAAGATTTGAAAATGTAATGTAAGATTACTCATAAGTTTGTCTACCTTTATCAAAAAAAAAATGTCTACAAGAAACTTAAATTAAATTTTTATGAGCGTCTGAAATTTATATTTTTACAACATTTGATATTTACTCGAATACTTGGTAATATCATAGGCTGACTGACCGTTTTCGCTAAGAATCGTTTTTCTTATACAATTATATTATATCATTGAATTCAAATTTAACACCGTCTATTACAGTGACCCACTTGTAACCTACTGTACAGCAGAGTGACATCCACTTATCCACCTTTTTATATATACAAATATGTTAATATACGAATAATATTATTAACTCAACTTACTGTCTACCGTAGGTATTACATTATAACAATATAAATATAATAGAAAATATCCTAGGTTGAAAAAAAAAGTTTATTTTTTTATTGTTAGATTTTTTTAACAATTGTATTGTTGTTTAGAAAATTAATTTTGAAACATACAACAACACTTATTATAAAATAACAATACGAATTTGAAATTATTATTTTAAAATCGGTAAAAATACCTATTATTACTATTATTTTTTTTTTAATTGACCTTTAAGCCCGACGCCTTAGTCCGCTCGGCCACTCCGTCCCCAATTTTATTATTGATTTCTTAAATAATAATAATTAATAGGTATAAATCAGTAATTTAAACTTTATTTAAATTTCAATAGCTATTAGTATACAACTATATTATAGCTCAACAATTACAAGATTGTAATTTGATAAGACAATTGTAAATAGTTATGGAAAGAGGAAAAACTTAGAATATGATGGTTTATCGGAATTGGAACTTACAGTGATTTATTTTCATTTACTTAAATTTTAGAAAACAAAGTATAGTCTCGGATGTCGCTGAATAATATACTTACTATATATATGAAAATATTAGTACACCAGTACCTACACCTATTCTATAACTTAAATAATTTGCTAAAATAAATGTCATAACTTATAAGTACAACTATGGACTAACTTCATGGACTAATACATTTGTGATTTAAATTCATTTTTTTCTTTTCTAGTCAATTATTTTGGTTATTGTGTTCGTCAGTTACTCACTGGGTGTCTGGGTGCACCGGAAATCATTGAATCGCAAAGTAGAGATCAAAATCATGGCTTAGAGCACAGCAGCGACCAAGGACTTGAGAAGTAAGTACATCATATTTTAGATTCTGAGCGAAGCCATAAATGTATTGATTTTACAATGATGTGTGTTTTTTAAATTTTTATTTGTGTCTGTCATCACATTTTTGGGCAGTACAAGTGCTTGGATTTTCTTCAACAGTAACTTTTCTGATAGGAAAAAGAATCTAGTTGGTACTTTGAGGGGGTCAAAAGTAAACATTTCCCAGTATTTTACAAACGCGACGTGAAAAACTAAGGAAAACGGGAATATTTACGCAAAATCTGTTTTTGAGAAAATCGATTTTGGTTTTTGGTGCAACTCTAAAACAAATGACTGTAGGTACATGAAATTTTGACTGAATGTTTATATTAGTATTTTCTATACACCATAACATTTTCCAAATATTTTGACTTATTTTGAGCTGTTTACAGACATTTTCAGTTTCCATTTTTTTTTAGTTTTTTTTTCTATAAATTTCAATCAAATTTTATTTGTTGGGTAAAAAAGCTTGAAAATTTAAAAGAAGGCTCCTAGGTAATTGTTTCAAAGGCAGATGAAATAAATTAAAAATCCTTAGTCTCAGTTTTTATTTATAGGCATTTAAAGTTTAAATTTTGGCAAAATTTATCAAATTTATAATTTAATAATTATTTTGTAGTTAAAAATGTATAAAATGTTCAACTTTTATAGCTAAGGATTGAAAATTTAATACAAGGCTCCACGTAAATAGTTTATATATAAATTACTTTATTCACAATAATATCATCAAATATACTTTGTAATATCATAGGCTGACTGACTGTTTTCCCTCAGAATCGTTTTTCTTATACAATGATATTATATCATTGAATTCAAATTTAACATCATCTATTACAGTGACCCACTTGTAACCTACTGTACAGCAGAGCGACATCCACTTACCCACCTTTTTTTAATTTTTTTTTTTTAGAGGCGTAATGTGACTTTATTTTTCACCTATTTTCGGGGTCACGACGTTAAGAAAGTTGAGAAACGTAGTACTTTATATAGATAAATTAATAATTATCTGCACACCTTGTTTAATCTAATACTTGTATTAAGAAGATGAGTTCTTGAAATAGATATATAATATAATAGTATATTACATTAAATTTGAATTCAATGATATAATATCATTGTATACGAACAACGATTCTGAGCGGAAAAGGTTTGTCAATGTTGATATTTTGTATTATATTTATATTGCTATTACTTATTATTAATATGGTAGCCGGTAAGTTGAATCAATATTATAAAATTACAAACAAATAAATAAATTCGTTGTTCTAGGTTAGTTTATACCTATGTAATTTCGTCAATTTGATTTAAAATTACTATTTAACTATAAAAAAACTGTATTTATGTATACTTTTTAGATTTTTTGGTTACAGAAAAAACTACTAACTCGCAACCTTATTCAACATTTTCAATCCTTAGCTATAAAATTTGAACATTTTAAAATATTTAACTACTAAATTATTTGTACATTTCTATTTCGTCAACATCAAAAATCAAAACCGATATAGTTGAGACCCGACTTTGTGTAAAAATTCCCGTTTTTCCTTAATTTTTTATTATGTTTTTTCGACACTTTTGAAAACTATTGGGAATTTAAAAAAATAACACATATTATTATAAAATCAATACATTCATCGCTGTAAATGTTTAGACGACTAACAATATCATTAATGTAATTAATAGATGATATGGAATTAAAAATAACAAACAAATACCTTATAAAAATAAATACATTATATAGAATACAATATAAGTATTAAGTATACGAGAAATCTAATAATAATATTAATATGCTAATAAAAAAAAAATTACTCATGTCAGTCATATTTAAACAAAGAAAACGGTTCAACAATTGAATATGAAATATACTATGACGCGTTAAGATCATAGGCGTAATTTGAGTTTTAAATTTGGGGTGGGGAGCTATTATAGTTTACATGTGTTTCTATGCCCCAGGGTTAGATAGTGTGGGGCAACGATTGGTTCTTTTCCTTAGCCCCCCATGCCACCCCTAAATTGCACTTATAATTATTGATACATTATAAATTATATTGTAGATAATAGTTATGAATGTCAATATACTAATATAGAAAATAATAATTGCTCTTCTTGTAAAAATTTAATAAAAAAGACAGGAAGGATATGGAGACGGAAATGTAAAAGATGATCCATCTGCAACAGAAAATCTAATAGAAGAATTCCGCAAATATGGCGGATCCAGACGTGGTGGGAACAGTAACGGTGGTGGAAGGCCAGGTAGTCGAGAAATGTGTGTTGGAATGTGTACAATAGCTTGTGCTTCGGGATCGGAAACTATGGATTGTTTAACGTGTATGAGTAGATGTTAAATTAAAATAATGTAATTTGATAAAGTTAAATTGTGAAATTTATGTAGATTTAGTATTTTAAATACAATTTTTGTGAATTTATTTGTGTACTAATAATACAGTTCTGTAGTCAATTAATTTAATTTTAAGCAATTTAACAGTAGAAACCATGATAATTTGTACAGAAATTTATGCAAATTTAATAAATTTTTGATAGTGTAATTTTGTATATAATGTTGTATATTATTACATTACATATGTTTTTCTTACGTCCGTTTTAGCCATAGATTTACGCTTTTCGAGTTGCATTAAAGCATAAGACAGGACCTAGTGGACCGTATCAATCATCATAATTGCACTTACAGCTGCTCATCGTCGTATTGATCATCGGCCTTATTTTATACGTAGGTATGTGCTGAAGAAGTCTGCTATGATGTGCCGCAACTACACGGGCTTTCTAGGAAGTCGATTTTAAATTTTCAATTTTAAAGGACCATACAATTTGGATATTTTTTTAAAAAATCTCATGAAATAATTGCATTACATTTGTATTTATTTTGGGCTTTATATCAAAAAAATGGTTCCGACACAGCATAGTCTAAGAACTTACGAATTCAACGCTTCATTCGAAATTACAATCAAACTTCAGGTAGTATGTTTAATTTACTACCGCTTTTGGTAGTTTTTATAGGTGATAAAATAGAAGAATATATTTCGTTTTTCTCGATTTATTTACATGTGTGCGTTCGAGAGTGGCACACGACGGATTCCGAACGTATCTACGCACACTAATGATCATTTACTTCGCACACAACCACACTGCGTAACGAGTATAAGACATCGAATTGCCAATACGCGACTCCTTATTAAATCACCGCCACTAATCCCAATATAATTAAAATATTAAATATAAATAATTAATAAATAAAAAATAGAAATAAACAAACTACACATTAACAGTCAACTATACAAACTTGGAAAATAAATGGTTACTATGTTAATGATTACAAAAAAATCATTTTTCACTCATCCATATTCCATTTTGTGTATCTATAGACACATCCTTTAATTTTTTAATAATATTCATTTCGTTAGATATTTTTGCCATTTTCGGTTTAATATTATTACAGACTTTACAGTTCACATTTCTTCTGTGTGCAGTGTATTGTATTATTTTTTCATATTGTGTTAAAATTAAAAAATCCGGATAATCTTAATTTTTTCTAAAATGATGAAATCAAAAGTTTTAAGTAGATCAGCGAAAAGAAAGAAGAAAGAGCAGCAAACAAAAAATATTTTACTAACTAATAAAAAAATCAACAATTTATTTAGATGCATTTGACCTGGTAAGTGCAAAGCATTCAAATTATTATAGTTATAATTGAATACCTACATCAATAAATGTTATTTTCAAAACTTAACATTTTTAAAACTAAACTTATTATATAATATACTTATCAATCAATAATAATTTGAACCTTTAACTTGGCCATTTGTTTAAAAAGAATTATCTTTTTAATAAACAAGAATGAAATAATTGATATGTTATAATTTTTAATCAATGAATTAAAAAAACTACTCTTTTATTAACTATTAAAAATAAAATACTTTTATTAAATAAGTATTTTATTTGCAAATTTGTTATATACCAGTTTTTATTAAAAATTGTATTTTCATAATATTATTATAATGACAAAGAAGCCAATGGTTTAGCTGAGAGCCAGAGTGATATTGCGCCACATGACATTACCCTCACCACACAAATACCCTCACCACACAAAAATCTTTACAGGTGCCTCAAAATCCCCCAATGGAACCGGATTCGCATTCATAGAAAATAACAAAACTTCAATGTTCAAACCTCCTCATGAAACCAGCATTCTTTCTGCTGAAAGTCAAGCCATCCAAAATGCAATCTCACACGCGATGGCCTTAGTGTCCAAAGAAATACTTATAATTAGTGACTCTCTTAGTGCTCTCCTAGCCCTCGAAAATCCTTACCCGAAAAATGAAATAATTCAATCCATCCAAGAAAAGTTATCAAACTCAAGGAAAAAAATCGAATTTCTATGCGTCCCCTCTCACACTGGCATAAATGGCAACAAACTAGCTGACAAGGCAGCCAACGAAGCAATATTATCACCCAGCTTAGTATTAATAAACCAAATAACATTTCAAGACGCACTCATAAAAATAAATAAGCTAACTAAAAGTCTCTGGCAAGACTCGTGGGAGAAGACTTCAAACACAAATAAACTAAAAGAAATTAAAACATCAATCGACCCATGGAAAACTCCTCCACCCTCATCCAGGCACGAAGAAATAGTTACCACAAGAACTCGAATTGGACACTCCCGTCTAACACACTTGCACCTCATAACAAAAGAAGACGGCCCGACCTGTGAACTCTGTGACAAAGTGCTGACAGTCAAACATATCACACTTGAATGCCCCAAGTTCATCAACTCCAGACAAATTCTCGGAAACCCATCAACAATGCAACAGGCACTTGGCGAAGAGAACACCAAAAATATATACAACTTTTTCAAAAACATAGGCTTAGCAAAACTAACTTAGAAAAATTATTAATAATTAAATAATTAAATGTACATATATCCTACAAACTCCATCTATTGTTAAACATAATGTATCCCCATAGTTGTAAGACCAATACTCAATTAATAATATTTTGTAATTTTTACAGGCTAATAACCTCAAGAGTTGAAGCCTTATTTAAATAAATAAAAAAAAAAAATGTTGTGCTCGTATTTGTTTATTTTAAATTCATTACATTTAAAATTACCAATTATGATGCACTTTTTAGTTTTTACCATGACGGGTTTCAAAAACTTCAGTAATATTTAGTATTTCGGTATATGTATTATGTTTACTCAAACGTTCTCTAAGTAGACTGATTTACCAGGTAAAATTATAAAATACCTTTAATTCTATGTTTTCAAACGTTGTGTCTATCTTTATTTATACCCAAACATGTTGGCTTTTAGGTGCATGTGCGATGTGCCTAAATGACAATCACTCAAAATAATACGGCCAATGGGGTGAGGGGGGGGCATGGTAGAAACCCCCCTTGGCTACACCACTGCATTAGAATTTAAACAAAATAGAAAAATAGTGATTGAAATACTTGTATAGATTTATAAAATTAAAAGTATAAATATTATTATAAATAAAATGAAATGGAGCGTTGCGAGAAACATTTTTTTTAGTGATTTAATTGGTAAATTGTGGATGGCCTACTGGCCTGGATAAATTTCAATCTCCCGGCCTGAATTTTGTTCCCACTCCACCCCTGAATATATGTATCGTATGCTAATGATTATTGATATATATTGTCTTAATGACGAATAAACCAGGTTAAAACGTCTACTCTCGTTTTAATTTCAGCTTACATAAAATATATTTATTAATTCAAACTTTGTTCGTTAATCATTATGTCAATTCTATATTAATATTAGTTATTAAGTATGATAATGTGTTTACTGTATGTACTGTACTGAGCTCAATAGGACGTATATATTCTATAAAATATAAAATATAGGCATTAGGGTGACATTTAACTAATTAAGTTATAAAGCTGTATTTAATAGAACCATAAAAAAGTCATTAAGTTAAAAGAAGAAAATTAATATAATTATTTTCATTTGAATAGTTTTTCTACAAATATATTTCGTTATAACAATCATAATTGTATTTAAATAAAAAAAATATAACATTTTAACAAAATGCAATTATTCAACTCATGGACAGAGAACTTTCAAGCCAGGCGCATTACAATACAATACAAAACATATTTATTCATTCTGTTAATTTTAATTATTTATTCCATAGTTTCTCCAATAAACGTCAAATAGTGTCATGTAAAATCAAAAATTAACTGAGTATTTATAACTTCATATGTAGGTTAAGCCGGGAGTCAGGAAGGAACCGGGAGGGTATGTGTATGTCTATATGAAGGAAAGAGATGTAGAGACAATTTAATTCGTTGGAACATAATCAGGATCATAGTAGATCGTGCTCAACTTTTCCTTAGCCATCTGCTCATCGATCCAGTTTCTGAACAATGCCACATCCACGTACACGCCGGGTGTCTCGGTACCGCATCCGATTCCCCACGCCACGATTCCGGCCTGTTGGAACTGTTTAGGTCTATTCTCAATTGGACACATCAGAGGACTTCCACCGTCTCCCTATTCATATAATATAATTTATAATTATAAACAAGAGGTTATACACACAATTATATAATATTAGTCATTAGGCCAGGAAAATACATCGCAAATAGACTTGGAAACATACCTAATATTTTGTAATATTTAAATATTAAATGGTGCATCATGTTACACGTTGTAAGAGGCATTATAGTAGCCAAATATAACAATGTGAGATCTATACGAGGTCATATTATATAGAAAAACGGTTTAGAAAAAGAACCACTAAACCTACAGTCATAGCAGGACTGTCCCGAACGGAGGGTGTAAGGAGTGTCCTACCACCATGCGTTCAAATTTATATATCAGTTAGCACATTAATAAATTTAGTATTTGCGTTGGCACTCGGAAAATATAAATTTTTTTAAAAACATCCATAGATTTGTATTTTAGATTCTGAGTTTTAAAATTTAATGATTTTACAATTTTTAAAATAACCCTTGTTTGTACAATATAATATTGTATAATGTTTAAATTTCAGGGCCGGATTGGTATGTATCGGCCTATCGAGATTTTCACTTCTAAGCGGCCTATTTACATATTCAGAAGTTCAAAATTATGTCTATAATTATTACGAGCTTATAGGTGGCCCAATCATATTTTAAACATGAATTTATTTTCACTCACACTCACACGACCGGCCCACCGAGATTTTCTCGGTAGCTCACCTAACCAATCCGGCCCTGTCAAATTTCAAACCTAAAATAATAGTAAATTAAGAAACTCCATTTAATTAAATAGTTTCAATGTGAAGGATGTTTCACTAAAAATCTGTTTCATGAATTGGTTGACAAGCTATAACTTACTATACACGTAGCCAGTAAGTACTTAAGTACATTCAATATTTTACTTTGCTTATTTAAGATTTTTAATTTACAGGACATTTGAAAAATGTTTAGAATATTTTACTCTAAAATAAGTTAATCTTTATTAACCTTTTTTTTTATTTTAGATACTAAAATACCAAATACATTATAATTATTATTATATATCTCAACAAACGTTTTTACCAAACTCGTAGGCTGTCTTATATGAGACTATAGCGGCAGATATTGTTATATAATATTATTATGTTATAAACTTACTTGACAAGTATCTTTGCCTATTTCCCCACCGGCACAGATGAAATCCTCCGGCAATATGTAATCCACACCCAACCTGGTCTTTCTTAACAGTTCCAAGCACGTAGTCCGTGGAACGATCGGCAAATCTATTTTTTTCATAATTACTTGATTTACGCCTAATTTACCTGTATAACAACGAATAGAAAAAAAATGTTTATATAATATATTATACGTAATACGTATACAAAATATTATACCTATTCTTGTGAAGCTGAACGTTTCGCTAAAGGTGTACACATAGGGGTATTTATAAATGTCAAATGGGGGAGAAGAGCACAAACAAAAACATTGAATTATAATTATAATATTTTTTAATATCATTGCATATATTTATATACACTTAAACACTTAACACACTCCACGAAAAAAAAAAGTATTTGATTTTAGGATAAATGCCTTTTTTTCTTCGCAGTTATTTTTCTTATATAATACCAGACATAGATGATGTATAAATTATATTAGTTAATATTTTCCAATTCTTACCGAATTCTTTTTTGCCCCAACCACTGGCGTAGCATCTATTAGAAAATATGTAATTCGGACTGGGCAAACAGATAGTTCCCACATTTTTACTGAGTGAGAACGGTTTGATGACAATGATCAGCGCCACGTCGTTCAATAATTCGTCAGGCTCGAAATCTGCATGATTAATTATTTTCAGAGCTTGGCCGTCTTGTGATGGTAACGGTTCGTTTTCCGTTTGTGTATCCCATTCACCAGCGCGAATTACCAGATCATTCGGGTTTTTGCTTTTGTGGAAAATAAAAAACATACTAACATTATTAATTATAATCAATAATACAATAATGTAATATAGTATATGTGAAAACTGCTATCTTATGTTCCGCTATCCATTTTAAACGTACGCAAAATATACTAACTGAATTATGTGGTTGGATATTACTATAACTATAACGTGCATAAAATGATACGATTTATTATTATATACAGATAATAGTTATACATCATTATATCAGGATATATTTATATTTTATTAAATTACGTAATTGTCATTTTTTAGAAAATAATTTTCCTGTCCTATTGGGTAACGAAAATGTTTGAATCCGTTTAAAATTTACAGTGTCTGAGAACGATACGAGTTTTAATTTTTAGGATCAATAATACATATTATAACTGTAATAACTTTTAACATTACAAACAGAACGCTGACTGAAGAAAGAAGTGTGAAAACGCGATTGAAAATTGTACACAATATTAATATTATTAATATAGTTATATTTATTATAAAATTAATCATTGGAATAATCAATTTCAAACAAATAACTCTCTAGAAAACATAATGTTTGGAATGTTCGTTAAAAATTATTTTGTAAAGAAACGTATTAAATATATTGAAATTTCGACGGAAACCATACCATTTTTGTTCATATACGTTTCGAAGGTACAAATCAGTTTAAAGAATGTATGCATTAACAATAACTTATGCCATTGTCAGTATGCGTTCGACTGCCAATGGCCACGTAATTTAAGAGTAATAGTTTAAGCAATACTTTAAATCTATATTTTTATACCTAAAACAAACCTAATGTCCACAGTTTAAAATTCGTATAGTAGCAATGGTTCTTTGACCAGGATATAAGAAATCGGGGAAATTTGAGTATGGCAGTCTAAATTGAAAATTTGTTCTTATAACACATGGTATCACATTTAAAACCTGCGTAAAAAAAGTGAGTGCGTGTAAATACTCACACAAATTGGACATACGATTAGGGCATGAAATGATTTTTGAAAAAAGAAAAATTGTGGTAAGTCGCGTTCATTATTTTAAATCAACGTCTTCCTTAATACATTTTTGGGGTTTTTTCCTGTACATACTACATTAGACTAGTTATATAAAGAAATCGTATTAAACCTCCGGAAAGGAAGGGACATGCCCGAGTTAGATACCTTAAAATCCCGTAGAGGCCAATTAAAAGCCCAGCTAACAAGATTTGTAAAACATCTGGAAAATGTTGACAACAATTAAGAAATCAATCTAACCGAGTTGAAGTGCCGCCGAGGATGTCGGACAAGAATTTGAGCAAGTCCAATGTGCAATCGAATTGTTACAGAACGATGAAGAAAATGAAGTAGCAACGACCTACCACGTGGATTTTGAAGAAACATATTTTAAAGCCCCGTTTTAATTTGGTGTACGAAAAAAGAACGACCAAATTCAAAGTCAAAGTAACATCGATGTTATGGTTAGTAACGAAGCAGGCAACGTTGCTGTTCCGGTCGCACAGGTGACAACGAGTAATGGTAGTGGATTCTGTTTTAATAACTCTAATGCACCAATGCAACTAGCAGCAATATTATTAAATAATATTATTCTATTACTATTATTATATAATTCTATCGTCAATATGCCTTTAAATATCAATCAAGCGCATAAAAAAAAGTAATAGTTTAAGTAATGCTCTAAAACTATATTTTTATATTTAAAACAAGCCTACAGTAAAGTAACAATAATATATTATTTGCAAGTTTCAGTAGAACTTTTTAAATACAACAAAAAATAATAATAAGTTAAAATGTTACCCTTTCACGCAATGGAATGCAGTCAACACGACTCTTGGGTGAATCAATGAACCACCGCAGATGTAAGTTTTAGATTGGTTAGCTTCTAATTTAAGAATTGCCATCATCCAGGGAAACTCGCCAAATTGTGCTTCGTTGTGGGATTCTCCAGTTATTGTGAATTTTACGCCAAGAGGGTTCCAATGGCCACATATCGTACGATGTTCAGGGTCAGGTATTTCTGTAGGTTTTGTTGATTTTATTGGATCGTAGCAACACACATCAACGGAGTTGGGACACCGATCTTTGTTAATCCTGTAGATTAAATACAATAAAGTTAATTTATGCCTAACAGAACGAAGAATGCACTCAGAGAATATATAAATATATTCAGTTGCCTGTTTTCCTACTAGAAAAATCATAATATAAACATTATTTTGGTGAACATTTCAAGTGTCTAAAGTTATTAGCTTTTGAGTTACACCCATAAAATAAAATCAATTCTTACAAAAATTAAATCTGTGTAAAATTTACCATTTTTTTTAAAAATTTTTTTATTGTCTCCTCGAAGAAATATAAAACCACTGGGAATTTTCAATATTGACCTTCTGAGTGCACCAACTATATTCATTTTTTTATCAGAAAATAATTTTCTGATGCCAAAAATCTTTTTTAAAGCTTTTTTACCTCCTCCAATGTTGATGTCAGAAAAAAAACACACACCATTGTGAATAAAATACATTAATTCACTACGCTCAAAAGCTAAAAGTTTTGAAACTAGTTTCGCGTAGTACTTTTACCCTCTCCAGTACCAAGAAGACCCACTTTTCTATCGGTAAAATATTGAAGTAGAAGGTTCTGCATAATTTACTATAAAAAGTGAATTTCAAAGTTCAAACCCCTCAAAAAAAAAATTATAACGATTTTTCCCCCTTTTACTGTGTAAACTATTATGTGCAACGCTTTAAAAAAATTTCAAATAACACTAAAGCTAGATATACTGGCTCAAACTACTAAACTGCTGTACAAAAATCGCCGAATTTTAAAAATAATTTTATTACATCACAATCTTGAAATACAATGGAAAAAAAATATCGGAGAACTTATAAATTCTTTAGCTTTTATGGGCTAAATACAGTTTGATACATTTAATAACAAATTTGATAATGGAATTGGACAGTTGAAAAAAACTAAGATTTAATATGAAAAAATTATGAATGAAAATATACGTTTATCAAATGAAGTTTTGAATTTAAAATCAAAAATATTGCTAGTTAATAATATATAAACATTTCAATATAGATATAGATATTTATGCAAGGGAATATATAACTATGGTAATTAGTAGTTGCTACTAGTAATTATATAGGTACCACCGATCAATATGTACATGTCTTGTTAAGAGAGGGCCCAATATTATTGTAGGCACCTCCTGTAGTATTTAATAATATATACCAATAAGTTGCGCTGCAAATGATAACAACAAAGTTCTTGTAGAAAAAAATGCATTAACTAAAATTGCAGTAACTACAGTATAAATAATGCTTTAAATTGTATGAAGTGTTAATTACTGCGTTTTAGTCTAGGAAAGGGATGAATTTTTCAAATGTACTGTTGTATAATAAAATAGCAATTGGCTTAATTGCTTAGCTTATTGTTTGCAGGTAGCAAGACCGTTGATGTGAGGGATAACTTAGGATGTTTGATAAAATATAGACTCGTTGAAAAGTTAAAGTTGTTTATTGTAAATATTCTTCAGAAAATAGACTAAGTTCAAAATGACAAAATCGTTATACTGTCTCTCGCGAAGGTGCTCCTATGGACGATTGTAAATCACGTCTGGTTAGGCCGTTTCAGGTCTGGTTTTATAAGACTTTCTTACTCTCCTACCTTCCCCCTGTCTACTGACTTATCCGTAGTCCCACAGGACGTGTGTCAATTTATTATCGGTACATTCTCACGTCTAGTCGTTATGAGAACCGTATCCCATTATCGTATATTATAATATATGTTATACACCATCCGTTAATATTTAGATACTATGCATATAAGTAATAACCATATATTATCATGTCCATATGTTTATACTGTACGGTTGTATATATGATGTAGGCTTTTTTTGATAAGTGTTCAGAAATGCGTATTGCGTTTTAAATAATGCGCCTAAAATAATAATGGCCATCTGGTTACTATTTTCTTCACTTGTTCAGGCGAGACTGTAGGACCTATAGAATGCGGCTCCAAGATCGCCTCGCCGGCTCGCCGTCTCGTTGTATTCCCACAGCGTTATTTATATGTTAATATTTAACTATACTTTCATGTTATCTAATATACGTAAAGATGGAACGGATTGTAATAAGAGTATTGTATATTATGATCCGTTACAGTAGATACAACATTTCCATATTGAATTTTAAGCAACAAGATGTCGTTTTTTCAGTATTTAAACTGTATGCAAAAATATACTATATCATTAACAATATAATACAATACGTTACTGCTTTTCCCAGCCACCAGGGCAGGACTAAAGTTAGGTATTAGAATATTCTATGTCATTCTAGTCCTATAAATATAAAAATTATAGCGATAAGACATACCTAATGTCTATAATTATTGGTTGGCGAGCTACATTAACTGTCTTGTTTCTGCATAAATTGTGTGGTACACATGTACACCGATCTGATGGTGGTGGTGGATGTGGAGGTGAAAGAAACAATGACCAAATTTTCTTATCGAGATTATTCCTTTTCACATCATTTTTTGAAGTCGCTTTTGATTTCATTGATTCATTGCAGCACACGTCCAAGATATCAGAGCACATTACATCTCCTCCAAACCTGTAGATTAAATGCATAGATGCTCATTTATGCTAAACAGAACGAAGAATGCAGAGAATACATAAATATATTAAGTTGCTTGTTTTTATACAACAAAAACACTAATATAAATATTTGGTGCAAATCTCAAGTGTCTAAAATTATTAGTTTTTGATTTACACAAAATTCATTTTTTAAAAATTGGGTTTGCGTAAAAACAAGGCATCATTTATTTTATTTTTTCCAACACTTTCTAAAACTACCAAGCATTTTCAATTTTCACCTCATTGAACGCACTAACTACATTCACTTTTTATTGGAAAAGATACTGATGTCGAAAATCGAATCTTTTATAATACCCCAAATGTTGATGACAGAAAAAAATACAAATCATTGTAAATACAATACATTATTAATTCTTTACGTTCAGAATCTATAATTTTAAAACTAGTTTCGCGTAATAATCCATTTTTACTTTTTCAATCTGCCCAATACCAAGTAGATTCACCTTCCTATAAGATAAAATACTGAAGTAGAAGATTGAAGCATTTTTTTATTATAAAAAATGAATTCCAAATTTAAAACCACCTCAAAGAAAATTCATTTATTTCATTGTAAAATCAACAAGCCTCAACTATAATCTAAAATAACACATAAAAATGGGTTCTTCTGAACCTACAATTTGATATGTTATGAATTAAATGTGAATTCATACCGACTATTAAGTAGTTCAATATAGTCAATATAATATGAAGATTACTTGAGTACCAGGCTACCAGCCATGTGGTTCCACTGTGCTTTATAAATATTATTACATAATTTACATTATTTTTTTTTTTCACAAAATTATGTAGCTTTATATTTGTTAGCGATCGATATATTTATCGGATTACAAATGGTATGAACGTTTGCAGTCTTTTTAACATAAAATTGTGTTGACATGTGAAATCACACCACAGACCAAAGTTAGAATATTCTATGTGATTCTAATCCAATAAATATAAAATTATAGTTACCTATAACTTATAAGACATACGTACCTTTTGTTACCTTTACCACTTGTAAAAATCGTTCCGTTTCCGCACGAATAGTATGGTACACATTTACATGTATCCGATGACAGTGTTGGAGGTTTAGGTGTAGAATACATTTCCCAAATCATCTTATCAATAATCTTATCCTTTTCTTGAGGCTTTTCTAATATCATCGATTCATTGCAGCACACATCCAAGATATTAGAGCACTTTAAATCTCTTCCAAACCTGTAGATTAAATGCATAAATGCTCATTTATGTCTAACAGAACTATGAATGCACTCAGAGAATACATAAATATATTAAGTTGCCTGTTTTTATACTAGAAAATCAATAATTTAAATGTTTGTTGACAATTTCAAGTATCGAAAGTTATTAGCTTTTGAGTTACACCAAAAAATTTAAATCAATTTTTTTAAAAATAGGTTGGTGTAAAAACTAAAAAGTACTGGTTTTTTGTTTTTCCAACTCTTTTAGATTCTGAGCGAAGCGATGAATGTATTGATTTTACAATGATGTGAGTTTTTTTTTATTTTTTTTTTTATTTTTGGGTCTGTCATCACCTTTGAAGTGCTTGGATTTTCTTCAATAGTAACTTTTCTGATAGGAAAGTGAATCTAGTTGGTACTTTCGGGGGTCAAAAGTAAAAATTTCCCAGTAGTTTTCACAAGCGACGTGAAAACTAAAGAAAAATTAAGGAAAAACGGGAATTTTTACGCAAAATCTGTTTTTGAGAAAATCGATTTTGGTTTTTGGTGTAACTCTAAAACAAATGACCGCAGGGACATGAAATTTTGACTGAATGTTTATATTAGCATTTGCTATAACCATAAAATTTTGAAAATATTTTGACTCTTTTTGAGCTGTTTACGGACATTGTCAGTTTTCAATTTTTTTAGTTTTTTTTTCTGTAAATATCAATAAAATTTTATTTTTTGGTTAAAAAAGCGTGAACATTTAATATAAAGCTTAAGATACATCGTTATAATAACAGTCAAAAACATTAAAAATACATAGGCACAAATTTTATTTATAAGCATTTAAAGTTCAAATCTTGACAAAATACGGAAAAATCACGAAAATTAGCAAATTATTTTGAGTTGAGAATTCATAAAAATTTTTCTTTTTAAATCTATGATTTTAAAATGTAATATAAGATGACTCGTGAGTTTTTCTACCTTTATCAAAAAAAAAATGTCTACAAGAAACTTAAATTAAATTTTTATAAACGTCTGAAATTTATATTTTTACAACATTTGATATTGACTCGATTTTTCATGTAACAATTTTCTTATTTTATTGTAATTAAAAATGAATGACTGTAGATACTTGAAAATTTCACTGAATGTTTATATTAGCATTTTCTATATACCATAAAATTTATAAAATATGTTGACTCTTTTTGAGCTGTTTACGGACATTGTCAGTCTTCAATTTTTTTAGTTTTTTTTTCTATAAATATCAATAAAATTTTATATGTTGAGTAAAAAAGCTTGAAAATTTAATAGAAGGCTCCTAGGTTATTGTTTCATAGGCAGATGAAAAAAATTAAAAATCCTTAGTCACAGTTTTTATTTATAAGCATTTAAAGTTCAAATTTTGACAAAATACGGAAAAATCACGAAAAATAGCAAATTATTTTGAGTTGAGAATTCATAAAAATTTTTCATTTTAAATCTAAGATTTGAAAATGTAACATAAGATTACTCATAAGTTTGTCCACCTTTATTAAAAAAAAAAAAATGTCTAGAAGAAACTTAAATTAAATTTTTATGAGCGTCTGAAATTTATATTTTTACAACATTTAATATTTACTCGATTTCTCATGTAACAATTTTCTTATTTTATTGTAATTGAAAAACGAATGACTGTAGATACATGCACATTTTACTGACTGTTTATATTAGCATTTTCTATACACCATACAATTTTGAAAATATTTTGACTCTTTTTGAGCGGTTTACGGACATTGTCAGTTTTCAATTTTTTTAGTTTTTTTTTCTATAAACATCAATAAAAATTTTTTTGTTGGGTGAAAAAGCGTGAAAATTTAATATAAAGATCCTGATATATCGTTCTAATAGCAGTTGAAAAATATTAAAAATACATAGGCACAATTTGTTTTTATAAGCATTTAAAGTTCAAATTTTGACAACATTTATCAAATTTATAATTTATTAATTATTTTGTAGTTAAAAATGTATAAAATGTATAACTTGTATGGCTAAGGATTGAAAATTTAAAACAAGGCTCCACGTAAATAGGTTATATATTATAAATTACTTTATTCACAATAATATCATCAAATATACTTGGTAATATCATAGGCTGACTGACCGTTTTCGCTCAGAATCGTTTTTCTTATACAATGATATTATATCATTGAATTCAAATTTAACACCATCCATTACAGTCACCCACTTATAACCTACTGTACAGCAGAGCGACATCCACTTATCCACCTTTTTTTTTAACTAATGGATATTTTAAATTGTTATCTCCTGATTGCACCAACTATATTTACTATTTAATCATAAAAGATGCTAAGGTCAAAAATCTGAGCTTTTTTTACCCCAAATGTTGACGACAGAAAAAAAAACACTCATCATAGTTAATATAATACATTCATTCGTTACGCTCAGAATCTAATAGTTACAAATGCATACAAATGGTATAAACAATTGCAGTCTCTTTAACGTCAAAATGTGATGAAATTTGAAATCACACCACAGGCCAAAGATAAAAAATTCTATGTCAATCTAGTCCTTTAGGTAAATATACAATTATAGTGATAACTAATAAGACATACGTACCTTTCGTCTATTAATCCTTTACCACTTGTAACAATCATTCCGTTTCCGCACAAATAGTATGGTACACATTTACAAGTATTCGATGGCATTGTTTGAGGTATAAGTGTAGACATCTCTACCAAAATTGTCTCATCGATTTCTTGCGTTGTCAAATCCATATCATTAGACGCTTTTGATTTCATTGATTTATAGCAACACTTTACATCCTTGCCATCGCACTTTAAACCTCCAGACCTATAGATTAAATGCAAAGATGCTCATTTATTCCCAACAGAACGAATAATGCACTCAGAGAATACATAAATATATAAAGTTACCGATTTTTATACAAGAAAAACCCTAGAAAAAATATTTGGTGAAAATGTCAAGTGTTTAAAACTATTGATTTTTGAGTTACACCAAAAAATTAAAATACATTTTTCCACAATTAGGTTTGCATATAAAGTAGGTACCTACCATTTTATTCACTTTTTTTCCCCAACACTTTCTATTCAACAATTTTCAATATTGACCACCTAAATTCACTATCTACATTCACTTTTTTATCGGAAATGATGCTGATGCATTTTTTATTATAAAATCGAATTCCAAATCATAAAACTCCTCAAAATAAATTAACTTACATCATTGTAAAATCAACAACCTATAATCTAAAATAACACATCAAAATGGTTTCTTCTGAACCTACAATTTGATATGTTATGAATTAAATGTGAATTCGATACCGACTAATTAAGTAGTTCAATATAGGCAATACAATATGAAGATTACTTGCGTACTAGGCTACTAGCCTTGTAGTTGCAATGTGTTTTGTAAATAACATTATAATTTCATGTTTATCATAATAATATTATATTATAATATTTATATTTGTGATCGTGCTTGCCTATAACACATAACTTTCGCACGTATACATGCCACACTGACACACCTCAGAACGTTTTTTTTTTTTTTACAATATTGTAGTTATGTTCTTGATTGCGAATGATATACTTTATCTGATTACAAATGGTATGAACGTTTGCAGTCTCTTTAACATAAAATTGTGTTGACATGTGAAATCACACCACAGACCAAAGTTAGAATATTCTATGTGATTCAAATCCAATAAATATAAAATTATAGTTATAACTTATAAGACATACGTACCTTACGTCTATTAATCCGTTACCACTTGTAACAATCGTTCCGTTTTCGCACAAATAGTATGGTAAACATTTACATTGATCCGGTGTAGCATCCTGTCCTTTACCAGAAACTACAGTCACTGTAACTTGTAACAGCAATGTGACAGACAATAATACAGATAACTAAAATCAGAAAAAAACAAACAATTATTATTATTAATAATTTGTTATTATACTACAAAATAATAAATATCTATTTTCCTATCGTAGAAAGTATGTTCCAAGATATTATTCAAATTTATTAATCATTACCTATTTATTATTGTATCTCAATTCACAAAATGCAATAGTATGAATCCATGATTTAATACTTAGATAGGTACTGTTTAATTTTAAATCCAAAATAATAACAGTGACTATAAAAAGGCTATAACAAATACTGAAATACCTATTAATACTTATTATGTTTCTAATAACCTTTTCAATAACGAAGCAATTGCATTCAAATAATAAAATGATAATAACTTATAAGTAGATACACTATTGATAACTAAGTGTACGGGTAAATTATATAACTATTGTGATTTGTGATCATCTCAAGTCTATCATCAATTCAATATTTTTTTCCGGTTTTACTTTATTTCAGTCACTTCTATATTGTTGTAATAGTACTTCTTGTGAAATAATATTTAACAATTAAATATTATTATACAGTAGTTAGGTATAGTAGCAGTTATATTATAACTGATTTGTCGTTATGATATTTATATGTTAATATGAAATATATTAACTTAACTGTACCTTTGGTTTTGAGTATAGCCCATTTTTATATGTTAAAACTTTTTTAAACCTATTGTATTCAATGTATATTTATCAAAACAATTTGTACCTACGATAGCTTATTAGTTTTATTGTTTCATAAAGAGTAAGTAAATATGAACGTTTAATACTATGTGGATAACATTACTAAAAATCTCTGTGTCCAATGTTCATACTTCATCTTATGTTTAGTAAAAAACTAAATATTAAAGAGTTCCATACTTCCATATTGATTTTGAGAAATCTATCCATAATGCTATAATACATTTTTATCCCGATTGTAAAATTATGACTTGTATTTTTCACTTGGCACAAAATTTGTTTTGGCATATTTAAACATATAGGTAATCAATTATTTATCGAGTAGTTGATAACAAAAAAAAAAAATTCAAAAATTGGGAATTGGCTGAAATATTGTTTTGGTTTCTAATATTTATCCCCAGAAGAAACAAAAATAGAGAATGCCTTTACATGATTGATGGGTATCGGTTTCCCCAAAGTTTGATTTTTTATTTTCTCTTTACGTTCTTGAAATGTATACTTTCTAAAATCAACATATTATAACTCTACGTTATTATCAGTACACCCAAAATATAATCCATAGACACAACGAGTATTTGAGATTAATGATACCGGAATGTCTGATTCTTTTTTTTTTAGCGTTTTCAGTTAGATATTGGATATTCACCTGTAAATGAACGAATTCTAATAGAACGGTTTTCTTATTTTGTTGGTATTCAAAAACTAATAACCTTAGGTCCTTTAATTTTTAATAAAATGTTTATCTTTTAATTTTCTATAAGTGATAATATTTTCAAAATATTATGATTAGTTTTGAGCTGTTTGTGTATATTTTCAATTTTCATTAATCAATAGTTTTCTATTCTATAAATGTCATTGGTTAAAACTCCTAAAAAAGGTTGCTCAAAAATAGTTAAAATAGCAGTTAAGAAATATTAAAGATCTATATGTCTTTTTATTACACTTTTTTAAGTTCAAACTTTGACAAAATTTATCAAAATCTCAAATATTTTCAAATTATTTTTGTAGTTATTTTTGTGTTTTCAAATTATTTTTTACTAAGAATTGAAAACTAAAAACAAGGATTTTCTTAAATAGTTCATGCTGTAACCAATATATATGAAAAGCTTTCAAAAGTGACGTGAAAAACAAAAGAAAAATTAAAGAAAAACGGGAATTTTTACGCAAAATCTGTTTTCGGGAAAATCGAATTTGGTTTTTGGTGCAACTCTAAAACAAATGACTGAAGGTACATGAAATTCTGACTGAATGTTTATATTAGCATTTTCTATACACCATAACATTTTCCAAATATTTTGACTTATTTTGAGCTGTATACAGACATTTTCAGTTTCCATTTTTCAGTTTTTTTTTCTATAAATTTCAATCAAATTTTATCTGTTGGGTAAAAAAGCTTGAAAATTTAAAGGAAGGCTCCTAGGTTATTGTTTCAAAGGCAGATGAAAAAAATTAAAAATCCTTAGTCACAGTTTTTATTTATAAGCATTTAAAGTTCAAATTTTGACAAAATTTATCAAATTTATAATTTAATAATTATTTTGTAGTTAAAAATGTATAAAATGTTCAACTTTTATAGCTAAGGATTGAAAATTTAATACAAGGCTCCACGTAAATAGTTTATATATAAATTACTTTATTCACAATAATATCATCAAATATACTTTGTAATATCATTGGCTGACTGACTGTTTTTGCTCAGAATCGTTTTTCTTATACAATGATATTATATCATTGAATTCAAATTAAGCACCATCCATTACAGTGACCCACTTGCAACCTACTGTGAAGCAGAGCGACACGTTTATTTTGTCATGTTTTTTAGTTGTTTTTCTATAAATGTCAATACAATTTTATGTGTTTGGTAAAAAAGCTTGAAAATTTAATACAACGCTCCTAGTGCATCGTTACAGTGGTAATTGAAGAATATTAAAACTCTAGTCACAATTTTTGAAGTAAAACTTCTTTCTCGAGGTGTGGGTGGAAAAAAAATCGTAACGAAAAATAAAATGACACGTTTGTGTACCACCATAGTAACGAATAAAAAATGATAATATTATAAGGACTACGCTAACCACTCAGAATTGTTTTTCGTATACAATTGTTTATCATTGTATTCAAATATAACACATCCATTACAACTTCTGTACAGCAGAGCGGTACCAACTTGTCCGCCTTTTGAACGTTTTTATAAATAGTTTATACCGTAACCAAAAAATCTAAAATATATTTATATAAACAGTTATTTAATATGTACGAAAACCATACTAAACTGATATACTAGTGATAGTGCACTAACTATGGTATACAATATTATTGTTGGTTGTTTAAATTTCACCTCCAGAACGAGCATTCACGTGTATGATTTCATCACAACATACAATTTTAGTAGATTTTCTTTCCGTTTGAAATTAAAATTCAATATAATATGCATTAATATTATACAGGGTTTTCATCAACGGGCTTGGCTAAACGCTTACGCAATCAAAAATATCACATATTTGTTATATAAATTAAATTTTGTATACTTTCATAATTTCACATATAATTTGTCATTTTTATAAGTACAAACAATAAACCGTACTTATTATAGATTCTGAGAGGAGTAATTTTAGTTATTATTTTATAATACAACACAATATTATTGGTACCAATATGTTTGGTATTTTGGTACAAAACTAACTTTTCATCAAATTTCGCATAATATGGTTCGATGTCGGGAAGTTGGTTAGTGATGAACCACAATATCATGCAAACATTTGTAAACAGTTTTTATAATTATTCAATGTACAGCTATGTTAAATTTATTTTATATATTTGAAAGAAAATAAATTTAAGCTACCACTACCACCTAGTAAATTTTTTTTTTTTGGACACAATTTGTAGAAGCTAACAATTTTAGTAGCCATTATGTAGAAATGTAGAAAAAAGATTTCCAGAAAGTCGTTTTTAAAAGTTTCAACAGTGGCGTAAATTAAGTCACTAATATTTCTTTATTTTTAAATACTCGCACGCACTCCAGCCATGTAATTTAAATTGTATACAATTTATTATTTAATACAAAGTTCATAATATAATGATAATTTATTTTATACTTTTTTACTTTACTAGACAAAAAAACAAATGTTTTTTCAGTATGTCATAAAAACTATTACATGAGTAATATATTTTTTTGTTTGTTTGCTATGAAAAGGAAAAACATATTATATACCCATCTAAAAACCTTTTTTAATTCTTAGGAAAAATATAAGTATAAGTGTAGAATGATAAGTATAGGTACTAAATTAATTAACTAATATTATATATAAAACATTAACTCATAACATGTCTATAATACCTAATTATTAAGTATAGGTTATAGATTATATTAATAGAAAAGTACCTACATAAAGAAACCAATAATGACGTTAATTATGAAAAAAAACCATTGTATTAATTAATATTAAATGTGAATATTATCATATGTACCATTGTACCTACTCTCTGCTTGTACTAGTAACTGTATCTCTGAAGATATAGTGTACCTATAATCTATATAGAAAACATACCTACCTATTTATAGTAGCGTATGGTATTGATTTATAAATTATAAATTAATAACCAATGATAACTATGATATTATAATTTATGAAAAGTATAAAGTTATTAGTGTAATTAGTATACGGATTATTACTATATAATAGTCACATAAAAACAGATTTAAATGTGAAACAAAAAATATTAAATATATTTAATATTAATTATACAATAATAAAATTTAGCTCTTTCCTGTCCTCCATAAACTAATTATACTCGTACATTCGGGGGAATATTTAAACATTGTGAAGCCATAATTCATTATGTGGTTGGTTTCAATTTCAATAATTACGTAAAATACTAAAATATATTATTTAAAAGTAGTAAAGTATAATCTCTTGAACTGCTCTGTATACGTGCATCACGGGATATATTGGTTTTATTTTTGTTGTTAATTTCCAATGACAAAGTACGTTATTATTGCCCGTAATTGGTTTCAGATAAAACGTCAGTCAGGGAATACCCGAGTTCAAGTTCAAGTGATAATATTATATATTATTGAACTCGAATGAAATATTTATGATAAAAAATTCCATAAATTTGTTTCTAGTGTAAACTGATTTTAGTTTTAGATTTTTTTCTACGCTTTTAATGATGGAACATAGCCACATCGGTTAATAGGTGCTAGGAGGTACAAATGTACGATGTACTAGTCAGTCAAAAATTAAACTAACTGAGCACTGAAATTGGACACTTGTGATATGGTTACTTAGCAAATAAACATAAAAATTTGTTAAGTTTTTAACTACAAAACAATAGTCAAATATTCGTGATTCTTACGAATTTTGTCAAGATTTTAACTTCAAACGCTTATAAAAAGATGAACATTGGCAATTTCAATACTTTAAAATATCTACAAGTGCAATGATAATTTTATTTAAGTACTATTGGAATATTTCAAGATTCTACAATTAATATTTATTATTTTTTGAATATTAAGAAGTCAAGAGGTCAAACCTATTTAATGATTATATGGTATACAAATTATCGTACTTAAATGTCTATGTATAAACTATCTAACATTTATAATATTTAACTGTATGCCATTTAAAAACTCATTATAAATATATATTATAAAACTACTTATTCTTAAAATTAAATGATTTTTTTTTTTCATTGGTCTTAAGCTCGACAATTAAGACCATTAGCTGTAGCATGGTACTGTAGGGTTTTTGGTACGGTGGGGAACGGTTGGAGGAACACGTTTTTATGTTTGGCAGAATTTCCTAGTGCCCAAGTAACAATTTTCAATCATACAGATTGATAAATATTCAATTTTCATTAAATTATTAATTTTCATTTTTAATATTTTTGAGTAACTAATTAAATATTTGAAAACTAATATGTGTATTGTAATATACTTATATATTTATAAAATATTGACTTTAATAGTATATTGTGTGGCAAGGGCGGGAAGTTAGCTATTTCAGTCGCCCAAGACTTCATCGATCACGGCAAAGGTAATGCAGGGATCTATGCAACAACTATGCTATAATTATACGACAACAATATTCCATGAAAGAAACGATTTGGTTTTATTTATTTTAAGCGTCACGCATGGAGATTATAATTTGATTATAAGATGTACCTAACCAAAAGTTTATGTTTTTTAAAGACCGACGACCGTGGTATAGATTTCAGTGTCTGTTGGTGCAGGATATACGTGCGTGAAATGTGCGCGCAGCACTTTTGGGGATTTCCACTTTACCACCCGGCACTATTAGGGATTCCCACTTTACCCCCGATGGACGGAAAAATAACGTTTTCAAACGTTTCAACCGCTATCGAACACCAAACTTTCAGTGCAGGCGTGACAAAAAATATATTTAACTCAACTATTATTCAATATTTAGCAAAAATTAAAAATATATAAATATCAATGTTAATTAACAGTGTTTTAATAATTATTTAGATCCCTAATAGATGCTAAGAAACAGAGCCACCCACCCGAAACAACCGGTTGCCCGTTGCAGTGAAAACTGCAACAACCGGTTGCACTAAAAACTGCAACAGCTTACGAATAGGTGGAACTTATGATTCATATTCATATATATTTATTATATATACATTAAACAAATTATCAAATTATCTATATCATCATTCACAATAACTGTCCCCTAAGAAACGAGCTACGAATAAATCACTTACCGGAGACGCCGAAAATCTCTTGAGTGTCGGGCCCAGCATGTCAACCGGAACGGCGTCAATCCTATTTTAAAATGTTCGGCGTGCTTGCCGTATGAAGCTATACGTCTATAGCCAAGAAACAGTAAATGCGCGACGACGTGAATGTGACAGACAGATGGACGAATGGACAGTAATAAAAATATTATTATATCGTATACAAAAATATTTTCTGGACTGCGCCGTACCGCTGGTTTAGGAGAAATGTGAAAATAATTATTTGCGATTTTGACAGTCGTCGACCAAAAACGCCGACTGCAGATGCGGTGGCTGTCTGGGATGATGGAGAGGAGCACGATGTTGTTCTACGCAAACGTATGGTGGGACAGGTGTGATTAGTGCTAATGCGCTCGATAGTACCTAGAGATAACGCGAAATCCATTGGTGGTGGTCTGGTCCTCGTATCACGTTTCAGGGACACCTGCGCTCGCTGCCCGTCATACCCCACCTAATTCAGATATGTACCGTTGAAAAGTTTCAACATTTTCATGAAATTTGAAAAAATCTAAAGGTCGTCGAAATGAAAAGTTTTGAAACTTTTCATTACCTATCAAAGAGTGATGGTTGCTATATTTTTTAAGTATACATTTTATTGTAATAAATCACTATAATTTAGTAAGGTGGTGAGATATAAAGTATAATAAATAATTTTAGTTGTGGAATAGGTATGCAAATCAAGTTAAATTTCTAAAAGTGCAAAATGAAAAGTTTCAAATTGTTCTAAAAAGTTTTATCGGGCCAGTAAAAACAATGACATTTTACATATCTGTCACCCATCTATATACCGCGCTCGATGACGACTCGCCAACCGCAGACCGGTGACCGACGATTGTAAAATGTACGATTAATAAATTTAATATTATTTTATAGTATTATGTTAGTATGTTATTATGCACGTATAACAGCTAACTAAGGCTAAGGTAAGAAGTTCCATTTCATTAACTTCTAAAGTTCTAACTTTACTAGTTTATTAATTTTATAAATAACTTAGTAAGTAATGATTTAACTAGTTTAAAAGTTAGGAAAATAATATGATAAGTTAATCATGTTTATGAAAGTCATATCTATAAGTTATAACACGTTTGTTAACTCTAAAAACTACCTACCTAATTGATAATTATTTTTTTGTTTAATTACTCAATTTAATATTATTATATACAATGTAATTACTAATTTATACGTATAAACAAATAAAATGAAAATATTCTTTGATGTAATAGTATTTTAGTTGATACAAAATTTAAAAAAATATTTAAATTTGCACAATCTTTATGTGTGTGACCTCATAACTTTAGATATGATTATACATTTAATTATCTTTTTGGGTATATTTTATATTTAATTTTAATGAATATTATACTAACATAATGTCTTAAAAACATGATTTAGCTATTTATATTCTTATTTACGTAACGATAACTAAACATGAATAATGAATATAATATGATCCAGGAATACTTTCATTGCCTATGGTGAACTGAGACTAAAGCAAATATATTTAAAAAATATAATCAAGAAATGTTGGCATGAGTTATGACAAATATAAGCCACTATATTATACTAAACAACATTTTCTAACATGTACGTATAGCAAAATATCTATATACAATATATATTATATGAATTAATGTTTGTGTGTGTGTGTGTGTTTGTGTCCTATATTATATGCATTCCTAAACCGATCATCCGATTGCAATGAAATTTGGTACAGAGATAGATTAGACGTGTGGGGAGAATATTATTAGGCTGATTTAAAAACGTTAAATTAGAGGTTTAACCCGGGGAGGTTCTCAATCAGAGATTTTGAGATTTACGATAGCAATGTTTATTTTGTACTTTTGTAAAAATGGTTGATATTCTTTTTTAATAATAATAATTATATGTGCCTGTTGGTGAAACTTGTTTTGCATTGTTTTTTTCTGATTTTTTCTTTTTTTCTTTTCCTTCTTTATCTATACAAACGAATGCTTGGTTTTTTTTTATTCATTGGATTTTAGTATAGTTAGGTCAGGATTTTGTATAAATTGATTGTATTAATCCGCCACAGGTTGAATTAAGTAAAAACGACAAACTTTGTATAACTTTGATACTTATCAAACGTGTCGCAAAAAAGGTTTTCTTATGCTCAATCGTGTTATAGCCGGTAATTCAGCTACGTAGTACTATAATAATAAAATGTAAATATCATATTAAACACGGATAATATCAATGTAGATAATTTATCAATGTTTTAGTTACTCAGATAACACTATGTAATAGCTATTATATCATGAATACAACTTTACAACACTAGAGTTCTAGACACATAATGTCGGGTTATCTAAAAATATAAGCTACTATCACGTCATGATATTGTAAATAGTCGGTTTGTTGTTTTGTACTATATACGATCACAATATGATCGATCAATGGTCAAACTACGTAGATATGTGGAAAATAAAAAGTGATGACTGATGATTAATTACTAGCTTGTTTTTAACTTGATTTTAACTCGACTGGAAAAGAACGAAGCAAAAATATGATAAGCTACATCCAATGTTTGGAATTAGCCCCCCATTCACTCACCTAAAATCAAGGAAGAGCTTCCTAAAGCGTACACAAATATTGGAAAGAAATCAGGACCAAGAAATGATCGACAGATGGAAACTCTCCTTAGACAAGGAAACTTAGAAGTGGATACCGGCCGAACACCTACCTACAGGGAACAATTTAGAGTGGCCAGCGTGGACAGCAATAAATAGACTGAGAGTAGGGGTTGGGTGATCCAAAGAAAATCAAGCAAAATGGGGTATCATTCCTGATGAGGATACATATTGTGATTGTGGACAGTTTTAGACCATGTCCCACCTAATAAACTGCCCAAGGTGCCCAACTTCCTGCACATTGGACGACATCATGTCAGTGACCAAGGAATGAATAGAAGTGGCAAAGTTTTGGGAAGATAGTATCTGACACATAACTCTCAACACCGTTTTTTTGGATATTATATACAATTTAAATATAATAAAAGGAGAAATTACCTTCATTACAAATATAAATATTTATACGATCATTTTTATTACTGGAAATTCCCTATGTAGACATTTTCATACGTTTATGCTATTATTTGAGTGAACAAAATTTAGTCAAATACGTGTTTTTAATAATATAAAAATTTGAAATGGAAATTTTTAAATCCAACAAACATATTATAGTGTACATATTAATAAACTTCTATTAACCTAGTAGTAGTAGTAATAGGTGTACAGTAAAACCTCCTAAGTCCTTTAATAGTCCTAAATAATTTATATCCCGTATATTTTAGTCTCCCTAAAAAGGAAACTCCTTTACAACGGAAATATCAGTTGGTACCGAGCGATTCCGTTATAAGGTTTTACTGTATATATGTTAAATTACTCTGTATGTAAATTTTAAACCTAATGGGTGTAATGGGTAAAAATAAAAAAAATTTAACTAATAATCATAGCCAGTGGTGTATAATGATAATAATCGATAATGTATAACGTGATTAATATTATAAAATTACAACAAATGAACAACATAACTAAAATGATTATTCTCGGTTTTTAAAATGTAGTTTTCTCCAAACAATTGTAAGTTGTTCTTTTTTTCCGTGTTCTTTTTTTTCCTTAGTTTTTTTTACCGATAACCATGTTGGAGGTAGTAATAAGATGAGTCCACACACGATTTTGAAATGACGCAGAGTTTGCAAGTGTTGGTATGGGGCCAACAGGCGCGCGGCACCAACAAAATTCGTACCATTATCGCTGCGGATTTCTTTCACTGGACCTCGGCGTGCTGTGAAGGGAAATAACAGATATGCTAATCACAGACGCAACTCGACGCAGATAAAAATTATGTCATTAAAAAGCTAAGAAGTTTTTGAATAACACCTTTTATATTTTTATATGATCAATTTAGATCTCTTCTTATAATATAATGTCTTTCAAAATGTAAAACCACTACTAAAATAAAAGTTTAATAGTGATGCAATATATATACACCATGTATTCATTAGAATAATATATATGAATTTAAATAAAATAATAATTAAACTTTTATAAAATTGAACAAACACTCTGAACACGATCGACGAAGAAATAAATTGATATTCTTAATCAACCATAAATGTTGTACATTTTGTCTCAAATCGTTTTACAGTTATCGCGTTTTTAAGTGGTTATTGTTGTTATAATAACCTAGAGTCTGTTAAATGTTATTCAATTTATTGTACTAATATATTATAAAGTGCTAAATATCTAATTTTTATCTTTTTTTTTCCATTTTGTCCGCCTGAATTTGTTTTCTGACCACTGTGCGTCTAGGGCAGTAAAAGGTAAAACTGATTCGATTTTCTTCAACAGTATCTTGTTAGATGGGATAGTGAATCTAGTTGATGCACGATGTACGTCAAAATTTGAAATTTCCAATAGTTTTCAAAAGCGCCGGGAAAACCACATACAAATTAAGAAAAACCGGGAATTTTTATGCAAAATCGGTTTTCGACAAAATCAACTTTGGGTTTTGGTGTAACTCCAAAATAAATTACTTTTAGAGAATAGAGAAAACTAATAGGGCACTAACATCATCTTAACAATTAACAAATGCCAGTAGACTGCCTGATTTTTTTTCAGAAATGAATGCACCCGGTGATAATATTGGTTACTATCAAAATTTAACCTCTCCAAATTGGTTGCTGTGATTACGTCGCAAAGTATTAGTATGAGCCCGGTACAGTGTCTACTACTATCGCTGATCGGATGTTCGATTGCGACTTTGTCGGTGCGGTGATGATCTTCTGTATTGTTTAAGTTAATTTAAGTAAACTGGTATCATGTACATGGATATTTAACATATCTGTATTATTATTGCCCTACATTCTATTAGCATGGTCAATAACTTTTGAATGTCACAGCATACAGTATACAGTATACACTCTTTCCAGCGAGAGAACGCGCCGATTCTGCGCATCCCCCTGCGTCTCTATGCTATCGAAACCGGTTCCCTTATGGCAGGGTGTTCTTGAGGGAACCAGTTTTTGTCGGTGCGTTCGCTCGCTGGAGAGACTATAGTATGTACATTGTACGTGGTCGACAGTCGTGTTTACTATTGTAATACCTACGTTCAGATTTATTAATATTTTATTCTTTAATTCTGCCACTTTTATTGTTTATATTCACTATTGTCGCAGTAAAGTGAACAAATGTATTTTTTTTATATTTTTCATAATATCTCTTATAGATTATCAAAAATTTCTCAATTCAATCTAACGTAATGCGGAAAGTATAGTGATAGGTACCTAGTAAATATTATCAAAGCAATAACTATTTTGACAAACTACAAGAAAACAAACATTTTTTCATCCTCGTGCCGAAGACAGTTAAAATGTATTTTCTTACGTTTCTTGTTGTATTTGGAAAACATTTACCATATTTACTGTCAATAATTTCCATAAATTATTGTTTTTTAGATTCTGAGTGGAGCAATGAATGTATTAATTTTACAATGATGTGTTTTTTTAAATTTTTTAAATATTTTTATACCGGTCAAAATGCTTTAAAGTTCGGGTCGAAAATCTTGAAAATTGAATACAACACATACCTAATACATTGTTACAATGGCAGTTGAAAAATATTTAAAAATACATAATCACAATTTAATAAAAAGTCACAAATAGTACCGTAGATACTAGATATGACATTTTCACTAAATGTTTATATTATAATATGATATATCATTTATTTTTCTATAAACCATAACATTTTCAATATATTTTGACTTATGTTGAGCTGTTTATAGAAGTTATATATTTAGACGTATGAAATTTTCAATAATATATTTTTATTTTTTTTTAAACTTGAAAATTTAATTTAAGGTTTCTCATAAGATTTTCTACCTTTATCAAAAGAAAAATGTCTACCTCAAAGTCAAATTAAATTTTTATGACTGTTGAAGTTTAAATATTTGCAAGATTTGATATTCATTAAATTTCTCATGTAGCGATTTTCTTACAAAGCTACTAAATAACATATTGTGACAATACATAGGCACACATTCTTTTACTTTATTGATTTTTAATCAAGTAAGTATGGTAATTGAAATTGAGCACCTCCAAATGGTTGTCGTGGTAATATGGACACACACACACACAGACGGAAATCTCAAAATAATATAATATAAATATAATATATAAACTAGCTGATCTCGTGCACTTCGTTGCCCGTTTAATGTACCAACTCAAACTTTGTTCAATTCGTTATTTAATATTCGGTGTATGGTGTTCGAAATTTATCTTAACTTTTCCGTTGCCCGGAATGAAAATTCTGATTTGCAGCAGTATATGATCAGGTAGGCAATCTACCCGTGCTGTTTGTACGTAAGTGTATAATTTAACTCTAAAGTACCAAAGTTATACCAGGTTTATCGTATTGGTGGATTAATATAATCAATTATAACAAAATCCTAACCTTACCTAACCGTACTAAAACCAGATAAATGAAAAAAAACCAAATTTACCATTTTTAAATTAGCCTATCTTCTTCCCAGAGGTCTAATCTACACACAAGCATTCATTTATATATATATATATTGACAAAAAAATAATAATACAAATCAACAAACATACCCGATTAACCAATAGTATATTATGTATATATTATACATTATTTTAATCTGCAACAATAAACTAAATTTTTTATTATTTAGTTTATTTTTATCTGGACAGATGGCACCACTATTGTATTTTGCCATCCAGATTTCTTACTTTTTCTATGGATTTCCCTCAAATATTTTTTCATAAAAACCTTCTCCTAGCAGTTACGAACATCTTATAAAAATTGAGTCAAATCGTACTAGCTGTTCTCGATTTATTAGGTAGCATACATTTGTCACGCTCCATTTTTACGTATGTAGATGATTTCCATGGCAATATGGGCACACAGACACACAGACACACAGACAGACATACATTAATTTATATATGTTACGGTAATAGTATGATTAGCGGTAAAACCTAGGATTTATCGGTAAATCCTAGGTTTCGCCGACTGCTGACGGTAAATGTCCGAATTTCGGACATTGACCGAAGATTTCGGTAAAAGCTAGGATACACAAAATAGGTCTTCCGTTATTATCTAATATATTTAGGTCGAAATGAAAATCCCTGAAATCGATCGTTGTAAAATGAACACAATAGTTTAAATTTTGTTATATAATAAGTTATAGTAATAATAATAGTAATGAAAATTTGTTGTCATAATATATAATAATAACATTAATTTAATATAATAATTTCGGACTACAATATATACTAATTAACTTTCAGCATAAAAAATGTTACTGCACAATTGGTAAACAATTCGGACTTTTACTAACACTGATTGTTTATCTTAAGATATACCAAATCTCGTTTGTAAAAGTCCAAACTACAAAAATCATTCGGGGTTCGACTACCTAAACTATTTTGTGTATCGGTTTTACCGTCAGCAGTCGGCAAAACATAGGATTTACCGGTAAATCCTAGGTTTTACCGCTATTCGTACATTTACCGTAACATATATAATATATATATATTGCAAATTGAATGTTTTACTCGTATGTAAAGAATGAATGTGCCACAAGTAACCTGATTTGACGGTAAAATTTGTATCGTTCATGTTGTCAATTTTCGAATTATATCCTGACATAATAAAATGTAAAATTTTACTATTATAGTATAAAGATATTTAATTTCAATCGTTTGTGTTGAGATATCTAATTTTGATTGTTGATTTTAAGTAATAAGTCATTGTGTAAGTTATAATATAGATACAAACTATCCAAAATATAATATTAAGGCCCCTTCAAACCCTATTAATTTTTCATCAAAACGACCTTAGCGACTGACAAAAATTACTCTTCTAGTGGTTCGATTTAAAAAAGGTAAAGATGTTTTAATTGGTTAACAAGTTTACTTTACATCGGTCGGAGCATATTTTTTATATTTTAGATATTTTTTAATATATTCAATATTAAATATTTATAAATTTATAAAATGTAAAATATTTATTCTCGTCAAGAGTTTACTAAAATTGAAAAAGTTCTCGGACCAATGCAAAGTAAACTTGTTTACCAACACAAACATCTTTACATTTTTTAAATTGAAGCACTAGAAGTACCTTAATTTTTGTCAGTGCGACGGCTATTTCACGTCCATAAATTGGTTTTCTAATGACTTAAAATGACTTGTGCTTGTGTGTGCGTGCGACCATAAACCAGATAAGAAATAAAAAAGAAGTGTAAATTGATGTGGGTCGCTGGTGATGGTAGGGGAGTATACACACACTAATGATCATTTACTACACACACAAAGACGATCAGTAATCGCAGGAACGAAATAATTGCCTAAACACAACTCCTTAATAATGACACATTTACAGGGGCCTTAACTATTAAGATTAGGTAAAGAAATATTTTTGAATTGTGTTTAGATTTATAGTGTATTGCTTTGAATAAAAAGACGCTTAGAAAACGAGAATTTAGAGTGTTGTTTTCCTAACTTGTTTATATTATGAGTCTTCTTTTGATTTCCTTACTCATGTACCTATATGTATTTAATATTGTAAATAGATATTTAAGTGCCTAGTCCTTTTGTGGTTCATTTATTTGGTGACACTACTCGGGTAGCTTTATGCAGTGACTGTGAATTAGAAAAAAACTTCTTTTCACCCATCCACCATTCCTCCATGGTATACTTCTGAGCTCAAAGAACTAGTATTTGCCAAGTCTCACGCTCATACCGAATGTAAAGCATCCCAGCTACTATCTGATTGCAAGCACTTCTCTCTTCTTCGCGCTAAATTTGAATTTACCTCCAAACAATACTACCATAACTGTGTCGCTCTTACAAAGTCTTCTATTCTACGCAACCCAAAATATTATTCGAGTTTCATTAAAAAAAAACCGATAAACCTATATAAATAAATAAAATAAAATACATATATTTTCGTTTTTCATTATTTATATGTTAGATATTATTATAGGTATCTACAGGCAATATTGAAGTGTAAACCTAAAAATATTAACAGAATGCACAGTTGATACAAACAATTAAAAAAAAATTTTCTTTATGAATATAATTATACAGTTTCAAACTTTAAAATGTAGATTATTAACATTTAACTCAAATCTATGCTTTATTATTTTATTGGTCAACTTGTTATTACATTTTTGGCCAGACAATTCTTTCAATCCATGAAATATAATTCGATACTCGTGTATAAGCAGTAGACGAATCTCTATGCCCACACATATTTTGTCCAAATGATGTTATTCCTATTTGTAAATTCATACATTTGTAACTATTGTGTTTTATTTGAATTGGCCCACCTGAATCGCCCTATAATATTGTAAAAATAAATTGTAATTAGAGACATTTTTATCATGAAGAAATACAAATTAATTACTTTACAAGTGTCCTCTACACCTTTTGCATTGCCAGTACACAACATTGAGTTTTCAACTATTCCTTTTGCTAATATATTATTTATGTTTGATATGTATGAGAAACTATTATTGCACTGCTCTGCCGGAATAATGTTTAACTGCACTTTATATAAACGTGAGCTAAGACGTGAAGCTAAACATTTTTATTTTCATTATATTTATAAATTATAATAATTGTATGTAGGTAGGTACCAATTATAATATATTGATTATTATATAAAACTATGTTACCCATGTTTCTTTTTCCCCAACCTGTGGCTATTATTGCTGGAGGTGTTAATGTATTATCTGTATTTAGGCAAATAGGTCGTACATATGCCGAGAAATGTACATCTCTTTCTAACCGAAACAATGCTATATCATTGTACAGAGAACGTGATTTGTAATTTGGATGTATTATGCGTTCTTCTATTTTATAGTCTGTAGGTCTGGCATCGGCAGTTTTTGAGTTATAGTCTAGTTCACCTAGGCGAGCCCATTTCGCATATGACCTGAAAATATAGTTATAGCTTATTTCTATTACAGTTTATAAAATAAATACATTGTATAATAATATGTAAGTGTTGCATAAGTATACGTACGGATTAATATCACCGGTTTTTTCACAGTGAGCTGCTGTTAGTACGAATCTATTACTTATTAGTGATCCTCCACAAAACCATGATTCATTGTCTGGGTTTTCACCAAAACCCAACAGAGCCTGTAATTAAAAAATAAAATACAATAAAAATAAATAATATCATAAATTTCATGTTGTTACCATGTGAGGAAATTCCTTTGGTTTAGCCATTTCCCCGCCACTAATTAAAAGTTCGGCTTCGTAGCAATCTGTTATATTGTGATACATTTTTGATAAAGATAATACTGGGTCTATTATTGTAATATTAATTAATTCCGAATACTTTCTACACTCTAAATGTGTGAAATTAAAATAAATAAGAATAATTATTAAATAAAATATTAAATGTATAATACAATTTTGAACAGATTATCTTTACATACTTTCCGTGGCAGCAGATGTTTTCGAAATTGGACTTATGCTTTCAGGTTTAATCGTTGTGATAGTAAATTGATTAAGGATATTTTTTTCTGGCGGACAACAAACTATTGGAGTTATTCCGTTGAAAGAGCATAAAGGGTAAATATTTCTCGTAAGTTCTTCGATTGGAACTGGACAATTTTCCCAATTCCGACAAATGTAGTTGGAAGTTTCTCCATCGCCGTGCCCACAAATATCACCTCAACATGAATAATATATTAATAGAATCATATTTCAATTTATTTTGATAGTCAATTTACTGATATTGTTATTTGTAAATACTATAATATAAATAGACAAAATTGAAATTTTTAAACGATATTTTGTAGACTGTGTTGTATACTACTGTTTAATATTTAAATAATAAAAATTAGATTCAAACAAAGTATTATAACAAGTTTATTAAGTAGGTAAGAAGTCGTATTAAAAACTCCTTTACAATTATTGAATTATTTCGGATATTTTAAGATTGTTGTCTTTAAAGTTTTAATCTACCATTTTACAAGCGTCTAAATCAGAGGCAATCAACCTTTTTGATGTCTAAAAAATAAATATGGATTTTCACGGGCCACAATTTGAAAATAGATTATTTTATTTTAAACAGAAATGTATAGTTAAATCAAATTTAGTTATATTAATTTAACAAGGTATATATTTAACAACCAAAGTTTTAATAATAATAACACGACACAATTTCAATAAAAATATAAACCAATATATTGAAATAGGTTTGATTTTTGAAAGAAAAGTAGGTACCTTGCAATTTTAACAATTATTTGGATTTACGCTCAACTTTTTTTTCAATTTCCACCAAACAAAAACTTACGAGGAATCTTGTATTACATTTTCAAGTTTTTTGACATAGCAACAATATTTTTTATCGACATTAATTAAAAAAAGGTGGGTAAGTGGATGTCGCTCTGTTGTACAGTAGGTTACAAGTGGGTCACTGTAATGGAGGGTCATTTGAATTCAATGATATAATATCTTGTATAAGAAAAACGATTCTGAGAGAAAACAGTCGGTCAGCTTATGATATTATACCAAGTATATTTGATGATATTATTGCGAAGAAAGTAATTTATATATAATCTATTTACGTGGAACCTTGTTATAAATTTTCAACCTTAGCTATAAAAGTTGAACATTTTATATATTTTTAACTACAAAAAAATTAATTGTTTAATTTCAAATTTGATAAATGTTGTCAAAATTCGAACTTTAAATAAAAACTTTAAATCGTTACATGAGAAATCAAGTGAATATCAAATGTTGTAAAAATATGAATTTCAAACGCTCTTAAAAATTTAATTTGACTTTCTTGTAGACATTTTTTTTGAGAAACTTATGAGGAATCTTGTGTTACATTTTAAAATCTTAGATTTAAAAAGAAAATTTTTTATGAATTTCTAACTCACAATAATTTGCAAATTTTTACGTATTTTGTCAATATTTGAACTTTAAATGCTTATAAAAAAAAAATTGTGGCTATGGATTTTTAATATTTTTCATCTGTCTTTGAAACAATATATTAGAAACCTTCTATTACAATTTCAAGCTTTTGTACCCAACAAATAAAATTGTATTGATATTTATATATTCATAGAATAAAAAACTAAAAAAATTGGAAACGGAAAATGTAAATGTCCCTAAACACTTCAAAATAATTCAAAATATTTTAAAATAGGCATGTTGTATGGAAAATAATAATTAAAATATTCAGTAAAAATTTCATGTATCTGCGGTCATTTGTTTTAGAGTTACACCAAAAACCAAAATCAATTTAGCAAAAAATTGATTTTGTGTAAAATTTCCCGTTTTTCCTTAATTTTTCTTTTGTTTTTCACAGTGCTTTTGAAAACTACTGAAAAATTTTACTTTTGACCCCCCAAAGTACCAACTATCAGAAAAGATTCTGTTGAAGAGAATCTAAGTACTTTGACTGTCCTAAAAGGTGATGACAGACACAAAAAAAAATAAAAAAAGGTGGATAAGTGGATGTCGCTCTGCTGTACAGTAGGTTACAAGTGGGTCACTGTAATGGATGGTGTTAAATTTGAATTCAATGATATAATATCATTGTATAAGAAAAACGATTCTGAGCGAAAACGGTCAGTCAGCCTATGATATTACCAAGTATATTTGATGATATTATTGTGAATAAAGTAATTTATATATAACCTATTTACGTGGAGCCTTGTTTTAAATTTTAAATCCTTAGCCATAAAAGTTAAACATTTTATACATTTTTAACCACAAAATAATTAATAAATTATAAATTTGATAAATGTTGTCAAAATTTGAACTTTAAATGCTTATAAAAAAAAATTGTGCCTATGTATTTTTAATATTTTTCAACTGCTATTAGAACGATATATCAGGAGCCTTATATTAAATTTTCAAGCTTTTTTACCCAACAAATAAAAATTTATTGTTATTTATAGAAAAAAAAACTAAAAAAATTGAAAACTGACAATGTCCGTAAACAGCTCAAAAAGAGTCAAAATATTTTCAACATTTTATGGTGTATAGAAAATGCTAATATGAACATTCAGTGAAATTTTCAAGTATCTACAGTCATTTGTTTTTTAATTACAATAAAATAAGAAAATTGTTACATGAGAAATCGAGTAAATATCAAATGTTGTAAAAATATAAATTTCAGACGCTCATAAAAATTTAATTTAAGTTTCTTCTAGACATTTTTTTTTTGATAAAGGTAAACAAACTTATGAGTAATCTTATATTACATTTTCAAATCTTAGATTTAAAAAGAAAAATTTTTATGAATTTCAACTCAAAATAATTTGCTATTTTTCGTGATTTTTCCGTATTTTGTCAAAATTTGAACTTTAAATGCTTATAATTAAAAACTGTGACTAAGGATTTTTAATTTTTTTCATCTGCCTTTGAAACAATAACCTAGGAGCCTTCTATTAAATTTTCAAGCTTTTTTACTCAACAGATAAAATTTTATTGATATTTATAGAAAAAAAAACTAAAAAATTGAAAACTGACAATGGCCGTAAACAGCTCAAAAAGAGTCAAAATATTTTGTAAATTTTATTGTGTATAGAAAATGCAAATATAAACAACCAGTGAAAATTTCATGCATCTACGGTCATTTGTTTTAGAGTTACACCAATAACCAAAATCGATTTTGTTAAAAATCGATTTTGCGTAAAAATTCGCGTTTTTCCTTAATTTTTCTTTTGTTTTTCACATCGCTTTTGAAAACTACTGGGAAATTAAAATTTTGACCTCCCCAATGCACCAACGATATTCACTTTCCCATCGAACAAGATACTGAAGTCGAAAATCGAAGCATTATTTCGACTACTTATCGTGTACACAGACACAAAAATAAAAAAATAAAAAAAAAAATAAAAAAAAAAATAAAAAAAAAAAAATAAAAAAAAAAACACACATCATTGTAAAATCAATACATTCATCGTTTCACTCAGAATCTAAAAACACTCATCATTGTAAAATCAATAAATTCATCGCTCCACTCAGAATCAAAAAAAAATAATAATATTCATAAACTTCATACACCTATAAATAGATCATAATGAGTCAAAATATATTGAAAATGTTATGGTATATAGAAAAGTAAAGATAATATAAACATAATATTATATTGAAAATTTCATATATCTACGGTACTTTTTATCAAATTGTAACTATAAACATAAACAAATTCAATAAAACACATATCATCAGTGTTCGGGACTTATCTAGATGAATATTTAGATAATTATTTGGTCATCTTTTATCTTATCTAGATAAATAGTTACAAGTTATCTAAACGTTCATCTAGATACATTTTTTACGTCCGTGAAGTTGGCCCACCCATTTTGGCGTAGCGACTCAAAATCTTCACCAATAGTTTACGAGTTAGCCGTTTTTTAGCTACAAACAAAATGAGAATGGGTGGGCCAAGTTTACGTAACCCACCCATGTCGCTCAAAAATTTCGAAATTTATACCAAAAGATGCGTCAACATTTGCAAGAATTTGCGAGTTAACTTTCAAAATTTGTGAGTTGACCCTTTACCCGCATATCCAAATTTTCGACCGTGAAGTTGGCCCACCCATGTTGTCCTATAACTTCGAAATTTATATCAAACGATAGCGTGTTATTTGCGAGAATTTGCGAGTTACCCTTTTTATCACCAAACTCATTTCCACAATTCTTTATAAGAAATGAAATTTGGTATTTATACCATCAGGTATATTGTGGGTATTATAATAGTTATAATACAAAAATAAAAAACACTTCATGTTTTTCGCTAGTACTATAATATTATACCGTGTTTGAAAATAATATTCTTAATATAATTATAATTAAATTTACAAACACTACTTACGAACAACCATAATATTATTTTGTCATAACAGTTCAACACACTAAAATGGCTTGTAAATAATATTAATATTACTATTAATTAGTATTTTATATAATGTTTTTTGTAATGCTGTATAATGCTTGAACCTCATCAAGTTAGCAGCACAACTTAGACCGGAAATATATTCAACAAACTTGTTGGACTTAAGTTTTGCCGTTAGAGCTTTAGACACTTTTGTGCTGCCAACTATACTACAAACAGCACAACTTTACGTTAGCAAAATTTCACCCTGATAAAAAATGTTCATCTTGATTTATTGGACACTGTTAGACCACTCTTAAAATTTGTTGGACATTATTTGGACAAGTACATATTTAACTTGCCCTTTATTATACAATTAATTTTTTTAATCTATTTATATTTTTTATATTTTGTAAGACTATTTAAAATATAGTTTTTTATTCAATGTAGAAATATATCATTTAACTTGGCCTTTTTTATACAACTAATATTTTATTCTATTTATACTTTTTGTATTTTTTAAGACTATTCAAAATATAATTTTAATTAAAATTAGATTTTTTCATTAAATAACTACATTTTTTATTCAACTGAGATTTTTGTTCGATTTAGATTTTTATACAAATTAGGTTTTTTTATTCCATGTAGAATTTATTATTGTAGTTAACATGGCCTTGAGAATTTGCGAGTTCACTTTCAGAATTTGCGAGTTAGCCGTTTTTTAGCTGCAAACAAAATAAGAATGGGTGGGCCAAGTTCACGTAGCCCACCCATGTCGCTCAAGACTTCCGAAATTTATACCAAAAGATGCGTCGACATTTGCGAGAATTTCCGAGTTCACTTTCAAAATTTTCGAGTTGACCCTTTACCCACGTACGTTTGGCCAGCCCCCCCCCCCCCCAAGGAAAATCTTTAACAAAGTATACAGATATTTAGCACGTAATTCGCACGAATTCGCATGCCTAGTTTGAAAATTTGCACGACCTTCCTTACCCTCGAAAAACTAAAAATTCATGGAGAGGGGGGGGCAGTGACACGTCTCACCAGCCCCCCCACCCATCCCGGTATCCAAATTAACATTTTCGGAATTTTTCTTCTGCAGACATTTAGCACGTAATTCACACAAATTCGCACGCCTAGATTGAAAATTCACACGATCTTCCTTCCCCTCCAAAAACAAAATATTCATTTTTCTTTTATATAGATTTTTTATAAAGGTCTTTTGTCAAGATAGATTTTTTATCCAATCAAGATCTTTTGTTGAATAAAAAATCTATAAAAAAAAGTCTGAGTAAAACATTTAGTTAATATAAAATAATCAATATTTAATTAACAATCTATAATAAATAAAATAACCTTGATAAAAATTGTATTCAATAAAAAAATAATGTAAGTTGAATAGAAAATATCTTGATTGAATAAAAAATCTATCTTGACAAAAACCTTTATAAAAAATCTTTATTGAATAAAAAATAATCTAATTTTTAAAAAAAATATTGATTGTATAAACATCTATAAAAAAAGCCTTAGTAGAATGCCTGTAGTTAATAAAAAAATAATCAATTTTAAATAAACAATCTATATTAAATAAAAAATATATTTAATAAAAAAATCTATATGAAACAAAAAAACTTTAATAAAAGCTGTATTCAATAAAAACAATCTATGTAGAATAGAAAAAAATGTTATTGAATAAAAAAGCCAAATTGATTATAAAATCTATAAGAAAACACCTATAATTAATAGAAAAAAATCAATTTTTAATAAACAATCTATAAAAGAAAAAATATAATAACCGTAAGTACCATACATGATTTATTTATTGTTTTTATCGGCATTTCTTGAAGATCATTCAACTTTCCAAATATTTTGACTTTATTTTGAGCTATTAAATATAGATTTTTTATACAACTAGGTTTTTTTTATTATTTAATTAACATTTTTTTATTCAACTTGGGTTTTTGAATCTAATTTAAATTAAATTAAATAAGTATAACTTTTTTATGCATTTTAAATGTTGTTATTCAATTTACATTTTTTTGTTAAATTTAGATTTTTTATTAAATAATATAGATTTTTTATTCAATATAGATTTATCTTATTAAATAGATAGATTCTTTATTAAGTATTTTTTTCTATTTAGATGTTTTATCAATTAAATTTATTTAATTGGTTATTATATTTTTTCTATTTTACTTGGGTTATTTTTTTTATTCAATACAGTTTTTATTAAGGTTTTTTTATTTAATATACATTGCTTATTTAAAATTAATCTTAAAAAAAAATCTATCTTGACAAAAGACCTTTATAAAAAATCTATATAAGAGAAAAATGAATTTTTAGTTTTTCGAGGGTAAGGAAGGTCGTGCAAATTTTCAAACTAGGCGTGCGAATTCGAGCGAATTACGTGCTAAATATCTGTATACTTTGTTTATAGATTTTCCTTGGGGGGGCAAACGTACGTGGGTAAAGGGTCAACTCGCAAATTTTGAAAGTGAACTCGCAAATTCTCGCAAATGTCGACGCATCTTTTATTCTTTTGGTATAAATTTCGGAAGTCTTGAGCGACATGGGTGGGCTACGTGAACTTGGCCCAGTGGCGGTTTTCCCGGGGAGGCAAGGGAGGCGTGCCTCCCTTGATAATAAGAGAAAATACATGGTTAATATTATTTAAATTCTAAAATATTGTGTGTTTATATTTTCAAATATAGACACTATTATAAAAGGGAAATAAATAAAATATATATTTAAATTATGTATTGAAGGGATTATGGAGTGTACCATACTACCATGCCCGGTCTCGGTCTTTAAACAAGACCGTGGTGCCCATAAGAGACTGGCCAGTGCCCACTGCCCGACGCCCGTGCTCAATATGCGATTATAATAATAATATTATACTGATATACTTTATTACTACATAGTACGGCTGCCCTTCCATGCGTCCCGTGTGGGCGGCGGCTACCCACTTTCTCAGGAGGCAATAATTGCCGCCGCCGTTATCGATACGTTACATGTGTACACAAATGTACACACACAGACGCATATAAAATGTGGGAATAGCGCATGCGCGATTATCTGTGTTGTTTTTTAATATTTTATTATGAATCCAATTTACGACCCGGTTGTATTGCTATTAGAACATCCTTACAGACGTTGGAGTACATAATATAACAAAAATGATTTGCTTAGGGAAGGTAAACCTATTCCTGCTCTGACATATTTGTCCGCAGACAAAAATGGCTCAAAAGTGTTTTGTCCAAGTGTATATACTAAACATCCTTGGGTGTGTGGACGTTTTTATTTACAGAGATTATTCTGTTGGCCATGCATTTTATTAAGTCAGTCAAATTCTGTATGGATTACATCAGGATATGCTGATTTTAAAAATCTATCCAGAAGTATTCTGAGACACTAAAGTTCCAAAGACCATGTGCACAATTATTTAAATCTAAAAATTTAGAAAAAAATACTACTATAGTGTTATAGACATAATAAGTGAACATGCAAAATTATTTAAATTATGATATAATGAAAATGTAAGATTAAATAGGTTATGCATGGAACACATAATTGATTTAGTATTATTTTTGGCTAAACAAGAGTTGGCTTTTCGGGGACATGATGAATGTTCTAATTCTATAAATAAAGGCAATTTTAAAGAGTTAGTTGAATTACATTTTAGTAGATGCTCATTAGAAGTACAAAATCATTACAAATCATTGCAGAATACATTTACAGGTACATCAAAAATCATATAAAATGAAATAATTTCATATATAGCAGAATATTTAGTTGATCACATTAAAAATGAAATTAAACAGTGCATGTTTTATTCTGTACAAATCGATGATACCTACTACAGACATAACTCAGAAAACACAATGTTCTTTAATTTTAAGATACATAACTAATAAGTCTGAGTTGGTTGAACGTTTTTTTGGTTTTTATGATGTCAGCGAAGACCATACTTCTGAAGGATTATTTTATTTAATCACTTCCCTTTTTCTAGAGTTTAGTATTGAAAAAAAGTCGGTTGGTCAGTGCTAAAAACTGTTATAATGTTTATTATTTATATTTTATTCAAATATGTTTTTATGACTATACTTTTATTTATGTTACTTCAATTTGTTTGTGATTTTTACTAGAAAGACACTAGTTAAATTAGAAACCAATTTTTTTTGTTATTTAGATTAATAGGTACATTTTTTTATTTGAATTTATTTTTTGAAATTTTACTTTTGCACTACTTTCAACCTAACCTAACCACTAGACACTTTATAGGTTTATGTGTCTCAGTTTTGTTTAAATTTTAGATATATAGTATATTGTATATTATAATATATTATTATATTATATGACAGAAAATAGTAATACCAAATCGTAACTTACTAGTTAGGTACTTTAATTATAAGAAATAGTAAAAATGAAAATCTTCTGACAGATTTTTAAACAAAATAAATGAGTTTTGAGAGCTGGGGGATTTGCACTAACATGTCTAGAAGGGTACGATATTGTTGCCTCCTCAAAAATTTAATGCTAGGACCGCCACGGACTTGGCCCACCCATTCTTATTTTGTTTGCAGCTAAAAAACGGCTAACTCGCAAATTCTGAAAGTGAACTCACAAATTCTCGCAATCAACTCGCAAATTATTGGTGAAGATTTTGAGTCGCTACGCCAAAATGAGTGGGCTAACTTCACAAACTTACATTTTTTATTGATTAAAATGGCGAAATTTTACAAACGCATTTTTAAATATTTATACAGATTCTCAAAGAAAGTTTATGGTTTATAAATAATGTAATAATTTTTATTTATATCATTATTATTATGCTCCTAGTGCCCAATTAAAATATACCTAAATATAAAACCATTTAAAAAATAATTGTATCTTTTTTTTATCTAGATAAAAAAGTACTTATCTAATCCAAACACTGAACATCATTATAAAATCAATACATTCATCCCTTATTTGCTCAGAATCTTAAATAAGGTTAATAATACGGGCTGTGGTAAATAATAACACTATATTTTGTTTTTATATGTTCTGTTCTAATGATTTCTCAAAAGTAAAATTTACATTTATAAACTTCATATTTTATATTGTTTAATTCTTTTCTCTTACACGCATAGTCCAAAGAAAAATAACAAAATTTACCTTCATATAATACTAGTGTCCGTGCATTGTATCCTAAATTCACAAAACATAATAAAAACACAGTTAAAAAACATTGTAATTTTGTATAACTTTTCATTATTATTAAAATAATTTTAATACATTATTCAAACTAATAGTTTATTTTCGTTTACAATAAACCACTATAGGTATGTAGCGAGCTGTGACTATTTACCCGATTACCTAATATATAACACCTATCTAGGCAGTAGATCAAAGTGTAGATCAAAGTGTATACGTAATCGTATATAGTACGCGCCGCGTAACATTAATAGTAATAATAGCGTATGCGCTGCGTGTGTATATAGTTGTACAACGAATATCGAGCGTGACCATGGACGGCGTGCGTCAATATATATATATGATTACTTATATAAATAACTCGCATAAAATGTCCGTATAGATCGTGTGTGATATGGAATAAAACACCACAAGTGTACAACAACATATATATATATATATATGTTCAACTTCCGGCCGTGGGCGAAGCGCGTGACAATCCCGCCAGATGACCATATACGGTTATCCAGAGTAAAGTAGGAACAGGGACTGAACTATCGAGGAGAGCTGATGGACAAGCGTTCATCAGACGAGCAACCGACGGGCTTAGGAACAGTCATCAGGAACTATAGTCACATCTCGCTAGCTTTAGTCGTATAAATTGGAGTAATTTTTATATATCAATCACAGTTAAATAAATTAAATAAATCAAATATATTATACCATAAACTCAAGATCTTTATTATTACCATCATCCTTCTATTCTTTGACTGGGGCACGTTACAGGTATACCTACTTGTAGAACAGTAGTCTACAGACCTACAATTTGTTGAAGCTTTTAAGGTAGACAATTATATAGTAGGTATATATGAACACACTATAAATTATAAACCCCACTTCACTATATTGGTTCTTGACTTGGGAATATGTATATTGAATAATTGAGATAATAATATACTCACGTAATATAAAAACTAATTATTAATCAGTGAGCGGAAAAATTACATTAATTTGCTTATCAACTGGTCACGAATGAATTTGTTTTTATGGGTAAATTTTCAACTGTTCTTTGTTAATGATATCCGTCATTTCGGTTCATCATTCAAGCTGACAAAATAATTTCTTAATTTTTAAGTGAAGTAGGTAAATATAAAAATGTCCCAATTTCACCTATTAGTTAATAATTATTAATATTCATATTCTCAATGTGCATCGTTTATACATCTAAAAAAACTTGAATTATTTTCGAGAACCATTTAGCAACTTACTAGCATTTGTGGGAAGACCTTGCTTAAAAATGTATAATTTCGTAATTATAATTTATCATCAACAAAAATTACTACGAACATGACGTGATAACAAACATCGTCAAAGTCTAAAGTCCGGATATATATTATGTTATTACACATTGTTATTCAGTTTTTGCAGTCTTACGAGAGTAAAAAAAAATTGCGTATTTATGCAGTTTTATGCATTCCATCAGGGATTATTGGTTATTTGGCTCGCCAACATCGATTTTGATGGGAGGAAATTAAGTTAATTAAGAATATAAAGATTTAATACTTAAAATATGTTTAATTAGTACCTAATATATTATGTGCGTTAAAAAAAATCTCAGCCGCGATCAGGTAGACTCATTACCACCGAGATAATCTATTATCCGGCATATATTCTATATCAGATTCGGAAATGCGTGCAGTGAGCTTTCTATTAGAAAATGGGTAGGATTAAAAACATCTAAATCCATGAGATGTTCGGATAAAGAAAATTAAGCAACATTCTATATATTTTTGTTGATACCGTAGTTATACCTATATATAATATACTTTATTATAGCCCATAGAGGTCACATACACACATGACACATACCAAATACATCTTTGTTTGTATAACTTATAGAAATCAGATATGTAAGATATGTAAATTTGCTTTTTAAACTTTTACATTTTCACGTAGTTCAGTATCAGTTTGGCTTTGGCCTAATAACCGATGCTATGGGGTAATATGTTATTTATTTATTTTATTTATCAAAACAAAAAATGTACATATAATAATACAGTTTACAAAGTAAAACTAATTTTTGATTATTTCGACACCAATAGGCAATAAGCATTGCTTGTGGTGGGGCAAGAGTTACAAAAGAAATTAAAAAAAACTAAAGAAAATCAAATTTTAAACTGATGTATACCTAAACCACAGTAAATATATAAATGAAATGTATAACAAGTACAAAATATAAAAACATAAACTTAAAAATTATCATTAACATAATTAGTAATTACATATTAACATACCTACACTAAAATTACATCAGTTCATTAAATAATAATTTTCTTAACGTACATACTATTATTTTTATTTTTTGACTCTTTACAATATTAACAATACTTTTTTAAATCCTATGGTAACGAGTTGTATAAGATTGGACCTAGGTAATTTACAACATTTCTTACCAAATTCTTTATTATTGTATCATACAGTAGTGTCATAATATGCTATAAAATCTCTTTTATTTACTTGCTTATAAGTTATAGTTAATGTGTTGGAGACCAATAAAATAGAAGATAACTTGTACAGCTCCCTAGCTTTCAAATTGTTATACCAGTTTTTTATATTAGCATTTTCTATACACGATAAAATTTTTAAAATATTTTGATTTGTTTTGAACTGTATACAGACATTTTCAGTTTTCAATTTTTTTCTATGAATGTCAATAAAAATTATTTTTTTAGGTAAAAAAACCTTTAAAATTTAACACAAGGCTCTTAATAATTTATTTAATTATTTGTTACAATGACATTTGAAAATCTATAGTCACAAATTTTTTTATAAGCAAGTTCAAATGTTGACAAAACACACAAAAATCATGAAATTGTGCAATTTATTTGACCTTAGAAATTCATAAAAATGTTTCTTTTAAAATATATGAAAATGTAATACAAGATTTCTTATTAGTTCATTTACCTTTATCAACAATAAAATCTCTACCGGAAAGTCAAATTAAATTTTTATGAGCATTTAAATTTTGATTTTTGACAAAATTTATCAAATTTAAATTTGTAGTTAAAAATGTATAAAATGTTTAACTTTTATTGCTAAGGATTGAAGATTTAAAACAAGGTTCCGCGTAAATAAATTACATATAACTTAATTTATTCACAATAATATCATCAATTATACTTAGTAATATCATAGGCTGTCTGACCGTTTTCACTCAGAATCGTGTTTTTTATACAATGATATTATTAAATCATTGAATTCAAATTTAACACCAACCATTACAGTGACCCACTTGTTACCTACTGTACAGCAAAGTGATACCCACTTTCCCACCTTTTTTATAGTTAATTATCATTGTTGTGCAGTTAAGTGATTTTCATTTCGTGTTTCTGAAACCAACTAGACAATACTGATTCTATGACTCTTTTTTGCTTTTGTTCATTTTTTTTCTAATTATATATTATAATAATCTAATTTATTATGTAGTGTTAAAAGTCATGATAAATGTTTGTGTAAATTTAAATAAAGGGCAGTTATTATGACTTTAAAATATTGTAATTTGAAAAAAAAATGACTGAGTTAAGTTAAGTTTGTTTTCTATCTCAACTTTAAACTTATCTAGTTAAATTTTTATTTGTTAATTTTTAACTTTACTGATTACTGAAGGCAATTTAATTGAATTAATTTAACTTTCCACGGTTAATTATTCTCATTAACTTTTCCAAAAGGCAATGAGAAACACTAATAGAAATACCTAATAAAAAAAAAACACATCAATGTAAAATTAATACAATCATTGCTCCGCTCAGAATCTAAAATGATTGTGTATTTATGCTCGACTTTATTGTTGAATTCCAATTAATTTTAGGGAAACTTGCATTTTATTTCAGCATATTGACCGAGCAAATAATTTTTAACGATAATAATTCAAAAAATACTCGGAAACAGCAAAACATATTTCAAAATATTTTAAAAAGTATATCCTTTACTAAAAATGGTAATACAAACATTCAATGCGATTTGCATGCATTTAAGGTTTTAAGTTTCCCTAACAAAACATAATGGATTTTGTCAAAAATTTGCCTATAAATTCCCGTTTCTATTTTTTTTTTTTTTGTTTTCATGACTTTTTTAATAACTATTGTAAATTTTTAATTTTGACATTTTAAAAATACCAACTATATTTACATTTCTACTCATAAGAAATTGAAGTAAAAATAAAAGCATTATTATAAAATCATTACATTCATCACTCCTTTCAGACCTATTTATAAAAATATTCAATTTAAACACAATTTTTATAATATCACTATATTTTTATTGGTCGAAGTTATGTTTGTTATACAGTCCATGAATCCATCGAATATTGTACTTAACTTCTGTAAAAGTTGTGATTGAATTTTTTGTTTCTGGATCCTTGCTACTCATTACTCCGATCAAATAATAAGAATCAGAGTATGCAATTTTTAATCCAGCACCGCTATCTCCGATATCCACTCCTTGTCCTGAAACTAAAAATATTATATTCATAAGACCTAAATTAATAAGGAAAAAAAAAAAAGAAAAAGACGGTCAGCCGTGGACATGTGTAGACTGTGTCGTCGGAAAACTAGTGACATTACCAATCCGGTTCACCAAACGGCCGGCCGACGGTTCACGGCGCGGGTGTCGTGCGCCGGCGTCGTCCGTCGTCGGTTGGTGGTTTGTTTGAGAAGCGCTGCGCAGCTTTCCGCGTAAAAGGCTATTTGAATTCAAACAGCTATTACGCGGGACCGCGTCAGCCATTAGAGAAAACACGTTTCAAGTTATTGAAGGCAAAACAAACACGTCAGCTGGTAAAAAGAAACAGTTATATGGAAGAGTATAAGGGTGTTTGAATGGGTGTTCACTGTTCAGGAAGACAGGAGATATTGACAGGTTTGAAGACAGATGCAAAGTAATCAGAAAATAGATGAGAAGCTAATTCAAGATCACTAGAAGCAGAGAGTGTACCGTAGTGGACGTCGTTCGAAGGGATGAAGGTGTGATTTTTTAGTTCACAAACATTATTTACCGCGGCCCGTACAATTGACCTTATTCTAGATTCTGAGCGAAGCTATGAATGTATTGAGTTTACAATGATGTGTGTTTTATTTTTAATTTTTATATTAGTGTCTCATCGCCATTTAAGACAGTATAAAAGCTTAGATTAAAAATGTCACATAAGTTTTCGAAAGCACTTGGAAAAACTAAAATAACAAAGTAATACAATTATACATTATCAATACTCAATTGTCACATGCCCATTGCCGGGAAAAAAAACATAACAATTTTCACTTGTTGTTTATAATCACATATTCTATACATGATAAAATGTTCAAAATATTTTGATTTGTTTTGAACTGTTTAGGGATATTTTCTATTTCCAATTTTTTTAGTTTTTTTTTTTTATGAATGTCAATAAAATTTTATTTGTTGGGTAAAAAAGCTTGAAAATTTAATACAAGGCTTCTTCTATATTGTTACAATGACTTAAAAATTATTAAGTAAACAATATTATGAAGAAAAATATATAATAGCTGTAATTAAAAACTAATTAAAAAAAAAAAAATAAACAATAATACACATATTATTAGAAGAAAAACACACTATTAAATATTCATACATTTGTAGAAGAAAACAAGACAAAAATTAAAAATAAACTTATAAAAAATTAAGATATTCTGAAAACGATAATATTAACACAGTATTAAAATATATGTTTAGGTTTAAAATAATATGCAGAATATAGTTAATGACAATCTAAAAGATCGGCTCCTTCAATGAAGCAATTTTGTGATTGACCAATTATGTCATCCAACATTGAATCCAAACCAGACCTCGTAGATATAACCCATTGTGTTTTAGCATCACAGTCATTAAAATCATAAGTAGAAGTAAAATTCAAAAAATCAGCTATCTTTAAATAGACATCAGTTTTCTGACGAAGACAAATATCATTTGGATAAATATTACTATTATTGAAAGACTTGAGACTTGGCAATAATTCACAGTCACTCAATGTTGTAATAGAGTTTAAAATCCTATAGGCTGAGTCAATTTGTCTGGATTTTTTTTGCATGGAACCAGAACAATTTTCAATGCTTCCATCAATAATATTGTGCAGAATATTTACCGGTTCACTTTTTAGTTTAAAATTTAAGTCTTGCATATTATCATCAGTAGAGCTTATAGAAGCAAGCAATTCTTTTGTTAGACAAATGGCTTTTTTTTGTACAACCAAATCATGTTCTTCTTTTAATGCAACATAAAGAACCTAAATCATAATTGTTATTTCAATAATTTATATTTTTTTAAAGGAGCACAAAACACAAAAATTAAGTATGTTAATTTGAAAGAATGTTCAATTCTAAGAATAATGGTATAGGTTTATCGTTTCTACTTACATTATTCAGTGAGTAATGAAAAATTGAAAAAAGATGAGTGATATAGGCCAGGCTCGAGGTAATTGCCTACCTTATACGTGTAAATTATAATAGTTATTATAATAGTTAATTATAATTATTAATAGTATGTTTAATATATTATATTTTTATATAATTTATTATGTTATTATTTTTTTTTATATATTTTTCATATTAAAAACAAACCAAACATTATATTGAAATGTTGATACTTCTATCGTCTTTAGCACGGAAAATCACATATTTCTACATAAAATCAAACATTAAAAATAAAATGTTTAGATTGGAACAGATGAAACATAGGCGATTATGGCGAACACAGGGCAGGGCTGTCACATGGTTATTCTACATATCTCAATATCTCCTGAAGACCTTAAATAATATTTATTTTTTTTTTGATTGGCTTTTGACAAAAGTGTTTTTAGAATTTCTGACTTAGCATTTAATGATAATTTGAAGAAAATGTTTTTTGTGTTGTGCGCTCTTTAAATTATAAATATTAACTATCAATATCATATTTATTCAATTAAAAAAAAAGTGTTTTATAAACCAACTCACATGTAAGCAGCCTGTTGCACTTAATTTGACAAGATTGTCATTTACTCTTTCAGTGTTATTTAGTTTACAAGATTTTCCAATAAATTTATGAATAACAGAACTCCAAAATTCATAAGTAAATGTTTTTACTTCCCAAAGCGGATCCTTGATGCTAATGTGTACCATTACGATGCATATTTCATTAAATAGATTATCACTGGAAATTATTAATATACAAATAATATTATTATCATATGAATAAATATTAATTAAAATATTAAATTGTATATTATTATAATAATTATTATTATCACTATTTTCACTATAATATACTTAATAAAAAAAATAAATATTTTAATTTTATTCTAAATCAAATAAATTAATAATTTATTAATTTATGATAAACACTTTCAACACAATACCAATATGGTGTTTAAGATGGCTTCCATTTTATACATCAATATAGTATAATAAACTGTAATCACTAAATTATTTCTATTATATGGATATAAGATAACATACCTGAGCTCATTATAAATCGACAATGCAGTGATGAGTTTTATAATTTGTCGTCTAATAATACCTTCAGATTCATATTGCATTAAGTTTAAACAATGTGTCTAAATTACATAAATAAACAATCATTACTTAATCAAAAATAAATAATAAATTGTAATTGGTAATGTACACTTACAATTAAATCTGATTCTTTTAAAGATGTTTCCCAAATATCTAACACAGATACCATTTCTTCTAAACATTCAAGAGCTTTAGATCTCACAAATGGATCATTGTCATGTTTAAGAGTATTTAAAACAGCTATTGGCAAATGTTTTTCCAAGATGAGTTTGATAAAAAAATTCCCTGGTTAAAATCAAAATAAAATATTTATATAATATAAAAAAACAATGGTTATATTGTTAGTTTAACTTACCACAACTGTATTTAGAAGCATTTACTATGCTTCTAATACACTGTAAACAACTATCTCGAATTTCAGGTCTGGTATCCAATAGTAAATTATTAAGCGTAGTACACAGTGTACTAAAATCTTCCAAATTATCAATATATTGTACACTTTCTTTGTTCATTTTATTTAATGCAGTACTAATTAATTTCAAACCATTCTGTAAACGCATGTAAGTACATTATAGTATAATAAAATATAATGTTATACACATATTATATTATACATACATTGATATTTTTAATTAATTACTTTACCTGTAAAAGAGTAGAATTGTGGGAAGATTTATGAAAAAACTGACTATGTCTCTGTACAAGTGGCACTAACAATGGATCGTGTGCAATCTCAGTAAATAATTTACATTCCAATACTTTCGCCCAACATATAAATATGTATGATAATATTTCTAAAAATTTGTTATAAATTGAATCTCGATCTTGACACTGTTCTAACCAATTGTCAGAGTTCAAAAAATGTTCAGTTAATGTTGAAAAAAAATTGACTAAGTAATCCAATGACACCTATAAAAAACATAATATTATACAAAATTGTTTCAGAAATAAAATACCCATATAAAAATAACTATTTTTTTAAAAAGATTTTGAAACAAATATCATGTGCAATAATAGCACATAATAGCTATTTACTAGCTAATCCAAAACATTCTTATATTATTAAAATATAGTTTCACGATATTTCTATTTCTTTACTATTTTGATTTTAATTTTCTGCAAAGAAAAAACTGAGTGTCACTGAGAATACCTTTTCTGGGGGAAGCCCAGGGTATTAAGAGGACGTAACATGGGCATTTGCTGCCTCTGTCTTACAAGTGCGTAACATAGCATATTTACGCTCAGCCGATCACGTTTAGATTTGTTATTTTAAATATTAGATTGAATCAACCTATTATGAAACTTTATGGTAAGAACATTATCTGTATTTATATGTGAAGCTTTTTACGATAATTTCATTTTTAAGTGAGTTATGAGCATTTTTAATTTACGCTATATTATATGCATAAAGCTATCGTAAAAAACTCAAATACAAACACAGATAATGTTCTTACTATCAAGTTTCATTATAGGTCAATTCACTTTAATTTTTAAATTAACAAAGCTAAACGTGATCTATTGGAACATATTTATATTTATTATCATATTATATATATAATAATAACTAAAATTACTTGTTTCAGTATAGGAACAATGTCTACAATGTTGAGTATAGAAGAAATGGCCACTTCATTCATCATAGAATCATAATTATTGCAATAATTTAAAATGTATTTTGATTCAATAATACAACTTCTATCATATTTAGATTTTTCAGATTTAGAACATTGAAGCCAGTCTGAACATTTATTTAAAGGTATCAACTATTAACAAAAATAATAAAATATATGATATATTAACTTAGATCATATACTATGGATATAGCCACAACGTATTATTTTGTAGCCGATATTAGTGACGAGTATCCGAATTACATGATCAGTGTACACATGCACGATGCAACTCTCCGCATAATTATCCATAGGTTACTATCACAGAATTATTCTAAATCTTAGTTTATGGTTAATTATATAATAATAGTAATTACTATATTATTATAGTAGGTATTATACTATTTTTCAATATAATATAGTGATTTGATAAGAAATTATCTGTGGATAAAAATGCAAGAAGTTACGTTGAGCAAGCACATATCAAACACCTACTTCGGGTACTTGTCGCTGATATCGGCAGCATTTTTTTGTATCGATTTAATACACTGTGGCTCTATTCATAGGATATAATCTAAGTATATTAATAGATGAACAATATTCTTAAAAATAATATGTTTATTACCTGACCAATAATTAATTCCTTTTCGAATACTGTGTTAGCTTCTAATTGTGCATTACTGGTGTTCGCATATCTAATTGCTTGTGTATATAAGTTGTTAATTTGTTTATATGATTGAATGTTTTTTGGCATATTCATATGAGAAAAAATTGATTTTAAAACATATTCCATGTCAGAATTATGCCAAACAGTAAAACAATCAAATATCAAATGTAACGTCATATAGTTTTTTAATAAGATAGGATTTACATTTAATAGTTTTTGAATATTCATTAATACATCTGATAAAGAATATTTGTTAATTATTTTATGGACAACAACAGATTCATACTTAGTTCCAATGAATTTTTCCAAAGATAAAATTAATGTTTTTACATAAACATTATAGGCAAAAAATTCTTTTATGTCTTGATAATTGGCAATTAGATTATCAATTGAATTCAAATTATAAAATAGCTCTTTAAGGAGAGGTTCACAATTATGCACCATTTCATTGTCAAATGACTTATAAATTAAGTCGGCAATATATTGACTAGCTTGAATTTCAACATATTTTGCTGGTACAGTTAATCCATGAATAGAAAAAAGTATAATTTTCCATAAACCTAAAAAAGTAAAAAAATAGTTTAATATATTTATAAATAAACATACAAAGCTATACAATAGGTACATATTATGTCCAATTTTCTAGTTTTACCTAACTGATTTAATTAAGTATTGGGTATATTATGCACACATTAGAATATAATGTATATCATTAACTAAGTAATAAAATAACAGTGAAACCTATACATAACCGACAGTCATTTGACCATCAAAAGTGTCTGTTATAGATAAGTATTTTTTTTTTTTTTAGTCAAATTCATATACATATTTTTTAATGAATTTATTGTTATTTATAAGAAAAAATGTGATAATAAATATTAATACACATCACATACCTATATATACCTGGTGGTACATGCATATATACATACATACATTGTTAATTAAACATACATACAAAGTTATAAATATAATAATATATTACAGACAATGCTATAGTTATCTAAATCGTCAGTCACTAAATCGGGTTGAAGTCTGTGCCTTCACATGTAATCATGTGCTGCATTGTCGCTGTTGTGTAGTATTTACATACATATATAATTATATTTGAATTTTAACTAAGATTGTTGTCCGTTATTAAGGAATTGGGGAGTAATAATACTCTCTGTCTGAAATAGAAAGGGTCTGTTATAGAGGGGTCAAAATATACATTCAATACCTATCTCTTTGACAGGACTTAATAGTTTTATCAATTGAGAAATATGTTTGTTATAAACATGAGTCCGTTGCTTAGATTGAGTATTTAAGATTTACCTTCTTGGAAAACATACTCAAGACCCCGTTTATGAGTACTCAATGTCTGCAACAACGACATGTAGGCGTTAAAAATTGAAGACTCTTTGAGATCAGACCCAACATCTAGCTGATTAATCATTGATTGGAGAGTGCACGTCTCAATGAGTGCGGCCAGACCATCGTCACGTTTTACCAATATGGCCAAGTACTTGAGGGCAAAAGCGTACAGATGTATACAAGCATTTCTAGACACTGGAGTTTGATTTCGATACATGTCCAAAACGCTGGCAAACCATTTGCAGTGAACGTTGATCGGTACCGTACTCAAAAGAGCATCTGAAAAATTATTAATGACTCATATACTAACTCGTTCACACCACCAGAATGCAAATACGAGTTGTAAGCTGCTTACCCGCGTTTTGCAGACTTGTCAAAAGTTTTTCAAGCAGAGTTTTGTCTTGGATCGTGAAACCATCGACCAGCATGCAATCAAACGCCGTCAGCAGTCTTTCGACAGTCGGCGGGCGGTTCGACGACATGATCGAAGACAGAACCGTTCAACAGTACACGAGACGATAACAACAATCCAAATAAATAATATCGAACTGGAAACGTAAGTAGTAATATTATATTGATTGATATTATTGTAACAATCAAAATATGGTCGAGGGCACGAAAACCAGGAAGAAATTTAAAATAATATACAACACGATCAAAAAAACCGCCGTCGACAGCGATAAAAGATAAACTGATAACAGAAGAGCCAGTCCCATTGAACTATATGATAATAATATAGTTATCATAGAGTTAAATGGCCAGCCCATTGATTAAGAATATCCACTGCACGGATATTATAATAATATAATGGACTGGGAACGAGCAGATTATCAGTGGTCTCGAAAGTATGTACAAGAGGCAAACGCGGGGGGTCGCAACCATAATTGAGAGTTTACAGCGCCGTCTGTATAAAACACGGACTGAGATACAAAATGTGACGCTAAATAAAACCACTGGTAGCACTGAAAACATTCAATTACACAGATTTCTATACTACACATATAGAAATCTGTGTTCAATTTAGGGATGGGCAAAAAACATCGATGTTTTTGGTCGATATATCGATGTTTTACCATCGATGTTTAGTCTTCGATACATCGAAAAAAACATCGAGTTTATGGTCCGATGTTTTTTTTTTTCTTTTGTGAATCACTGATTAACTGATAACAGATTTTAGATAGAGGAATCACACAGCAGGCTATCACACTGCTTATTATCATATATTGTAATATTAATTTTGTCGTTTGTCAATCGTCGTTGTTGATAGATACTTGATAGTTGATCGTGCGGTTTGTTAATTTTTATTTATTGTGATTTGTGATGAATAAACTGTGATTTAAACTTGATAATTTTTTTGTTAATTCCTTGGTCACTGTCAGCGAAACGATGAGTCCCAGTATAGTATGGAAACATTTTACGAAAAATAATAATGGTACAGCGACTTGCCAATTATGTCAGAAAACGTTAAAAACGAGTGGTAAGTTATTTTCTTGTTTACTTATATTTTATAATGTAAAGAATCAAGGAAAAATTTATAGTAGAAAAATTTTTGTTTTTTTACAATTTTTTGATTCCCATACAATTAATTTAAAATATTTTATCACAATATATTTATTATACATTTTTTAACAGCTTTATATTACTAAGTACCAACTCATATTAAATAATTATATCATATAACAAACTATGTATTGTATTTGTTATAAATAACTTGTTTGTAATGTGTAACTGTCATTTTATTTTCAGGCAACACAAGTAATTTAAATGGACATCTCACTAGTAAACACAGTAGTGTTATGGTTTCAAAAGCCAAGTCAACGGCTACACCGAGGCAAGAGTTGGAAACTTCAGATGATGATCAGTCTGTAACATTGTCTATATTATCGACAGCTTCAACTTCAAAAATGTCATTTACAGCTTCTACAGCTCATAGTTCTAATATACCATCTACTAATGAAGTTCCATCTCCCAATATGGAACCAGCACTCAGACGTCAAAAAACTATAAGTGAGTCATTTTCACACATCGTGTCTTATCAACATGGAGGTTTTAAAAGTGAAAAGTTAATAAATGCAATATTATATATGATAGCAAAAGATAATCAGCCATTATCGATTGTAGAAAACAAAGGATTTATTAATTTGATGAACATTACTTCACCAAATTTTAAAATTCCTTCTAGAAGGGATATTTCCAGACGTCTAGAAGGAAAATATAAATCATTTCAAGATTTGTTTAAAAATGAACTAAATGAAGTGAAATACATATCACTTACAATGGATATATGGACTGATATCCATACTCAAAGCTACCTCGGAGTTACTGTTCATTTTGAAAAAAACAACAAGTTGGCATCTGGATTATTAGGTGTGATAGATCTCCAAGAAAGGCATACATCTCAGTACATTGCTGATACATTAAATGAGGTATGTATCCAATGGAACATTTCTTTGGAAACCATAACTGCAATTGTTACTGATGGAGCTGCGAACATAACAAAAGCTGTTGATTTATTGTTTGGAAATCCCAATAAGCCACGTCACATACCATGCTTCGCCCATACATTAAACTTGGTAGCTCAAAATGCTATCTCCAGAGTGGCTGATTTAAGTTTACTTATTAAAAACGTAAAATCTATTGTAACATGGTTTAAACATTCGGTAGTAGCTAGTGATGAACTAAGAAAAGTTTCAAATAGTAAACTCATTCAAGAAGTTGCAACGAGGTGGAATAGTACATTTTATATGCTTGAACGATTTATTGCTCTACGTCCATTCATTAACGATATTGTAAATCGTAATATCTCCGCTCCTCCAATGGTTTGTGCTAAAGATATAGAAGAAATTATTGAAATAATTACTGTTTTAAGGCCATTGGAAGCAGCAACAAAAGAATTATGTGGTGAACAATATGTTTCTAGTAGTATGGTCATACCAATTGTGCACTTATTAGAAACAAAAATTGATGAGGCAACAACAACTCAAATTCTTAGCAATCAACTAAAAAATGCATTAAAATTAGAGTGTTCAAAGCGACTAGGACAAATTGAAAACGTTACATTTTTAGCAATTGCTACAATATTAGATCCTAGATTCAAAAGGTTGTATTTTAAAAATTCAGTCTCATTATCTAAAATGTTAACCAAAATAGCTGAAGAAATTAAGTCGTGTGAAGGAACATCTGAAAGTTCATCTGATTCTTCTGATTCATCTCGTGAGTAGTAAAAAATATTATTTGTCGTGTAGGTAATTTATTTATAAAAATATATTATTAATTTTCAGAAAATAAAGAATTTAATTTATGGAATAATCACGAAAAAATTGTACAACAAAGTAGCCGTAGTCGTGGGCGAGCCACAAGAGAAGAAATTGGTTATCCATCTGAACTAAATTTATATTTGAAAAGTGCTGTAGGTCGGTTGACGGACAGTCCGTTATTACTGTGGAAAGATATGTCCACAGTTTATCCAAATCTTGTCAAAGTAGCTTTAAAATATTTAAGCACAGTAGCTACTTCGGTACACAGTGAAAGACTATTCTCTAAAGCAGGCTTGACTATGAACCAACAACGAAACCGTTTGACTAGCAAAAAATTAAATATGCTATTGTTTTTACAATCTGTTGATGAGAGTTTTTGGGAATTGTAATAATTAATTAAATTTGTATCTATTATTATTAGTTTTAATTGTATTTTAAGATTTAAAACGTATGTAGGTTAGGTTATATTTGACAAGTATTTTTTATGTATTTAAAAAAAAATAAAGTTGAACAATGGTATTTTAACTCTTGAATTCATTATTTAATTAGGAAACTAATACACACTGCACTGTACAGAATACAGATAAAAATATGTGCTGCACACAGCTCGAGATTGGCAGCATTTTTATTATTATTAATGTAATATTTTACATTTTGGCAATTTTAAATTATGTACTTTAGTAGGTAGTGTTGTATGTTACTGCCAGTATACATTAAACAATAGTTGAACCTATTGTCTATCTAGTTTGACCAAGGTAGTAATCACACATAATTTAATTAACTTTTTTAAATGAGTTAATCATTTTCTTATGACTAAAATTTTAGTATTGAATATATTGTTTATTAACTGTTTATCAACTTAACTTAAATATTTTTTCTCATCAACTTACTAACTGTCTAATTACCAAATAATTAAGTATTTCAACATTATTATTAGGTACCTATATGGAAAGTATTTGCATTTCTTCTTAAATAATTTTTGTGAATGGATGTTTTTTGAGGACATTATATTATATTATACTATGGTCTATGTTAAGTAAGAACATCTAAAATTTGTTGATTTATTCGATAAAATTGAGTAAAAAAAATTAAGGCGTATCCCCTTCTTCCCTGTTCATTGAACGTGGATATGAATTCCGTTGTGATTGATGTAGCCTCACAAAGTACAGACTACAACACTATCCAGTGTATAGACATGACCCGAAATCTAGAGGGACAGGGAATACTACACACTGATGGTTATAAGTATGGAAAGCATTAATATAGTTATCGTTTGAACCCTGCGGTCACAAGTGAGAGCGAGAGTAGGTCAAAACACGTCATCTAGTGGTAGCCATCCTAGGTGAGCATCAGATATTAGCCCTACTAAAGGCTGAAGGGGAAAAAATTTTTCGATGTTTTTAAACGTCGATGTTTTTACACCGATACATCGAACACATCGATATTTCAAAAAACGATGTATCGATACATCGAACATTGATGTTCAAACATTTTTGCCCATCCCTAGACTTCAATTATCAGTGTTGATGATAACAGAGGAACCTTTTGCGGGCCGTCCCCCGTCACCCGCCCACCAACTCGTTGCAATCCATTATATCAGCTGAGTCCGTGATCCACAAAGAACATGACACAGGAATTTATTGATATTTTACATAAAATCGTTCGAGAAAGAAACTTGGCAGTGAGCATAACAATTAAATGACAAACTGTAAATCATTATAACAATTTAATTATTATTATTGTATTATATTATTTATATAACACATTAACACGTAATACTTACAATAATATTTCTACAATAAAATATGTTTGTAAGACGAAGATGACTCAACCAGGTACTTTGGGGGGTCAAAAGTAAAAATTTCCCAGTAGTTTTCACAAGCGATGTGAAAAACAAAATAAAAATTAAGGAAAAACGGGAATTTTTACGCAAAATCTGTTTTCGAGAAAATCGATTTTGGTTTTTGGTGTAACTCTAAAACAAATGACCGTAAGGACATGAAATTTTGACTGAATGTTTATATTATAATTTTCTATACACCATAAAATTTACAAAATATTTTGACTCTTTTTGAGCTGTTTACGGCCATTGTCAGTTTTCAATTTTTTTAGTTTTTTTTTCTATAAATATCAATAACATTTTATCTGTTGAGTAAAAAAGCTTGAAAATTTAATAGAAGGCTCCTAGGTTATTGTTTCAAAGGCAGATGAAAAAAATTAAAAATCCTTAGTCACAGTTTTTATTTATAAGCATTTAAAGTTCAAATTTTGATAAAATACGGAAAAATCACGAAAAATAGCAAATTATTTTGAGTTGAGAATTCATAAAAATTTTTCATTTTAAATCTAAGATTTGAAAATGTAATATAAGATTACTCATAAGTTTGTCCACCTTTATTAAAAAAAAAAAAATGTCTAGAAGAAACTTAAATTAAATTATAAGCATTTAAAGTTCAAATTTTGACAACATTTATCAAATTTATAATTTATTAATTATTTTGTAGTTAAAAATGTATGAAATGTTTAACTTTTATGGCTAATGATTGAAAATTTAATACAAGGCTCCACGTAAATAGGTTAAAAATAAATTACTTTATTCACAATAATATCATCAAATATACTTGGTAAAATCATAGGCTGACTGACCGTTTTTGCTCAGAATCGTTTTTCTTATACAATGATATTATATCATTGAATTCAAATTTAACACCATCCATTACGGTGACCCACTTGTAACCTACTGTACAGCAGAGCGACATCCACTTATCCACCTTTTTTTATAGACGAGTTTTACATTGACAGTATTGAAGCTCAGCGGCGCGCTCTTATCACGCATCCGCCATGTTTTCGGGAGTCAAACAATGATTTGAATGTATGATAAAGGTTGATTGATTGTATGTACAATTTAAATTAATGTTCATGAAGTATTAAAAGATTTAAATTTCAACACGCATTCAATTTCAAACCATAACAATATAAATAATAAATCATACATATATAGATCGATAAATGCATATTATATATAAAAAAAGGTGGGTAAGTGGATGTCGTTCTACTGTACAGTAGGTTACAAGTGGGTCACTGTAATGGATGGTGTTAAATTTGAATTCAATGATATAATACTATTGTATAAGAAAAACGATTCTGAGCGAAAACGGTCAGTCAGCCTATGATATTACTAAGTATATTTGATGATATTATTGTGAATAAAGTAATTTATATATAACCTATTTACGTGGAGCCTCGTTTTAAATTTTCAATCCTTAGCTATAAAAGTTGAACATTTGATAAATTTTGTCAAAATTCGAACTTTAAATCGGAGTTTGTCGTTTGCGCATCATTAGTACCCCAGGTAAGAAATTTGGTAGGTCGTTTGCGCATCGCAAATTTTAACAATAGAAAGGTACCTACTACCTATTACCTATCTACCTATTAGTGATAATATAATATATTTAGATAATATTTATATGTAAATACTTTTGCAATTTATAACAAATCAACAAATCTATTCAGTAGATGATCAAATAATATTATATATTTTTTTTTTTTTTTGGTAAATGTGAATATTAATTTTGTAATTTTTTTTTAAATATGAATTATGAATATTGACGATTATTTTTGTAAGTGTAAATAAAACCTGGTATACGTAATTTGGAATGCGCAATCGGCCTATAAAAAGGTTATTTGTAAAAATAGCTAGGGAAAACTCCCTATGCCTTTTTAACAATAGCTATACGCAAACGGCCTATATAAAGGTTTTTTGTAACAATAGCGATTGGAAAATACCCTATGCCTTTTTTAACAATAGTGATGCGCAAACGGCCTACAAAAAAGGTCATTCATAACAATAGCGATGCGCAAACGTCCTACGCCCCTTTAAATGCTTATAAAAAAAAATTGGGCCTATGTATTTTTAATATTTTTCAACTGCTATTGTAACATTATATCAGGAGCCTTGCATTACATTTTCACCTTTTTTTACACCACAAATAAAATTTTATTGATTTTTATAGAAAAAAAAAACTAAAAAAATTGAAAACTGACAATCTCCGTAAACAGCTCAAAAAGAGTCAAATTATTTTCAAAATTTTATCATGTATAGAAAATGCTAATATAAACATTCAGTTAAAAATTTGTTCAAATTTTCAAGTATCTACAGTCATTCGTTTTTTAACTACAACAAAATAAGAAAATCGTTATATGAGAAATCGAGTGAATATGAAATGTTGTAAAAATATGAATTACAAATGCTCATAAAAATGTAATTTGACTTTCTTGTAGACACTTTTTTTTTATAAAGGTAGACAAACTTATGAGGAATCTTGTAATACATTTTCTAATCTTAGCTTTATAAAGAAAATTTTTTATGAATTTCTAACTAAAATAATTTGCAAATTTTCGTGATTTTTCAGTATTTTGTCAAGATTTGAATTTTAAATGATTATAAAAAAAAATTGTGACTGGATTTTTAATTTTTTTCATCTACCTTTGAAACAATAACCTAGGAGCCTTTTATTAGATTTTCAAGCTTTTATAACCAACAAAAAAAAAATGGAAACTGACAATGTCCGTAAATAGCTCAAAATAAGTAAAAATATTTAGAAAATGTTATGGTGTATAGAAAATGCTAATATAAACTTTCAGTTAAAATGTCATGTTATCTACGGTCATTTGTTTTAGAGTTGCACCAAAAATCAAAATCGATTTTTTCAAAAACTGTAAAATTTCCTGTTTTTTTTTAATTTTTCTTTTGTTTTTCACGTCGCTTTTGAAATCTACTGGGAAATTTTATTTTTCACCCCCCAAAATACCAATGAGATTCACTTTCCTATCATAAAAGTTACTGTTGAAGAACATCCAAGCACTTTTACTGTCCTAAAAGGTGATGAGTGATGACAGACACAAAAAATATAAAAAATATAAAAAAAAACACACATCTTTGTAAAATCAATTAAATAGTCAGTCATTTACTTACGCCCGGGCCAACACCACTCATCCAAATTATTTTATGTATTTAATTAATAATAATTATCATATATGCAATATAAAAGGGATTACCGGAATTATAACAGTTTTCAAACGCCATTTTTTTTATTTAAGGCCCCTGCAAATGTGTCATTATTAAGGAGTTGTGTTTAGGCAATTATTTCGTATCTGTGATTACTGATCGTCTTTGTGTGTGTAGTAAATGATCATTAGTGTGTGTATACTACCCTACCATCACCCGCGACCCCCATCAATTTACACTTCTTTTTTATTTCTTATCTGGTTTATGGTCGCACGCACGCACAAGCACTAGTCATTTTAAGTCATTAGAAAACCAATTTATGGACGTGAAATAGCCGTCGCACTGACAAAATTTAAGGTACTTCTAGTAGTTCGATTTAAAAAATGTAAAGATGTTTGTGTTGGTAAACAAGTTTACTTTGCATCGGTCCGAGCACTTTTTCAATTTTAGTAAATTCTTGACGAGAATAAATATTTTACATTTTATAAATTTATAAATTTTTAATATTGAATATATTAAAAAATATCTAAAATATAAAAAATATGCTCCGACCAATGCAAAGTAGACTTGTTGACCAATTAAAACATCTTTACATTTTTTAAATCAAACCACTAGAAGTACTTTAATTTTTGTCAGTCGCTAAGGTCGTTTTGATGAAAAATTAATAGGGTTTGCAGGGGCCTTAACTATCAGTATCTCTCTGTTTGGCATTGATTATAACAATAAATAGTTACGACCTACTTTATATTGTTTATAATCAAATAAAATTCACACTAATTATACATACGTGTAGGTACAAAACCCTTATATTCTTTTGCAAATCCTGTATAAATAAACTACATTTTAAAAGTTTCCTATTGTTTTTAGTATAACTATATCATACTATATTTATACATATTATTGTACTTATAAGTAACTGCTGGTTAAAATGTTAAATATTCAATAAATTCAACAAATTGTTCATCGGGATAAACAATTTTTATTGAATCTTAACATTGATTTTAAGTGATATGTACAGGGTATATCTTATTTATGTTGCTACTTTTTTAGTAATCACTAATCCCGAATCAATAAAACTTTAATTTTAAAAAAAGTGTATGTAGGGTAAACGATGCTTTTAGAAGGACCATTCAATAGATTGAACTTCTAGTAAACAAATCTAATGAAAAGATTGAAGGGGTCAAGGGTAGGCAGCTCAATTTGCATGCACGATTAACGCTTCCGACGACGACCGTATGACAGCGCCTACTCCCAATATTATAGGGAATTCAACACACAGCCTCACGATGTGTTGGTGGGTAGCAACGACGTGGCAACGGACAACAAGGAATTGACACGCACCGAAATTCGAAGGTGTAAAGGATACAAGCTATACAATGGGAAATAGGATTGTGCAGTTTAATTATACGGGGGGGGGGGGGGTCTCTCTGTGGTCAGATCGGTATGGTTCAATGACCACAGATCCCACAACAATCGGATAGAATCTTTCAACTTATGCTACGGAAGACCAATTGTTACAAAGTCGGTTTAACGATCCAAAATATCTACAAATCAGTGACTGAGGTGGGGGTAGGTAGATGGTTGGCCGATCCACAGCGCACAATGGTTGCTGGCCGTATTGCGCTAACAGAAAGTGACGCCAAGAATGAAGCCGATGATGTTGCAATGATCACCGTACGCTCAATTTTTATTGACTATAGTCAATCCGGACTATCCAACAGAGACAAGAGGTAATATAACAGGAATCAAATAAATAAGCACTCACCGAAATGTGAGCGATATATGATTTATTGGTAGTCACTAGTCGTTGCATAAATTATCTGCAGGTTCAATATCGTGAAACCAGAGAAAATACAACGATTATTGTGTCATCTTACTGATGAAGTGATGACGACAATTATTATGAAAAGTGTCACATTTATATAATTTAAACGAATACAAACGCGACGGAAGCTTCCTTAATAGCGATCATGAACACGAATACGAATGAACAATAATATACGGACTCCTTTAGGTTATGCAGACACAACGTAAAAATAGAAACAAAATAAAATATACATTATGGTGCTGTTTACATTCATTTAGCAAAGACACTAGAACAACTTTTATATGGAGTGGACCATGTGTATAATGTGTAGGGAGAGAGGGAGAAAAGAGTTATCCATTATGCGTGCTGTGCGTTGTCGCCGCTACAAATGTGGTGACAGAAATGCTTACGAGCATGAACAGTGCATGTACATGTGGAATGTGGATACCAGATGAATATTAGTACAAATTTATTATTAAATATATACGAATTTTTTGGTTCATCTGGCGACACTGGTACCAGTGTACCACTCTGCTGTACAGTAGTGGTCGAGTTTGTCATTGTAATCGATATCTTAGATTTGAACTTATTGATAAATCATTACAAACGAAAAACGATTCTGAACAGAGACAGTCTGTCAATCATACTCGTAAAAATAATCACATTTAATAATTAAAAAAAAAATTAATAAAAATCGAAAATATGTCATGGCTATAAATAGCATAATTTAATACTTCCAGTAAACTTTTTGTTGTTAAAGGTAGAAAAACTTATGAGGAATATTTTATTACATTTTCAATTCTTAACTAAGAAAATACAATTTATTATGAATTTCATGCTTAAAAATAAACTGTAAATTTTCGGAATTTTGACGAATTTTGTTCAAATTTTAACTGTAAATACATATAAATATAATCGTGCCTATGTCGGTCATTATATCCTTGTTAAAACTGAATATATTTTAAATTGTTTTAATGGCTCGATCCATGAAATACCTATATTATTCCTGATTCCTGCACATGATATAATTGGACGAATAAGGTTATTTTGCTCTACCCATTGACATACAAATTGTTGGTGCCCAATAAGCTGTCGTGGCTGGAATAAGTTGTTTTTCCCGAATAAGGGTCAAAGTCTCGTTCCTCGACTATCGCTGTCCCGCGCGCCTGCTTGCCCTACCGCTCGCCGTGTATCATACAGCCGAGTTCCCCGCAACTATTTTAGTCTGGTCCGGTTTTGCGTTAGCCGTTCGTACCATCGTATTTACGATCGTGACGACGATAATTATTGATACAATCCGGTCGAACGTTCTCCACCGGCGAAACTCGTGCACCAAACCCGACAAAATAGTGCGTTAGCGTTACCTATAAATCTATAATTGTCGTATACCATTCTTGGGCCTCATCGTCAGAGGCGGCTTGATCATGCATTTTGTGATCCATTGAACCACCAAAAAGTTTGCTGGGCGTCATATTTTAATAGGTAGGTTACTTGGTCTTGGTAATCAGTGTCCGGCATAACCGTTATAGATAATATAAAAATGGCTAATTCATTATTATTTATTAGCAACAAAAAGATACAAATATGCAATCGCATACATTAACAACAATCAACTTATGAAGTTATAAACAGCTTTATGACAAACATATAGTCACATAACGTATTATGTGACATTATTTTTTTATTAGAAAATCACAATCAATTGTATATTTGAATTGTATTATAATAATATCGTTATTGGGGGGACGAGGTGGCCGAGTGGTCTAACGCGACGGATTCGGCACAGCCGGTCCGAGTTCGATACTCGACCACTGGGCGGCATTTTTCTCCGTGCAAGTCACGGTGTCCGGAGAACAAGTGCCGCCATCCCCCCACCCCGGGGCACGGCAGAAACCTACGGGTGCCCCATTAGAAATTCTGCCAAACACAACACACACGTGTACCAACCTACCCAATATAAAACCTACCAAACCTACCCAATATAAAACCTACAGTGCCCTCCCCACACCCAATGGCCTATGTTGCCGCGGGTTACCCAATAAAAAAAAAAAAAAAAAAAAATATCGTTATTACCGAACTACTGCAGTCTATTGAAAAATTGGCTGAAATGTAGTCAGTTACACTGAATTCAACAACTGATGTGTCAAAGCTCGATCAATTTGCTTTTGTGTATAAGTGTATTGTAGACGAATGTGAGGTTTTTTTTAATTTGAAAAATTCGTCTTTTTCTAAAACGAATTTTAATTTTCAATGTCCATTATTTAACTCTAAAACTTGTGATATTTTACTTTTAGATTCTGAGCGAAGCGATGAATGTATTGATTCTACAATGATGTGTGTTTTTTTTTTTATTTTTTTTTTTTTTTTTTTTATTTTTGTGTCTGTCATCACCTTTTAGGACAGTAAAAGTGCTTGGATTTTCTTCAATAGTAACTTTTCTGATAGGAAAGTGAATCTAGTTGGTACTTTGGGGGGTCAAAAGTAAAAATTTCCCAGTAGTTTTCTCAAGCGACGTGAAAAACAAAAGAAAAATTAAGGAAAAACGGGAATTTTTACGCAAAATCTGTTTTCGAGAAAATCGATTTTGGTTTTTGGTGTAACTCTAAAACAAATGACCGTAGGGACATGCAATTTTGACTGAATGTTTATATTAGCATTTTCTATACACCATAAAATTTACAAAATATTTTGACTCTTTTTGAGCTGTTTACGGCCATTGTCAGTTTTCAATTTTCTTAGTTTTTTTTAAATATCAATAAAATTTTATCTGTTGAGTAAAAAAGCTTGAAAATTTAATATAAGGCTCCTAAGTTATTGTTTCAAAGGCAGATGAAAAAAATTTAAAATCCTTAGTCACAGTTTTTAATTATAAGCATTTAAAGTTCAAATTTTGACAAAATACGGAAAAATCACGAAAAATAGCAAATTATTTTGATGAGAATTCATAAAAATTTTTCTTTTTAAATCTAAGATTTGAAAATGTAATATAAGATTACTCATAAGTTTGTCTACCTTTATCAAAAAAAAAATGTCTAGAAGAAACTTAAATTAAATTTTTATGAGCGTCTGAAATTTATATTTTTACAACATTTGATATTTACTCGATTTCTCATGTAACAATTTTCTTATTTTATTGTAATTAAAAAACGAATGACTGTAGATACTTGAAAATTTCACTGAATGTTTATATTAGCATTTTCTATACACCATAAAATGTTGAAAATATTTTGACTCTTTTTGAGCTGTTTACGGACATTGTCAGTTTTCAATTTTTTTAGTTTTTTTTTTCTATAAATATCAATAAATTTTTATTTGTTGGGTAAAAAAGCGTGAAAATTTAATATAAGGCTCCTGATATATCGTTCTAATAGCAGTTGAAAAATATTAAAAATACATAGGCACAATTTTTTTTTATAAGTATTTAAAGTTCAAATTTTGACAACATTTATCAAATTTATAATTTATTAATTATTTTGTAGTTAAAAATTTATAAATTTTTAACTTTTATGGCTAAGGATTGAAAATTTAAAACAAGGCTCCACGTAAATAGGTTATATATAAATTACTTTATTCACAATAATATCATCAAATATACTTGGTAAAATCATAGGCTGACTGACCGTTTTCGCTCAGAATCGTTTTTCTTATACAATGATATTATATCATTGAATTCAAATTTAACACCATCCATTACAGTGACCCACTTGTAACCTACCGTACAGCAGAGCGACATCCACTTATCCACCTTTTTTTTTTATTTGAATTATTGAGTTTAGTAATCAAAATATTGAAGATTGTTTAGCTTAAAGGTGTAAATAATTTTTATTATTTCCTTCAATACTCTTTGTGTATAATTTAGTATTAATCAAATAATACAAATCTTCTTAAATAATAAAAAAAAAAAATCAATAAAAAATTAATGGTAGTACCGTTTTATAATAGTATAATATACCTAGCTACACAAAATTCAGTGAATACTTAACGTTGAGCGTGTTATCATATACAAAACAATAATAAATACATGGATAAATATATATTTACAACAGTCTCATACAATGATACATAGTTTTTACTTTTTTAGACAAAAGTCTCAAATAATAATACATAATTTTTAGACAGCAGTCTCATAATATAATAATACTTTTTTTTTCAGACTCATATAATAATACATAATTTCCAATGAATTGTAATAATAATATAAACCTAGCGCCCGCCGTCCGGTCGAATAAACATAAATAATTGGTCGACTCATAGGATAGTTGAACTGCACGTTTCGTTTTACACGGCGCTATCGTACCAGAGTCCGTAAATATAATAAATCTAATACAAATTTTGTACAGGTACAATTGGGACAAGTTGACATTGCATACGAGCGAATGCGTATTGACAACGAAGATTTCACTAATAAATCGAAACACTGATTGCAGCCGGGACAGGAACACGAGGTGTTTACACTACTGTGTCCGAGGTACATTATAAAACACGCTGATTTACAAAAACAAGATAAATATGGTAATTTTGGTGGCACGGTACACAAAGTACGCGTGCAGCGGAAAACGGCGTACACCAACGGGCGCAAACGCGGGAGCAAAAAACATCGGACGGACGGCGGTTAAACAATATTACAAACTTTAAGGGGGGTGGCGGACGGTGTCGGTAGGGGAGAGGTAGAAAACTTGGTGAACATATTATTACCCTATACGTCTACGAAGGTTTGACAGAAGCAAACCCTGCGTGCCATGTTCACCAACGACTTCCAAACGAATCGTTTGGTTCTCTTTCAGGCAGACCTCCGCCGATCGACAGGTCGTGCTGCCGGGTATTCCGCATGTACCGGTGGGACAGCTGTCTTCACGCTGTCGCACACTGCAAGTGATTGGATTCGCAGTTCGGGAGACGACCGGAAACGTTCGCTCCGCCGTATCGGTCGCTGCTGCAGGACAGCCGCCGTGACCCTGCGATCCACGGCTAGATCCAGCGCGTCAATCAACGAGGTCGTATTGGATGTCACGCGAAAAGGTGCCTCCGACGGTGGTCCAATCACAAGCTGCACGTCCTGCAGGTATACGGCTGAGTTCATTATCAATTCCGGCGAACACCGGGTACTACAACTGTTCTCTGCAGCGTGTCCGTGGTGCTGCAGTAGCGGTGACCCGACCGCGGCCGTGATCTCGAGGTTCGCTGCCAAATCTTGAACGTCAACTATGGTTTCCCCGAGTGCGTCCGTACTGGATGTCACGCGAAAAGGTGCCTCCGACGATGGTCTGGTCACAAGCGTCCTGCAGGTATACGGGTGAGTTAATACTCAATTCCGGCGAAGACCGGGTACTACAACTGTTCTCCTCTGAGAATAAACCTATAAGAGGACAGAGACCCGAGTCTTCCTAAGTCATATAGACCAGTCAGCCTGCTTTCGGCACCGTCAAAAGTGCTGGAACGGCTGGTGGTGGACAGGCTTGAGGAGGAAACGGGGGGCGCTCTTTCAGCAGAGCAACATGGTTTCAGGGTCGGCAAGTCCACAATCAGCGCGATCAAGTCGTGTCTGGATTGGGTGGACAACAGTGAGGAGATGGTGGTAGGAGTCTTTCTGGATATCTCAGGAGCCTTCGACAACCTGAGATGGAACGTTCTGATTAGGGACATGATGGATCTGGGGGCATCTGATGCAACTAGATCTATCATACAGAGCTATCTGACGGGCAGAAGGGCGGTGCTCTCGGTGGAGGGAGCGACGGCATTCGCGGATCTCACCAGAGGCTGCCCTCAAGGCTCACAGTTAGGGCCAAGTCTTTGGAATTTATCTATGGATAGGGCGTTGGTCACCAACACGGACGATAGGGTCAAACTGGTCGCGTACGCGGATGACCTGGCGGTTCTTATCGCGGGCTCCGATCTTGAAGAAATCCAGGGGAAAGCGAGAGCGACGCTCAGCGCCTTGCGCGAGTGGGCGAGCCGAAGAGGTCTAACCTTCTCGACAAGCAAGTCTCAAGCGATCCCCCTGAAAGGAGGGCTGCGGCCATGGTTCACTGTTCCCTTCGGGACAGAGGACATCGTGGCTGTGAGTTCAGTTAGGTATCTGGGCGTTGAATTGGACAGTAGGCGAAATTTCTGGGCACACGTGAGCGGCGTGGCCGGAAAGTCCGACTCTCTGTACAGTAGGCTTAGAGCGGCATCGTCTGCGGACTGGGGTCTCCGACAGTCCACCTCCGCCGTAATATACATCTCATAACGACTAGACGTGAGAATGTACCGATAATAAATTGACACACGTCCTGTGGGACTACGGATAAGTCAGTAGACAGGGGGAAGGTAGGAGAGTAAGAAAGTCTTATAAAACCAGACCTGAAACGGCCTAACCAGACGTGATTTACAATCGTACATAGGAGCACCTTCGCGAGAGACAGTATAACGATTTTGTCATTTTGAACTTAGTCTATTTTCTGAAGAATATTTACAATAAACAACTTTAACTTTTCAACGAGTCTATATTTTATCAAACATCCTAAGTTATCCCTCAAATCAACGGTCTTGCTACCTGCAACCAATAAGCTAAGCAATTAAGCCAATTGCTATTTTATTATACTACAGTACATTTGAAAAATTCGTCCCTTTCCTAGACTGAAACGCAGTAATTAACACTTCTTACAATTTAAAGCATTATTTACACTGTAGTTACTGCAATTTTAGTTAATGCATTTTTTTCTACAAGAACTTTAATGTTATCGTTTGCAGCGCAACTTATTGGTATATATTATTAAATACTACAGGAGGTGCCTACAATAATATTGGGCCCTCTCTTAACAAGACATGTACATATTGATCGGTGGTACCTATATAATTACTAGTAGCAACTACTAATTACCATAGTTATATATTCCCTTGCATAAATATCTATATCTATATTGAAATGTTTATATATTATTAACTAGCAATATTTTTGATTTTAAATTCAAAACTTCATTTGATAAACGTATATTTTCATTCATAATTTTTTCATATTAAATCTTAGTTTTTTTCAACTGTCCAATTCCATTATCAAATTTGTTATTAAATGTATCAAACTGTATTTAGCCCATAAAAGCTAAAGAATTTATAAGTTCTCCGATATTTTTTTTCCATTGTATTTCAAGATTGTGATGTAATAAAATTATTTTTAAAATTCGGCGATTTTTGTACAGCAGTTTAGTAGTTTGAGCCGGTATATCTAGGTTTAGTGTTATTTGAAATTTTTTTAAAGCGTTGCACATAATAGTTTACACAGTAAAAGTGGGAAAAATTGTTATAATTTTTTTTTGAAGGGTTTGAACTTTGAAATTCACTTTTTATAGTAATATATGCAGAACCTTCTACTTCAATATTTTACCGATAGAAAAGTGGGTCTTCTATTGGTACTGGAGAGGGTAAAAGTACTACGCGAAACTGGTTTTAAAACTTTTAGCTTTTGAGCGTAGTGAATTAATGTATTTTATTCACAATGGTGTGTGTTTTTTTTCTGACATCAACATTGGAGGAGGTAAAAAAGCTTTAAAAAAGATTTTTGGCATCAGAAAATTATTTTCTGATAAAAAAATTAATATAGTTGGTGCACTCAGAAGGTCAATATTGAAAATTCTCAGTGGTTTTATATTTCTTCGAGGAAAACAATGAAAAAATTTTAAAAAAAAAATGGTAAATTTTACACAGATTTAATTTTTGTAAGAATTGATTTTATTTTATGGGTGTAACTCAAAAGCTAATAACTTTAGATACTTGAAATGTTCACCAAAATAATGTTTATATTATGATTTTTCTAGTAGGAAAACAGACAACTGAATATATTTATGTATTCTATGAGTGCATTCTTCGTTCTGTTAGGCATAAATTAACTTTATTGTATTTAATCTACAGGATTAACAAAGATCGGTGTCCCAACTCCGTTGATGTGTGTTGCTACGATCCAATAAAATCAACAAAACCTACAGAAATACCTGACCCTGAACATCGTACGATATGTGGCCATTGGAACCCTCTTGGCGTAAAATTCACAATAACTGGAGAATCCCACAACGAAGCACAATTTGGCGGGTTTCCCTGGATGATGGCAATTCTTAAATTAGAAGCTAACCAATCTAAAACTTACATCTGCGGTGGTTCATTGATTCACCCAAGAGTCGTGTTGACTGCATTCCATTGCGTGAAAGGGTAACATTTTAACTTATTATTATTTTTTGTTGTATTTAAAAAGTTCTACTTAAACTTGCAAATAATATATTATTGTTACTTTACTGTAGGCTTGTTTTAAATATAAAAATATAGTTTTAGAGCATTACTTAAACTATTACTTTTTTTTATGCGCTTGATTGATATTTAAAGGCATATTGACGATAGAATTATATAATAATAGTAATAGAATAATATTATTTAATAATATTGCTGCTAGTTGCATTGGTGCATTAGAGTTATTAAAACAGAATCCAATACCATTACTCGTTGTCACCTGTGCGACCGGAACTGCAACGTTGCCTGATTCGTTACTAACCATAACGTCGATGTTACTTCGACTTTGAATTTGGTCGTTCTTTTTTCGTACACCAAATTGAAACGGGGCTTTAAAATATGTTTCTTCAAAATCCACGTGTTAGGTCGTTGCTACTTCATTTGCTTTATCGTTCTGTAACAATTCGATTGCACATTGGACTTGCTCAAATTCTTGTCCGAAATCCTCGGCGGCACTTCAACTCGGTTAGATTGATTTCTTAATTTATTGTTGTCAACATTTTTCAGATGTTTTACAAATCTTGTTAGCTGGGCTTTTAATTGGCCTCTACGGGATTTCAAGGTATCTAACTCGGGCATGTCCCTCCCCTAACCAAATACCTAATTGTCTTTCTCTATACGATTTTTACTTAGGTTTAATACGATTTCTTTATATAACTAGTCTAATGTAGTATGTACAGGAAAAAACCCCAAAAATGTATTAAGGAAGACGTTGATTTAAAATAATGAACGCGACTTACCACGATTTTTCTTTTTTCAAAAAGCATTTCATGCCCTAATGGTATGTCTAAGTTGTGTGAGTATTTACACGCACTCACTTCTTTTACACAGGTTTTTAATGTGATACCATGTGTTATAAGTACGAATTTTCAATTTAGACTGCCATACTCAAATTTCCCCGATTTCTTATATCCTGGTCAAAGAACCATTGCTACTTTACGAATTTTAAACTGTGGACATTAGGTTTGTTTTAGGTATAAAAATATAGATTTAAAGTATTGCTCAAACTATTACTCTTAAATTACGTGGCCATTGGCAGTCGAACGCATACTGACAATGGCATAAGTTATTCATGAAACAAATTTTTAGTGAAACATCCTTCACATTGAAACTATTTAATTAAATGGAGTTCCTTAATTTACTATTATTTTAGATTTGAAATTTGACAGCGCCGGATTGGTTAGGTGAGCTACCGAGAAAATCTCGGTGGGCCGGTTGTGTGAGTGTGAGTGAAAATAAATTCATGTTTAAAATACGATTGGGCCACCTATAAGCTCGTAATAATTATAGACATAATTGTGAGCTTCTGAATATGTAAATAAGCCGCTTGGAAGTAAAAATCTCGATGGGCCGATACATACCAATCCGGCCCTGAAATTTAAACATTATACAATATTATATTGTACAAACAAGGGTTATTTTAAAAATTGTAAAATCATTAAATTCTTCGCTCCACTCAGAATCTAAAATACAAATCTATGGATGTTTTTAAAAAAATTAATATTTTCCGAGTGCCAACGCAAATACTGAATTTATTAATGTGCTAACTGATATATACATTTGAACGCATGGTGGTAGGACACTCCTTACACCCTCCGTTCGGGACAGTCCTGCTATGACTGTAGGTTTAGTGGTTCTTTTTCTAAACCGTTTTTCTATATAATATGACCTCGTATAGATCTCACATTGTTATATTTGGCTACTATAATGCCTCTTACAACGTGTAACATGATGCACCATTTAATATTTAAATATTACAAAATATTAGGTATGTTTCCAAGTCTATTTGCGATGTATTTTCCTGGCCTAATGACTAATATTATATAATTGTGTGTATAATCTCTTGTTTATAATTATAAATTATATTATATGAATAGGGAGACGGTGGAAGTCCTCTGATGTGTCCAATTGAGAATAGACCTAAACAGTTCCAACAGGCCGGAATCGTGGCGTGGGGAATCGGATGCGGTACCGAGACATCCGGCGTGTACGTGGATGTGGCATTGTTCAGAAACTGGATCGATGAGCAGATGGCTAAGGAAAAGTTGAGCACGATCTACTATGATCCTGATTATGTTCCAACGAATTAAATTGTCTCTACATCTCTTTCCTTCATATAGACATACACATACCCTCCCGGTTCCTTCCTGACTCCCGGCTTAACCTACATATGAAGTTATAAATACTCAGTTAATTTTTGATTTTACATGACACTATTTGACGTTTATTGGAGAAACTATGGAATAAATAATTAAAATTAACAGAATGAATAAATATGTTTTGTATTGTATTGTAATGTGCCTGGCTTGAAAGTTCTCTGTCCATGAGTTGAATAATTGCATTTTGTTAAAATGTTATATTTTTTTTATTTAAATATAATTATGATTGTTATAACGAAATATATTTGTGGAAAAACTATTCAAATGAAAATAATTATATTAATTTTCTTCTTTTAACTTAATGACTTTTTTATGGTTCGATTAAATACAGCTTCATAACTTAATTAGTTAAATGTCACCCTAATGCCTATATTTTATATTTTATAGAATATATACGTCCTATTGAGCTCAGTACAGTACATACAGTAAACACATTATCATACTTAATAACTAATATTAATATAGAATTGACATAATGATTAACGAACAAAGTTTGAATTAATAAATATATTTTATGTAAGCTGAAATTAAAACGAGAGTAGACGTTTTAACCTGGTTTATTCGTCATTAAGACAATATATATCAATAATCATTAGCATACGATACATATATTCAGGGGTGGAGTGGGAACAAAATTCAGGCCGGGAGATTGAAATTTATCCAGGCCAGTAGGCCATCCACAATTTACCAATTAAATCACTAAAAAAAATGTTTCTCGCAACGCTCCAATTATATATTTATATTTACCTATTTCAATAGAATTATATAAATACATTTCATTTTATTTATAATAATATTTATACTTTTAATTTTATAAAACTATACAAGTATTTCAATCACTATTTTTCTATTTTTTTTAAATTCTAATGCAGTGGTGTAGCCAAGGAGGGGTTTCTACCATGCCCCCTCCCCCACCCCATTGGCCGTATTATTTTGAGTGATTGTCATTTAGGCACATCGCACATGGACCTAAAAGCCAACATGGTTGGGTATAAATAAAGATAGACACGACGTTTGAAAACATAGAATTAAAGGTATTTTATAATTTTACCTGGTAAATCAGTCTACTTAGAGAACGTTTGAGTAAACATAATACATATACTGAAATACTAAATATTACTGAAGTTTTGGAAACCCGTCATGGTAAAAACAAAATTGCATCATAATTGGTAATTTTTGATGTAATGAATTTAAAATAAACAAATACGAGCACAACATTTTTTTTTTTTTATTTATTTAAATAAGGCTTCAACTCTTGGGTTATTAGCCTGTAAAAATTACAAAATATTATTAATTGAGTATTGGTCTTACAACTATGGGGATACATTATGTTTAACAATAGAGGGAGTTTGTAGGATATATGTACATTTAATTATTTAATTATTAATAATTTTTCTAAGTTAGTTTTGCTAAGCCTATGTTTTTGAAAAAGTTGTATATATTTTTGGTGTTCTCTTCGCCAAGTGCCTGTTGCATTGTTGATGGGTTTCCGAGAATTTGTCTGGAGTTGATGAACTTGGGGCATTCAAGTGTGATATGTTTGATTGTCAGCACTTTGTCACAGAGTTCACAGGTCGGGCCGTCTTCTTTTGTTATGAGGTGCAAGTGTGTTAGACGGGAGTGTCCAATCCGAGTTCTTGTGGTAACTATTTCTTCGTGCCTGGATGAGGGTGGAGGAGTTTTCCATGGGTCGATTGATGTTTTAATTTCTTTTAGTTTATTTGTGTTTGAAGTCTTCTCCCACGAGTCTTGCCAGAGACTTTTAGTTAGCTTATTTATTTTTATGAGTGCGTCTTGAAATGTTATTTGGTTTATTAATACTAAGCTGGGTGATAATATTGCTTCGTTGGCTGCCTTGTCAGCTAGTTTGTTGCCATTTATGCCAGTGTGAGAGGGGACGCATAGAAATTCGATTTTTTTCCTTGAGTTTGATAACTTTTCTTGGATGGATTGAATTATTTCATTTTTGGGGTAAGGATTTTCGAGGGCTAAGAGAGCACTAAGAGAGTCACTAATTATAAGTATTTCTTTGGACACTAAGGCCATCGCGTGTGAGATTGCATTTTGGATGGCTTGACTTTCAGCAGAAAGAATGCTGGTTTCATGAGGAGGTTTGAACATTGAAGTTTTGTTATTTTCTATGAATGCGAATCCGATTCCATTGGGGGATTTTGAGGCGCCCGTAAAGATTTTTGTGTGGTGAGGGTATTTGTGTGGTGCATTATCACTCTGGCTCTCAGCTAAACCATTGGCTTCTTTGTCATTATAATAATATTATGAAATACAATTTTTAATAAAAACTGGTATATAACAAATTTGCAAATAAAATACTTATTTAATAAAAGATGAGTTTTTTTAATTCATTGATTAAAATTATAACATATCAATTATTTCATTCTTGTTTATTAAAAAGATAATTTCTTTTTAAACAAATGGCCAAGTTAAAGGTTCAAAATATTATTGATTGATAATTATATTATATACTAAGTTTAGTTTTAAAAATGTTAAGCTTTGAAAATAACATGTATTGATGTAGGTATTCAATGATAACTATAATAATTTGAATGCTTTGCACTTACCAGGTCAAATGCATCTAAATAAATTGTTAATTTTTTTATTAGTTAGTAAAATATTTTTTGATTGCTGATCTTTCTTCTTTCTTTTCGCTAATCCACTCAAAACTTTTGATTTCATCATTTTAGAAAAAATTAAGATTATCCGGATTTTTTGATTTTAACACAATATGAAAAATAATACAATACACTGCACACAGAAGAAATGTGAACTGTAAAGTCTGTAATAATATTAAACCGAAAATGGCAAAAATATCTAACTAAATGAATATTATTAAAAAATTAAAGGATGTGTCTATAGATACACAAAATGGAATATGGATGAGTGAAAAATGATTTTTTTGTAATCATTAACATAGTAACCATTTATTTTCCAAGTTTGTATAGTTGACTGTTAATGTGTAGTTTGTTTATTTCTATTTTTTATTTATTAATTATTTATATTTAATTATATTGGGATTGTGGCGGTGATTTAATAAGGAGTCGCGTATTGGCAATTCGATGTCTTATACTCGTTACGCAGTGTGGTTGTGTGCGAAGTAAATGATCATTAGTGTGCGTAGATACGTTCGGAATCCGTCGTGTGCCACTCTCGAACGCACACATGTAAATAAATCGAGAAAAACGAAATATATTCTTCTATTTTATCACCTATAAAAACTACCAAAAGCGGTAGTAAATTAAACATACTACCTGAAGTTTGATTGTAATTTCGAATGACGCGTTGAATTCGTAAGTTCTTAGACTATGCTGTGTCGGAACCATTTTTTTGATATAAAGCCCAAAATAAATACAAATGTAATGCAATTATTTCATGAGATTTTTTAAAAAAATATCCAAATTGTATGGTCCTTTAAAATTGAAAATTCCTAGAAAGCCCGTGTAGTTGCGGCACATCATAGCAGACTTCTTTAGCACATACCTACGTATAAAATAAGGCTGATGATCAATACGACGATGAGCAGCTGTAAGTGCAATTATGATGATTGATACGGTCCACTAGGTCCTGTCTTATGCTTTAATGCAACTCGAAAAGCGTAAATCTATGGCTAAAACGGACGTAAGAAAAACATATGTAATGTAATATACAACATTATATACAAAATTACATTATCAAAAATGTATTAAATTTGCATACATTTCTGTACAAATTATCATGGTTTCTACAGTTAAATTGCTTAAAATTAAATTAATTGACTACAGAACTGTATTATTAGTACACAAATAAATTCACAAAAATTGTATTTAAAATACTAAATCTACATAAATTTCACAATTTAACTTTATCAAATTACATTATTTTAATTTAACATCTACTCATACACGTTAAACAATCCATAGTTTCCGATCCCGAAGCACAAGCTATTGTACACATTCCAACACACATTTCTCGACTACCTGGCCTTCCACCACCGTTACTGGTCCCTCCACGTCTGGAACCGCCATATTTGCGGAATTCTTCTATTAGATTTTTTGTTGCAGATGGATCATCTTTTACATTTCCGTCTCCATATCCTTCCTGTCTTTTTTATTAAATTTTTACAAGAAGAGCAATTATTATTTTTTATATTAGTATATTTACATTCATAACTATTACCTACAATATAATTTATAATGTATCAATAATTATAAGTGCAATTTAGGGGGTGGCATGGGGGGCTAAGGAAAAGGACCAATCGTTGCCCCACACTATCTAACCCTGGAGCATAGAAACACATGTAAACTATAATAGCTCCCCACCCCTAATTTAAAACTCAAATTACGCCTATGATCTTAACGCGTCATAGTATATTTCATATTCAATTGTTGAACCGTTTTCTTTGTTTAAATATGACTGACATGAGTAATTTTTTTTTTTATTAGCATAATTTAATTGAACATTATAAACCAATAAAATGATGTTTATTAAGAAGACGATTATTTTGATATTCATGGTGGATATGGGATTTCTCGTATACTTAATACTTATATTGTATTCTATATAATGTATTTATTTTTATAAGGTATTTGTTCGTTATTTTTAATTCCATATCATCTATTAATTACATTAATGATATTGTTAGTCGTCTAAACATTTACAGCGATGAATGTATTGATTTTATAATAAAATGTGTTATTTTTTTAAATTCCCAATAGTTTTCAAAAGTGTCGAAAAAACATAATAAAAAATTAAGGAAAAACGGGAATTTTTACACAAAGTCGGGTCTCAACCATATCGGTTTTGATTTTTGATGTTGACGAAATAGAAATTTACAAATAATTTAGTAGTTAAATATTTTAAAATGTTCAACTTTTATAGCTAAGAATTGAAAATGTTGAACAAGGTTGCGAGTTAGTAGTTTTTTCTGTAACCAAAAAATCTAAAAAGTATACATAAATACAGTTTTTTTATATTCGTGACCCCGAAAATAGGTGAAAAATAAAGTCACATTACGCCTCTAAAAAAAAAAAATTAAAAAAAGGTGGGTAAGTGGATGTCGCTCTGCTGTACAGTAGGTTACAAGTGGGTCACTGTAATAGATGGTGTTAAATTTGAATTCAATGATATAATATCATTGTATAATAAAAACGATTCTGAGGGAAAACGGTCAGTCAGCCTATGATATTACAAAGTATATTTGATGATATTATTGTAAATAAAGTAATTTATATATAAACTATTTACGTGGAGCCTTGTATTAAATTTTCAATCCTTAGCTATAAAAGTTGAACATTTTATACATTTTTAACTACAAAATAATTATTAAATTATAAATTTGATAAATTTTGCCAAAATTTGAACTTTAAATGTCTATAAATAAAAACTGAGACTAAGGATTTTTAATTTGTTTCATCTGCCTTTGAAACAATAACCTAGGAGCCTTCTTTTAAATTTTCAAGCTTTTTTACCCAACAAATAAAATTTGATTGAAATTTAAAGAAAAAAAAAACTAAAAAAAATGGAAATTGAAAATGTCTGTAAACAACTCAAAATAAGTCAAAATATTTGGAAAATGTTATGGTGTATAGAAAATACTAATATAAACATTCAGTCAAAATTTCATGTACCTACAGTCATTTGTTTTAGAGTTGCACCAAAAACCAAAATCGATTTTCTCAAAAACAGATTTTGCGTAAATATTCCCGTTTTCCTTAGTTTTTCTTTTGTTTTTCACGTCGCGTTTGTAAAATACTGGGAAATGTTTACTTTTGACCCCCTCAAAGTACCAACTAGATTCTTTTTCCTATCAGAAAAGTTACTGTTGAAGAAAATCCAAGCACTTGTACTGCCCAAAAATGTGATGACAGACACAAAAAAAAATTTAAAAAACACACATAATTGTAAAATCAATACATTTATGGCTTCGCTCAGAATCTAAAATATGATGTACTTACTTCTCAAGTCCTTGGTCGCTGCTGTGCTCTAAGCCATGATTTTGATCTCTACTTTGCGATTCAATGATTTCCGGTGCACCCAGTGAGTAACTGACAAACACAATAACCCAAAAGAATTGACTAGAAAAGAAAAAAATGAATTTAAATCACAAATGTATTAGTCCATCAAGTTAGTCCATAGTTGTACTTATAAGTTATGACATTTATTTTAGCAAATTATTTAAGTTATAGAATAGGTGTAGGTACTGGTGTACTAATATTTTCATATTCATAGTAAGTATATTATTCAGCGACATCCGAGACTATACTTTGTTTTCTAAAATTTAAGTAAATGAAAATAAATCACTGTAAGTTCCAATTCCGATAAACCATCATATTCTAAGTTTTTCCTCTTTCCATAACTATTTACAATTGTCTTATCAAATTACAATCTTGTAATTGTTGAGCTATAATATAGTTGTCTACTAATAGCTATCGAAATTTAAATAAAGTTTAAATTACTGATTAATTATTATTATTTAAGAAATCAATAAGAAAATTGGGGACGGAGTGGCCGAGCGGACTAAGGCGTCGGGCTTAAAGATCAATTAAAAAAAAAATAATAATAATAATAGGTATTTTTACCGATTTTAAAATAATAATTTCAAATTCGTATTAGAATTCGTATTTTTTTTTCAACCTAGGATATTTTCTATTATATTTATATTGTTATAATGTAATACCTACGGTAGACAGTAAGTTGAGTTAATAATATCATTCGTATATTATCATATTTGTATATATAAAAAGGTGGATACGTGGATGTCACTCTGCTGTACAGTAGGTTACAAGTGGGTCACTGTAATAGATGGTGTTTAATTTGAATTCAATGATATAATATCATTGTATAAGAAAAAAGAGTTTAAGCGAATACGGTCAGTCAGCCTATGATATTATAAAGTATATTTGACGATAATAAATTGTCTTTATGTGAATAAAGTAATTACCTACATATAATAACTTATTTACGTGGAACATTGTTTTAAAATTACAATCCTTACCTATAAAAGTTAAATTATCACGCTTTTTTACCCAACAAATAAAATTTTATTGGCCATTTTAGAAATAAAAACAAAAGAAATTGAAAACTGTCAATGTCCGTAAACAGCTCAAAAAGAGTCAAAATATTTTCAACATTTTATGGTGTATAGAAAATGCTAATATAAACATTCAGTGAAATTTTCAAGTATCTACAGTCATTCGTTTTTTAATTACAATAAAATAAGGAAATTGTTACATGAGAAACCAAGTGAATATCAAATGTTGTAAAAATATAAATTTCAGACGCTCATAAAAATTTAATTTAAGTTTCTTGTAGACATTTTTTTTTTTGATAAAGGTAGACAAATGTATGAGTAATCTTATATTACATTTTAAAATCTTAGATTTAAAAAGAAAAATTTTTATGAATTCTCAACTCAAAATAATTTGCTAATTTTCGTGATTTTTCCGTATTTTGTCAAAATTTGAACTTTAAATGCTTATAAATAAAAACTGTGACTAAGGATTTTCAATTTTTTTTCATCTGCCTTTGAAACAATAACCTAAGAGCCTTTTATTAAATTTTCAAGCTTTTTTACTCAACAGACAAAATTTTATTGATATTTATAAAAAAAAAACCCACAGTACCATCTAGATTCACTTTCCTATCAGAAAAGTTACTGTTGAAGAAAATCCAAGCACTTTTACTGTCCTAATAGGCGATGACGGACACAAAAAAAAAAAATTAATTTAAAAAAAAATTAAAAATTAAAAAAAAAACACATATCATTGTAAAATCAATACATTCATCGTTCCACACAGAATCTAAAATAAATTAGATAGGTATTTAAACGGAACATAACGATCTTAGTTATGTTTAATTTAAAAATATAATTCGCTTTTACTTGAAAGTATAACATAATGTTATATAGGTAAACATACTTACATTTTCAGAGCAATGTTTTTGGAAAATTTAGTTCAACCTAAAGTCTTGCTTATAGCAAAATAAATTACTTTTATAGCAACAATATCATAAAATATCCTGAGTTGTTAGTAATATAATATATAGGTTGAGTGTTGAACATTTTTTGTTCGAATATTATTAAAATTTACTAACAAAAATACAAGACTATATTAGGGCTGTTGGAAGCTGTTCGTTTTTTGTACATTTAGATCTAAGCTGTAAAAAATATACTTCTAGAAGTCCAATTTCATTTTCGAAAAAATATATGATTTTCTCCGATTTTTGTCTGTTTTGTGGGAAATTCATTTTTAGATTCTGAGCGAAGCGATGAATGTATTGATTTTACAATGATGTGTTTTTTTTTTTATTTTTGTGTCTGTCATCACCTTTTAGGACAGTAAAAGTGCTTGGATTTTCTTCAATAGTAATTTTTCTGATAGGAAAGTGAATCTAGTTGGTACTTTGGGGGTCAAAAGTAAAAATTTCCCAGTAGTTTTCACAAGCGACGTGAAAAACAAAAGAAAAATTAAGGAAAAACGGGAATTTTTACGCAAAATCTTTTTTGACATCCACTTATCTACCTTTTTTTTTTTAGTTATACCTACCGAAGTAAAAGTGAATTTTGAAAAAAAAAAGAAAATTACTTTGGTATTATACTAATTAAACAATACTACAAATAAAAAATCCATTTCCTACATAACCTAGAAAAGTGATTAAAGAATTTAAATATGTTTTCAAAATTAAAATAGGGCTTTTAGCACATGGGTAAATTTTTCTTCCGCTTTTTGGGAGTTTCGTGGCACATGTAAGTTGAAAATTTTTTTATCACAACATTTAATGACGTGACTGCGCGTATTTACGTTACTGAGGTCCAAGAATCTTAGTCGTCAATTATCTTTAATTACATCAAGCGTTCGGAGAACTCACACACACTAATTATCAGTCACTACAAACACAATCATATAGCACTAACAATGGATGTACAATATTTCCTAAATCAGACCCCTTCAAAATGGTTCGCTTTTGACAGCCTTAACTTTTAATTTTTATCAAACATAAAATAAAATATAAAAAAGGCCAAAAAAAATTTCAGGGGGAGGGCACGTGCCCCCAGTGCCCACCCACTGGCTTCGGCACTGAATTAAGCAATATTATAATTATAGCAATGTTGGTGCGTTTGGCATTGGTGTGTATTTCTATATAGGTAGTATAATTATGTAGTATTAGGTACAAAGTTGACCTTAGTCGAATATTTTACGTCACTTTTGGGACTGTGGTACACATACAGTTGAATAAATAATATTCAAATGTTATTGCCATTTGCACGAATATTTATGGGGTGAAGCGGCTCAAGTCAAACAAGACACAGAGTCGACTACCTCCAATTATAGTATTTCTTGGAAAAGTACCGGTAAATTAACGAATTCTAATAGAACTATTGTCTTTTTTAGTTTTTATTCAAAAACTAATAACCTAAGGTACTTGAAATTTTCATAAAATGCCTATTTTATTATTATAAAATTATAAATTTTTCAAAATATGATGACTAGATTTGAGGTATTTATGTTTATTTTAAATTTATTTATAAACAATTATAAATGTCAATAAAGTTGAATTTGAAAGCTTGACGATTTAATATAAGGTATCTCGCATAAGTGGTTATTTGGTTTACTAATGAATTTTTATAAGTATTTTAAGTTAAAATTTTGATATTTTTTATCAAATTGAAAATTTACAAATATACAATTTTGTAGTTAAGAAATTATAAAATATTTAATTTTTTTTAGATAGGATTGAAAATTCAAAACAAGGATTTTCATAAATAGTTTATACCAAGCATGCATCTTGCAGCCTATAATTACGGGGGAATGGGGGGGAGGTGGATTATAAATATGTATACATATTTGGTATATAAATATTTGTATATATATATTTATATATACATGCAAAAGTACTTAATGCAATAATTCATTATTAAGTTTAATGAATACTTTATTTTCATAAACTGTATTGAATGTCTTTATTGAAATGAAAATGTATAATTTAGTCTAATTATAATAAAAGAAAAAATTGCAACAATGAACAGATAACCAAATATATAGAATATAGATATTATAACTATAGAATATAACCCAATCGACGGTCGTCGTCACTCAGTCGGTCATAATAATAATAATGTTATCGATAGTTTATAAATTTATGGTACTGCACCACACTGGATCCGTATTATAATTGTACATACTAAACAGATCTCTAATGAATTTATTTTACATATACCGCATATGATCTACAGTTAATATGCAATAGTATATGGCTACTTATATTATTAGACAATCTCATGATCAATTCTGCAGTTGTATTTGATTTATTCAAGATTACTGCTCTCAAGTAGTCAAGTATGCGAATATATACATAATATATGTATTTAATAGTGTGTGTGTGTGTTATGTACTTAATTCATATATGTGTATATATTGTAATTTGAGTATGTAATTATGTAGGTATCTATAGAATAGGTATACTATATTATGGTGCACTAAATTGTGAATTATTTTATTATTGACACATTATGTATTGTTTATAATATTGGTTGATTACATTATATGGCTAAACGTCAATTATACCTCAGTCCTCAGGTTGACAGGCACAGATTGTGCTTGATGGCACAAACATGTTTATTTGTACTGTACAATGTACATTAGTACATTACTATATTATAATAATATGTACTTCTACAGAGATTCTATTACTTATAATATAATATATTACATACATAAGTTAATTACTTAAGGTAGTTAGCTATACCATGAGCGCATAATATAGATTGAAGAAATATTAATTCAAGCAATTAATGTAGTGGTTATCACTTTACTATTACTTATTACAAATTATTATTATAGGTACCATTAATTGTATAGGTACCTATATTAATAATTGTACATAGATATTTAATTAGCAAGACAATTCCATCATTATGGAGGTGATACTAAGCAAATGTTAAATGTAATATAATATATTAATATACAGCTACTAATATCATAATTTATTTTAATTTACAATGCAATATTAATGTTAATGGGCTTTTCAATATCTATCATCTGGATTAATCTTTACATTCTATAAGAGGTGTAGTCGTAGGAGTAGTAGTGTTCACACAGAATTTTTTTTAGATAGGATTTTAAGTATACGAAAAATATATTTACTTGATATAGGTTGGTACTGATGATAGTGCACTAACCATAGTTTACAAGATTATTGTTGGTCACTGCTTTGGTTTTCTTTAACAGTATCTTGTACGATGGGATAATGAATCTAGTTTGTCAGTTGGGGAAGTCAAAATTTAAAATTTCCAATAGTTTTCAAAAGCACCGGGCAAAACAACTTAAAAATTAAGGAAAAATATTTACTCAAAATCAGTTTTCGACAAAATAAATTTTGGTTTTTGTTGTAACTCTAAAACAAATTATATTTTTCGAATTGGTTGAACAGAGAAGACAAATAGTGCACTAGTATCATCTTAAAGATAAAAAGTTGTAGGCCAAAAATAATTTGTAAACCTTATGAAAATATAATTTAATACAATTAATTAATCTTAAAACATTGTAAAAAAATTTTTATTTTCCATATTTCAATATAGTTTCTGAATATAATATTTCATTAAAAAACATGTTTTCAAATTATATTTTCTAAAAATAGTTTATTCTATTAAAAGATGAGATAAATAGAAATGCTCTTTTAATATTTAGCAAACATATATTTACATTAGAAGTGACAGAAGATAAATGGTTGCAACTCTACGGGCATAACAACTTTTTAACGACCACACACAAAATACACCAAGAGCCGTCCATATCAAAAGAGCTGACATCGTATGTAGCGGCTACAGCATATTCAGATGTAGGTACCGGAGCCGTTAGAGACCAGCGAGACTTTACGCCACCTATACACCACAAATATACGACTAGGTACTGTACAGTTATAATATTACTAAAAATACACTATTCTTTATTTCACTGTTGAAATTTACTAGGACAGTAGGACTTTATTTAAAATCATCATATTTTGGACGGTCCGCATACAACAAAGGAACACGAAAAAACTAAAAACGATTATGTTAAATATGAATATTGTAATAATATAGTTGTATTGATAGTTGAACAGTAAGCATGACTGGGCATTAACGAGTTAAAAGTTAAAATTAAGTTAATTAACTCGTTACTTTTTACTAGATTCTGAGCGGATGAATGTATTGATTTTACAATGATGTGTGTTTTTAATTCTGAGCAAAGCCATGAATGTATTGATTTTACAATGATGTGTAATTTTTTTTATTTATTTATTTTTCTTTTTGAATTTAGTGCAACTCTAAAACAAATGACCGTAGGTACACGAAATTATGACTGAATGTTTATATTAGCATTTTCTATACACCATAATATTTTCCAAATATTTTGACTAATTTTGAGCCGTTTACGGACATTTTCAGTTTCCATTTTTTTTTCTATAAATATCAATAACATTTTATTTGTTGGTTAAAAAACGCAAATTATTCTGAGTTGAGAATTCATAAAAATTTTTCTTTTTTAATCTAAGATTTGAAAATGTAATACAAGATTATCTATAAGTTTGACTAACTTTATCAAAAAAAGTCTACATGAAAGTCAAATTGAATTTTTATGAGCGTTTGAAATTCATATTTTTACAACATTTGATATTCACTCGATTTCTCATGTAACGATTTTCGTATTTTGTTGTATTTAAAAAATGCTTGTGGTAATTGCCCAAGTGTAATTTCACTAAATGTTTATATTAACATTTTCTATACACAAAAACATTTTGAAAATAATTTGACTCTTTTTGAGCTGCTTATGGACATTGTCAGTTTTCAATTTTTTTAGTTTTTTTTCTATAAATATCAATAAAATGTTATTTGTTGGGTAAAAAAGCGTGAAAATTTAATGCAAGGCTCCTGATATATTGTTACAATAGTAGTTGAAAAATATTAAAAATACATATGCACATTTTTTTATAAGCATTTAAAATTCAAAATTTAATTATTATTTTTTAGTTAAAAATGTATAAAATGTTCAACTTTTATAGCTAAGGATTGAAAATTTAATACAAGGCTCCACGTAAATAGTTTATATATAAATTACTTTATTCACAATAATATCATCAAATATACTTTGTAATATCATATAGGCTGACTGACTGTTTTCGCTCAGAATCGTTTTTCTTATACAATGATATTATATCATTGAATTCAAATTTAACACCATCTATTACAGTGACCCACTTGTAACCTACTGTACATTAAAGCAATATCCACTTACCCACCTTTTTTTATTTTATTTTTATTTATGTGTCTGTCATCACGGTTTGGGGGCAGTAAAACTGCTTCGATTTTCTTCAACAGTATCTTGTTCGATGGCAAAGTGAAATATCTTTTTGGTGCATTCGGGATGTCAAATTTTCAAATTTTCAACAGTTTTCAAAAGCGCCAGGAAAAACAATATAAAAATTAAGGAATAACGGGAATTTTCACGCAAAATCTGTTTTCAAGAACATTGATTTTGGTTTTTGGTGTAACTCTAAAACATATGTTATGGTTATTTATATTTGCATTTTCTATACACGTTAATATTTTAAAAAATTTTGATTTGTTTTGAACTGTTTAGGAACATTTTCAGTTTCCAATTTATTAGTATTTTTTTCCATGGATGTCAATAAAACTTTATTTGTTTGGTAAAAAAGCTTGAAAATTTAATACAAGGTTCCTACTATATTATTACAATGATATTTGAAAAATATTAAAAATCCTTTGTCAAACTTTTTATTTATAAACATTTAAAGTTCAAATCTTGACAAAATACGACATTATCACGAAAATTATTTTGAGTTAAGAATTCAAATTTTTATGAATTCTTTTCAAATTTCAGATTTTAAAATGCAATATAAGATTATCCATAAATGTTCCTTTACCAAAAAAAAAAAAACGTCTACTAGAAAGTCAACTTAAATTTTTATGAGCGTTTGAAATTCATATTTTTACAACATTTGCAGATATTCACTCGATTTTTCATGTAGTGATATTCTTATTTTGTTGTGTTTAATAAATTAATGACTTGAAAATTAAGTTACTTTTTTTCAAAGAAAAGAAAAAAATTAAGTTAATTTTTAACTTAACGACTTAACGAAAAAAATTACGAGTAACTCTTAACTTGACGAGTTAAAAAAATCGTTAACTTGTCCAGCTGTGATTTCAGTAAGTTGTATAAATTTGAGCTTATATGTTCTATATGTAGTATGTTAGGTATGTGTTTGATACTGCTTTTTTGCTTAGTATATCCTTCATATATTTGTAAAATATACGTACCTATATTTTTAACTACGTTTATTATACAATCTATTGCATTTACGGAATTTCGCTAAGGAAACAAAAAATTCGTCTTAAAATATCGAATACTTTGATATAATAAACTCATTTTTCAAATTTTATCGCTTACTGCCTTTTGTCTTAGGAGGGCAGTGAAGGAGTAGCTAATCTAAACCGTGATGATAGACACATAAAAAAATTTTAAATTAAAAAAAATCACACTCCATTGTAAAATCAATACATTCATCGCTCCGCTTAGAATCTAAAAATAAGAAAAACGGTAATTCTTAAGCAAAATCAGTTTTTGACAAAATCGATTTTGGTTTTTGTTGTAACTCTAAAAAAATGACCGTAGATACATCAAATGTTCACTGAATGTTTATATTATTATTATTTCTATACACGATAACATATTCAGTTTCCAAATTATTGTTCTGTACCATGCTTTGAACTTTACCATAAAAATAAATAAAATAAAACTTGTACACTTGTTTAGTATTTTATTTATTATTTTATTTTATTATAAATGTTTTTAATTAAATTTTGTTGTATTCCTTGTTTGTATTATATTCCACTTATTATTTTGTAAAAAGAATAATAAATTACAGTAATACTTGAATGGTTTAGTATTTATTGACGTAATTGATTACCGTACATTAATAATCGTTACATTTTAGGAAACCCTGGCCAAAACATTTGTATTAGCTAATTACTTAGTAATTAATTGATGAATTATTATTTTTTTTTTATGAATTTATTTATTTATAAGTATTGAAAAATAAAATGAGGTAAACATAAAAAAATTTAAAAAAACATGGGCTTGTGGAGGTGCCATTGCAAAATGTGTCTGGGCATTGAAAAGGTTTACAGTGGGTTATTCCATTTGACTGTTCTTTTTATTTTATTTTATTTGGTGTTCATTTTAGATTCTGAGCAGAGCGATGTGTGTATTTTTAACCATTCGTTTTGACATTTATTTTTAAATTGGTTGTAAATAAATTTTTTAATTTATGGTCTGAGTTTATATTCCAGAGTTGCTGTTCATACTTGATGTGGATTGTTTGCTTTTTCATTGGCGTACGTCCGCTCTTTCATTACCTGTTATTCCGCCGTGCCCGGATATCCATGAGAAAATTATGTTATTGTTAAATGTATTAGTCTATTTGGTTATTTTACTAACGATAAAATTATAGTTATTATATTACTAAGGCTAGATAAAATGCTCATGGAGTCTGTTAAAATTATATACTTTTTATCTTGCAAGTTGGCACTTATTATGAGAGTAGATAGAAGTAGTTATCCCAAGCTTATAGTACTTGTGTGGGTCGCGGACTTGTAACAGCCGCATCGCCGTCTACATAAAGTACATTCCCTATTATAGCTAGTATAAATTACAATACTCTCCGGCAGAATATATCAATTCTGTCGACAAATTTAATAACTTTATTTTAACTTTATTTTTTATATCATATTCATTTAAATGTGTTAATTAAAATGAGTGATGGAAGAAAACGTTGAAGTAGTGTTCTGCTTATATATAAATTAGAAAAAGAAAAAACATTATTTCAAGAACCGCAAAATTGACTCCTTTTTTTGATAATCCACGTCCATCAAACTCCAATTTGCCAAGTGAAACAGAGTCCAAGTATGATCCGTTTTCAAATAAGCCGAGTAATAACTATACAACAACATCCACGTATACAGTGTTGGAACTTGGAAATCACTAATCAGTATGTATTGTTAAAGGAAAATTATATAATAATATATTAAGTAATCTATTCTCTTACGTAGGAAATAGGTGGTTTCAAGAGTTTTTTATGTTTTACAGCTTCAAACTGTTCACCGTCTGGTCCTTTTCAACATTACAAATTGCGATCGCGGTAAACAAAGAATCATTTAAATAATTTTGTTATTTTCAATATTGAAAATGAAATTTGCAGAAAAATTAATTATGAGGATATAATTATAATACGTTTGCTTGTATAAAATCCTGTCGTAAAAAAATGAATAAGGTACCTGTGTTTTAAAGGAAAAATCAAGTTTATTTAAGTAAACGCTAAACAGTTATTTGTTTTAATTTTTATTTATTTAAGGAGTTATAAGCAGGACTGTGAGTTGTGATCATAGTTAAAATGTACTGTTACACAAAAAATGTCCTCCCCCCTTTTAAAGCACGATTTATAGGCGTTGCAAGACGCGGGTCCTTTATTTCTCCCTTTCCTAAGCTGTCGCAAGTTCCATAGTTCCTGTTTATTTTAATACTGGAACTCAATATATTTTATTTTTATCGTACATGCCAGGTAACCCTGTGAGGACACACCACGATTTATGTGGCGTGCAGCCTCCCGTGGGCCTGAATTTTATTATTATATCCAATAACATAGTTGTGCATCATTCCAATGATCACAACCCATGAACTAATATAAATTATAATGTCTTGCGACAGGTTAATTATTATACTTTTTCCCACACTTGCCATGTGCCCAATTGTTATATTATACTCATACTTTATTATTCACATGTGTGAAGGCCAATATTATTATAACTATTATTTACTATGTCAAAAATAAAAAACCTCATGATTACCTTAAAACTTCACCCTCATTATTTCATTTTTTTTTTTATTAATATCGTTTCTTCTTTTTCCCATCATAAATCCTCAACATTAATTTGTTGTTGCATGTAAAACAACCTATGAGTTCCACCGACTTGACCCTCAGGTCACACGCGGTGCGGCTCATAGGTCACGACCAAAGTGTTCCCCTTTGATCGTGGGTATTTTTTAGTGGTGCCAAAACTCCAATTTAACAATATTATATATTTATATATATAACTCGAATCAATTTGGAAACAGAATTTTCTCTGACGTATTGGCGTGGCGGTTTGATCAAATGATAATCGTACCATAGAGGCATGGACATAGTTTCTGACACCTCCAATGTCCATTTTTACCAACAAAAAAAAGATTAATTTCCATTTTCATAAACAATTTATTTAACCAACATTACCTGTACCTATATATTTTTCTTCAAATATTTAAACAGATTTTAAAACTAAAATTATGACTAGGTACCTACTGAGCAAACCTATTAGAGAATAGAGAAGCAATTGACAATGCCCTTTGTAAATGGAAAAATAAAACAATTTTTTGTTGTATTCAGTATATTTGATTTTTAAATAATATAATATGAGAATCATATGTCAGATCAGTACACCTATAATATTAGTATACTTATTACTAGGGATTAGGACGTTTCGGCGATATGGCAATAATTTACTTATCTGTTACATTGTCTCGCTGTATGGTATGGCGTGTGGTATAGAAATGTAATCTTTATTACTATAAGTTATTGTTATTATTACTACACGATAAGGTGGTCACGATTATCGATATGGATGATCTGATAATTTTAAAAAAGACCTTCATTGCGAATCTTAAAATAATTTAAGCCTTGCATGACACGTACTATGAAAATCTTGTGTCGGGAAATAGTCCTCCAAGGAAGTTGAAAAAATTTCAAGACACAGATAAAAGATTAGTAAATAATTATGATATGTAAAATAAAATGATATTTCTAAGAGGCAGTCCCTAAAATTTTGTAGCACGAAAAGTGTATAGTGTATAAGTGTGTAGTGCGGAATTGAAAAGAGTGTTATTCTAATTAAACCTTTATAATAATATAATGTATAATTTTATATCTTCACATTATTTTTATATTTTAATAGTTTTTTGCCAAACCACATTTTAATTATTATCTACTACACAGACACACAGTAAACAATATTTTGTGTTGTTACGACTAATACTCTTATAGTTATTATTATGACGAAATAACTATTAAATAATTATTTCGTGATGGTTATTATTATTTATTGTTAGGTATTAAGAGTAGCTATTTTTATTACTATCAGCTTAGTAGTGAAAGGTGTTATATATTATACTAGTGTTTGTCTAGAAATAATTTAGATTTGACCGATTTGGGACCATTATGTGTGTAGTACGAAAATTTGGATATTTTAGGGACTGCTAAGAGGTATAGCAAATAATATTGCTTTAAAATAAAATTGTAGATAATTCTTTTTTATATATTCGCTAAATAATAATGTTGTACATATATGTTTAATTGTATTAACTAGGTATAAATAATTATAATTATTTTGATTTATTTATTTACGATTTAAAGGGACTGTGGTATACATATATATATATACATTTTACTATATTCAATTATATATTACTATAAAGATTTTTATTTATTTATTTTTTAGGATTTAAAGTGACTGTGGTATTTATACATTTTTAACTGTATTACATATAAATAATTATAATTATTTTGACTTATTTATGATTTAAAATTACTTTGTTTAAAATTACTTATTATATTATATGATACGTTTTTACATTTTACTACATTTTTTTTTTTTACTATTCATTTTCGCCGAAATGGTCACTTCTTGAAACGGACATTGTCGAAACGTCCTAGATCCGCTAAAAAAAAATTCATATTGCTGGTTAATTTGTCTATAGCCTTAACTCTGTATTATAAAAAACAACTAGAAAAAAAGCCCGCCACACTCAAATGTAAAACTCTGAGTCCGCCTATGATTTTGTATGCTTTATTCATATTTAATGAACATATTAATTGATAATATGTATCAGAGTTTTACATTTGAGTGTGGCTGGCTTTTTTTTCTAGTTGTTTTTTTATAATACAGAGTTGAGGCTATAGACAAATTGACCAGCAATATGAATTTTTTTTAGCTCATAAATGTTTTCAAATGATTATAACCTTTTATAGTTCTCAGTTACTAATCTAGTAATCTCTATAATGTTCATAGGTCAGTCATTAAATCATGATACACTATATATTGTGCATATTACACTCGAGCTTAGGAAAATCTCATCCGTAGTAAGACAGTATAGACTGTAGACGTCCGCCGAACAATCGCGGTAACAACCTGAAGATTACCAACAGTTTTCCATCGTCCGCTAAACTCGTCTTGCGAAAAACACTATACACTCACTAGCCAACAATCAACATGAACCGTCTGGTAATTATTATTATTTATACATACCTATTAAAAATTATTTCGTTATTGGCGAAGTGTACTGTGTACTCCTAACTGTGCTAGTACCAACGAGTATTTAGGTGAAAACACCCGAGCTGTATACTATAATATTCAAAATATTATTGATAAAACATGACTATCTTTCAAGCTCGTTCTTCTATAGTAATTTTAATGAATCATATATTTTAATAATAGGCATAAATTATGGCATAGGTACTTGAATATTTTCTATTTCAATAATTATTGCATACTACTTATACAATATTACAATGTATAGCATTAAAATATTTTAAATCTCTTAACGCCTTTAAAGACGTTTTCAATATCTCCCTGTTGTCTCTTATAAGTGATATTATATTCACTACTATTGTAACCTAACTTATCACCAAATTAGTTTTTAACATTTTACAATGATGTATGTTTTTTTTAAATTTTAAAATTTTAGATTCTGAGCGGAGCGAGGAAGCTAGTGGTTTTAGAATGGTGTTTATTTTTTTATTTTTTTCTTATATCCTGTATACAAAATTTTTACCAGAAGGAGTGCTTCGATTTCAATATATAGTACCATATATTTTAGAAAATCGGATCAAGGTGGTACTTTAGAGAGGTCATTTTTCGATTTTATCAAGAGTTATTTAATGCAACGGGAAAAACCACCGAAAAACCGCTAAAAATGAGATATTAATTTCTAACGCTTTGTTTATCACCACAGAAACGAATAAAAAATAATAATATTATAATATTAATTCAACTGTAGGTACATGGCATTTTGACTGAATGTTTATATTAGCATTTTCCAAATATATTGACTTATTTTGAGCTGTTTACGGACATTTTCAGATTCCATTTTAGATTCTGAGTGGAGTGAGTGATCTAGTGGTTTTACAATGATGTTTTTTTTTTTATTACGTATACAAAATTTCTAGTTATTATAGTTATTTAATGCAACGGGAAAAACCACCGAAAAATTACGAAAAACCACTAAAAATGGGCTTTTAATTTCTAATGCTTTGTTTATCACCATAGAAACGAATAAAAAATAATAATATCATAATATTAATTCAACTTACATGATATAATAACATTATAAAATATCCAGACTGACAAACCGTCTCCACTCAGAATCGTTTTTCTTATACAATGATATTATATCATTGAATTTAAGTTTAATACAATCCATTATACAATGACTCACTTGTAACCTACTGTACAGCAGAGCGACCCTACTGTACAGCAGAGCGACATCTACTTACCTGCTTTTTTTTTATTTACTTTTTTTTTGTGTCTGTCATTACCTTTTAGGACAGTAAAAGTGCTTGGATTTTCTTCAACAGTAACTTTTCTGATAAGAAAGTGAAACTCGTTGGTATTTTGAGGGGTCAAAAGTAAAAAATCCCAGTAGTTTTCAAAAGTGACGTGAAAAACAAAAGAAAAATTAAAGAAAAACAGGAATTTTAACGGTAAATTTGTTTTCGAGAAAATCTATTTTGGTTTTTGGTAACTCTAGAACAAATATGAATGTAGGTACATGCCATTTTGACTAAATGTTTATATTAGCATTTTCTATATACCATAACATTTTCCAAATATTTTGACTTATTTTGATCTGTTTACGGACATTTTCCATTTTAGATTCTGAGCGGAATGAGTGATCTAGTGGTTTTACAACGGCGTTTATTTATTTATTTTTTTTTTATTTCGTATACAAATTTCTACCAGAAGGACACCGACTTGTCCACCTTTTTAGTATTAACTATAAAGTATAAATTAATGATTTCTTAAGTAATAATAAATAATAGGTATAAATAAGCAATTTAAACTTTTGAAAGAAAACTTCTTTCTTGAGGTGTGGGTGGAAAAAAAATCGTAATGAAAAATAAAACGACACGTTTGTTTGTTTATTTGCCCATAGCAACCATTAATAAACAAAAATGTCTATCGTAAATTACATATTAAATCAATTACATTGCATATATAACAGTGGTTACGAGTTACGATTACTAAGTAAAAAGAAAGCCGAGGAGTGTGAATACGGAGTTACAAAAAAAGCAAAATAAAATCGAGATGAATTTCGACCTTTACCTTAAACGAATGTAGTATATATCCAACCCTATCAGGCACGACTGAGATAGTCAAACAACAGAAAGAACAGGGATGATATTGATACAATACAGGAACCTCAGTCTCCATCAACATTTTAATCATGATCTCAATTTGATTATGAGTATTAATTATGCGTATTAATGGAATTTACGTATTTAAAAACACGTAAATTAAAATAAAAAAGGTGGATAAGTGGATGTCGCTTTGCTGTACAGTAGGTTACAAGTGAGTCACTGTAATGGATGGTGTTAAATTTTAATTCAATGATATAATATCATTGTATAAGAAAAAGGATTCTGAACGAAAACGGTCAGTCAGCCTATGATATTACTAAGTATATTTGATGTTATTAAGGTGAATAAAGTAATTTATAAATAACCTATTTACGTGGAGCCTTGTTTTCAATTTTCAATCGTTAGCTATAAAAGTTGAACATTTTATAAATTTTTAACTACAAAATAATTAATAAATTTTAAATTTGATAAACGTTGTCAAAATTTGAACTTTAAATGCTTATAAAAAAAAATGGTGACTATGTATTTTTAATATTTTTCAACTGGTATTAGAACGATATATCAGGAGCCTTATATTAATGATTCACGCTTTTTTACCCAACAAATAAAATTTTATTGATATTTATAGAAAAAATAACTAAAAAAATTGAAAACTGACAATGTCTGTAAACAGCTCAAAAAAAGTCAAAATATTTTCAAAATTTTATGGTGTATAGAAAATGCTAATATAAACATTCAGTCAAAATTTCATATCCCTACGGTCATTTGTTTTAGAGTTACACCAAAAACCAAACCCCCCCCCCCCCCGCAGTACAAACTAGATTCACTTTCCTATCAAAAAAAGTCACTTCAGATTTCGGTTTTGAATTTAATACCGGTTTCCAATGTTTTATTGTTTTGATTTTGAATTTAATACCGGTATCCAATTTTTTTTCGGTTTCGTTTTTGATTACGGTTTCCGTTTCGGTTTTAAAACGGTTTATACCGGTTTCTGAAATCGGTTTTGAAAACGGTTTCAAGCCCTGGCAATATTTTCAGTTTTTTTTTTTTATTTTATTGATTTTTCTCACTCTCTCCCTAATTCACTTATAATTTCAAGGGCCCAATTAATTATGAAAGAAGTTTTACTGCCCCGTAGGGTAATGGTAAGCTCACACACTCTCTCACTCTTTGTTTTTATTATACAACTATTATAGCTTAACAACAAAAATTTTAATGATAAGAGAATTGTACATGGTTTTTGAAAGAGGAAGAAACTTTAGGATATGATGGTTTATCGGAATTGGAATTTACGGTGATTTATTTTCATTTACTTTTATAAATATATAATATATATAGATACGATACACCATGAAGTGGATCCGATCCGAGACGGCCCGATTCATGAATCAAAGTCATTAAGTTAGTATAATAATCATTATAATTAAATATAAAATATACCCAAAAAGTAAATATAAGTACAACAGTACATATCTAAAGTTCAGAGGTCACACACATTAAGATTGTGCAAATTTCAATTTTTTTTAATTTGTGTCTACTAAAATAATACATATTTGGTACATCGAGGAATATTTTATTTTATTTGTTTATTTAAAATTACATTGTATATAATAATACAGAGTTGAGTGATAAAACAAAAAAATAATTATCAATTAGGTAGATCGTTAATTATAGTGTTAACCAACGTGGCAACGTTATAATATTATTATCAATTGAACTTTTTCATTCGGTTTTACCTTTTCCCTGGCTGAAGTTTTATCGGAAACTAATAATAATAATGTACTTCGTCATTGAAAATGAACAAGAAAAATAAAAATGCAATGTGAAATAAACAAAAAACCAATATATCATGTGATAAACATATACAGAGAAGCTCAAGTGAATTACTTGACTACTTTTAAATGACGTATAATTATACCCAACCATTGAAACTGAGACCATCTATACACAATAAATGATGGATTCACAGCTAAATGGTAATTGGAGAGTAATCTAGAGTGATTTTTATGGTAAAACACTGAATGTGGGGTTGTTAAATTGAGGGAAATTGCGAACTGTAAATCTGATTTTTATTTCCGCAACAAAAAAATGTACTGTTCAACAGGGTGGTTAGACTGGAAGATTGAGTAGGTAACTGGATATAATATGTGTATTTTTGTTATATAGTAGGTACCTATTACCTCCTGATGTGTAGTTTTTAAAAATGCCGAAAAAAACGAACCTTTGAACGTGTGCTAATGGTGTCATAGCAGTCCCACTCACCCATCTTTTTCATTTCTACATTAAATCATCAATTGCTCCCCCCCAGCTATAAATACCTACCTACACGGCTACTTATTTACATACCAGTTTATCATAATATATCTACCATATAAACAAATCGTTTTCACATTGTTAAATATAAAATTGTTTGACCTTAATAAAGTTAATAAACATAATGTCATAATAAGCCGTAACTTAATATTATGTTAAAAATTAACATACGTTTTTAACGTATCATTTTAAATTGTACTAAAATGATAAGGTATTAATATATGACCTATTATACAAACTTTTGCTTATGTTAGATAGCTAATTAACTTTTAAATGATTGTATAAATATTAAATACAAATCTTAAATATAGGTATTTAATATTGTATATTTCACACTAAAATCTGTATTGTATGACTATTTATAATAATAATCCGTATCCTAATTACATTAATAACTTTATATTTCATAAACCATAATATCATAGTCATCATTAGTTGTACATTTATAATTTATAAACCAATACCATTCAACTATTGGTAGGTATTCTATATAGGTACCCTATATCTACAGAGATACAGTTACTAGTGTCTAGTACGCATAGTGAGTAGGTACATAAGGGCATAATATAGGCTATAATATTATATACAACTTATACTAGTCCACTATCAATACAACCAAATTTTTATAATATTCATATTTAATATAGTATAATAAATACTATAGTTGTTTTTTCATAAATAACATCATTATATGGTCACTATATTATTATTATCTATGAGCTATACATAATAATTAGGTATTATAGATACGATATAAGTTAATGTTTTATATATAATTTAGTTAAGTAATAAAAATAAATAAAACTTATCATTAGACATCATTATGACATTATCTAAATAAATACTTATCATTCTACTTTTATAATATTTATTTTGTTATTAATAGTTAAAATAGTTTTTAGATGAGTATTTCATAATAGGGTTTTTACTTTTCACAGCAAACGAACAAAAAATATATCATTCATGTAATAGTTATTATGGCATACGGAAATACAATTGTTGGTTTTGTTTATCTAGTAAAGTACAAAAGTATAAAAAAAATATTATAATGTTATGAACTTGATATTAAATTGTGTACAGTTTAAATTTTATTACATTGCACGTGTGTCTTTAAAAGTGAAAAAATATTAGGGACTTAATTTACGTCACTGTTGAAACTTTTGTTGAAAAAACCGACTTTCTGGAAAATCTATATTCTACATTTCTAGATGATGGTTACTAAAACTGTTAGGTCCTATAAATTGTAGATTGGTCCTTTTGTGGAAAAATTTTTTTTTTTAGAGATTGTTCACAGTTTGAAGTATAATATTTTTATTTCGATAAATAGCAATAAATTTTCGTTGTTTTTCTATGGTATTTCATTCTTTGATTCGGTGGTAGTTAATTCTTCTTCTCTTCTTGTATTTCATAAGGTAAGTATTTGAATATTTTCTTGCTTGTTTTCGTTTTGTCGAATTTGATTTGTAGTTTTTATTCTTATATCTATATTTCTGCTTTTCAAATTTCTGTTTGGACTGTGTCTTTTTCGTGTCTTCGTATGGAACAATTTTATTTGCTTTTGTTTCTATAATTTTTGGTTTAATGCTTATTGTCTACTTTGAAAATATTATATTCGCCCTTTGTCTCAGAAGATTGTTGCTACTCGTTGACTCGTGAATTTTTGATTATGCTGAAAATACATTCTATTCTTTTGTTTTTTACTTTTGTAACATGTTTTTAATATTTTATTATTTTTCCTTAAATGTAATTTGTTATATTATAATATTACAATAGTTTAGTTAGTATAAAAACTGCTAATGTCTTGCTATGATTTTATACTAATCTGGTGCTAAATTACATATTTGTTCCTAAAAGGATATTACATATTATAAAATTCGGGAGAAATATTAAAGGTAGATAGTTAAATTAAATTTGTTCGTTGATTTAAAATCATTATACAATGCATATATTATATAAACAATATATTATATAACGATAACGTGGTTGTTAGCCGGCTTGAGAAGTTGACTTAAAGTGGTAGTGTGTACAGTGGATTGGCCTTTCGGCCATTGGTGGCCCATGGCGGTGCCCTCATCATATAGTCGTACACAACAACCGAAACGAAAATTCATTGTCGTGAAAACGGATAAAAGATGACACCGAACATGAGGTTGGTGTGGTTGCGTGAAAAATTTTCGTCGTGGACAGTGTTGCAATTTGCAGGTCCGGGACGTAATGGAGAATGATGGTTGATGATGAATAAGTAGAAATCGAATGAAAAATCGTTGGCGGCCGGAGCGGTCTGCTGGTCTCCGACGGTGGCTTGTTGAGTGGTAGGTAAAAGGTATTACATGTTATAAAATCTTGAGGAAGGTTAAATTTGTACAGTTATATTAAATCTTATGTTTTTTGTTTAAAGTAATATTCAGAAAAATTATTCAAGGGACTTGATAAAATTTATAAGATTTTCGAAACCTTCCCGGATTTCTATAATTAATTACGGTGGTTGAAATGTCGATTTGTCTGTTTTAAATTTAATTTCACACGGTTCTACTTGTGCGCATCCTAAGTCTAAAGGGTCTGAGGTGAATAAACGCTTGAATTTGTTTATTGGTGTTTGTGTCTTTATACGTTGTATTCATAGCTAAATTCGTTAGGTATTTTTATTATTGTACCTTGTTTACCCGTTACTTCTGTTATTTTTGTTACTATTATTTTTTCTTTATTAATAATTTTATTGTCTGAATTAATATTTTTTATTTCGTATTTATCACGTTTAATCGTATTTAATTCAGTGGCAATTGCTATAACCATGTTTCTTGGTATATTACTATAGGTATTGGAGAAATTGTATAATATGACTTCGTCATCACTATTTAATAATGTTGTTTCTAGAGTTATTTTTTTATTATTTTGTAGGCGCTCAGTTGGTTTTATTATATATTGTATTTGCTTGTCTTGCATTTTTGTGGACACCTTTAATTTTGACCTAGTCTTAGGAGTTATGGTAATATTTTCGTTAGATATAATTTTAATTTTATTTTTATTAATGTTGGTTGCACTTGTGGTGCTTTCAGTTGTATGCATTTTTAAGTTGTGATTTACATTATGTTCGTACCATATTTCGTCCATTTTTATAGAATTATTATCGATTTGTATTTTTTATTTTTAAAATCGACTATTAGGTTGTATCTAATATTAAAATCGTTTCCTAATAGTAATTTACAATTTAGTCCTTCAACGACGTATACTTTGATTTTATATTGGCGTGTGTTGATTGTAATTATTAATTCTGTTGTTCCTATTTGTATCAGTTCGTTGTTGCCAGCGCCTATTATAGTTATTTGTTCTTTGGGTTTAGTGACTTGTTTATTTTTTATTAGGGAATAATCTATACCTGATATAATTGAGCCTGTGTCTATGAGGTGTCGATTTTTAAATTAATATTATTTGTTCCCCGAGGTAGATATTCCGATTTTTCTCTTAGCTCGGGTGCTATTCGTTTTTTTGAAAAATTGCAATCGTTTGCATAGTGCCCTTTTTTATTGCATTTGTAGCATATTATGTTTTATCTTCCATTAAATTTTTCCGGTGTTGAGTATCTTTCTCTGCTGTTGTCCCTACTGTGCTGTTTTCTATTTGCGTCATCTCCACGATTTCTGTTGTTATAGCTATTTCTGCTTGTATCTCTGGACCTGTCGAAGGAGTTTTTCCTATCCCTTGAATAAGACCTATCTCTATTATTGCTAATTTCTCTGCTGTTATCTCTGTATTTATGGTTATTATATCTATCTTTACTACTTTCTCTGAACTTATAGTCTTTATACCTATCGGGATAAGGACTTTTTTCCCTATAATTGTTCCTGCCTTTGTAATCTGATTTGTCTGGATATGGACTTTTCGATTCAGTTTTAATTGGACTTTCGATATCTTCGTATATGTGTTCTTTTTTTGTTGATTCATTAGGGTTTAAGTTTATTAAATTATTATAATTATTGTCGGAGGTTTGCTCTAAATTATTTTGATATAAGGTATTACTAGTGTCTAAAATGTTGTCTGCCTGAATTATTAATTTATTTGCGTTAATTTCTAAATCCTTAGTTATATTTTTAATGTCGTTAGTAATTGATTTATTTTTAGTACTATTACTTGTTTCCGGACTTGAATCGCTTAAGTTACTTTGTATGAGTAAATCTTTAATGTCGATTTTATCTTTTATTAAATTTTCTTGAACTTCGTGTTTTTGTAATTCGCTTAAGGTTTCTTCAATGTCGTCTAATTCTGTGATCCCTTTATAATATTTTGATAATCTAGCCCTTAGATTATCTACGGTTCCTACGCTTTTTAATTGTTTAGATTTGCATAGGTCAATAAGTTCTGATTTTTTATGTGAATAAATATCTGTTAATTTAGTAATTTTCGAACCTAAGGCTATAAGCTCTTCGTCATTCATATCATATTAAGATTTAATTGAATTAAAGAAAGATGTTTTAATGAAAGAGGTTGATTTTTATTAATATGTTTATACTTAACAATAACTACTTTTGAAAAATAAAATATATATATTTTTTTTTTTTTTTTTGAAATAAACTAAACACAATTTTTGAAAGACGAAAGAAAATTAAACTAATAAAAAAACTATTTAAATTATTAAAAAACTAATCTACAATTCTAATATTAATATGTAACTATATTACAAAACGTTGTATATGTGTAGACGCACGGTTAGCAAAATTGTACTCATGCGGCACAAACGTTGTCTTGTCGGTAAGACAAAAATCGAACGAGGATTTGTTAGTTAATCGGTATACACACACACAATTGCGTTCTGGGTTTCTACTGCACCCAAAACTCTTATAACTGTTATTTTAACTTGTAAAGCACTAAAAATCTCTAAAGTTAATTAAAATGGCACTGTTAACTCGTTGCGGTACGATGGTATGCGCTTGTCAATTCTTAGTTCGTTCCTATCTAGTTGAAATGACTCAAAGATTACATATACCTTAGCACTATTCAGTTTAATAAAACTTCATTGACACATAGTACGTATATCCCGGCGCTGTTCATATAAAAGGTAAAAAACGTAAGAATGACTAAAATAATGTTTAACTCGGGTTTTCAGGTCGGAAACACTTTTATTGTATTAAAACAAACATAAATAAAACACTTAGCAAATTCAGATCGCCTAGCCCGTACTACGATCGGCGTTTCACACGCACGTCGTAGCTACCGAATCACTCAGCGACGATGGGTGCCGTGCCTGCGCGTACGGCGGTGTTATATAGAAAATATTATTGTCGCCTCAGCACATTATTGCTTCGCTGACCTGACCTATGTCAATAATTTACAATTTAAAATCTTCCCACCTATATTACATAAATATTAAATATATATTATTTTGACGACTGTCTGCAATATACGACAGTTATTAAGACAACAATTCATACAGTATCACTGAGACTTTGAACTAAGGTTGAATCATCAATGGAAATCATCACATTTTCAGTAGGCAAACATTGGACATGATTATTATTATAACTTTTGCTTGGTGTATTAATGTCAACCTTTGACATAGAATCAAGGTTCATTAAGGTGTTACCTATTGAGGGCTATAAACAACGCTAGGTAAATTATAATAATTAAACAGAAATTAAAGGTACCTACTGAAAGTTATAGCATATGATTCAATTTCAAGCTATATTAAATTGTGTAAATCTAAGTATTATAATAAACAATTTATAAAATTATTAATATAATGATTACCTATATAAAACAATTTTTTTTGTAAATATATGCATTTATATAACTTGATTTAGTATTCACCTAAAATTATAATCATAATATTAGGTGGTTCACGTTTAAAAAGCACTAATAAGGTACCAATTCCAAACAGTAATCATTGTGTATTATAATAAGTAATTGACAGTTAAATTAATAGAAAACCATAAGCATAGATGTATTGTAATAATTGCATTACTTGATCAGGATTTGTATTATCTAAATTGATGGGTAAAATGCATTGCGTATCAAACAAATCAACTTTATTTCTAGGAGCATCAGTCTGTAAAATAAAATAATATTAGCTAACAGTAGGTAGATAATAGAATTGAATGATTTATTTTAAATATTAAAGGTATTATGTTATCCAAATGAAAACTAAAACTTAGGCCAGGATTTCCTTTTAGAATCTAGTAAAAATAGTAAAAATACTAACCCAACTATCATATTTGATTACACAAGTTAAGTAACATAATACCTCCATATTATAATAAAAATCATAACAGTATAAAGTACAAACTTACAAAGTTTGAAGAAATTTTTAATTCTTCAATTTTTTTAAACATTTTTGAACGAGGTCCTACCGGTAAAACAATTTCACGAACCATAGACTCAGTCAAATCTCTAAAAGCGCTTTCATCAATTTCATTATCTAATAAAATTTCAATAAAAATGTATTCAAATTAATATCTAGGAAACTATTTATATCTAATAAAACTATAATGTATACAATGAGTATCATAATACATAAACATAGATTAAGACATAAAATAGATACCTAGGTACTTTTTGATTCCTTAAATTAAAAGTTTTTCCTACATTTAAGAGGATGCTATAGCCGCATGCATTTTCTCTATCTTGCAGACACATAACATAACAAATTGTACATGCTGTATAATCCATTTAACTCTTTTATGTTTAATATTACATTGAATTGACCTAGGTATTATCAAATTTAAAATAAAGAATATAATCTAGTGAATCTCATAGTTATGTATTTTTATATTCAATGTTTGAGTTCAATAGATTATTCAGAACATACAATTTTCTATGTTATGCGTTTGAAGATGGTGACAAAGCATATGGGTGTAGAGTCTTCTTAAGTAAATATTATATGGGTATTTGAAATTATTTATTAAATACTAAAGAGTTTAAACATATTAATTATTATATAGGTACACCAATGTTTTAATTTGAAAACATTTTGTTAATCTTGAGACATTTATGTAAGCAATAGGTATAGGCTATACCTATTGCTCATATACCGTATAGTTCTATATTAATTAATCTATATTATTTCAAAATAATATAATATAGCAACTTACCTTTGAAATTTTGTATGATATGTTCAGAAATGTTAAGCTCATTCAATATGTTACACACAAATAAATCACTCATAACTAGGGCGCGAGCCGCAAGGTTAAGACACCGACAATACTTAAACTGTAGTTCGACTTGTAGTAGAAACATACGTACTTACAAGTTATAATATTTACAACCTACAATTAATATAATAGCGGTATGTATGAGTGCATAGAATGGTGACTACGCAGCTAGATTCTACAACGACTACAAGTCTACAACATGACAACAATAATTTTTGGTATTTCTGTAAGAACTTGGTTATTATCTAGTATCGCAACATAATAATAATTGTTTCACCCCGTCACCACCCACCCATGAATTGATGGCACGAGATGGGATTTACCCATAGAATTTTTATAATTAATTTTATATTTATAACTATTTTTATCAATTTCAATATTATTAACCATATAGTTGTGGTTGAAATAAATAATAACATTATTTTATTGTTAATTGAACCGTATACTTTAGTACGAACTGTTGGACTCTAACCATTTTAAAAGTGTCAATCGAACCCTTCATTATGGTTAAATATTTTACGAACTATAAAAAATAGTGTACCTAAATACCGTTAATTATATTGAAAATGCCAAAAATGCCAACTATTTACTTTTAGTATTCTCAATGTAAAGTCTTAGTTGTTGTAATCTTGTGTATTGTTAGGGCAACCAAAATATTTCCAACTATTTACTATAACCAAATTATTTTTTTCCGTGTGATAAATAAAAACATGATTATTTATAGGGTATCACGGTTGATTTATATTATTCATTCTTATCACTAAATGTACAGGTTTTGGGGACCGTCGAGTTGTATCGTCCGGGCTTAATTAAGCTAGCCGGTACAGTGAGTGGTGCTTGGGGAGCGTCAGGCAGATGAGTGGCCTATTCGTATAAAGGGGGTCTATAATATATACAAGAATATATGGTACATATATGGGGGGAATCAACAAGATTGGGCAAAGTGTCACCATATTTATACCATTTGGCTATGTACTAATTTGGCCTGGGATTGGCTGGGTTTTGCCGCATGAGAATCACCTTTTTGCCCATTGCGTTTCGTGTATAATATATGTTTTTTGCGTACTATAATAGTTGCTGTCTGCATGTGGTTGTTATGAGTTTTTGTTGGTTCAACAAGAAAAAGGAAAAGAACTGTTTTATGTGTGTGCGCGTGTATGTGCGTGTGTATGTGTTTTGTAACATTGTGAGGTATCAACTGTGACTAGACTTCATCGGCAGGGGCAGCCTAGCTAATGATCGGCGCTACCTTATTATTAGTGAACCGAAAAAAGCCCTATACACCCAAAGCCGTATTTTTTTAAGCCCTCCATAGTGAAATATTTATAAAATTTAAAAAAAAGTCTAAATTATCTATTTACAATAATAAACTACAGTAACTTCAGAAATATAATTCATCTACAGCCTTGGATTACACCACCTAAATACAAATCAAAAATAATACAACAATAATATCAATAATACTTACCTAGATGCGTACAGTACCATCATCGTCTGTCTAAAGTCTTTATAGTAGAATTAAGTTAGTTAGGCTAACCTAACCTTCCAATTTCGAAATTCAGGAAATCAATCTTTGTAAGTAAATGGTAACTATAACGATACCCACAAAAAAATCAAGTTTAAAATAAAATAAATGTTGAAACCCTTCTGACTTAAAACTCGGTTGACCGGCACCTTTCAAAATTGCAGGGAGAGGCCAGATACTCTAGGCTGCTACCGTATAACTGTGTATCAACTTATACGTTAATATAATTTTATTGTTTGTATGTAATTTACATCGTTATTCAAAGGATTATTCGAAAAATAAAATTATTAGGTATTTCAGTATTTGTTATTTATTACATGTTATAGCCTTATTATAGGCACTGTTATTATTTTGGATTTAAATTTAAAAAGTACTATAACCTAAGTATTATAACATTACGGCTCCAAACTATTACATTTTGTGAATTGTGTTACAATAATAAATAGGTAATGATTAATAAATTTGTATAATATCATGGAACATACTTTCTACGATAGGAAAATAGATATTTATAGTTTTGTAGTATAATCACGAATTATTAATAATAATAATTGTTTGTTTTTTCCTGGTTTTAGTTATCTGTATTATTGTCTGTCACATTGCTGTTACAAGTTACAGTGACTGTAGTTTCTGGTCAAGGACAGAATGCTACACCAAGTCAGTGTAAATGTGTACCATACTATTTGTGCGGAAACAGAAGGATTGATACAAGTGGTAAAGGATTAAAAGACGAAAGGTACGTATGTCTTATCAGTTATCACTATAATTGTATATTTACCTATAGGACTAGAATGACATAGAATTTTTTATGTTTGTTACTTGTGGAGTATGAGCGTAGCGAATGAATGTATTGTATTTACTATGATGAGTGTTTTTTTTTCTGTCGCCGACATTTGGGGGAAAAAAGCTCCGAGCTAATAACTTTCGATGCTTGAAATTGTCGACAAACATTTAAATTAGTGTTTTCTTGTATAAAAACAGGCAACTTAATATATTTATGTATTCTCTGAGTGCATTCATGGTTCTGTTAGACATAAATGAGCATTTATGCATTTAATCTACAGGTTTGGAGAAGATTTAAAGTGCTCTAATATCTTGGACGTGTGCTGCAATGAATCAATGATATATAAAAAGCCTCAAGAAAAGGATAAGATTATGGATAACACAATTTTGGGAGAGATGTCTACGCCTATACCTCAAACAATGCCATCGGGTACTTTTAAATATGTACCATATACAATAGACGAATGGTACGTATGTCTTATAAGTTATAACTATAATTTTATATTTATTGGATTAGAATCACATAGAATATTTTAACTTTGGTCTGTGGAGTGATTTCACATGTCAACACAATTTTATGTTAAAGAGACTGCAAACGTTCATACCATTTGTAATCAGATAAAGTATATCATTCGCAATCAAAAACATAACTACAATATTGTAAAAATAATAAAACGTTCTGAAGTGTGCCTGTGTGGCATGTTTACGTGCGAAAGTTAAGTGTTATAGGCATGCACGGTCATAAATATAAATATTATAAAATAATATTAATATGATAAACATGAAATTATAATGTTATTTACAAAACAAATTGCAACTATAAGGCTAGTAGCCTAGTACGCAAGTAATCTTCATATTGTATTGCCTATATTGAACTACTTAATTAGTGGGTATCGCATTCACATTTAATTCATAACATATCAAATTGTAGGTTCAGAAGAAACCATTTTGATGTGTTATTTTAGATTATAGGTTGTTAATTTTACAATGATGTAAGTTAATTTTTTTTGAGGAGGTTTATGATTTGGAATTCAATTTTATAGTAAAAAATGCATCAGCATCATTTCCGATAAAAAAGTGAATGTAGGTAGTGAATTTAGGTGGTCAATATTGAAAATTGTTGAATAGAAAGTGTTGGGGAAAAAAAGTGAATAAAATGGTAGGTACCTACTTTATATGAAAACCTAATTGTTGAAAAATGTACTTAAATTTTTTGTTGTAACTCAAAAACCAATAGTTTTAAACACTTGACATTTTCACCAAATATTTTTACTAGGGTTTTTCTTGTATAAACTATAAATATCGGTAAATTTATATATTTATGTATTCTCTGAGTGCATTATTCGTTCTGTTGGGAATAAATGAGCATCTTTGCATTGAATCTATAGGTCTGGAGGTTTAAAGTGCGATTATTTGCATGTAAAGTGTTGCTATAAATCAATGAAATCAAAAGCGTCTAAAGATATGGATTTGACAACTCAAGATATCGATAACACAATTTTGGGAGAGATGTCTACACCTATACCTCAAACAATGCCTTCGGAGACTTGTAAATGTGTACCATTCTATTTGTGCGTAAACGGAACGATTGTTACAAGTGGTGAAGGATTAATAGACGAAAGGTACGTATGTCTTATAAGTTATAACTATAATTTTATATTTATTGGATTAGAATCACATAGAAAATTCTAAGTTTGGTCTGTGGTGTGATTTCACATGTCAAAACAATTTTATTTTAAAGAGACGGCAAATGTTCATACCATTTGTAATCAGATAAAGTATATCATTCGCAATCAAAAACATAACTACAATATTGTAAAAAAAAATGAAACGTTCTGAGGTGTGACAGTGTGGCATGTTTACGTGCGAAAGTTAAGTGTTATAGGCATGCACGGTCATAAATATAAATATTATAAAATAATATTAATATGATAAACATGAAATTATAATGTTATTTACAAAACAAATTGCAACTATAAGGCTAGTAGCCTAGTACGCAAGTAATCTTCATATTGTATTGCCTATATTGAACTACTTAATTAGTCGGTATCGCATTCACATTTAATTCATAACATATCAAATTGTAGGTTCAGAAGAAACCATTTTGATGTGTTATTTTAGATTATAGGTTGTTAATTTTACAATGATGTAAGTTAATTTTTTTTGAGGAGGTTTATGATTTGGAATTCGATTTTATAGTAAAAAATGCATCAGCATCATTTCCGATAAAAAAGTGAATGTAGATAGTGAATTTAGGTGGTCAATATTGAAAATTGTTGAATAGAAAGTGTTGGGGAAAAAAAGTGAATAAAATGGTAGGTACCTACTTTATATGAAAACCTAATTGTTGAAAAATGTACTTACATTTTTTGTTGTAACTCAAAAACCAATAGTTTTAAACACTTGACATTTTCACCAAATATTTTTACTAGGGTTTTTCTTGTATAAAAATTGGTAAATTTATATATTTATGTATTCTCTGAGTGCATTATTCGTTCTGTTGAGAATAAATGAGCATCACTATAATTGTATATTTACCTATAGGACTAGATTAACATAGAATTTTTTATCTTTGGCCTGTGGTGTGATTTAAAATTTCATCACATTTTGACGTTAAAGAGACTGCAATTGTTTATACCATTTGTATGCATTTGTAATTTTTAGATTCTGAGCGTAACGAATGAATGTATTATATTAACTATGATGAGTGTTTTTTTATCTGTTCTCGTCATTTGGGGTAAAAAAGCTCCGATTTTTGACATAAGCATCTTTTATGATTAAATAGTGAATATAGTTGGTGCAATCAGGAGATAACAATTTAAAATATCCATTAGTCAAAAAAGAGGTGGAAAAAACAAAAAACCGGTACTTTCTAGTATTTACACCAATCCATTTTTAAAAAAATTTAATAACTCTTTGAGTTACTTATTCTCAAAAGCTAATCACTTTCGATACTTGAAATTGTCAACAAACATTTAAATGAGAGTTTATCTTGTATACAAACAGGCAACTTAATATATTTATGTATTCTCTTCATTCTTCGTGCTGCTTAGCATAAATGAGCATTTATGCATTTAATCTACAAGTTTGGAATATATTTAAAGTGCTCTCATATCCTTGACGTGTGCTGCAATGAATCAATGATTTGAGAAAAGCCTCAAGAAGATTTGGGAAATGTTTTATACACCTAAACATAATCAAAAGCTACTTCAGAAAATTATGTGAAAAGGAATAATCTTGATAAGATAATTTGGTCATTGTTTCTTTCACCTCCACATCCACCACCACCATTAGATCGGTGTACATGTGTACCACACAATTTATGCAGAAACAAGACAGTTAATGTAGCTTGCAAACCAACAATTATAGACATTAGGTATGTCCTATCGCTATTGTTTTTATATTTATAGGACTAGAATGACATAGAATATTCTAATACCTAACTTAAGTCCTGCCCTGGTGGCTGGGATTAGCAGTAACGTATTGTATCATATTGTTAATGATATAGTATATTTTTGCATAAAGTTTAAATACAGAAAAAACGACATCTTCTTGCTTAAAATTCAATATGGAAATGTTGTATCTACTGTAACGGATCATAATATACAATACTCTTATTATAATCCGTTTCATCTTTACGTATATTAGATAACATGAAAGTATAGTTAAGTATTAACATATAAATAACGATGGGGGAAGACAACGAGAGGGCGAGCCGGCGAGGCGACCTTCGAACTGCATTTCAATAAGTCCTACAGTCTCACCTGAACAAGTTAAGAAAATAGTAACCAGATGGCCATTAATATTTTAGGCGCATTATTTAAAACGCAATACGTATTTCTGAACACTTATCAAAAAGAGCCTACATCATAAATACAACCGTACAGTATAAACATATGGACATGATAATATATGGTTATTACTTATATGCATGGTATCTAAATATTAACGGATGGTGTATAACATATATTATAATATACGATAATGGGATACGGATCTCTTAACGACTAGACGTGAGAATGTACCGATAATAAATTGACACACGTCCTGTGTGGACTACGGATAAGTCAGTAGACAGGGGGAAGGTAGGAGAGTAAGGAAGTCTTATAAAACCAGACCTGAAACGGCCTGGATTCACGCGTGATTTACAATCGTACATAGGAGCACCTTCGCGAGAGACAGTAAAACGATTTTGTCATTTTGAACTTAGTCTATTTTGTGAAGAATATTTACAATAAACAACTTTAACTTTTCAACGAGTCTATATTTTATCAAACATCCTAAGTTATCCCTCACATCAACGGTCTTACTACCTGCAACCAATAAGCTAAGCAATTAAGCCAATTGATATTTTATTATAATACAGTACATTTGAAAAATTCGTCCCTTTCCTAGACTAAAACGCAGTAATTAACAATTACCACAATTTAAAGCATTATTTACACTGTAGTTACTGCAATTTCAGTTAATGCATTTTCTTCTACAAGAACTTTGTTGTTATCATTTGCAGCGCAACTTATTGGTATATATTATTAAATACTACGGGAGGTGCCTACAATAATATTGGGCCCTCTCTTAACAAGACATGTACATATTGATCGGTGGTACCTATATAATTACTAGTAGCAACTACTAATTACCATAGTTATATATTCCCTTGCATAAATATCTATATCTATATTGAAATGTTTATATATTATTAACTAGCAATATTTTTGTTTTTAAATTCAAAACTTCATTTGATAAACGTATATTTTCTTATAAAAAACTTTTTTCATATTAAATCTTGGTTTTTTCAACTGTCCAATTCCATTATAAAATTTGTTATTAAATGTATCAAACTGTATTTAGCCCATAAAAGCTAACGAATTTATAAGTTCTCCGATATTTTTTTTCCATTGTATTTCAAGATTGAGATGTAATAAAATTATTTTTAGAATTCGGCGATTTTTGTACAGCAGTTTAGTAGTTTGAGCCAGTATATCTAGCTTTAGTGTTATTTGAAATTTTTTTAAAGCTTTGCACATAATAGTTTACACAGTAAAAGTGGGAAAAATTGTTATAATTTTTTTTTGAGGGGTTTGAAATATGAAATTCACTTTTTATAGTAAAATATGCAGAACCTTCTACTTCAATATTTTACCGATAGAAAAGTGGGTCTTCTTGGTACTGGAGAGGGTAAAAGTACTACGCGAAACTGGTTTTAAAACTTTTAGCTTTTGAGCGTAGTGAATTATATTTATATATTTAATTTACAATGGTGTGTGTTTTTTTTTCTGACATCAACATTGGAGGAGGTAAAAAAGCTTTAAAAAAGATTTTTGACATCAGAAAATTATTTTCTGATAAAAAAATGAATAAAGTTGGTGCTCTCAGAAGGTCAACATGGAAAATTCCCAGTGGTTTTATAATTCCTCGAGAAAAACAATAAAACATTTTTTAAAAAAAAAATGGTAAATTTTTGGTGTAACTCAAAAGCTAATAACTTTAGACACTTGAAATGTTCACCAAAATAATGTTTATATTATGATTTTTCTAGTAGGAAAACAGGCAACTGAATATATTTATGTATTTTCTGAGTGCATTCTTCGTTCTGTTAGGCATAAATTAACTTTATTGTATTTAATCTACAGGATTAACAAAGATCGGTGTTGCTACGATCCAATAAAATCAACAAAACCTACAGAAATACCTGACCCTGAACATCGTACGATATGTGGCCATTGGAACCCTCTTGGCGTAAAATTCACAATAACTGGAGAATCCCACAACGAAGCACAATTTGGCGAGTTTCCCTGGATGATGGCAATTATTAAATTAGAAGCTAACCAATCTAAAACTTACATCTGCGGTGGTTCATTGATTCACCCAAGAGTCGTGTTGACTGCATTCCATTGCGTGAACGGGTAAAATTTTAACTTATTATTATTTTTTGTTGTATTTAAAAAGTTCTACTGAAACTTGCAAATAATATATTATTGTTACTTTACTGTGGGCTTGTTTTAAATATAAAATATAGTTTTAGAGCATTACTTAAGCTATTACTTTTTTTTTTTATGCGCTTGAATGATAGTTAAAGGCATATTGACGATGGTTTAGATTAGTTATAACTTATAATTCACAAATCCACAAATTACGAATTACGATACGATACGAAAATGCATTCAAAATAAAATCAATTAATATATAATACATATAATTATATAATAATAGTAATAGAATAATATTATTTAGAAATATTATTATTTAATAATATAATATTAATAATATTGCTGCTAGTTGCATTGGTGCATTAGAGTTATTAAAACAGAATCCACGACCATTACTCGTTGTCACCTGTGCGACCGAAACAGCAACGTTGCCTGCTTCGTTACGAACCATAACGTCGATGTTACTTTGACTTTGAATTTGGTCGTTCTTTTTTCGTACACCAAATTGAAACAGGGCTTTAAAATATGTTTCTTCAAAATCCACGTGGTAGGTCGTTGCTACTTCATTTGCTTTATCGTTCTGTAACAATTCGATTGCACATTGGACTTGCTCAAATTCTTGTCCGACATCCTCGGCGGCACTTCAACTCGGTTAGATTGATTTCTTAATTTATTGTTGTCAACATTTTTCAGATGTTTTACAAATCTTGTTAGCTGGGCTTTTAATTGGCCTCTACGGGATTTCAAGGTATCTAACTCGGGCATGTCCCTCCCCTAACCAAATACCTAATTGTCTTTCTCTATACGATTTTTACTTAGGTTTAATACGATTTCTTTATATAACTAGTCTAATGTAGTATGTACAGGAAAAAACCCCAAAAATGTATTAAGGAAGACGTTGATTTAAAATAATGAACGCGACTTACCACAGTTTTTCTTTTTTCAAAAAGCATTTCATGCCCTAATGGTATGTCTAAGTTGTGTGAGTATTTACACGCACTCACTTCTTTTACACAGGTTTTTAATGTGATACCATGGGTTATAAGTACGAATTTTCAATTTAGACTGCCATACTCAAATTTCCCCGATTTCTTATATCCTGGTCAAAGAACCATTGCTACTTAACGAATTTTAAACTGTGGACATTAGGTTTGTTTTAGGTATAAAAATATAGATTTAAAGTATTGCTTAAACTATTACTCTTAAATTACGTGGCCATTGGCAGTCGAACGCATACTGACAATGGCATAAGTTATTGTTAATGCATATATTCTTTAAACTGATGTGTACCTTCGAAACGTATATGAACAAAAATGGTATGGTTTCCGTCGACATTTCAATATATTTAATACGTTTCTTTACAAAATAATTTTTAACGAACATTCCAAACATTATGTTTTCTAGAGAGTTATTTGTTTGAAATTGATTATTCCAATGATTAATTTTATAATAAATATAACTATATTAATAATATTAATATTGTGTACAATTTTCAATCGCGTTTTCACACTTCTTTCTTCAGTCAGCGTTCTGTTTGTAATGTTATAAGTTATTACAGTTATAATAGGTATTATTGATCCTAAAAATTAAAACTCGTATCGTTCTCAGACACTGTCAATTTTAAACGGATTCAAACAATTTCGTTACCCAATAGGACAGGAAAATTATTTTCTAAAAAATGACAATTACGTAATTTAATAAAATATAAATATATCCTGATATAATGATGTATATCTATTATCTGTATATAATAATAAATCGTATCATTTTATGCACGTTATAGTTATAGTAATATCCAACCACATAATTCAGTTAGTATATTTTGCGTACGTTTAAAATGGATAGCGGAACATAAGATAGCAGTTTTCACATATACTATATTACATTATTGTATTATTGATTATAATTAATAATGTTAGTATAATGTTTTTTATTTTCCACAAAAGCAAAAACCCGAATGATCTAGTAATTCGCGCTGGTGAATGGGATACACAAACGGAAAACGAACCGTTACCATCACAAGACGGCCAAGCTCTGAAAATAATTAATCATGCAGATTTCGAGCCTGACGAATTATTGAACGACGTGGCGCTGATCATTGTCATCAAACCGTTCTCACTCAGTAAAAATGTGGGAACTATCTGTTTGCCCAGTCCGAATTACGTATTTTCTAATAGATGCTACGCCAGTGGTTGGGGCAAAAAAGAATTCGGTAAGAATTGGAAAATATTAACTAATATAATTTATACATCATCTATGTCTGGTATTATATAAGAAAAATAACTGCGAAGAAAAAAAGGCATTTATCCTAAAATCAAATACTTTTTTTTTTCGTGGAGTGTGTTAAGTGTTTAAGTGTATATAAATATATGCAATGATATTAAAAAATATTATAATTATAATTCAATGTTTTTGTTTGTGCTCTTCTCCCTCATTTGACATTTATAAATACCCCTATGTGTACACCTTTAGCGAAACGTTCAGCTCCTCAAAAATAGGTATAATAAATTATGTTAACATTTTTTTTCTATTCGTCGTTATATAGGTAAATTAGGCGTAAATCAAGTAATTATGAAAAAAATAGATTTGCCGATCGTTCCACGTAGTTCGTGCTTGGAACTGTTAAAAAAGACCAGGTTGGGTGTGGATTACATATTGCCGGAGGGTTTCATCTGTGCCGGTGGGGAAATAGGCAAAGATACTTGTCAAGTAAGTTTATAACATAATAATATTATATAACAATATCTGCCGCTATAGTCTCATATAAGACAGCCTACAAGTTTGGTAAAAACGTTTGTTGAGATATATAATAATAATTATAATGTATTTGGTATTTTAGTATCTAAAATAAAAAAAAGGTTAATAAAGATTAACTTATTTTAGAGTAAAATATTCCAAACATTTTTCAAATGTCCTGTAAATTAAAAATCTTAAATAAGCAAAGTAAAATATTGAATGTACTTAAGTACTTACTGGCTACTTGTATAGTAAGTTATAGCTTGTCAACCAATTCATGAAACAAATTTTTAGTGAAACATCCTTCACATTGAAACTATTTAATTAAATGGAGTTCCTTAATTTACTATTATTTTAGGTTTGAAATTTGACAGCGCCGGATTGGTTAGGTGAGCTACCGAGAAAATCTCGGTGGGCCGGTTGTGTGAGTGTGAGTGAAAATAAATTCATGTTTAAAATACGATTGGGCCACCTATAAGCTCGTAATAATTATAGACATAATTGTGAGCTTCTGAATATGTAAATAAGCCGCTTAGAAGTGAAAATCTCGATGGGCCGATACATACCAATCCGGCCCTGAAATTTAAACATTATACAATATTATATTGTACAAACAAGGGTTATTTTAAAAATTGTAAAATCATTAAATTCTTCGCTCCACTCAGAATCTAAAATACAAATCTATGGATGTTTTTAAAAAAATTAATATTTTCCGAGTGCCAACGCAAATACTGAATTTATTAATGTGCTAACTGATATATACATTTGAACGCATGGTGGTAGGACACTCCTTACACCCTCCGTTCGGGACAGTCCTGCTATGAATGTAGGTTTAGTGGTTCTTTTTCTAAACCGTTTTTCTATATAATATGACCTCGTATAGATCTCACATTGTTATATTTGGCTACTATAATGCCTCTTACAACGTGTAACATGATGCACCATTTAATATTTAAATATTACAAAATATTAGGTATGTTTCCAAGTCTATTTGCGATGTATTTTCCTGGCCTAATGACTAATATTATATAATTGTGTGTATAATCTCTTGTTTATAATTATAAATTATATTATATGAATAGGGAGACGGTGGAAGTCCTCTGATGTGTCCAATTGAGAATAGACCTAAACAGTTCCAACAGGCCGGAATCGTGGCGTGGGGAATCGGATGCGGTACCGAGACACCCGGCGTGTACGTGGATGTGGCATTGTTCAGAAACTGGATCGATGAGCAGATGGCTAAGGAAAAGTTGAGCACGATCTACTATGATCCTGATTATGTTCCAACGAATTAAATTGTCTCTACATCTCTTTCCTTCATATAGACATACACATACCCTCCCGGTTCCTTCCTGACTCCCGGCTTAACCTACATATGAAGTTATAAATACTCAGTTAATTTTTGATTTTACATGACACTATTTGACGTTTATTGGAGAAACTATGGAATAAATAATTAAAATTAACAGAATGAATAAATATGTTTTGTATTGTATTGTAATGTGCCTGGCTTGAAAGTTCTCTGTCCATGAGTTGAATAATTGCATTTTGTTAAAATGTTATATTTTTTTTATTTAAATATAATTATGATTGTTATAACGAAATATATTTGTAGAAAAACTATTCAAATGAAAATAATTATATTAATTTTCTTCTTTTAACTTAATGACTTTTTTATGGTTCGATTAAATACAGCTTCATAACTTAATTAGTTAAATGTCACCCTAATGCCTATATTTTATATTTTATAGAATATATACGTCCTATTGAGCTCAGTACAGTACATACAGTAAACACATTATCATACTTAATAACTAATATTAATATTCAGGGGTGGAGTGGGAACAAAATTCAGGCCGGGAGATTAAAATTTATCCAGGCCAGTAGGCCATCCACAATTTACCAATTAAATCACTAAAAAAAATGTTTCTCGCAACGCTCCAATTATATATTTATATTTACCTATTTCAATAGAATTATATAAATACATTTCATTTTATTTATAATAATATTTATACTTTTAATTTTATAAAACTATACAAGTATTTCAATCACTATTTTTCTATTTTGTTTAAATTCTAATGCAGTGGTGTAGCCAAGGGGGGGTTTCTACCATGCCCCCCCCCCACCCCATTGGTTGTATTATTTTGAGCGATTGTCATTTAGGCACATCGCACGTGGACCTAAAAGCCAACATGTTTGGGTATAAATAAAGATAGACACAACGTTTGAAAACATAGAATTAAAGGTATTTTATAATTTTACCTGGTAAATCAGTCTACTTAGAGAACGTTTGAGTAAACATAATACATATACTGAAATACTAAATATTACTGAAGTTTTTGAAACCCGTCATGTTAAAAACTAAAAAGTGCATCATAATCGGTAATTTTAAATGTAATGAATTTAAAATAAACAAATACGAGCACAACATTTTTTTTTTTTTATTTATTTAAATAAGGCTTCAACTCTTGAGGTTATTAGCCTGTAAAAATTACAAAATATTATTAATTGAGTATTGGTCTTACAACTATGGGGATACATTATGTTTAACAATAGAGGGAGTTAGTAGGATATATGTACATTTAATTATTTAATTATTAATAATTTTTCTAAGTTAGTTTTGCTAAGCCTATGTTTTTGAAAAAGTTGTATATATTTTTGGTGTTCTCTTCGCCAAGTGCCTGTTGCATTGTTGATGGGTTTCCGAGAATTTGTCTGGAGTTGATGAACTTGGGGCATTCAAGTGTGATATGTTTGATTGTCAGCACTTTGTCACAGAGTTCACAGGTCGGGCCGTCTTCTTTTGTTATGAGGTGCAAGTGTGTTAGACGGGAGTGTCCAATCCGAGTTCTTGTGGTAACTATTTCTTCGTGCCTGGATGAGGGTGGAGGAGTTTTCCATGGGTCGATTGATGTTTTAATTTCTTTTAGTTTATTTGTGTTTGAAGTCTTCTCCCACGAGTCTTGCCAGAGACTTTTAGTTAGCTTATTTATTTTTATGAGTGCGTCTTGAAATGTTATTTGGTTTATTAATACTAAGCTGGGTGATAATATTGCTTCGTTGGCTGCCTTGTCAGCTAGTTTGTTGCCATTTATGCAGGGCCGGCGCTAAGTATTTTGCCGCCCTGTGCAGTTAATAAAATGCCGCCCCTTTCAATACTTTTTGCCATATAATTAGTACATAGTATTATTAGTATTATTAATACAAAATTAATAAAATGAATTATAAACTGGGCTATATTGTAGGAGTTCAAACAGTGAAATAAATAATCAATTTATTTATTTACATTTTACATTATTACACTAAATATTTTTTTCACAAAAGTTTGTTATTTACATTTATAAAAATAAATGGTAGTTAATATTTACAATTAATATATAATTTATACAACAATAAAAAATCATAATTCATAAATGTTTTCTTGCTTTTAACTTTGCAAAATCGTCGACTAACTTTTTCTCTGTTAATTCTTGACCAACTTCGTGTTCAATTGAGATCATGGCTAGACCACAAAGTCGTTCGTTTTTCATTGTTGAGCGTAAGTATGTTTTGATAAGTTTCAATTTCGAAAAACTTCTTTCCCCAGTTGCCACTGATACTGGTAATGTTAGCAAAATTCGTAAAGCAATGGATAGGTTTGGTGCAAAGTCACCTGCATTTATCACAAATGTTAAGAGTTCATAAGGTGTTAAGTTATCATCAACCATAATATAATACTTTAAAAATAATTTTTATGAATGAAACCTACGAATGTTCTTAACATTATTCCGATATCAGCGCAACGGGATCATACCACATTGTGTCATGAATACATGATTTAGATTAAATAGTGAAATCTACAAAACTTTTTTTACACAATTATTTCGTTTATTTCTATATTTAGAAGCATATTTACGAGGTATTTTAATACAATATTGTTAATTTTAAGTACGCACCTATCAAATCATGTTGACGTGGAGAGGTAATTTTAGTTCTAAAAAACATAAATGTTTAACTTTAGAATTTAAAAACATTGGAAAATAATTGCAATTGCAATTCGATGTAATTTTGATTTTCAAATCGATATAGGTAGGTAGGTGGCAATTATATTATAATATTATTTATCAAGGCAGTTCATAATATAGTACAACACGTTAATTAAATTAAGGGATCTAGTTTGCTTGTTAGCTGTGATAATTATTTGATGAAAGTAATCATTGTAAATTGTAATTGTGTTTATAAAGGTTTGTATTTATCATATATTTCCACTGAAGACAAACAGAAAACGATAAAAAAATAGACAAATTTTACTCGAGCGGAGTTGGCTATTTATAATAATTAATGTAAGTACTCAACATTTTTATTAAACCGCAATATTATGGTATAATAGAAAAAATCATAACAGATCCAACTCAAAATGAAATGTTTTCCACACTAAGTATAGATCCCTTAAAATATATGTGTAAATATTAAAAAAAAAATAATTAAATAGTTTTAAAATAAATAAAACTGGAAATTATAATACGTAGTATGTAAAGTGAGTTGTAGACAATCAATATAAAAATGTATAAAACTAATTTTATTCAATTTTCGTTTGTACATTCAAAAAATTATAAATGTATACAAAATAATATTGTTGGAAATGTATTCGAACATTTTATGCCGACCACCTAACAACTCAGGTAAACAACGGAAGAACATCGTGCTTGGCAGGGTATAGTTGCGCAACCATTTCCCGCCTTTAATGAGTTATGATTTCGGATGGTTCTCGACTCTCCAAATTCCAGATGCAGAGGCGGCTTGATCATGCATTTTTTGGTTCACTGAACCACCGAAAAGTTTGGGGTGGGTGTCATTTTAATAGGTAGGTTAAATTCTCAGTGTCCGGTATAGCCATATAGGTAATATAAGAATGGTTAATTTGATGGCCAATTCATTATTAGCAACAAATAGATAGAATCACATACATTAACAATCAACTTAAGAAGTTATACCAGCTTTACGACGAATAAATTATGGCAATGTGATTGTGTTATTCGAAAATCGCAATCAATTGTGTACCTATACTAGAATATTGTAATATAATAATATCGTTATTACTGAACTACTCTCTAATGTGAAATTTAGTGAAATGTAGTCGCTTATATTGAATTCAACAACTGATGAGTCAAAGCTCGATCAATTTGCTTTTTTGTATAAGTGTATTTTAGTTTAGAATCAAATATTATCCCAAGATCTTTGAAATTAGAGACAAGTTCAAAATTAGAACTTAAAATTGAATAGTTAAAAATAATTTGGTTCTTGAATAAATTAGGTATGTCATCAATATATATTATTTTCTATGGAAGTTATAATAGATATTAACGTGGGGTATTAGTTTTAAACTTTTATTGGGTGTCGCTCTGCTGTACATACAGTAGATTACAAGTGGGTCACTGTAATGGATGGTGTTAAATTTGAAGTCAATGATATAATATCATTGTATAAGAAAAATGATTCTGAGTGAAGACGGTCAGTCATCCTATGAAATTACAAAGTATATTTGATGATATTATTCTGAATAAAGTAATTTATATATAACCTATTTACGTGGGACCTTATTTAAAATTTTCAATTCTTAGCTATAAAATGTGAAAATTTTATAAATTTTCAACTTCAAAATAATTATTAAATTTTGAATTTGATAGATTTTGTCTAAATTTGAACTTAAAATGCTTATATAAAAAAAAAACTGTGCTTATGTATTTTTAATATTTTTCAACTGTCTTTGAAACAATATATCAGGAGCCTTGCATTAAATTTTCACGCTATTTTACTCAACAAATAAAATTTTATTGATATTTATAGAAAAAAAAACTAATAAGTATTATATTATTATAAATTATTTACGGACTAAGAGATAATGGATTAGAAATGAGTAGCTAATAAGTGTTACCAAATGTGTGCACAAGAGTGAAGACACGACAATGTGGCGATTCGCAATGGTAATTTTACAAATTATTTAGGGCTCATGCACAGATATTATAGTATTATACATTTATACAATTTATTATACCTATACTACATGACAGAGGTAATCAGGTAAGTATTCAAACTTTTATTAACTTCACGGCTCCTTCGTCTCTTCGCAACACCAGTGTGCAGTGGCTCTAAATTTATTAAGAGGACGTCACACCTGTATGAAGTGTTGTCTCCGTCATACAAAACATTATGTACAATCATCGTTTTTTTTTCACTTTTGTTTTGCTTTTCTTGACTATTTATAAACTAATTTTAATTTTCAATTTTGACATACCAAGAGTGGTGTTGGGATAATTTGTTCCCTTTGGAGACATTTTGTTCCGTTTTTGGATTTTTTGTTCTTCTATGGAGACATTTTGATCCTTTTTAATATTTTAACAAAAATAAAGGAGGATTTTTTGTTCCTTTAATTAAAAATCAAAAACAGAACAAAATATCCTAAGACGGAACAAAATGTCACACTAGGGGATATTTTGTTCCTCTCATAGGAAAATTATATTCAGTTTTGTGAATAATTTAATCCTTTTATATAATTTAATAGCGGAAAAAATATCCTATATTATAGTGGAGGTCAGGGGCATGCTCAGGAGTATTCAACGGAGGAAAAGTTTTGAAAATATATACCTAAGATATAATAAAATAAGTAATATGAAAATTGAAAGTACCTAATATACTCTGAAATTATTCAAAACACTATGTAAGTTTAAACTCGAATACTACACAATCGTGTTAATACGTTTTAAGTCTTAAGTATTTAGTCACGTCTTTATTGGCCGCTAGTTATTATAGTGTAGGTATCTATATTAAAAAATTATATATAGTGGTTAAAATGTAAGTCCCATAAGGGAGTGTAAAATATTGTCCGTCCAATTTAAAAACAAAAACAAGTTGGTAAATACTTAATAGTAAAATCTGTACGTTTCATTAAATTATATTTATTTTTAATGTTGAATAGCTGCTAATAAATAAACAACTCTAACTAAAGATATGTTTTTTTGAATTGGACCATAGGCAAATAGTATGGATATGCCATATGCGGACGCAATAGCTGAAGGTTTCAAATGAAGTGCAGAAATACATGGTCTTAAATTCAATACATTTATTGTAAATACTAAATATATATTTAAATTGTACATTAAATAAACACATAAAAAGAACAACAGTCAATAATACTAGAATTTTTTCTAATTTAGATTGTATTTATACTATGACAAAATACATGTATAAATTGTAGATTGTATTAGCAAGTGTAGTAGCTAAAATTGGTTAGTTAATATCAATAAAAAAAACATCATGTATTTATTTTTTTTCTGCTACATAAATGGCCAACTGTCCATTGGTTTTTCATACTCTGCGGATTCTAATGTGAAAGATCTATACAATGTATAGAAAATTTTACACAGGTATACAACATTTTTACAAGATGTCTCTCATATTGCGATGGATGTATTAATTATGTATTGATTAATTAGTTTATTATTTTTTATTATTTTTTGTTTCTGTCATTACCTTTTAGCATCCTCCTATATGCTCAAGGTGTATCCGGGTGGGTGGTCAATGGTCATAGACGATAGACCCTGGTGGGTAATGACCTTAAATTAATAAAAAAAATATATTTAATAATCCAACCGGATCAGTGGCTAAGTGTAATATAGTGAAACACGAATAGAAATACTAGAAAATATATTAGAATATTGGATGTATAAATCGTTGCATTTTCAATGTTTCAAATAAACAGGTACCTACCAACAATAAAATTAGTTCAAAACATTATATTATATATTTTATATTATTAAACTATGAATTATAAATAATATGTATTAATAAGTAATCATTAAATGTATATACACCTAGTGTGGATTAGGTAATTTTTATATTTTATTCGTTTCATGAATTCTGTGGTGTACAGTATACACTATAGAGTATTGACTGAAAAAAAATCACTAAAATATAATTACCTAGTCATGCTGTTGTTACTCATTATAAGTTATTACTTATCTAAATCGATTATGGTTTTTAGTATAACTCTAAAACAAATGAACCTATATACATCAAATTTTAACTGGTCGTTTATATTTGCATTTACTATATTAGTTTCTAAATAATTTGACTCTTTTTAAGCTGTTTACGCTCATGTCAGTTTTTTATTTTTTTATTTTTCTTCTCTAAATATCAATAAAATTTTATTTGTTGGGTAAAAAAGCATGAAAATTTAATGCAAGGCTCTTAATATATTGTTACAATAGCAGATGAAAAATATTAAAAATACATAGGCACAATTTTTTTTTATAAGCATTCAAAGTTCAAATTTTAACAAAATTTATCAAATTTGAAATTTAATAATTATTTTGTAGTTAAAAATGTATAAAATGTTCAACTTTTATAGCTAAGGATTGAAAATTTAAAACAAGTTTCCACGTAAATAGGTTATATATAAATTACTTTATTCAGAAAATTATATAGTATAAGTTTATATATTTAGAATAATACTTTGTAATATTATAGGATGACTGACCGTCTTTATATCATTGAATTAAAATTCAATACCATCCATTACAGTTATCCACTTGTAATATACTGTACAGCAGAGCGACATCCATTTACCCACCTTTTTAGACTTTAAGACACAGTAGTTCTCATCAATATCAGATTTGTATAAAATGTTTAATATATTTAGTTAATAACTTGTCTATTAAAATATTTTGTTGTAGGTAACATTAGAATTGTAATTGTATTTAATGCTAATTTTGATAAGTTGATGGTGGGGGGGGCGATCAAGGGATCAATCCCCCCATAACCTGTATTTAATATGCAAAAGTTTTCGGAGTCCTAACTTAAGGCCTTTAACTTTAAAGGCGGGGCTACTCAGTGGCGTACGCTGAATTTTTCAATTGATGGGGGGGGGGGAAGAAAAAATTAGATACAATTTTATTTTTTTTTGTCCAGTCTAATAATTTCAGACGTTTATTTGAGATATTTTAAATGTAACTTCTCAACTTTTGTCAGTGCGACGGCTATTTCACCTCCATAAATTGGTTTTCTAATGGACTTAAAAGGACTTTTGCATGTGCGTGCGTGCGACCATAAACCAGATAAGAAATAACAATGAAGCGTAAATTGATGTGGGTCGCGGGTGATGGTAGGGAAGTATACACGCACTAAATAAATGATCATTTACTACACACACAAAGATGATCAGTAATCGCAGTAACGAAATAATTGCCTAAGCATAACTCCTTAATAATGACCCATTTGCAGGAGTTGTGTTTAGGCAATTATCTCGTTCCTGCGATTACTGATCGTCTTTGTGTGTATAGCCCACCGGCTATCTCTATGCTAAGTTATTTTTCTATGGTAAATAAAGGTCAATGCTCGCAACCAACTTCCATCGATAGTCATTAATTTCAATATTGAATTTCTTATCTACAAACCTCATTAAAATTATCATTATCTGTATTTAATTTTCCTACTATATTGCATAATATCTATAATAACCGTAATCTTTAATAATTGATCAGCAAACATTTTATTATGGTAGGTACCATGTCTCTAAATACATGATTGTCATGAGCTATTTATGTATTATAATATTATTAAACTAAATATGTTGCCATTATATTAATTTATTTTTATATTATTTATAATAATATTATATGAACTACGATAGGTTGAACTAATTATTTGCCAAAACACAAATATTTACCTATTATAAATTAATAATAATTATAATAATATTGTACCTAGTTGTTATTATAATATTATTTCATTATACGATATACCTATCCAACCATATTTTTTATCTTTTATAACTTATAAGTTATAAAATTTATAATATTATAACCGGCACATTTTGCCTGTAAATCAATGCGTATTTGCTATATTACGCCGTACCTACCTAGATTGACGATACCTATGCGTAGTCGGATAACTGACCACATAGACAACGAAGGCTCAGAGGCCTGAACCAACCTAGTTATGAACATTTTTACATTTTGTTTATTTTAATTAAATTTATTACCTTTGTGTTGTAGGTACCTACGAAAAACTGGTTTTATTTCTTTGTCTCTAACGCTCGACATCTAACTATGCTTATTATTTATTAATAATATTATAATTGTATTCACCTACCTGACCCTACGCACACGACACCGAATGTACATTGTACCTACATAACATAATGTCAATCCCTATATCTCGGAAATCAGAGGAACACATTATCTTCATTGTTATGAATAACAACCCATGTCAAACAGTTATAAAATTAATGGCCATATCTTGGAATAAAATATCTAGTCCAGCGGCCAGTTGAATTTTTTTAATATTTTTTCGGAGACCTATGTATTACGAGTTAAGATCATCCTAGACTCTAGAACACGGTTATAAACTCTAGTACTCTACCGTGTTCTAGAATTATATCATCCAAGTTCTGAATAGAAAAACTACTTTCCAATATCACTGTTCTTGTTTTAAAAATGATGTTACAATTTATAGAATCGTAGGTACCTACATTCTTTGGGACTTGGGTGAACTGCCTAGAAGAGTTTCACCTTCTGCATTACTTCCATTAAATTAATAAATAGATAGGTAATATATTTTTGTACATTGTTTAGATGGTATGTTATAACCATCTTGGTCCAATTAAACAACCCAAATAACTTATCACTTATCAGTTATCAATTATCATATTGTATTTACTGACTTACAGTATTTAAATAAATTTACATTTCAAGTACATGAATTAGAGATTATTTTGTTTCTTCATAATATCCTTTTGTTCAATATTGATGATATTATGTGAACATGTGGTTTTTTTTTTGCTTCTTAATTCCCAAGTGTTTACAAATGTATATAATATACACACAAAATCATCCCTATTTTTTCATGAATCAAACATTTTTATTCACCTTATGACAATGACATTATATAGCTTACACAATATATTTTTGAAAAAATTGTTTGCAATGATGTAATAAAAAAAACTTCTTATTTACTATGCATAATAATTAATCAAATTTTCTGAGGTAACTAATTGTTTGAACACATAATAATTAATTATTGGAAGATAAGAGTAATTGATAAACTAAATTTTAAAATTAATTAATTATTTACTTATTGCAAAATTAATATAAAATGTAATTTAACAGTTTTGATTTAAAAATACAGCCTAAGTAAATTGAATAATTAAAATAAAGTTATAATTAAAGTTTAATAAACATAATGTGAGTTATAAAATACAATAAACTAATTATTTATTCATAAATTAATATTACTTTACGATGATAAATTACAATTTATTATAATATAATCATAAAATTATATTTGTACCTTAAGGTTTGAAATAACAATTAATAATAAAGAATAACATAATAAATATGCCAATATTTAATTTACCAAAATATAATTACTTATTAGTTATTAGTTTATTAACATTAAAACTAAATAATTCATAAGGGTGTTTCAACATAAATAACACATACCAAAATACAGTATATAATTGAACAGTTTTCTATTAAAAATACAGCCTAAGTAAATTGAATAATTAAAATAAAGTTATAATTAAAGTTTAAAAAACATAATGTTATAAAACATAAAGTTATAAAATACAATAAACTAATTATTTATTCATAAATTAATATTACTTCACGATAATAAATAAAAATTTATTATATAATCATAAAATTATATTTGTACCTTAAGGTTTGCAATAACAATTAATATTAAAGAATAACATAATGAATATGCCAATATTTAATTTACCAAAATATAATTACTTATTAACTATTGGGTTACTAACATTAAAACTGAATAATTCATAAGGGAGTTTCAACATATATAACACACACCAAACTTATAGAAGATAATATTATATTTAATTTAAAGATCTTTAAATTTTCAGAGTATTTAAAGAGCCGCTTTTAAGTTGTAATATAAGTTTTTTCTTGACGTTTTCTTGACCACCAACGGATTTTGAAGTAAAAGTCAGTTTAGCATCTTCTGATGCGTTCCGTGCGAAGTGGTGTGCAGCAAGACACACAAATAATCCACTATCCCAAAACTTAAATCCATGATGTAAACTATTCACATTAATATACTTCCAACGGGTTGTACAAAAAAATTTTCGCTTTCTCATTAAATATTCCAGTTTTAAAAATTTCAATATTACTTTTTGGTATCTTATACCCCCCCGGTATCCGCTTCCAACGCTATCATAATATCTAATTGATTGGTCTTGAAAATTAACATTAATTAAACTCCACATTCTATTTGATCTGAAATAAATAGGGATGAACAATCTTTCTTTTGAAAATATATCAACATTTTTGGTCCACCGATGAATGCGGGAGTATCCGTAATAAGAAAAGGCGGTGAAAAAATTTGTATTGAACGCGTACAATTTGGGAGAAAGTTTAGTTATCATTTCCATGTATTTATTTATAATTGTTTCAGGTAAACAACAACCATTAAGGATCTCCTGATAAACTTTTTCTGATTTATCATTCGGATCAGTTTGGTCACTTTGATCCGTTTTTCCTATACGTCCAGACATACTATTACTCCATAACTCCATATCTTCTAGATTTTCAACCTAGAATCATAAAAATACGTAATGCAGAATATAAGTTATTTCATACTTATTTAAACGACTATAAAAGATTATAAAAGACTATATTAGTACCTAACAAAAAGATAAATAAATCATAATTTTTATAACATAGGTTACAATACATCTCAAAAATGTTTTAAGTTAATGTACAATTAGCTACATCACAGCATTATGAAACTACACTTTGACAAAACCCATAAGTTGTATATACAAATTAAACAATTAAATCGAAGAAATTACGGAATCAAAGTATAGGTACTCTAATATAAATCAGTAACTTATGCATATTTCTTAATATGGTTTGTGGAACATTTAACTACACACTGTGCAATAAATTCCTCTGACTTATAATTTTTTTAAGCCGTTTACTCACTACTCTGACTGTGCATGCTCAAAGTAATTTTTTTTAACAAGAACTCCTATTTTAGATTGTGAGGAAAGCGATGATTTTGATTTTAAAATGTGTTTTATCTGTTCGTTTAATTTTGTTTCTGTCATCACCTAACACAGCAATAAAAATTCTTAGATTTTCAACTTCTCACAGATTGTAAATTTATTTTAAAAATAATTGAAAATATGAAATAGCTCTTATTTATGCAATTTGGATTTAGTGTTCCCTGTTTCCGTGGATACATGGTATATTGGTATATAATATAATAATAATATATTAATTTGTTTTTGAACTGAGAAGTATAGTATATGTGTATAACTGAGGGCTAATATCATAGTACTAAGATGGATAACACAAGAGTTAAGAAGATTTGTGAGGTAAAATAACACAATAATAATAAAATAAAAAAGAAAATTCACTTTAAATTTAATTTTGGCTCTTTATCTAGTCAATAAATGAACAAGATGTGTTTTTCTTAAGAACAACATTAATACAATGAGCAGATAACACTTGTCTCATAATTCAGACATTCAAATGTTAGTTGTGTACAATATTTGAAAAAACTTAAAAATTTACAGTATTTGACATTTATTATTACAACACTTTTTCTGTTTGTTCCTTTCCAACTATATGCTCGGACACTCTTGTTCTACGCCTGCATAGGACTTAACCCACTTTACCTTTACTCATACCAGCTATTTTAATGGAATCATATAACATTTATAAGAAGTGTCATAGGTGAATTGTCCATCCCTGTCGAATTAGTTTATATAGCGAGGTATACCAATATAATATTCATCTATTTTCGGTTCTCCCCTCCCACTTTTTCCTTATTTGTTTATATACTCAAGCATCCTCTTTTCATGACACGTCCAAATCATCTCAATACTGTTCCGTTTCAATGTCCACTGCCCAACATTCTGATCCATACAACATACTTGGTTTTACAACTGCGTTATAAAATCTACTTTTTAATCACAACGACATCCTCATGTCACACAAAATACCTGATTCTCTACACTTCGTTCATCCATACATAATTCTATTTCTGATGTCATCCTCAAAACCAACATTATTTTACCAACAAACCAAATTACTTGAATCTATTCACTTCACACACTCTTCATTAACCATTATCATCACATGCCTTGTCCCAACAATTTCTAGATTACTTCCTCCAAAATAATTAACTTTTGCCTTAGTTTTACTCCTATCCCAGTCACTTCTTTTCAAATGCTGTTCACCACTCTTCTAATCACTCGTGCACTTCTTCCACTATCATGCATAATATGGCACCTCATTAGTAGGTACATTACCATTATATGTTAAACACAGAAGCAAAATAATCACATACTCACATGGACGGTTGATTAAAAAATACAATAATACAATAATAACATGATCATAGGTACATATTATGTAAGCACTGTAGGCCCCAGAACTATCAAAATGAAAATGTTTAAAATTACATTTTTTTTAAGAAACTACCTACCTACTTAATTAAAATAAAATATTAAAATATTATTTACCTTTTAGATCAATAAACCAAAATATATAGGTAGGTTATAATTAATAAATATTCCTCTCGATTCTCCTTTCAATCTACGCTTATTTAATTATTGAAATGTATTAAATAATAAAATGTTTGGAGCACTAAAATCTTATATAGTAAACGTTACAACAATATACCTAATAAAATAGTCAATAGTTATTGTAAATTATGAAACGTTAATTTTATGATTAAACGCAAAACCGCAATTAAAGGAAAGCACAGCCACGGAGTAATCACTGAGTATTGAACTACTAACGAATGCCAAGTGGTCGTAAGTCACTAACTCACAATAAATAATTACTAACAAAGTAACAAATACTAAATAGTGAATAGGTATTAGAGTAAAATATTATAGGAAATATTCTCAGCCACAAATCACAATACGAATGTCGGTATTGGACAATAAAATGGACATTTTGTACTAACTAACTAACCACTGATTGAGTGGGACTGTGGGAGTCTTATACTGTTATCAGTAAGCACAACAACATAACCAAACAATATCGAATATTCCATGAAAATAATATAAAATGGAATATTAATCACATAGGTACACCCATAGCGGGCATAGACCTATAAACTAATAGCATGCACCCATAGAAGTCTTTGTACCACACTACCACAGATTAAAGATGGTACTCACATCGTGACTACCGATGCTTATAGATAATAGTATTATTAACCTTGCGTGGCTACTATACGTATATTAAAATGTTATAATTCGTAGTAACTGGTGGCTACCATAGGCATAATATCATTATGATACCAACAAATTTAACATCCTCCCAAACATAATATCCAACATTTATTTTAAGCTCATTCAATATTATAATGGTAAGGCTTCAAGCTTCAGCCTCCCCAAATCTCAAACACTATATTTGCGCCTACGCATAGATATAAACACAATTTAAGATATTATACAGGTTAAATATCGGCCTATGATACTATCATTTTGACGTACGTATTTTTCAACACCGTCCAACTGAGTCGCCGAAACAACTGTGGAAGTACAGACTGGTGCCATCTAGCGGCATTATGGTGGAAACTCAATAATACAAAACTTACTTCAGCAGCTGCTGCTGCTGTCGTATGACATAATATTATTATGCTCGTATTATATAATATATAATATCATATAGGTTAAATTCATCATATCGCTAGATGGCACCAGTCAGTAGAATAAGAGCTGTTTTGGCGTTTCAGTTTAACGGTGTTGAGAAATACATTATATTTGTCATGGACTAAGATACACAGGACTGGACACGACAAGGTTGGAGGGTGTGAGGGGTTGACCACGAAATGTACTGCAACAGGCGGAGTTCGGGGGGATATTTTTCTTTTATCATTACTAGCGCCGTCTTAGTGGATACTTATGGAACTAGACATTTGCATGATATGTTCTAGTTCCAAAAGTATCAACTAAGACGGCGCTAGTAATGCTAAAAGGAAAATATCCCCCCGAACTCCGCCTGTTGTAGTACATTTCGTAACCACAATATTCATCTCGTCTCCAGTCCTATATATCTTAGTCTGTGATATTTGTCACCTTATCACTATAGCAACTCGATATGTAAACAGTTTTCTAAGTATTATCTTAAATCGTGGACATAATATAGATTCAAGATTTTCAGGGAAGAAATTGGAGTTCAAGAGCGTTCAAGAAGTTAGCCGTGCAATATACAAGCGATACGTATCGGACTCGGACCTCGATAAGCATCGGTACATAACTATTCTATAACGTAGGTAGGTATCGAATTTTTCTTCTTGAAAAACGTGGTGACAGTTTGATATTTCTTAGCTACTTCTACTACTATACTACTATACTACTATACATATAAATATTCGATATATAAATATTTTACGATACATATATTAGTATATTACAATATATCGGTACCTATACTACGATTTATCCATATACTACGATTATGATGTATATAAGGGTGTACCGATGTTGTATGTATAATATACCTTTTTTTATCGGAGTATGGCATAACGACACAATTAAATATCAGATTACAACCCTGTACTCACGGAGCGGGCGGCTGGATAAATTTACGGACCGGACCCGTATCGACTCAGACCTCGAAAAGAGTCGGTACCTACGTAACTATAATTCCTGTTGATACGTAACTAATCCACATATCGACACGTAGATAGGTATCGAATTTTTCTCCTTGAAAATTTTCATGGTCTGCGCGTTCTTACCCCCTTGCCATCAAAAATTTCAGCCATATTAACATAACCAGAGAAAGTAGAAGAACATTGAAAAACATTTTTTTGGTTTTTATTCTAAGGTATTATTTGGATCAAATAAAAGTGATAAGTAAATTATACACAAAGGTATTATATTATCATGGAAGAAACATGTAGAAAGACATTTGTCCACTATTATTTACTTGTTACCACAGATATATAAACATACGTATGTTGCTTCTGTGCTTGTTACATACATGATAAAAGCTAAAACGCGCAGTCCATCTATTTTGATGTATATGCGCCTATGCTACATTACCTACCTAAGCATAATTTATTTCAAGAAATAATTTTGAATGTTATCCATAAATGATTTTTCCCTACAATAGTGTGTAGGTACAAAAAATAAAAAAAATTCGAAATATACGCGGTTTTCTTAAAATATGACGAAATATACAAAAATATGCAAATTTAAACTTTGTATTTAATTTTGCCATTTCATAAAATAAATTTATAAACTACCTAGAATTATCTACGACCACTGTAAAAAACATGCAATTGCAAGAAGTCCCAAAACCCTACAACTTGTAACACTGTTACTATTGTATAAAGGTATTTCGTATATAATATATACTAACCTACACCGTACACTGCATCGATATAATATTATACCTAAATGTATACAATATATGATTATGAATTATTAGCTATATCATTATATTACATTTTAACGGAAAAAAACGCCTCCGGTCGACGGGGTAGCGAATTATGTACCTACCTTTAGACCCGTCGTTTATTTTGTAAACTAACACATTGGAATTTGGGATTCTATTATACTACTTATAGGCACTTGGGTACACGACGATAATGCTGTGTTGTCATCGTATTTCGGTTATATAGTATAATAATACTGTATTTTATCTTGAATAGGTAGATACAAGGTCCTAGGCATTGTATTTTCGATCGCTGCATCCGCGAGGTCATACAATATATACGCGTCAAGCCTAAATTAATGGCTTTAATACCGGTTTCTTATGTAGCTATAGTTCAGTGTTTAGCAACTGGTGGTTCGCGAGCCGGCGCCAAGGGTCCCGTATTAGAGTAATTTGGGAAAATATAAATTGATCAATAATATTTTTGATTTGAATTACGATTGGAACTTAGAATAGCTCCCCTACTCGCTAGGACGTTCCTATCTTATGATAAAATATGGATATAATTTAAAGTTTCTCCAAAGGCTCCGTGAGTAATTATTTAAGTTGGGAAACACTGCAGTATAGACCATAACAGTGGTTCTTAACTACAAGTGTTTCATATGGACTTAGTCACTTAGAATAAGTGTTTCACCAACATTTTAAAATCAATGGAAAAATTATAAATTGTATTCATTCATTTTATTATTTTTAGTGATTAATATGTATGTAAACTGTTTTGTGCTAAAGGTTAAGATCCATGGTCTTTAGGTACTCTTCAGGTAGATAGAAATCGGTCGGCAGTCGCTCTCTATATACGGCCGTCGGGTCGTTTATATTTTATTAGTTGGTCCTACCTATTCAATATAATAATAATATGTATAAACATATAATATACCTACTCGATGACTTAACCTATGTAATACCTAAATTCACTCTGTACGGTCGTTTATATTTTACTATAATATTAACTATATACCAGGTTAGGTTAATCCCCAAAAATCTCAGTTTGAATTACACAGTGAAATTAAATGATTTTATTTAAGTTGAATAAAAAAAAAAAACAATAGTTAATATTATTAGAAAATTAATTTGATTTTTAAGAATATATTTTAATATGAATTGTATAACTACATTATTTTAAATTAAAAATATTTCTAGCCACTATTATAGCCTATAGGTGTATCAGAATTGATAGCATGCGCTTAAACTTGTTTTGATTTAACCATGAATGGAATCACAGAATGATGGCACTATATAGGAACGATTTTTGCTTTTAGGTACCAATATTATTATAAAATTATAATTTCAGAATTCAACTATATTAAGTAGGTACAATGCACAATAATATAGTACCCATATAATAATTATATTATAATATAGTGTAAGTGTGTAACAGGAGGACCTGACAAAAAAATATATTAATATTAAATAAAATTCTAAAACATAAACTACTTGACTTGCGTACATGTTTTTACCATCAAAATTTTTCTTATAATCAAAAATTATTATTTAAAACATATTAATTAACTATTTAATTTAAAATTTGATAAATTTTGTCAAAATTTGAACTTTAAATGCTCATAAAAAAAAAATTGTGCCTATGTATTTTTAATAGTTTTTAACTGCTATTGTAACAATCAGGAGCCTTACATTACATTTTCACGCTTTTTACACAACAAATACAATTTTATTGATATTTATAGAAAAAAAAACTGAAAAAATTGAAAACTGACAATGTCTGTAAACAGCTCAAAAAGAGTCAAATTATTTTCAAAATGTTATCGTGTATAGAAAATGCTAATATGAACATTCAGTGGAATTTTAAAGTATCTACAGTCATTCGTTTTTTAATTACAACAAAATAAGAAAATCGTTACATGACAATTCCAGTGAATATCAAATGTTGTAAAAATATGAATTTCAAACGCTCATAAATATTTAATTTGACTTTCTTGTAGACATTTTTTTTTTTGATAAAGGTAGACAAACTTATGTATAATCTTGTATTACGTTTTCAAATCTTAGATTTAAAAAGAAATTTTTTTATGAATTTCTAACTCAAAATAATTTGCTAATCTTCGTAATTTCTCCGTATTTTGTCAATATTTTTACTTTAGATGCTTATAAAAAAAAATTGCGACTATGGATTTTTAATTTTTTTCATCTGCCTTTGAAACAATAACCGAGGAGTCTTGACCCCAAAGTACTAACTAGATTCACTTTTCTATCAGAAAAATTACTGTTGAAGAAAATCCAAGCATTTTTACTGTCCTAAAAGGTGATGACAGACACAAAAATTAAAAAATTAAAAAAATTAAAAAAAAACACACATCATTGTAAAATCCAAAAAGCTTCGCTCAGAATCCAAAATTAAAACTATTGATTAGGAGGTGCGTCGTCTTGACACCCGTAAATCGTCAAAACCCCCCCTTGCATATCTCATTGTTTTGTACCCGATTTGTACCCCTCCCTTTCACGCAAAACCAAACCCCCCACCCGGGTGCCGTAAAAACGTCGTACTGGCACACAGCGTCTTTATTGGATACGCAGTACTTGGTGTTTTTAAAAATCTTTGTTTTTCGGTTTACCTAAATGTAATAAGTAATAACTCATCGATGGTAGTGTACTATTGTATACGAGTATATAAGGATATTGTTATCTGACAAAATTACTTTGTTGTATTTTACTGAATAAACTGTTCAATTCTCAAGTTTTAATACAAAACCACGTTATTGATATAGCATCAACCGCTTATTAAACTCCATAGAAGTATAGAACTACTTTAACTAAAACTACTCACCAAATATGAACATTAGTTTAAGTTATTTTATTATTTTTTGTCTGTCATGAGCTCGAGTAAAATAAAACGATATAGTTTTGGGAGCAACAAAATCAACATTAACGTCTTCAAATGTATAGGGAGCAGGGGCGTACCCAAGGGGGGGTTTTCGGGTTTTGACCCCCCCCCCCCCTATTGATTAACAAAATTTAAAATTCTTAAGGTGCAAATCACTTATTGTATACTTTTTACATGTCAAAAAATTTGGACCCCTCCCCCTTTAAAAATTCCTGGGTACGCCCCTGATAGGGAGGTTATGTAGTGGAATCGAATACATCATGTTTTACACTTATAAAAACAATGTCTCCGTTTCATAATTTAAAAATACGTTTAATTGATACTGTTTTTAAAATATAAAATTTGTTTTTTTTTTATTTATTTTTTTGGTTAATTTTTTGGTAGGTAGCCGGTTCCTTAGTATAAGAATTAGTAATAAATCTGTGATCAAATAATTTAGTTTATAAATAATTCTTCGTTGATTCCTGATAAAAACTGTAAAATAAAGTCCTAATTGGGGCAATATAGTTTGTTCTACCTATAGGCTATTATGTATTCATGTGAGTCGTCTTGCCACCCGTAACTCCTAAGTCATAATTTCTACCTCTAACCAATTTTATATTTTTGCAGTAAGCAGTAATATTTTTTAGGCAGTAGGTAACTATAATAATGCTTTTATTTTCAACTTTGTGAACCCGGAACGTTAAAAAACTAATTATTATTTCTCGAGAAATGTCAGCCCTTGACAAGTACAGCCATTAATTATTGTATTCCTTAACAGTTATTTGGTACCTATTATTATATGTTATTAAGAAAATATGTCCGTGATGTGTAATCGTCACACGTAAATAAATGTAGGTACCGATTATACATTTTAATTTGTGGCCAGACGCTCTATAACTAAACTAGTGGGTATATTTATTCAGACATAAAGTATTATAATATTTATAACTATTATAAGTTATCTATGAGTATAATATGTAACCCGGCTTTTTCCATCAGTGTAACACTAGTAGAGGTGCTGGAGTGCAGGTCGCAGGAATAGGCGAGCGAGTCGTAAGCGGATCGAGGGAGAAGCGTGTGATGTCGAGGAGAATCGTTAAAGGAGTGAGCGAGTCAGCGAGCCGGGCCCGGCGCCCCGGCACGTCGCGACATCCGTGGGGACGCCGTTACATGACGGATGCGGGTCGGTGTCGCCAACCGCAGCAGGGGGACCGTAGCTTAGATCAGTGCTTCTCAGCCTGGCGGGCGCAGCCGTGGTTATATGACTGGGGAGGACTTGAAATATTTATTATTTAAAATATTTTCGATTATTTAGTTATTATATAATTATAACATCATAACCGACCATATGATTAATTACATCTATTACATTTATTATATCGGGAAGTATTACTTTTTTTGAAAGAAAAGCTTCAGAACAATGTCAGCAAGTAGTTTTTTCTGATAAACATATTAATTTAAATAAGACACTACTTAAAGCTTCTTTTGAAATGGCTTTACTAATTGCTAAACCTAAAAAAAGTTTTACTATTGGAGAAAAATTGGTTTTACCTGCAGCAATAAAAATATTTGAAACTGACAACTGTACACGGTGATATAATTGCAGAGGCATTACGGTCCATCCCTGTTTCTAATGATACTATTAATAAGAATATACTGTATATGACTGTACTGATTATATGAAATCTCAATTATTAATTAAAATGAAAAGTAGTGACACTTTTGCAATACAACTCAATGAATCGACAGATCTTACGAATAATGCCCAATTAATGGTATTTATGAGATATCAATATAATTTTGAAATAAATCACATTAATAATTATTATCACGTTTTTTTATTATTATTATTATTGTTATTAACCTAGCCTTTGTTTGAAAGCAAATCAACATTATCACTGAATATCTTTGTATTGCTTTATAGTTATTAGTAATAACTTATTACCAATTTGTTTTGTTTACATATGTTTTAAGTTATATGACTATAAGATTGCATGATTCAAAAATATGTTAAAAAACATTTATTTTATTTTATTTACATTTTAATCATTTATTTGTGTGAAATAGTGCATGTAAATTTAGTATATCATTAAGAAAAAATAATTAATGATTTTGATTGAGGGTGGGCCTTGACAGTTTCACATTAAATTTAGAGGGCCCTTTAACTACAAAGGTTGTGAAGCACTGGCTTAGATCATATACTATGGATGGAACCACAGCGTATTAAATCAAGACAAAAAACGTTGCCGATATACTATATAGCGATGTTCACCGAATTAGGTGATCGATATGCGCATGTGCAACGTGACTTCTTGCATATTTATTCACAGATACCTATTGTACCTATGGATACGCACATTGATCACCTAATTCGGTGACTCATCGCTATATCGGCAACAAAATCATACGCTATACTCTGTAGCTCCATCCATAGCATAATATGATCTAAGAACCGTAGAGAGCCCTGTATTGTGGTGATGGCTCACCACATTATCATTATTAAATTAACTAAAAGCATAATATAATTTATGGTTATTATAATCGACATGGTTTGATCGCAAAAGTCCACATTTGGTTCAAGTCCACGCAATACGTCACTTGCTTAACCGTATTATCATATTGTCATTAAATTATTATTACTATACCCTACTCTACGTCACGTGCTTAGCAAAGGATCTGACCCTCAAAAAGTTACGATCATACCTTGTTTTTATATTATCATGTAATAAATTATACTTTTAACTTTAATCTATATGTGTATAAATATCATGACAAAATAGATAATGTGCTATAATTATACATTTAAACATTATTGTACGTCTTTATTGTTTGATTCCCGCCATACAATTATCACCGTTTATCATATTTTTATTATAATTGTAGCACGTTGAATTTGAAGTATGAAGTTGTTTGTTTATTGAATCGAAAGAATTAGTTATTACAGAGTGAAGATGATATAATTTGAATGAAGGTGCCGGTTGCGCTGTGGTGGTAACGACGATGTTGTGTCCGGAACCGAATATTGTCGGAAATGAATCCCGGAAAAAAAGTCCGGGGAAAAAAAGTACACGGAAAAAAAGTCCGATTTAATTTTTTTCGGAAAAAAAGTCCGACAAGAAAATTATTATACGGAAAAAAAGTCCGGTTTGATTTATTGTTTCATAAAAAATATTTAAACTTATTTAATTAATTCAAAATTAATAATATATATGATTGGTATGATCTAATATAATTTAAAACTATAAAGAATTAAAATTTCACGTCGTTATACAATCTACTGTAATAGAAGGTATTAAGGTAAGGTAGATAGAAAAAATATACTAGAATATATGATAGAAAAATCGTGTACATTAAAAGGCAATAAAGATAGCACAATTAATCTGTATTATAATGTGTGAAGAGTTAGTAGATAGAGCTAAAATAGCGTTACAAGAATTAGGTGAAGGGATTCTAACACCAAAAAAACGTACCGGTGAACGTTTAAAAAACTTATGTTCTAGAGTGGCCATTGATGAAATATCGGTGGGAGAATTTTTAATTAATATTGGCCATTGCATTCGAAAACGAGATAAATATTAGTTTTAAATTTTTATTATTTATAGTTTTAAATTAAATTTATATTATATATTATACATTAAGTAATTTTATTTTTTTTTAAATTAAACAGGACTTTTTTTCCGTATAATAATTTTCTTGTCGGACTTTTTTTCCGGCTCCCGTCGGAAATATGTTGGGCGAGCGGTGCAAGCGTTGGTGGCGGTCGTAGTTCGACCAAAAAGATCACGGGTGTGTGTGAATTAACGCGACGGCACTTGACGGCCGTGTCGGGTCGATGTTCGTCAGGCCCGGAGGATCAGGACTAGGGTTTGCGTCGCGAGTGGGTGCGTGAGCGGTATGTTCGCGCGAGCGTCGTTACCACTTTACCAGAGAGGCCGTCCGACCCGTCACGCCGCGACATCCGTGGAGACGCCGTGACATGCCCTGACGCGGGTCGGTGTCGCCAACCTCAGCAGAGGAGCCCTAGAGAGGGAGTATTGTGGTGATGGCTCACCACATAATTAATACATTTAGGGTATTTCGGGACAAGTGCGCAATGCCCACTTTTTGTAAACATTCAACTCTTGGATAAGAGAATTTCGGCCATTTTGTTGGCTTCATAATATTATTACATTGTAGGAATAGGGAGTCTATCAAGTATTTTTATTTATCTGCGGCTTAAAGTGTAGACTGTAGAGTAGACTTTGTTATACTATGATAAATAAATATCAAATTTTAAATGAATAATTAATTAGTATTAATTGTATGTTATGTATTTAAAGTTTAGATGAAATAATTTGAATCGTGCAAGGGTAAATCACTAAATTCAAGGATCTTTGGTACTGGTAACGAAAAAAACAATATAATAAAAAATGCTGACACACTGGTATATTTATGGCAGGTACTTAGTGCAAATTATTATTTGAAAGTAGCTTATAATATTATTAATTATCAATTTTCATCACTATTAGGAGAGCACCAGTATACAAATGTAATATGTGTGCGTCACATGTGGGAACCAGATATCACTGCACTTTATGTAATGACTTCGATTTATGTATTACCTGTTACATAAAAGGAAAGCATCTTCACACCATGGAGAAACAGAATGTTCATTTGTACGACAGTCTGTTCTTCAGATCATCAGTTCTTCGTTACTACCAAAATCAAGCAGAAGCTCCAAAGTCTAAAAAATTTATAAACGGGATTAATCGTTTACTTGAACACTCTGACCAATGTAATCGTTGTAACTTTCCAGATTGTCAAAATATTAAGGAAGTGTTACATCATGGTAGATTATGTAAATTCAAAAATAATGGCAAATGCCCTATTTATGATAAATATTCTGAAATTTTGAAGTGTCACTGCACTGTGTATTGTACTAAAACTGATTGTCCATTTTGCAATGATTGCCTTTCTGTCACTTTTAAAAAACTAGATCAAGCAGCATAGACTCATAGCTCAATCATAACAAACAACTACAATAACAGCAACAGCAAAGACCAATAAACATTCAACCTCCATAACAAATGATACTCATTAACCAACAAAATCCAATGTATCAACAGCAACAATGGTAATAATGGTAACCAAATTGAATAATCAGCTTCATTAGCTTAATCTACTTTTTTTCTCAATATTAATTATGGTATGGTATATGTCTATAATCTGATTTTTAATGTCAATATGTCATCACTTAAATATTTAATATGTTCATTTTCATCTTCTAACTATTATTTTATTTTTGGAGAACCGATACCGGAACCCATACCGATAAATTCAAAAGGTTCCAGTCCCTGATGTATACTAACCATTTCCAGAGCTCAACATTTTGTTTTTTTCTATGTGACCACATGGAAAACACAGTAGATATTCCCAATGATTTTTTAATTAGGAGGTACCTATTACTTTCATGCACTGTAGCGAACAATATTATTTTTTATAAACAAAATCTTTCAACTTTCAACTTATAGTCTTCAACTTATTATATAATCTTGTTGTTTAAAAAAAACCCTAGTTAAATTATTACAAATTTGAATATAGAAGAAAAACTTATGTTTTTCTAAAATCTATGATAACATTTTTCGTCTTTGGCTCAGGTAGGACTTCCATATCCCCCAGTTAGAGTTAGTAAATCCGCCACTAATTTTTCCTTTGTGCAGGAATAATAACAAAATTAATGTGTATTATTTTATTCAAAACTTTTTACTATTAAACATTCTATATAATAATAATAATATTAATTATTATTATTATATAAAAATATTTTTAAGGGATGTATTATTATATAATTTATTAAATAGAGAGTTGTCAACTAGATGGCCTCATTCAACGTATTTATTCAATTTTTTTTATATACAAATAATAAACAAATTTATATATCAATTAATCCTTAATAACAAGAGAGCTGTTTAAGGCTTCTTGTTTGTCTTTAGTCTATAAATAATTTAACATTTTAATTTGTATTATATTATATAAAGTAAGTTATAAATTTAAAGACATTGAGGCTGCACATTTTTATCCAAATGAAAATTATAAATTAATAATGTATTATAGCCTATATGTTCAATGTATATATTAATTTTTGTACGTAATGTGTCTGCTTACTTGGACTGCATATTATGTTTATTAATTTAAAACCAATACTGTAAGAAATTAATATATATAAAGATTCACATAATTGCATAAAAATGAAAAGAAAAAACATATCCTGATCCCACTACAAGCGTTTTGATTAAAGAGATCGAATAATAGTAGAAATAAGATATTATGTATTTTTATGTAATATGTATACAAGTGGTTAGTGATTATGTACCTATGTATGTTCTTATTTGGAACAATGAGTATGGCAATTATTATTATACAAATTTATTTTAATTCTTATTGTTTTTATTTCATTTAATATACTCTAAACAATCTAAACTCAAAGTAAAACTTATAATATTCCCATGTTATGAGCGTCATGAGGTGTTTTTATTTAATGATTCGAGTGTCAGTGGGCTATTAGCAAATTTAGCCTAATTGATTAAATGAGTAATTTGAAACGCATTTTTTTTTTTTTTACTAATTTAAAAATATAAATCTGAACATGAAATGCTGGTTGATAGTTACAGGTACCTAGGAATACTTAAACAAAGTAACAAAATATATTTCAAATAATTTCTGCCTAATTGCGTTTTATCTATGTTCGCATGGGCCAAGGAGAAAAAACGAATAGTGCGCTCACATCCTCTTAAATCATATTATCTCATATATTTATAATCTAATATAAAATTAATAGTAGCTTTTTTTTGAATGTATAATATATATTATTAGTTTAAAATTAACCTATGAAATCTATTTTTAAGAATTACATGTAAATATAACTCTAAATTATCCAATAGTTTATTTCATGTAACTCCTAATGATCCTTGTGTTTATTTAAACCCGTGAATTATTAATATTTTAAAATATCAAACATATTTTTATGTAAATTATTTTGTTTATTTTGTAGGTTTTTATTAAAATTGTGTACACATTTTCCATTTTCATTATTTAGATAAGAAAAAAATACTTTTTTTATTACATTTTTTAATAAATATAATAATAATAATATTTATGTGTGTTGTAACAACAGTTGGTACACCTAACAAGTTATGTAAATTACTTTTTTCATAAATATATTAATTATATGTATTGAATGTCTTATCACATATGAAATACTGAAATCTATATTTTTTCGTATGGTTACTAACTATTACACTCATTTAAGGGAGGATGATGCTATTTTTCTGGACATTGATGTTCTATTCAACAGAAATAGCCATCTAAAATAGCATAACAAATACCATCACCTAGGCGCTCATTACCAGCATTATTATTATTACTCAAAATAGTGAAATGTAATAAAATTAAAAACTAAATAAAAATATGAAAAATAAAAATTGTTGATTTCACGTTAATTAAAAAATAAATTTTGTAAGATAGTATGTACCTAGTTAAGTTATTAAAAATCCAAAAGTAACAAGTTAAAAAGTTTAAATTAAATTAACTTTAACATTTTAACTCGTTAATGTCCAACCTGGGATTTACCTAATTTACATATTTCATAGTGAAATCTAGATACTATTACCATAAAACATAATATGCTATTACACAAAATGTTAGACCCCGTATATCTTAAAATAATCTATCTAAGTATAATATTTGTAATGAACATAAATACTATTGGAGGACTATCAATTTGCCAAATTTGAGTAACAAAATAAAGAAAACTGCAATAACTCGCAGGAACATCTCAGATGTTAGTAGTATTGTCTGTAATAGTGGCACTTGATTGTAAAAGAATCCATATACTATTAAAAATATTATTAATATTCAGCTGGTATCAGTAGGATAGGTATATTTTTACAAAAATTGTGTACCTATGTTTAAATGATTGAACTGACATCAACATTTTTAAGCATAATGACATAATATTGTATTACCTTTTTTTTATAATTTGTACAACTACCAAATCGGTAAATATTTTCAATAAATATTGTACAATTGCAAGTACTTGCTGATTATTCCGTTGCCGTAGAAAGACATTTTTTTTTGGTGGGGGGGAGGGGCACATCATTTTCTTATCTAGTTATTGCAATGCAACAATATCTAATTATGACCCCTTTGTTGATGAAGTGTATCATCTCTTTTTATGACTTTAATTTTATGTGAACAACAATTGGTACCTACATATAATATAACAATAATTTACCAACATTGTTGTAAACCATAATATATTCATTAATTTTCATTATATCAATGTGTTGTAAACAAAACATTTCATCTTTTGTTCGAACCATTACAGTTTACCAACAAGAATACAAGACTACATTAACCCTTTGAAGCACAGGATTTTTTATCCCTGATTTCTTTATTTTAATTGACTGTTTCCTATTATTTTACAGTACCATATTATAGGAAAAATAGTTTTTTCTTTTTTTCATTAAAAAAAAAGGTGATTTACCATACTTACCACCATGCATTTACCATCTTTTGTATTAGGTATAACATAATTTTCTTATGATACGTATTCTAGTATATTATACATTTATTTTCTTAATATAGATTGATAAGCCTTTTTAGTTTATTACCATGTAAATAAAATATTTATGATAACCTTCTTCCAAATTAATGACACAAAATTAAAAATTGACAAAAAAACAATAAATATTTTTTATGTACTTACACCTTATTCGGTATTTTAATAATTGTGCTTACTTTGCAAGTTATTTTCTGGTACAAGGCTTAGAAAGTACCATGAGTTGTAAATTGTAATATTTCATTTAAAATCTACCCTGTTTATTTTAAGGCTTAAAATATCTTATATCTACATAGTATGGTTCATCACTTTTATAATATACGAAATATAGATTATAAGTTTATACCTAGATTAATTAATATAGGTATAAAAAATATAGATTTTAAAAATATCATACATATCTCGTTTCACTCAGAATCTAATATTTGTTATCAAATTGAATGACATTTTTTAATAATTAGATTAAAACCATTAGTAAATAATTAGGTACCTACCTACACTTTATACAAATACAATTATTGAAATTATTTTATATTTATATAGGTTATGATAGAAGAGGACGATTCTTATAATGTAGATAATGATTTGGCAACAATAATAATAAGTGATGAATTATAATTATTACCTATTTCATATTTTGCTTGTTGATGTTATTTCATTCTGATATAAATTAAAAATAATAAGTTAGGTATTTCTAAGTTTCAACTTCAAATTTAATTTAAACATATATTGAAACATAATGTAATAAAGAAATTATAATTGTATAGCATATTGAAACTAAAAATAACTTAATAGTTAACAATAATTTTGAATTTCAAATTCTAGTCGGAAATTTGAAGAATACACCCCCCTATGATTTTTTTTTAAGATCATCGCTGTGCGAGATTTAAAATTTTGATTTCAATTAACTATCATAATATTATCTTTGTGTTGTATAAAATTCAGTTTGTTTCATTTCTTTGTCCGATGCTCTATTATTAAGCTTGGATTGAAATTCGTCAGAACCCACTGCCGCACCCTATACCTATATAACGGGGATGGCCAGCGATAAGAGAGTCGCAAACCGAAGAGTAGGAAAATAAATGATACTCAGTTTTACAATATTAGGTACCTAGTAATTATTAGTAAAAATGTTAAGACACGAGGCGCAGTTATAATATAATAGATTTCTACTTTTTGTCCCTCGACTTCTCAAACCGAAATAATATGATTCGGTTTGCAGGATGTTTAAAACCTACCAATGCTGTGATATTTACGAAGTTGTAGTCCGCGACGCAAAAACACTGTCTCGTGACCGTCGCGAACCGCGAACGGACGTTTCTGGTCAGTCATAACGCAGAAACTAGAAATACGTGAGTATACTGGATTAGTTTGGGAACCCGCGGATTCCTTGTTTATTATTATTGAAGTCTAAGAAAACCTATAACTAGTAATTTCAATGGAAATATTATATTCTTTTAGTAATTTTGATTTCAGTGAAAATGCCGCCAAACAGTTTCAATCGTAACATGTAATGTTAGCGCTGGGCCGGGGAAAATAAGCCACTTATTATACGCACTATTGAACCTGGTCACGACAATATCTATTCGGGGGCTTGGAATCAAATAGTTCTATGTCAATAAATTTCAAAAATGGTTTTTTTCTCTGTTCAGTCAAGATTTATTTTTCTCTATTTTTTAGTTAGAATCGATCCCGTATTTAAAAAGTTACCAGAACCAAAAGGGTCGCCTTATCCAAACAATGTGTTGGATACATCAATAGAACATTTTGTTTTTAAATTTATATTTGTTATCGTGTATATTTGTTGTTGTTATTTATAAAAATTGACGCATTTCACACGTGGTACGTCGATGGTACCTACTAAAATACCGAATAATTATTTTCCCTACATTTCGCATATATTTTGTCTTAAGTGATGTGTATTTAAATGTATTTGATAATATTAGTATAAATTGTATTTACCAACTTATACAGTTATCTATAAAAGCGTATAAAGTTTCGATAGCAAAATTAATTTATTATACGAGTTACATCCAAAAGGATTTGAACAATCACAATTTTTTAAAGGGTTGTCATTTTTTAAGGGCAACGAAATGCGCAAGGTCAGCTAGTTTATTATAAAAAGAAAAATACCTAACCAATATAAAATTATATCTATATAATTATATCGAATAGGTGAGTTGAGGATTATGCCACCAGAGCCGGTATCGTTAGCATGTTCTACCAATATTATGCCAAGCCGCACTGCCACCACGCCATCGTTAGACAATGTAGTACAAAAAAAAAAGGTTAGGTTAGGTTTGTATATCCGTCATAATATTATACAATTTACATTTAATTTAATTTATACGTGTAGGGCGTGGCATGCGGCTGCCGTGACTGGATTGTTTGGATTCCTGGGGTGGCACGGGGCGCGGGTTCCGGGGATCATGGTCAGGTTTTCGTGTCGCGGACTATAGCTATATTATGATTGTGACCTTTTTTTTTTGGGTGGGGGGGCGATATATTTTACCTACCCGGGCCTTCGCACGACACCGGTGCATTGTACATAATATAATGTTAATCCCTAGCTCGGAAATCGGAGGACATATTGTGATACGACTATACGAGTAATAACCTCTGTCAAACCGTTTAATATCAATGGCCACAGCTGTAGAAAACAAATGTATAGGTACATTACAAAATGTAAGACGTTTGATTGTATATGTGATAGTCAAGAATGCTCTTTTAATATATTATAATATCTATTATACCTATATTATGTTTCGTTATAATACATTATATTATTCGGTTTTAAGTGGTGGGCGGTGGGTTAGGGTATTTCGTTCGATAAAAATTTAAAGTGTAACAGCTATAACATAATAATATTATACTTACAATTAATGGTCTAAAAAAGTTGTATGCAATATATAATATTCTTATAACTATAACGTGGATTTGTATACATTTACATATTTATTCTGGTTGATCGTACGATATTATGCTATGTGAGCCCATAATTTGACATACCGATTTAAACTATGAAACTTTTATGGTACATATTTTACATTCAACATTTCAACATTTTCCCATTTTTTTTTTATTTTAAAGGCTTATTTTACGATTTTAAATGAATATTTTATGCATATTTCTGTGTTTTTTTTAGACATTTTTCCAATAGTTACTTTTGGAATATAGAAAAAAAATTTATATTATTATAGTAATAACTGAACTTGGGAAAAGATAAGTAGGTTCGCTGGCGATTCCGACTCCCGAGACTCCAGGGCACGACATTCTCCTCCCCCCACCCACACGTCGCCGTCGGCGTGCCTACAAACCTTCGTCGTCCGTGTCCGGCAGGCACAAATTGCAGCCCAACAGAAACTCCTCGTCCGACAACTCGTTCTCGATGACCTGGTCTTCGTCCCGTCTGATTATAACTGCCACTGGTCACTGGTGTATCCCAGCGGAATGGTTCGGTTGACTGGAGCATGCACTGACTTTGTTGACCGTAATTCGTCGGCACCTCGCTATCGGCACCTCGCTAGTCCGTGCTGGCGGGTATGGATGTCGTCGTCTCGGTATCTGCGTGGGTCGTGACCCCCCGGGTTACTTGATCTGCCACAATAACATTGTTTTTAAATGAGTTTTTATTAAAAAAAACGCTTGCCAGGTTATCCATCTACTCATCATAACTGAGTTATATTTTTATTATTTTCCTATTTAACACAAATTCTTGAAGTTTTTTCAAAATTCAGACTCTTTTCATTTCAATTACCATACTTACTTGATAAAAATCATTTAGATATTTCCTACCTATTCTATACCTATATGGGTATTACGAAGGTACCTAACTATCAATTAAGCGTACACGCTAAATTAAAACAATTTCTAAAGATTTTAAAAAAAAAAATGTTAATTTAAGTGGTGTTCATTAAAATCATAGAATTCTTAAATAATTTGGCTTTTTTTATTGTTTGAACTAACTCATTCATATCTTATTAATTTATCTGAATAGGGGGATTTTATTTGAATCGACTATTGTGTAGATTAAACTTTCCAAAATAATCAAGATACCAATGATTTTCAAAAAAAATACTGTTTTTTAAATATTATATTAAATTTTTTTCGGTTTTGGTTTTAAATTATAATACCGGAATCTAATTTTTCCGGTTTCGGTGTTGAATTTAATACCGGTTTCCAATTTTTGTCCGGTTTTGGTTTCGATTTTGTTTTTTGTTTTGGTTTTTTAACGGTTCATACCAGTTTCAATCCCTGGATAAAAGTTATACATATTATATTATGTATAATAATATACGTATATTAATGTATTGTTTATGGTGTACCTATGTCCTATACCTATACATGTTGTGTAGGTAATTCAAATATCACAGAATTGAAATTTATTTAATAATACTTAAAGCGTATCGGTAAGTACCCACAAATAATGTTACATCAGTTTTAAATTACTGTCTTAAATTTGTATTGTAGCTGACTAACTAATAGACTGTAGGTAACTGTAGGTACATCACAAATTAACTGGGTCAGAATATTGATATTTTATGATTACTTAAATGCTTAATTTTTGATAATTATTAGTATACCAGAAGAGATAGCTATTCTTATTGCTATTCATATTATTATTCAACAAAAATGTTTTAGTTATTATATTATGTAACTTAATATTATATATATTATAATGTACATTTTTTATGACCGAATATAATATCAAAACGTTTCTATAGACCCCCACACAAATGCTCGTATAACTTTGAAAAAAAATTTGTACAAATTGAGGGTCTTATCGTACAAATTCCGTATTAAATATCACTGTACTAAAAACAAAATATGGTAGGTTAGTGAAACATACGTGAGGATATTTCGGTCTTCGATTAACGATAACAATTTAAAATACTATGTTAAAGATCCGTAAGCAAATTCTTGACTTGTCGTAGTATTATTATATTATTAAAAATAACAGTAAGTTATAATAATTTATATAAAAAAATGAATAGTTTTAAATTTAAACTATTCCTATTTGGTGAATATTTTATTCTGCAAAAAAACAATGTGTAGACCCGAGTGCCCCCCCCCCCCCCTCCCAACCAAAACATAGACGGGGGCCCACAGGGAAAATTCCATTTTCCCTATGGGCCTATCCACTCCTGAATCTAAGACTTAACATTATAAAGTAGGTACCTAGTGATCTTGCATTCTTGCTATCATGCTAAATACCAAATATACAAAACTGTATAATTTATACTCTAGAGTGGTATTTATATCGAATACCTAAACAGTAAACACATTGTTGGTTGACCCGTTTCAGAGTGTTGGTTATCTTTGACATAATTAAAATAGGAATATAAGATTTTATCTAAAAATACGAGGACAAACATAGGTAGCCAGGAAGGTATTAAAACAAAAATAGTAGCAAGGTATGCATCTAGTTATTTTTTTCTACTACTAACTAGGCAGGTCGGTACTGAATTTCAACATTACTAATAGGTTTGAATCCAATTATTAATTTATTACCAAAGACAAACAGTATAGGCACTACAGTGTTTTATATTAATATTATTTCGGGGCTACATATAAGCCAAGAAAACAATTTTTACAGGGATCACCATTTTTCAGAAAAATATTTGTTTGGAAATACTTCTTAAGCCCTCCATTCTCTCCAAGGATCCAAATTGAGTTTTGGTAGGGAACTGCAAGGTACCAATGGATTACTGAAAAAAAAGTAAATCGGAAACAATTATTATAGATATATTTATTCATATTTTCATTCTATACATTATTGTATATATTTTGTATTATAATAATCTCAACTTTATTTATTTTAAATAACTAAAAAGATAAGTACTAGCTACTATCTAACCTACCTATGCTTTTTAATTTCATTAATATAGGTAATATTATTTCCATAAAAAGTATTTATTGTATTGTTTATTCTTCTATTTGTTTCTCCACAATAGATAGTACTTTATTATTGATAATGTGCCTATCTGTCTTAGCGACTATCTGCAATTTAACTAAGCCAATATAACATTTCTCGTGTTTTTTTTAAATTTATATTTTAACTAATCCTATTTTGATAAATGTTCACTTGTTCTTGTTTTAAAAGTTGGTAGGTACCTACCCGGGACCAATGTTAAAATAAATTTAACGTTTAATTTAGTTATTTCGTTAATTTATAGATTAGGTATAATTCTAGTGATTCATTTTGTTCAGTCCCTACTTCCTACCTAGGTGAGATTTTGTTAGACAATATTAAAAATATAAAACCTTAATAAGGCATAGAGTAAATAGCGTCATGTACTCTAAAATGAAAAATAGTATTTAAGTACTTGTAAAACTAAGATGTATTATATTTTCTACAGTATAATATAAGATCATAAAAACCCTAAATTGGACATATTACACCATCAGTAAGAAAAAACACACTCAATAAGCATGATAACTTTCTGATTTTGAAATATTTTTTTTTGCAACTTAACCTATAGGGTGTCAATACTCAAAAATATACCATCTTATCATTATTATATAGATTATAGGTAATATATAAAATAGAATACTCACTGTTTACTGAGTACATCAAACGCATTGCGTTGTATTGATTGAATGTCTGATGTCATACACACTAAGAGTGATAATGTCGATTTTCGTATTTCAGAAAGTTGATCTATTCAAACAATTTAATATATATACGGTGAGTGAAAAAAATTGAAATCAAGCTTTAAATATCATAGATACTCAATGATAGTGTAAATAATTACCTGGTCGAAAAGATCCTGTTTGGTTTCCAAATTCGTAAAAAAATCTATCGCCAAACTTCCATCTGAAAAACATTTCTCCAGAAATACACTGAAACGTGTGCCCCAAAGAAGATCCCGGTTTCAATTTTTCCAACATACCACCTACGTAAAAGTCGACATCGCTTGGATCCTCGTATAAGCTAGCTAAGGTATCGACATTCTTGAAAAATATGTTTTATTAATAATTAATTCAATAGTTATAATCAGTGAGTTCTAACTATAATCGTTAGATATCCAATCATTGCGTAAGGCACAATTTATTGGCGTACTTACTTTTTTTGATATTTGATCAGTAAAATCTTCAAAAGTCTTGGCTTCGCTCAACCCACACAATTTCCTAAATTTATTATACGATGGAATTCCCAAATCTCTACCACGTGCGATGTCAAAGCTGGGCAAGTCTAAGCCTACTGTTTTATTCGGAATTCTGAATAGATATTCGCTAACCTAAATCAATAAAATATAATAAATAGTATTACAGTATCAAATTTATTATTTCTATATGCAAAGACATGAAATTAATTTCTTTAGGATAATATATAACCGTTAATCATACTTCTGATGTGAAATATTGATCTTGTTCCTGTGAAATTTGAGTAAGCAAACCTCTAGTAAGACTATCAAAATTGTCTCCTCTCTGCACTATGTCAGTTCTTTGAAAAAAGTCACTCAGGCGAATTTTTGACTTAACTTGTCTGGCTTCATTAACCAAACTGTAAAAAAATCAGTCATATAAAAATGTGCTACAATTTTAAATAAGTATAAAAAAAGTCTTAATGTTATCATCATCATTACTCCATATATCCTTGTATTTCGCTATGAAGTGATCTGTATGCAGCACCGGTAAAACTAGACATCGTAGTTGGATTTAAAAATTCATCGTAATCCATATTATAACCTTTTTCTAATGGTTGTAATTTGTTTGCTTTGGCATAATCTTTTCCTATAATTTTATTGAATATAATAATATTTAAAATGTGCCGGTATATAATAGTATACTAAATAAAGTGTCAACCATACAGCATTTGTTGAATTATTATATTTTTAAAATATTTTATAAACATTTAAATAACATTATCTTTGCATGCAACTCATATTATTAAACATTTTTAAAACGTTCTTAGAATGTTTTTGGAATATTCAGTATTTTCATTTTAAATGCTGTCTAGTAAGTGCGTAGATGTTACGAGAAATGTGATACGTTGCTTGGTGCCCCCCTAGTATATGTATACAATGTGTTCCGGGGGCAAGTGACCGGCCGACGTCATATAAAACGTACACCCAAAATGATGAAGAAATACCCATTAAAGAGTGGGTCTAACTTAAGTTATGGGCAGTTAACTTTTTTTTTATCAAAACCAAACCTATCACACAGTTTTTTATGCGTATCTTCTAAACTATTCAACATTTTGACGAAATTTTTTTTTATCTTAAAGCTATTTAAGTGTTCTATCAACCAACACACGCAATAAAACCAGAAATATGAAAATTTTTATTAATTTGAAAAAGTAATTATTTTTTATCAAAAATTAATATTTTTAAAAGTAAATCGCGTATAATTCCATAAAACTTAGTATTTACTATGGGTTTTTTGCTTATTGTATTATTCTGTAAAATTACAACACTACAACTAAAATAGTAAAATGTACCGATGAAAATAAAATTAAACGATTATCGACTATAACGACCGATACTGATCGATTCTAAGAAAATCAAGATTGTAACGACAGCGTATAATTCTGCAATCATGGAAGTTACGAAAACCAAACTTTTAATTTATTCTAGGTATTGTTCAGTAAAATAATACAATAAGCAAAACACCCATAGTAAATACTAAATTTGTTGGAGTTGCGCGATTTACTTTTAAAAATATTGATTTTTGATAAAAAATAATTACTTTTTCAAATTAATAAAAATAATTTGCACATTTCAGGTTTGGTTTTGAAAAAAAAAAGATAGCTGCCCATCAATTAAAAAATAAAAAAGTTAGACCCACTCTTTAAAGGGTATTTCTTCATCATTTTAGGTATACTTTCATATGACGTCGGTCGGTCACTTCCTCCCGGAACACATTTTGTATAGCTCTATTCTATACAGTTGCAAAGGGACAGACTTTTTTTGGGGCAGCAAATTTCAACGGTCGACGTGTCAACAAAAATTGTTACTGTATAATGTATTACATATATTATACTGTATTGAAATGTGGAAGTATCAATGTTACAATTATGATGGCATTATACGGTTATGTAACGAATAATGGTGAACCATTATCTAAAAACAATTTTTGCAGTCTGTTCTGGTTAACCATGGATGAAAAAAAGACAGTTACAAAATCAATAATATGCTGAGGATCTGGATACATATTTTACGAACGAATGTACTCATTTCTGAAATTATTTTAAAAGGCTTATTTAAAGTTGACTGATGTATTGACTAAACCAGAGATAGATTTGTGTAAAACCATGAAGGGTAACATGTAGTTTGATGTTTAACCATACATTTATATTATATTACGTATGTTTCTATGTTGACCTGTATTAAATACTTCAGCTTATTCAGTACTTTTAAATGGTTAAATCATATTATTTAGCTTATATCTTCCATGGATGTGTGTCGTTTAAATACTTTGACTAGGTATATACTTAACATTGATGCACAGTTGACAACATCAGCTATGCCAAAATAATTGAAGATTTGGCAAGAACAGAAGCTGTTTAAAAAAATCAAATCTAGCTTTGGTGTTTATTTGTTGTTTCTTTAAATAAATATTAACTGCCTACCTACTGGATAAATGTATATTACAATATATTAGATACAAATAAATTATTATAACTTATAACATACTCCCGATTAACTTTAATATCTAGTATTTGATAATAATCTTATATAATGTTACATTATGTAATACGACAATAATTAAATTGTTTTAAACATAATATAATATACTACACGAGAACTCGATGAAGTGCCTTGAAATAAATGTGTACCCAGGCCAGAAAAGCCTAAATACGCAAATTAAGTGGCGTGGTTCACGTATGAAGTAATCGTACAAAACACGAAGTAAAATTAATACACGTACTTTTATCAAACTTTCGATATATTATCTCGTCAATCTTCACCTTGTCTACTCACCTTTAAAATTAACCATAAGGCTCAATAAATAAGGGAGTCCTGATAATATGAAATTATTCCTACATTGCTCGTAAAAATTAAATAGTAGCCAGTAGGTAATACAATGCCCGGCAAAGTACACATTGCCCGATAACCCGCTTTGCGTATTTAACCGTAAAGGCGCAACATAGACATTACAGTATTGGTTTACCCGAACATATTTGGTAATATTAATATAATACTTACCTACTTAATAAATAATAATACATCTAATATAGGCATAAGTTATATTTTTTTTTGTATTTGTTACTATAATAGGTAGAATGATATTATGATTAATAATATAGGTACCTAAAAGTGCCGGAACAAATTCATAGTATACCACGTGCTGATACATTGCGATGAGTAATCTCCTGGCTTCTTGGTATAATCGTTCGTCGTCCCATTCGGGATTTATTTTTCTAAAATCATCGCACAGTAGGTTGTGAGCTCTCAATAATGATATCGTAGCAACTGCTATATTAGGATGTTGGTTTACTCTTAAATCACCTTGATAAATGTATTTCAAATGTTAAATTATTATAAATATATTTTATTAGGTGAAGAGATGCAATATAATATGTTATAATTAATGGAGATGTGTATTTAAGTACTTAAGTTACAGTCAACAATTAAAACGTTTTATATTAAACTGGAACTATAGTCCTAAGCTATTTAAAAAAATAAGTAGGTTCATATTTACTTATGAACTATTAACTTGGATCATTAAAGTTAAAGTTAAATTATAAGAGAAGTATATTATTTTTCATAATATTATATTAAAGGCCCCTGCAAATGTGTCATTAATCATTATTAAGGAGTTATGTTTAGGCAATTATTTCGTAACTGCGATTACTGATCGTCTTTGTGTGTATAGTAAATGATTATTTATTTAGTGTGTGTATACTCCCCTACCATCACCCGCTACCCGCATCAATTTACACTTCATTGTTATTTCTTATCTGGTTTATGGTCACACGCACGCACATGCAAAAGTCATTTAAAGTCATTAGAAAACCAATTTATAGATGTGAAATAGCCGTCGCACTGACAAAAATGAAGGTACTTCTAGTAGTTCGATTTAAAAATGTAAAGATGTTTGTGTTGGTAAACAAGTTTACTTTGCATCGGTCGGAGCACTTTTTCAATTTTAGTAAATTCTTGACGAGAGTAAATATTTTACGTTTTATAAATTTATAAATTTTTAACATTAAATATATTAAAAAATATCTAAAATATAAAAATATGCTCCGACCGATGCAAAGTAGACTTGTTGACCAATTAAAACATCTTTACGTTTTGTAAATCGAACCACTAGAAGTACCTACTTTAATTTTTGTCAGTCGCTAAGGTCGTTTTGATGAAAAATTAACAGGGTTTGCAGAGGCCTTAAGATAACATGAAAGCACTCTCATAATAAATTATTTATATATAATAAACAACATAATTACAAATTACCGGCAGCGTAGCACACAGTCGCATCATTAGCCACGGTGCATTCTTTTGTTGCTTGTTTAACATTGGGTAAATATGATTTTCCTTTAGGTCCTATTTGTCTCCTGAGTTTTCCATGAGAGAATGTTCGTAAAGAACGTGCTGTGATTTCATCTGAACCATATAATAATGAAGCATCTATAAAACTGGTAACTCCAATTTGCTAACAAAATAATGAAATAGGTACATTAAACACTTTCAATACTTTTTTGATAATAATTTTTTTTTTAGGTTATGATGGAAATAATTATAGATAAAACAAGGGCTTGGATGAGATAAGGATGCACAATTATTACTTGTCTGACTGGTTTTATATGGCAACCTAGATCTTCTGTATCAGCGGCTCTTTGGGATGATAAACAACGGTTTTTTGAATAACCAGGCTCATCTTTCGGGATTGTAATCTGCAGGCAATCAGGAGGTAGAATTTCTGGTGTAGAATCATCCGGATTGCAACATACTATTGGACTTCCATCACTACCTTTAGTAATACAAATTTGATAATATTCATTTATATTACAATTTAATACTATCTATATTGAATAAGCTATCAATAATTAATTAGAGGTTAGGACCTATTTATGATTTTGTTATCGATTTGGTTTCTAGAAAAATAAAAAAGGCTGTTCTTGTTTTAATAATATAGTCTGTACAAAAAGACAACAATTTCTGATATCGTCATTTGAAAATAAACAACTATGTATCTGTAAATAGAGATGTTAATCAAATTACAGTATTGTGGATGTACCATAAAAAAAAATAACAAATTAATTCGATCAAAGCCATTAAGAGGCCCTTGCTTGTGTGTCTTTAAAAAAGGGCAATATTAAGGCCATATGCAATTTAGTTGCAGCCTCCCATGACATTTGTGTTAGTCGTCAATGATGATTAGTGTGGGTGTTATTATATGAATGTACGACATTTTGACGCAGTAATTTCGACGCACGTCAAATGAACGCGGTCATTTGGACGAACGACAATTAGGCACATGCGTCATTTCGACATATACAATTTTAAAGCCACCACTTTTAGGCGCAACTCAATTTTGACGCAAAACAAAAATAATTAAATGTTTCTACAATTCTACTAGTACCTAAAGATGTTTACAGACAGAAAAAAAATCCACATCATCACTACTCTCAGAATCTAAAACATAAATAAGATCTATTTATTTATTTTTTATTACCTACCTCCTTTTTAGTATAAGTATTGTTCAGTGTGAGATTCTAAAACATAGGTACATATCTATTGTAACAGTGTTAAGTTTCACTCAGAATCTTAAAATCATGATTTTATTCTTACAAACTTACCAACAGTTTTAGAGAATATTAGTTCAGTATCATGTGCAACCAATTGGCCAAATTGCATGAACAATAAATTATACTTAAGTGTGGGTCTATTCACGTCTGGGAACAAAGTTGTTCGTATTTTCCTCGGGTTTGGCAATTTATTTCCCGATAATGCTCTTCTTTCTTGGCTCTTACCTTAAATATTATTGTAATTAGTTTTCATATTGTAACATTGAAATAAGTATTCGTTTATATTAAGTATATGTACCATCCGAATAGTCTGCTTCAATAATTCGTGTGTTTGCTGAATTAGATCGACCCCAAATTGGGAATTTTAAATTATTACAACTACCATTTATGGTTCTGTAAACAGCAAGTGGATCACATATTGGTTTGGGAAAACATCGATCAGCCAGATCAATTTCTCTAGGCTTTAAGAATCCAATAGGATTCTCCGTCAGCGATCTAAGAAATAAAAACCAAAAATACTAATAGGTACACATTTGTATATTATTTGTATTTACGGTATCTTAGAAGGATTTTTATCTAAAACGTTTTCGTCATTCAAGCAATTATTGTGTATCGCTTCATAAAGAATTCCTGGATTACTGTACGAATCTGTGTAAGAAACATGTAATTAAAATATTTTATATTATTTACTATTTATATTTATAATTTATGTATGTAATATTATATTATGTTGTTTATATAGTATATACTTGTATCCATTATAATATTTTAAGATCTATTTATTTACCTGAATTCGATTCATTTTCATTATTTTGAATAAGTTCGCATGATATGCTAACAATTAACACCAGAACAATTGGAACTTTCTTCATTTTTTTAACGAACATCGACAAATGAGTCGACACAAAGTCGTGACACTAAACGCGTTGATATAAATATTAGCTCTTATACCTATGTGTGGACTGTCGTAACCCTACTTAGGTATGTATCGGTTTGAATTTTAAATAATATAGTCACACAATACTATCGTACAACATTTATAATTTTATCATATATCATTATGAGTACAGTGAAAATATACTGACAAACTATGAGCTATTATAAACAATTACTGTTGTATTATTATGATATAAACTTCAATTGATTCTTCGTTCCTGTATTTTAAAATATAGTGATTAAACAAAAAAAAAATATGAATTAATTAATTACCTATTACGATAATAAGTATGATTTTAAATTAACATATTATTTTTCAAATTAACTGGAAATAGTTGAAATTAATATTAATTAGAAAATTAAATAACTAATAAAGTTATAACGTTAGAAAAAGATTTGCTTTTTAATTTTTAAACTATTTGCATGTAATATACTACACGCATACATATTTATTATCTATCGTACCGTAAGTAAAGACATAAGATTACGTACATTTTTAATACGTTTTTTTTAACATGAATATGTTTTTGGGCTGGGTACAACTTTTTTTCTGACAGATTTTAGTAACTCTTATAACATTTATTATTACTACGATGTTTGTTGTGATTATATTGATATAAATATATATCTAGGTATCTACCTATGTTGACAAAAGTCTACTTAGAATGCGCATCAATTGGTATTTTTTTTAAATAGTTCAAGAGCTAAGTCCAGTGTCTCTCACCCCCCCCCCCCCCAAAAAAAAAAAAAAACATATTTAGGGAAAAAATATCAAGCCGAGTGCTACGTTTTTATCATACTGCATGCTGTTATCAGTTGCTATACGAGGACATCATTCGTTATTATGTTACTATCTTATTCCTAAAACAGAAATTATAATTATCATGATATCCCTACGAACCAAAAGACATAGACATGATAAAATGTGTTTTCAAACAAGGGAAAGGTAGAGACTTACACATAATGTGAGTCACATAAAAGGTCAATTATTTAATATTTTTCATATGAATATATGTTTTCATAATCTATACACTTTATCTTCTTCTTCTTTACTAACGTCTCGGCCTTGTCGTAGCGAAAATTGATTTCTATTACACGACGAATACAAATATAATAACAAATAATGGACGATAATAGTTTATTCGTTTATAGTACATATTATTATATACGTTTATGGTAATAGTTTAGGTACTTAGTACCTATTCTAATTGTCGTAGGTTCCTATTAGGCAATTATAATATGATGCGATTATACTCTATCGCGTATAATATTATAATATATTCATGTAATACCTACAAAGAACACAAACCGTGACGGGCACAGATAGTGTGAACCCTTCTCTGGGCAAATCGCCCTCGTGGTCAACCACTGCAGACGGCTGCGATACATAACATCATTAATATCGTATGATATTCGTATAATAAATTAATATTATGTTCGTGACCAATGCGCAAAATCTATTGTTTTTCGGTTAAATGCGTTCACATACTATTTTAATAATAGTATCAATTCAACTGCGATTTTGCCGTGTGTTTCAGCGCGTGACCAGTTGGATACGTCGACGGTCGATTATAAGGGTACTTAATAGGCATTGGCCTCAACTATTATAATATTGAGCCGAAATTAGATTTTTGGCAAGGAGATACGATGTTGGAAACACTCTATAGTATAACATAATATATTGTAATAATATTATATCGTTTTGATACACTTGAAGAGGAATGTAATTATTATTATTTTAAACAAAATATTAGAACAAATCATTGGTCAAGAATACCATACTATATTATAATCTATTCTAATTAAACACGAAATTATAAATAAACAAATTGGTAATTGGCAGGTGGTACGCAGATATAAAAAGCTTGACAACCACTGCTCTATTGGATAAAATATTATTATATCGAAGTGCATGTTATACAAATACTAATTTATTCCGCTGTTTAACACATACAGCATAGTACCGTGGTTGTGGTAGAATAATGTTCCTCTTAGAAGGATCATATCCGAACGGATTATCGACTTCCCTGTACAAGCCATGTTATAAGTATTTATCTCACATATCCAAACCATAAAACCTGCAGTACTACGTAATATTATGTCGTATTAGGTACTATTCTACTACTACAGAAGACACTCGCATGGAAATACACAATAAGAAAAAGTATTTAATTTCGTATAAACTTCGTTATTACTGTATTAAAAAGACGAATGCTATAGGCACTCATATTATTATCCATACTAGTATATAATAATATATAGAATCATTTAAAAGAGATTTGGTAGGAATTACTAGGTTCTCTGAAAACAAAATAAATAATACTGCAATATAATTTTATTTAAAACCACATGTTATATAAATGTAATATATTTCTTTCAAATACCTAACTACTTAACTTTTAAAGTAAATATTAACTTTTGGTAAAAAAGTCAATAGGTAATATAGGTAGGTATATCATATTATACTATATTATTAATTAATCACTGTTTAATTTATAATACAATATTATGGTTATAGGTATCAAAAATTTCATTTTAGTTTTGATAAAATTTGACCACATTATTTTAGTTGTACACTAGCCAAACGATGTTTACACTACTCCCCTCATATAAACTTCAAATTGTTATTGTTAATTATTAATATAGTAGCCGGTAAGTTAAGTTCCAAAACGAATAACTGTAGATACATAACAATTTCACTGAATGCTTTTTTTTCATTTCCTATACACCATAAAGTTTTGAAAATATTTTGACTCTTTTTGAGCTGTTTACAAACACTGTCAGTTTTCAATTGTTTTAAATTGAAATATTAAAATATTTTTATATTAAATTAATAATTATTTATAATTATTTGTAGTTAAAAAAATATAAAATGTTAAACTTTTATAGCTAAGGATTGAAAATTTAAAAAAAGGTTCAACGTAAATAGGTTATATATAAATTACATAAATCACAATAATATCATCAAATTTACTTAGTAATATCATACACTGTTTGACCGTCTTTGCTCAGAATCGTTTTTCTTATACAATTATTTTATATCATTGAATTCAAATTTAACACCATCCATTACAGGGACCCACTTGTAACCTACTGTACAGCAGAGCGACATCCACTTACCCACCTTTTTTTTATATGAATTTAAAGTTTAAGCACAGTTTTAGATTCTGTGTGGAATGATGAATGTATTGATTTTACAATGATGTGTGTTTTTTTTTTTTTTTTTATGTCTGTCATCACCTTTTAGGACAGTAAAAGTGCTTGTATTTTCTTGAATAGTAACTTTGCTGATAGGATTCTAGTTGGTACTCTGGGTGGTCAAAAGTAAAAATTTCCCAGTAATTTTCAAAAGCGATGTGAAAAACAAAACAAAAGTTAAGAAAAAACGGGAATTTTTACGTAAAATCTGTTTTCGAGAAAATCAATTTTGGTTTTTGGTGTAACACTAAAACAAATGACCGTAAGGACATTAAATTTTGACTGAATGTTTATAATTGCATTTCCTATACACCATAACATTTTCCAAATATTTTGACTTATTTTGAGCTGTTTATGGACATTGTCAATTTCCATTTTTTTTTAGTTTTTTTTTCTATAAATATCAATAAAATGTTTTCTTTTGAGTAAAAAGCTTGAAAATTTAATAGAAGGCTCCTAGGTTATTGTTTCAAAAGCAGATGAAAAAAAATTAAAAATCCTTAGTCACAGTTTTTATTTATAAGCATTTAAAGTTCAAATGTTGACAAAATACGGAAATTCACGAAAATTAGCAAATTATTTTGAGTTGAGAATTCATAAAAAATTTTCTTTTTAAATCTAAGATTTGAAAATGTAATATAAGATTACTCATAAGTTTGTCTACCTTTTATCAAAAAAAAAAATGTCTTCAAGAAACTTAAATTAAATTTTTATGAGCGACTGAAATTTATATTTTTACAACATATGATATTCACTCGATTTCTTATGTAACAATAATTTTCTTATTTTATTGTAATTAAAAAACGAATGACTGTAGATACATGAAAATTTCACTGAATGTTTATATTAGTATTTTCTATACTCGATAAAATTTTGAAAATATTTTGACTCTTTTTGAGCTGTTTACGGACATTGTCAGTTTTAAATTTGTTTAGTTTTTTTTTCTATAAATATCAATAAAATTTTATTTGTTGGGTAAAAAAGCGTGAAAATTGAATATAAGGCTCCTGATATATCGTTCTAATAGCAGTTGAAAAAAATTAAAAATATATATGCACAATTTTTTTATAAGCATTTAAAGTTCAAATTTTGACAACATTTATCAAATTTATAATTTATTTATATTTTGTAATTTAAAATGTATAAAATGTTTAACTTTTATGGCTAAGGATTGAAAATTTAAAACAAGGCTCCACGTAAATAGGTTATAATATATAAATATAAACAGAAAATGTAAGATAAATCTAGAACATCATAGGTACACCGAATATTAAATAAGGCATCGAACAAAGTTTGAGTCATATACAGTTTCTACATTTAACGGGTAACGAAGTGCACAGGATCAGCTAGTATATTATATTAATCATTATTCATTTATGGACAATTCAATATAGGTTTTGGTTTTCGTCTATTTATAGCTTAATTAAATATTTTCTTCTCCAGAAAACAGTTTACCGTCGACGACAGTCGAAACGTACCAATTTAAAATATATTATTATAGCCGTTAAGCAAAAGCTATATTCATTATTTACATTGTTATTGACTGTAAAATATACTGTGTGATTACTGACTTTGGTACACGAACATATTATTTCTTATTAGTTATTAGTGTTATTACTTATTAGTAATACCTACCTATTTACTAAGAAAATGGTTATCAATAATTATCTTTATCGTTTATTGTCGGAGGTACCTACGGAATATCTAAAAATAGCTTTTAATATAGCACCATAATAATATAGTTGATGTGGAACGTATAGGAATATAGGATTACCTTATTTTGATAATTTTATTAGAAAATAATATTACTTTTGTTTTGTACGAACTACGAATAACGAATTTCCAATTGCTCATAAGCGCACAATCATTTATACACTTTTACAATATAACAATTTTCAAGAATTTCAATATTGATTAATACCTATAAAATTGAGTTGATTTTTTTTTTTGTATTTGAAGATTATTTCTTATACCTTAAAATATATAGTATTTGGGTGGTATTTTAAATACTTCATTTTATAAGTATTTGAGTGTTTTTTTTTTACAACACTCATTATTGGCTCCCTTTACGCTGCCATTTTTGTTTTTATCATCAAATATTTGATCTAGAAGGGGTATAAATGCAATAATCTTGTATGTTTCAACCATGGACCAGAGCAATGTTATAAATGTCGACTACCCGTCGACCGTGGCGTTTCAATTTTCAACATTATTAGTATAAGAAAATTTCACATCTGTCAGGTGACCCGCGTCGGCTTAGTTTTTTAATAATAATAATGTATCATGTGTAATTAAAATAATTATTTTTATATTCAATTTAAATAATCATCAACCACTTCGTTTAAATATTATTGACACTTATTAGAAATCATATGAATATAATTACAATTGTTTTTAAACTTTAATCACGTAATATCTGTATTACTATATTTTGTTCTATAACTTTGAATACTAAGCACATTGTATCTATATCTAATGATAAATGTATAATATACTACTTACTTATATACTAAGTACATAGGAGACAAAGTATATAAATATTTATAACTAAAGTGATTGATGAACGATATACTCAATTAACTATTTATCCAAGGAGCCAAATTGAGTTTTGTTATTGAGTTGCAAGATACCAATGGGTTTCTGAAAAAAAAACACAATAAAATTGATTATTTGTATGTATGAATTCAGTAACACATTTTCATCGATAATCATCGCATATTATAATAATAATGCTATCGAATCATTTTACACTTTTAATAATTATTTTGGATGGCAGACATTTAAACTGTACCCAGTACAATATTTCATTCTAAATATTTAAATACCTACGCAATGAAAATTATAATATATATTTTTATGATACAATTTTTCAAAGACCTGTGTATGTATTGTATAAAGTTAGGTGAAATCAATCTAAATTGTAAATAATAACGTTTGAAAGTACTCACCGACCACTGGGCACATCAAATGCATTCCGTTGTATGAGACGAATGTCTGATGTCACACACATTATGAAAGCCAATGTCGTTTTTCGTATTTCTTTAAGTTGGTCTGTTTTCAAATAGGTATAATAATAATAAAAAATATATATCAAAGAATTATAATGAACATAGAAACGCAGATAGGTACTTAAGGTGTATAACCGTCAACGTTACCTAAGCTAAAAGAACCCGGTTGCTTTCCAAATTCGTAATAAAATCTGTCGCCAAATTTCCATCTGAAAAACATTTCACCGATAACGCATTGAAATGTGTGCCCAAATATGGATCCAGGTTTTTGTTTTTCCAAAATTCCAGCTGCGTAATAGTCAACATCGTCCACGTGTTCATACATGCTAGCTAAGGCATCCACGTTCTACATAACATTTTTTTTATTTATAAAATAATTTTATAGATAAGACAAACGTAGACATATTATGCATGTTTTATGCAAAAGTGGGCATTAACTTATTAAAAAGTTAATTTTTTTTAAGCTCAACTAGTTAGTTCATTTTCTAATCAACTTATGAACTAAACTAGTTTAATTGACTTACACAACTTAGCTTTTTCAGTCGATTTAAAACTAATCTATCAAGTTAAAAACGTTTCGTTTTTATGGTTTTAAAATACTTACATATTATTATATTAATACTAAAATAAAAATAATCTAGGGGAAGGAGTGGCCGAGCGGACTAAAGCGTCGGTTGCGACGCGCACCGACGCCGGTTCGATCCCAACCACGCAGTGGCGTATATAGAAATAATTTTTGGGGTGGGCTATAGTAGATAGAAACTAGCAAGTGATCTATATTACTTAGAGGCTACTGTCTACTATATATATTTAACAGTTTCTAATGTTTCTATAAATATATTCGTATTTGTTATTTTTCAACAGGCTATGATAGAACCTAATAAAATATATTGTTGTTCTATTCAAAAATACTGTAATTTCGGGAGGGGAGCTGTAGCCCACTAGGCCCACCCCCTATATACGCCATTGCGGCCACGAGTGGCATTTTTCTTCGGGTAGTCATGGTGTCCGGAGAGAGTGGCCGCCCGCCATCCCCCACCCGGGCATGGCGGATACCTACGGGTGCCCACTAAAAAATTCTGCCAAACACAAAAACGTGTTTGTCCAACAGTTCCCCACAGTAGGTACCAAAAACCCTACAGTACCATCATACAGCTGATGACCTCAGTTGCTGGGCTTAAGACCAATAAAAAAATAAATAAAAATAAAAATAATAATCCAGTGCTATAATAGAATCATTCCCGTTATTTTTCTTGACAAAATAATTTTGTAAATAGATATATATTAGTAGATTATACAGGCATAATATTATTATGGCCTTAAATTGCAATTCGATAAAAAAAATGTATATTTTTGTTAAATTATTAATTGCGATGTGATGATAGTTTAAACATTTAATAATCATTCAATGTTAAATAAGAATATTATACACTGCACATTACGATAAGAGTTTTAAAAATTGTTTATGATATTTTAGGAAATTAAAGCACATAGGCAGTTTTTTGTGACCTACATACTAATTAATAAAGTATATTAACTCTTTTTTATACTGTGTTAAATTATTGTTTTTTTTCCATAATAGTACATTTTAACGTATCGAGTAAATTTATGATTCGTTAACTTCAGACTTATAGATATTGTGTTCTCTTAACTTAACTTAACTTGAGTTAATATTATTTCCATTAACTTGCCAACCTTTGCATTTATACCTATGTATTAAAGTATTAAACGTATATTTACTTTTTTGCTTATTTGATCGGTTAAGTCTCCAAACGTTCTAGCCGCTCTCAATCCACACAGTTGTCTGAATTTATTATAAGGGGGTTCGCCGAAATCACGGCCACGTTCCATGTCTAAGGTGATCAAGTCAGAACCGTCCGTTTTGTTCGGGCTTCTGAATAGGAATTCAGTGATCTGGATCGAACAATAGATTATTGAAACAATATTGTTTCAAAATAATAGTAATATATTTTCTTACAATCGATACACTAATTATAATATTTTATAGTGTCAACACACAGATAAAATACCTCTTTTGTAAAAAATTGATCTTGTCCCTGCGCGTGTTGAGTGAGCATTCCTCTGACGAGACTATCATAATTGTCTTTATTCTGTGCAATGTCGGGTCTCAAAAAAATATCGCTTAGGCGTAACGTAGATGTGGTTTGTCTGGATTCACTAACTAAACTGTAAAATAAATCATATTGTTGTCAAAAAAATTTATGTCTGTTTCCGTAGAACACAATGGCGTTATAGTTATATTCATATTATCATTTCATTACTCCATGGATCCTTGTATATAACTGTGGAGACCTCTATACGCAGCGGCGGTAAAACTAGTAAATGTAGTCGGGTTCAAGAATGCGTCATAATTATCGTCAAAGCCATTACTTAACGGTAATAAATTATTTGCTCTGCAATAATCTCTACCTGTAATTGATAAAATATATAATATATTATCTAACAATTATGTGCATTATGCGCATGGTATTATATTGTGTATATTAATTAGATGTCCGCATATCATTCTGTAATAGTTATATTACAAATTATTATGACTTTGTTTTAGAAAATACGACCTGTATGAACACTAGTGTTTCTAGTAATGATAACCTACCTAAAATCACCGGCAAAAATTCATTGTATGTAACATGCTGATACATTGCGATGACTAATCTCCTGGCTTCTTGGTATATTTTTTCGTCGTTCCATGTGGGATTTAATCTTTTAAACTCGTCACACAGTATGTTATGTAATCGCATTAAGGAAATTGTGTTGACTGCCATATTGGGATGTTGGTTAACTCTTGGATCACCTGCATGCAATGACAAATTCATACAATAATTAATACAGTTGAATATAATATAAAAATTGAATACAATAATTATATTAAATTTTAAATTTTAAATTAATTATTAATTTATAGTAAATTATATTAGACACAGATACACAGATTTGCATAAGACATATTATATTTACCTATTTAAAATTATACGGAAAACTGTCGGGCAATACAAATTATTTTTCGATAAACATAATATGATAGATAACTAAATATTAAATAGTTATGTGCACAATAGTAGTACTGAATATGATTTGAAAAACCACCTGTTACATAATCTTGGAATGCGAATAATTGTATATCTTTATTATTGATAAGAGTCATCGTACTTTTTGGTAAGGTGGGCTCCGTTGATGATAACGATTTAGTTGTTATACTCTTATACTTATAATTTTAGTTAATTTATAGGTATAGATTACCTATAACAGACAAGAGTACTATAATATATTTATATAGGTAATTTTAATATGTCGCATATTTTAGAAGCTACAATTATTATTGTATATTCAATAATAAGTAAGTTTATTTATTATATCTTTGAGCTCGTGTAAATTGTTAAACAGCCTATTTAAAAACGTATTTTTTACCATTTTATATCATATTGTAATTTATTAATATATCAATTGATAATAAGCCTGGAATTTTAAAGATTACATTTAAAAATGTTTCATAATATTCTAAAGAGAAAAATAAAATGAAAATAATATACGTTACTATATTGAGTGTGTAAGTTCACACAATTATTATAATATTATAAACAGTATATATTTTCAATTATACAACTTGCTTTAACTGATAATATTCAACTATTCAAGTGATTTTTGTCTAAGGGAATTTTATAACGATTTAATCGATATATTTTTTGTTGGTTTGTTAGTACCTACCTACCTTAATAGGTAGATTATTATGACCCTACCTTAACAAGTAGATTATTATGACTTATCAACGAAATGGTTTTCATACAATACATCCAAAACGAATACGAATGATTTTTTAAAACTTGCGAACTTAATGGGAAGGACCTTGAACGACTTCAACGAACATAATATTAATTTGATCGAATTACCCGAAGCGTAGCACACTGAGTTATCTGTAGGTACGTTGCATGATTGCGTTGGTTTTTTGACATTTGATAAGTATGATTTTCCATTAGGTCCAAGCTGTGTTTTAAGCTTGCCATTAATTAGTGTACGTAAGCTTCTTGCTGTAACAGCATCTGAACCATACAACGCAGAGCAGTCAATAAAACTGCTAACACCAATAAGCTAAAATACAAAATTGCATTAAGAAAAATATAATATTGCTTATCTCTATACCTAGGCATATGCGTGAAGACTTTATATGGGGAGGAAGAGGGTATAGTTATTACTTATTAGTTTATAATGATTCACGGGTACACAGCATAACATTATATTCTAAAAATGTTTGGGGGACTAAACGAAATTCCGTCAGGCCATATAGCCCTTATGCCCTCCCCCTCCCCCATTCCACGCCAATGATTGTAGGTAAAATGTATTGAATTCATAAGTATTATATTATTTTCAAATCTATATAAATGTGTACAGTTTTGAAAATTGTATTATAGATCATGATGCTTACTTGTCTGACCGGTTGGATCTGACAACCTATGTCCGACGTATCAGCTGATCTTGGAATGGACATGCATCGTTTTTTCGAACCAGGATCGTCTTGCGGGATAGTTATCGGAAGGCACCCTTTCGGCAGAAATTTTGGAGTCGTACCGTCTGGGTTACAACACTCGAGTTTACCACCATTTACTACAATACGACACATTTGTATTATTAAGACAAGTTTCGATAAGCGCATTGCTGATTAATACATATTTTACATTCTTACAATCTCTATTTTGGGGGAACGGAGTGGCCGACCTGAGTTCGATCCTCGACCACCGGGCGGCATTTTTCTCCGTGCAAGTCACGGTGTCCGGAGAACAAGTGCCGCCATCCCCCCACCCGGGGCACGGCAGAAACCTACGGGTGCCCCATTAGAAATTCTGCCAAAACACAACACACACGTGTAACAACCTACCCAATTTAAAAAAAAAACCTACAGTGCCCTCCCTCACACCCAATGGCCTATGTTGCCGGGGGTTACCCAATAAAAAAAAAAAATCTGTTTATTTTGTAATCTAAAAATGTAATAAAAATATAAAATATTATATAAATAATTTAAAAATATTTTCCGATTATTTACATGTTAGACTTTAACAGACGAGCTGCTATGATTTGTGAACACAAACATAAATAAATAAGTACGTAGTTGTCGATGGTCTTAAAAAATACTAATGTGGTTCATTAAAAATAAGTATCAATATTTTTTAAAATCATAAACTCAATTAAAATATTAGTTAGTTGGTGAAATTAAGAACTTAAATTAGATAAAAAGGTTGCAGATAATCTTTATCTTCCACGGGTATCTAATATTGAAAAATAAAACCAGTTTGTTTACGTAAAATGTGTTTAAGAGGACACAGGTGTCTTACAGGTTCGTAACAATAGCAAATTTACACCAAGTAGATCATGTTTGGCTCCGTTAGCTTAAAAATTATAGTGAACCGACCTATTATATGAAACTCGATGGTAAGAACATTATGCGTGTTTGTATGTGGGTTTTTTTACGATATTTCAATTTTTTTAGCAATTTATGCGTATAATAATGTAGTGTAAATTAAAAATGCTCATAATAACTCATTTAAAAACTGAACTTACTATCGTAAAAAACCCAAATGCAAACACAGATAATGTTCTTACCATTGAGTTTCATAATAGTTTCACTCTACTTTTTAAACCAACGGCGTTAAACGCGATCTGTTGAGCGTAAATTTGCCATGTTATGCACTTGTAAGACGGAGACAACAATTATTAAAGTTGTGTATATAGCGTGCTATCAATAATTATTTACTTATTGAAAAACGATCTCCTAACTCATTCTATAAAATGTTTTGTTTGTAAATGTTTTAATATAATGTATTATTTGCAGTTTCAAAAAAATAACTATGACATGAATGTCTTATAATAATATAAATATTTTTAGGTAAGTACGGGTGGCACTACTATATCAAATACGAATACCTAATATATAAGTGGATTTGTGCAAGGCAATATAATATGTCGAGTAACTATACGAAATACCAACGAGTATACCAACACATTACTAAAATATAATATCGGTTTTTGTTAAATCACTACATTTTTTTTTTTTTTTTAAGATAATTGGTATTTATGAAAATGTATTATTACGCTGTAAAACATAATATTATTATAATATAGGTAGGTTCAAAAAATTGTAAATTCAATTTATTTTAGGTTAATTAATATTTATACACACGCTTGTTTTTTCATAAAATGATAATATTATAATTATTTTTAGTATAAAATACTATTCTTGGAAATTATGAAACATTTTTAATACACCAAAATTATGAATATATTTTATTTTTTAAGATAATACTTCATAGCTTGATTAAAAAATAAGTATTCACCTGAAAGTTTAGGAAACGCCAATTCGGTGTCGTGTGCAATCATTTGTCCGAATTGCGTGACCAATACATTATGCTCTGGTGCAGGTTTCTCCATGTCTAAGAATAAAGTCGTTCGTACGTGTCTGGAATTTGGCAATTCGCGACCAGAAATCGCTTTTCTTTGCTGCGATTTACCTTAAATTGAATTATGACAATGTATCATTATAATTTTTTTATTATTGATAAAATATAGGTATAATTATTTTTTTTAATAATATACCACAATAAAATTTTCTGCATAGATAACTGCAATAACAAGGGACACTAAAATAATAATATTTTATATCGGTACACTATAGTTACCATCCAAGTAATTGGCATTGATAATTCGGGTATTCGCTGTATTCGCTTGTCCCCAAACAGGAAATTTCAAATTGTTACAACCGCCATCTATGGTTCTAAATGGTGCATCGGGATCACACCTGGGCTTGGAAAAACATCGATCGGCCAGGTCAACGTCTAGTGGATTTAACAGTCCAACAGATTTTGATGGATCCATTAGAGATCTAGTCAAAATGTACAATGTATTAATAATATTGTGCAAAGCAATGTTGATGCATAGTTATTATTATAATTCAATTTTTTTCATTTACGGTATCTTAGCTGGATTCGAATCTACAACTGCAGGCTCGTCTCTCATTACTGTCACATTATGAGTTCCTTCATCTCGAAAGAAATTATTTTTTTTCATAAGATCATTATTTTTAGCATGTAAACACCGTGATTCTGGCCGGTTATTTCTATCTAATTAATTACAATTACGAATATGAGTTATTGAAACGTCAAACGTTATATTATATTTTCTTTTTTCATTATGCCACCTATTGCTTAAATTACATTATTAAAGTTAATATATTCACCTGCTTTGAGTCCGGTTTCTTCATTTTTGCGGGAATTACACGATACACAAACAAAGAACACGAAAACAATAATAATTTTTTTCATTTTTGCTACTGACAAGTGTCAACAAGGCGACGGTCACAACTGAAATGCATTGAAGTCTTAGCAGTGTATGTCTGGATTGTCGTAACCCTACTTAGCTATTTATAGGATTGAATTGTTAAATATTATGCTCAAACAATACTATCTTGCAAATTCTATCAAATCGTTCTTAAATACATGCCATCACAAATAATTACAATGGCATTAAAATTTAAACTGTTGCGGACATTAAATTGGCGCTCGTTACATTAAACACAATAATTACTACTTTTGGTAAACTAACCTTGCCCGGCCACGGGTACCTACTTATGAGCGATTATCGTTATTCATGCAAATTTGTTTAGGTAAAGATTTATAATTACACAATTTTTATCATATTTTACATAATTGAATTTGGATCTAGTTTAAAAAATAAATTAAATACGACGGTAAAAATATTATTATACATTATTAGGATTTATTTCAGCGTATTTAAACGTAAAATTAATTTGTAAATATGTGTGTATACTTCTCCTCATATTGGCAAGTTTCAGTGTTTAACGGTTACGACAATGGGATTCGGCTCGGAACACAATGTGTCATGAATTAGACGACAGGTGATTATATTTTATTATTTATTTAAATTTAAATAATGCAGTGGTCTTGAATCAGTAGGTACCTGCATTTGAGTTACTGCACGAAGTTAACAGATTATAAAATTGTATATGCCTACGAGTATAACTTTATAATAATGATATGTAAAAATTTACATATTTCAGTATAAACACAATTAAAAAATCAGATTTTAATAATGATTATTATTTTTTTTTTTATTTTATTTTTTTCATTGTTTTAAATATTCGTATTAATATTTTAACTATTATCATGAGTTATATGTTATTTTAAGATCATGAGTAACTACAATAATAAACATCACATACTCGATAATTTAAAGTTATCACTTTGTACAGTACAATGTTATAATAGTCACGTCCATCAGACAATAGTTTTAATTTTGACGGAGGAGAAAAAAAACATAAAATATTTCAGCAATTAAAATAAAATTAACACGTACCTATTTATCATTATATTAATTGTAGAGGAGCAAAAATTAAGAGAAAGTTACAATAAATAAAAACCAAAAGTATTTTTTCATAATTAATTCGGACAAGAAGCTAAATAAATTATGTACATTTTCCAATTAAAAGTTACAAAGTCGACAATATTTAAAAACTATAAATAAAATTATATAATATGCATGTATTTCAAAATAAATATTGGAATGTTATATTTTAATCTTCTTTCCAGGCAGACAAATCGAGTTTTGGTACAGAGTTGCAGGTTACCAATGCATTACTGAAAAATTATAAATACCATATTATTACAAATTACATAGTTTTTTTTTTTACATATTATTTTTTGTTTCTGTAAATCAATAATTAAGTTGATACAGATCTCTTATATGGGAACTTATTATAGTTAAACGCACATATTTCACGGTTCCACAGTCCCACAGTAGCTCGATAATCTGACAAGTAAGACTAACAAAACTGTAACCCTCTTCATTGTTGAAGTTCAATAAATAACGCGACGACTGTGTCTGATATTAGTTTTATACGTTTAGATTTTCATAGTCCTATTTAGCTATGTATCAGTTTGAGCGTTGTATACTATATGTTTACATAATTTACTATCATATAAAAGTTATCACGTTGTAATAAAATAAAATTACAATATTAGTAAACAATACAATTGTTTATTACAATTTACAATTTAATTTAAATCCAAACTACAGTTGGTGTGGTCTTTATTTCAAATTACATTGAACTTAATAAAATCCATAACTTTTATGATTGTTTAGACTAAATTTTATAGGCATGTTAATATAATTTTCGAGTTTGGTTTTTTTTTCTTCATTTACGTTGACGTCAAAATTCACGACAGTGCATGTGCAGTTAATGATAAGTGAATTATCTGAATGGCCAAAAACTCAATAAGTTTTAAAACCTTCACATTTATATTTTGTCCTTCGGTAAATACTTACTAAGTATAGCCATACTAATTTTGTTTGTTTTTAAATTAGGTATATATTTTTTGAAAATGTATCATATTATTGTTTTATGCTGGTATTATTTAAATGTATTTATTTATTTATTTAAGATTTCAATCTAAAACTTAACGTACAATTCTAAAAGCACCATTCTAACCACACCTTTCACTCTGATCTCAAAATACCATTTGTCTCTTAACTAGCCAAAACTCACTACAAACGTTTCAAAAACCACCTAGCCCCACTATAAAAATCCCTTAATCTCCGATCCATCACCTGCTTCTATCACAGGTAACCCAATTAAAAGACTTAAAAGACCGGGGTTGTCACGACCTGCTTGCCTAACTATAAAGTCTTACTCATGTCGTGGTACCTCCGCTGGGAGGCCTCTACAGTCTGTTTAATCTGCCTTTTTATCTTTATTTTAACCTATATTTACCATCAATTGTTCTTATTGTTCTATTTTTTTGTAACGGATTGAATAAAAACTTATGAACCACAAAAAAAAAATTTTAATATCAATAATGTAGTGGTCATGGATCAGAAGGTACGTTTGAGTTGATGTTTGTGATAATATTATATTATTATATTAGTTTCATATCCTAATGAAAAACTATTAAATTATCAGTTTTAATATAGATTATTATTATTAATTTCATTTGGTTTTTTATTGTTTTAACTAAAAAATAACTGAACGAATAATATAATATTCTAATTATTATCACTTGTTATATGTTATTTTAAGATAATGGTTCAAGAGTAACCACAATAATAAACATGATATTATATTCGATAATTTATAGTTATCGTTGTGTACGGTACATCAGATAATGAAATTAATTTTGACGGAGGCAAATAAAAAAAGGTGGGCAAGTGGGTGTCGCTCTGCTGTGCAGTAGGTTACAAGTGAGTCAATGTATGGATGGTGTTAAATTTGAATTCAATGATATAATATCATTGTATAAGAAAAACGATTCTGAGCGAAGACGGTCAGTAAACCTATGATATTACTAAGTTCCTATATTTTATGATATTATTAATGTGAATAAAGTAATTTATACATAGTTAACCTATTTAAGCGAAACCTTTATTTAAATTTTCAATCCTTAACTACATATAAAAGCATTTTATACATTTTTAACCACAAAATAATTATTAAATTTTAAATTTTGTTAAAATTTGAACTCTAATGCTTATAAAAATTGTGCTGATGTTGTAATAATATGAAATTATGAACTTCAAACGCTCATAAAAATTTAATTTAACTTACTTGTAGACATTTTTTTTATTGATAAAGATGGACGAAATCTTAGATTTAATAACAAAAATGTTTAAGAATTCTCAACTCAAAATAATAAAAATCGCTAATTTTCGTGTTTTTTTCCGTATTTTGTCAAAATTTGAACTTTAAATGCTTTTAAAAATAAATTTTGACTTAGGATTTTTAATATTTTTTAAACGTAATTGTAACAATATATTAAGAGCCTTCTATTAAATTTTCAAGCTTTTTTACCCGACAAATAAAATTTTATTGACATTCATAGAAAAAAATTAAAAAATTAAAAATGAATAATGTCCGTAAACAGTACAAAACAAATCAAAATATTTTAAATATTTTATGGTGTATAGAAAATGCTAATATAAATATTTGGTGAAAATTGAATGGTCATTTGTTTTAAAGTTACGCTAAAAACCAAAATCGATTTTGACAAAAATCACGGCGCTTTTGAAAAATATTGTGAATTTAAAATGTTGTCCTCCCGAATGCACCAACTAGATTCACTTTCCCATCAAACAAGATACTTTGAAGAAAATCTAAGCAGTTTTACTGCCCCGTACGGTAGTGACACAAAAATAAAAAATAATTAATAAAAAAATACACATTATTGTAAAATCAATACATTTATCACTCAGCTCAGAATCTAAAAAAAAACATCCACACGTATTTATTATTAAATTAATTGTAGAGGAGCGATAAGTAAGAGAAGGTAATAAATTTATAATAAGTACACGAATACCAAAAGAATCTTGTTTTAAATTTATTTAGACAATACACTAAATAAATTATATACATTTTCCATTTAAAAGTTACAAAGTAGAAAATGTTTTGACTCGAAAAGCCTAAAATATTTAAAAACTATATATCAAATTATATATGCATGTAATCCAGATATTGGAATATTATATTTTAATCTTCTTTCCAGGCAGACAAATCGAGTTTTGGTAAAGAGTTGCAGGTTACCAATGGATTCCTGAAAAATTATAAATAAAATATTATTTTAAATTGAGTAGTTTTTTTCACATATTTTTGGTTTCTGTATATTAATAATATTAACTTGAAACGAATCTACTCTAATCACATACTGGTTTAAAACAGATACACCACTATTCATTTATAAAATTTAAATTTAAAAATAACAATATTTCCTGTTTGTCCATTTAATATAATATTAGGTACCTATATAATAATATAGGAGATACCCATACAAAAACATTTTAACTAAAATTACAAAATTTATAGATACTGTTGTGCAGTAAAAGTTACTAACCGACTACTAGGTATTTCAAACATATTGCGTTGTACAGAATAAATATCCGATGTTGAGCACACAATGAGTGCTAATGACGTTTTTCTTATTTCATTGAGTTGTTCTGTTCGACAAACAATATATTATTAAGACGATAGGTATTTATGGATATTACAACAATGGTCAGCGAATAGCGATATCATAAAATATTATATTATAAATGTACAATAATTAGTAATTATTATAGGCATATTATTGTAATATCATAGTAATATATAGGTTACCTAGTTTAAAAGAACCAATCTGATTCCCGAATTCGTAATAGTATCTATCGCCATACTTGTATCTGAAAAACATCTCTCCGACATCACATTGGAACGTATGTCCTAAGAGAGATCCGGGCTTAGGTTTTTCCAACATACCAGCTACGAAATAGTCAATATCGTCCACGTGTTCGTATATTTTTGATAATGCCTCAACATGCTTCGTTAGATAAGTTTTTAGAATTTAGATAGACCATGAATAATTAATTTATTGTTATGGGATTCCATACATTTATATTCGTAAATGATATTCAAAATATCTGAAGTTTTTACTTTTTTATCCATTTGATCTATCAAGCTGTCAAAGGTCTTGGCCTCGCTCAAACCACAGAGTTTCCTAAATTTATTATAAGACGGTTCTCCGTAATCTCTACCACGTGCCATGTCAATGCTGACCAAGTCGACTCTTCGATGTCTTTTCGGAATTCTGATTGCGGACTCACTTATCTATATAATATATAAATAATAAAAAGTCAGCATGTGAGATTATAGCGATTAACCCAATTCATATAATATACTAATATTATATCACAAAATTTTATATAAATTCTAAATATTGTGTATAGTATAATAGGTATACCGTATATACTACCTCTTCTGTAAAATATTGATCTACTTCTTGTGCATGTTGTGTAAGTAATCCTCTGGTGAAGCTATCATAATTATCTTGTCTTTGTACTATGTCCGGTTTAAAAAAGAAATCACTTATCCGTATTCTAGATGTTATTTTTCGGGCTTCACTTACCAGTCTGTAATAATAAATACAAATTATGGAGTATGATTATTACGGTGGACTCATAACAGTATACTAAATCGCTGTTATATTTTACTCAATAAAGCCACGTATGGAGCTATGCATTGATCTGTATGCGGCGCCTGTAAAACTGGTTGTTGTAGTCGGATTCAAATATTGATCGTAACTATCGTCAAATCCATTAGTCATCGGTAGTAAATAATTTTCCTTGGCAAAATCTCTTCCTGCAGCGATCAAAAATAATAGTAATACTAAATATATGCATATTTGATATTTTAATCATCTTTAATGAAATACAATAAGACAAGTCAAAACATCTGACGTGCCATCTCATTGAAATTTTTAAATAAATTAACAATGATATGTTTAATTAAAGTTTTGTTAATTTTTTAATGTATACCTTTTAGTAGTATAATCAGTTATCACTTAAATGTAAATTGAACCTCACACAACATCATGTACTTACTGTATATTGTAATTTTATGTATTTCCATATACTTATTGTAATAATTTTTGATTCTACCCGTTTAAATCATAATAAATAAAAAAATAATATCATTAAACTCAAACTTTTTTATTTATCTATATTCTTATATTATAAGATGATGAACCTATTATTAACGGTTATTATTGACCAGAGCTGTAAATTGAATGCACCAAAAACATGAAAAAACATTGATTTATACGCACTCAAAAATAGGAAAATTTACATAAAAATGCATTAATGATTCCAAAATTGTTATAATCATAAAAACAAACTTAATAAAATCTATCCATAGTTATAATATTATTTAATTCAGCTTTAACGGAGTCAATAAATATTAAGAGTAAAATTTAAAAAAGTTATTACAAAAAAATGTATATTCTGAAAAATATTTAGTTACTAGTAGATAATGTCGTAGTAGCAAAAAATGTCTGCGAAATAACCGTTCTATATCAAAGTATTAAGACATTAAATACATACTCTAATAAGTCTAATATAATATGCAAGAATAAAATACGATTTTATAGTTAGAATTGTAAAATACCTTGAATCAAATTAGTATCTAACATGCACAAAATTACTAAATTCACTGAACATATGACCAACCTAAAATAATTGGAACGAGTTCATTGTATGTAATGTGTTGGTGCATTGCGATGAGAATTCTCCTGGCTTCTTGGTATATTCGCTCATCGTCCCAATTGGGGTTCAAGCAACTAAGCTCATCGCATAAATAGTTATGTAGTCTCATTAAAGAAGTTGTAGCAACTACCGTGTCTGGCGTTATGTTAGTTCTTGGGTCACCTGATAAACACAAAAACACAACAATATGTTATAACATTTCAATCGCATAAAACGTTATATTATTATTATAATATTGTTTTCAGCATCGACAATTATTGCACTAGCATACGACATAATGTTAATTATTATTATTATTTTTTTTTGTTTATTGATTTTAAACATCGGAAACTATGGGCATTAGCGTTATGTAGGGGGGGGTACGGTTTGTTGAGGAACATGTGTATGTGGGGCGAGAAATTGTCACTAAAAACCCAGGTGGTCACACATCCGGGAACTAGCGGCGCCAGACGATGCTTGACCTCAGAACATGTTAGTAACTGAGTCCAACTACCGAGCCACACCAGATCCCCTAATATTGACAAATGGATCAGAACGCTCACGCATAATGTGCCATGCGTGATAGTTTGCGAGCATTCCTTCACAAAATACCTATGCTCTGGTGTACGCGCTTTTATAAATAATAATAATTAATATTATGTACTAAATAAAACTTTCTAATGAAAATTAAATAAAATAACATTAAACTACGTATTATTACTATAATAGGTACTATGAAAATTAAAATGTATAAAATAAATGTTGATATATCAACAAATTAAAACACATATGTATGTAGTTAATTTATGGGCAATACCTTTTAAAAATAACTTATCTAACTTATCATCATCGTAAATTATTTGTTGAATACATTTAATTGTTTAAAAATGTCAACGTTAATTTTTAAAGGAATTCCCACCAATTCTGTTGAAAATTAATTGTTCATTTATTAATTACATACTAGTACTTAATAAAACTATTATTTGCCAGTTATCACAAAAGTTGATATTCATTGTTTTAATAACGAACAGGACATGGCGTAGGTTATTTTTTTAAAATTAGAAGAAATCGTATTAAATAATTAGAACCTATTGTACCTAATTGTTTATATCAACTTATAAACTTATAATAATTACCTGAAAGGTAGCACACTGTGTTATCTTGAGTGACGTTGCAAAATTCTGTTGCTTTTTTAACATTGGGTAAGAACAGTTTTCCATTAGGTCCCAACTGCCGTCTGAGCTTTCCATATTTAAATGTTCTTATAGAACGAGATGTTTCATAGTCTGTGCCATATAATACTGAAGCGTCAATAAAACTGGAGGCTCCAAAAATCTAAAATAAATTTGAAAACGAAAATCAACAAATTATTGATAAATTTTTTTTAGTCTATTTGTTTTATTATTATTAGGTAACTGATGAAAATGAGAATTATATTCAAATCGAATGTACCTACGTGTAAAGAGTGCAAACTCTTACTTGTCTGACCGGTTTAATGTCACAACCCTTATCCGATGTGTCAAGTGATCTGGGTATGGATAAGCATCGGTACTTTGATTCTGGTTCGTCGTGTGGGATTCTAATCTGAAGACATTCTTTTGGTAGAATTTCGGGCGTTGAACCATCTTCATTGCAACACTTCACTGGACCATAAGGCCCTTTTATATAATGATATATTGATATCGTTTAGATTTTATAAGTAAGTAATGGATTTGGAATTATTATATGAATTACGATTAATCATCGATTTTGTATTTAGTATTGATTATATTCTATCGTACACGAGTATAATACAAACATAATTTAAACAGATAATGTGAACACATTTTGTAATACTAGCTATTATTTTTATGTTTAAATCACTCACAATATGGGTAAATAATATTGATTAGGTATTAACTGTTTTGATGAATCACATATTTTATTTATACCTACGAAATAGTCGAAACCACGTCAATAGCAAACAATACACACGTATTATTAATTACCTATATATTTTAGCTTATTGTACATCAAATTTAAATCTGACAGAAATTCTGTTTTATAGCAAGACCGTATTTTTAATATATAAATGGTAATAACTTATGTAATAACAAAATATAAGCAACAACAAATAAATTAAGTTTTTGTGAATTTCCGTGAGTTTTTCCGTATTTTATCAAACAGTATAAAATATAACTTATAATTTTAAATATTATAACATAAGATTTTTTTAAATTATGATAACTCAATAAAAATATCCATTGCATTTTTTGAGTAACTGTGTTGGCTATAACCATCATCACTATTTTGAGCAAATATTTCAAATAGATAGCCAGATAGGTACAAAACGTTTTCATAAATAATTTTATACTCACATAATATTTTTTTTTGCAAATACTCACCTGTTTCTTTTAATAGTGTGTTTGTTGTATCATGTGAAATGATTTGAGCATATTGCATGACAAATAAATTATGTTTTGGTGAAAATTTGTCAATGTCTTTGAATATGGTTTTACGTATTTTTCGGACTTCCGGCAATTCGTGACCAGATACCGATTTTCTTAGTTCAGAGTAACCTGAGATTATATAACCGAATTATTATATAATAACATTTAAATATAAATATTCAATAAAATATTTACCATCCGAATAATTAGCTTGAATAATTCGTGTGTTTGCCGTGTTAGTTTGTCCCCAAGTTGGGTATAGTAAATTATTACAACTACCGTCTATGGTTCTGTACATGTAAAAAAAATCACACTGTGGCCTAGGAAAACATTGATCTGCGAGACTGATTTCCTGTGGGTGTAGAAATCCAATGGACTTTGAAGGATCCATTAAAGACCTAAAATAATAGTACACCTATATTATACTAATAAATTATGTTACATACATAATGATATTTAATAATATAAATTATAATTAAACGAGCAATACAACACTGTATTACGTTATACCGGAATAAAATGGATAGGTAGGTAGGTAGGTAGGGTATAATATTAATTATATTTCTTTTTATATTTACGGTATCTTAGAAGGATATGGATCTAACACTGTCTCATCATCGCTCATTGTGAAATATCGCGTCTCCTCACCTTGGATATTGTTGGTTTTTACTACGTAATTTCTGCCACGTTTTCTTGGCATGCCGTAAGTATCTGCAACGTGAGAAACGAATATTATTACAAAACTATATATAAGGTATAACCAATGTATGATTAATATCAATAAATTGTACAGTAAACTATTTAATTACATGCGCTAGGTTCGTCACTTTCATTTTGTAAATTTTCACAGTCGCACGATAAGCTGACAAGTAAGACTAACAAAACTGTAACTATTTCCATTGTTGAACTCCAATAAAAAACGCAATGACGATGTCTGATATTAGCTTTATACGTTTAGATTTCATTAGTCCTATTTAGCTATGTATCAGTTTGAATTGTTGTATAATAGGTATGTTTACATAATTTACTATCATACAAAAGTTATCACGTTGTAATAAAATAAAATTACAATATTAGTAAACAATACAACTGTTTATTACAATTTACAATTTAATTTAAATCAAAACTACAGTTGTTTTGGTCTTTATTTCAAATTACATTGAACTTAATATAAGTTCATAACTGTTATGATTGTTGAGACTAGTGTATAGGTAATGTTATTATAATTTTCGAGTTGGGTTGTTTTTTCATTTACGTTATCAAAACTCACGACCGTGCATGTGCAGTTTAGGATAAGTGCGGTAGGCACCATAATATATTATATGCTATCTAAATGACCAAAAAACTCAATAATTTTAAAACCTTCACTTTTATAATATAATATTGTCCTTCGGTAGGGATATACTTATTTAAGTCATTCCATACTAGTGTAATAACGTAAAATTAGATAAAATAAAATCTAAGTATAAATATACGGCTCCTGCCGATAGTTATATTAAAATAGTAAAAGTTAGAATTGTAAAAATTACGCTATTACCTTCCTCCAGATGTTCAGAGGGCTCTCGAGATCGTATATTCGAGAATTATATCAAATACACCGTATAATATAATTTTATGGAAAAAAGCATATAGAACGTATTGACTGCAATCAACATAAAATATTATATCATATGCCTTACCTGATTCGCAGTTATTCGTAGACAATATTGTAAGAGTTTTAGGTTTTAGATAAAATAAAGTACTACTTCAAATACACAAATTGAATTAACGAACGCACTGATTATTGCTTGCATAAGAAGTCCAGTTGTCGCTCGTTGAAATCGGTTTGATACTTGAGAGGTTGTTACTTGATGGCTGGTGCTCATGCACTGATTTAAGGGACGCGAGGATGCTGACCAGAGAGTGGTGGGTGGCTTTTTCACTAAATTATCGTGGGCCTGGGAACTAGATTATTCTTTGGCGTCAGCATAAAATAAAGTCACACACATCCTACGTAATATTGTTATGAGTGCGTGTCAATATCTTAGTTGTCGTTATCAATGGTTTTATTTGATGCGACCGATTTCTACAAGCGACAGTCTGGCTGTTGTTTATTAATCTGTAAAATTTTAGTTTATTATAATGGTGTGTGAGCATATCATTACACTAGTTTTTGGAACTAATAGTCTATTGAAATGAGTAAACGAAAATTTGCTGTGTAGTTTGTGTGTATGACGGAGACAACATATTATGTGAGTTCGACGTGCTCTTAAAAAATTATACAATTTTATATTTAAATTTCAAATTCTATCACAAAAACTAGTTACGTAGCCAAGTGGTCTGGGGGACTGGTGGTACGTGTCTCCCTCCCTGAAATGTTTTTGGCTTGTATTATATTCTATGTTATGTGCATGGCTTAAATATACTATTTCAATAGTACCCCCACTAAATCATTTTATCACGTTAAGGAATTAAAATGGCAGTGTAAGGGAACGACCTATACTGGCTATACTATCATATAATATATTAAAATATGGACTGTTTCAAAATTCACTTTTACTTTAGTATCTATTACACAAAAACAAATCACTTCCTACAAAACAGACAAAAAGTGAAGAAATTCTAAAATTTTTTTAAAATTAAAATTGGACAACTAGAAGTATATTTTTTCCGCTTATTGGTCTAAATGCATGAAAAAACGGACAGCTTTTAACAGCCTTAATAATAGAGTCTTGTATTCTTGTTAGTAAATAGTAATGATATTCGAACAAAAAATTAAATGTTTTTTTACAACACATATTGATATAATGATATGTTAATAGGTTAACTTATATATTAATGAATACATTAACATGGTTTACACTTAACAATAATGTTAATAAATTGTTATAATAAATATATTGACATAAAAAGAGTATATACTTTATGAACAAAGGGTTAATAGTTAGATATTCTAGCATTGCAAAACTAGAGCAAAAATTAAGTGCCCCCCCTCCCCCCCCCCAAAAAAAAAATGTCTGGCTATGGCACTGATAAAGACGATTGAAGAATCAATTTTATTATAGATTATTATTATATTTTGAATTTAGATTTTTCCGTCGTTTTAACTGACAGTAAACCAAAAAAATTCAATAAAATTCAAATTATTATTACGAGTTATACATATGTTATTTTAAGATGACGAGGAGCTAATAATATACATTGCATATTCGATAATTTAAAGTTATCTTTCTTTCTTTCTTTTATTGTCCATCAGACAAAAGTATTAATTTTGACGGAGGAAAATAAATCATAAATTAATATCAACACGTATTTATAATTAAATAAGTTGTAGCAAAAAGTAAGAGAAGGTAATGCACGAAAACCAAAAGTATTGATTTATAATTTATTTTGACGAAAAGCTAAAAAAATCATCCAAATATTCCAATTAAAAGTTACAATGTCGACCTTTCTTGACTCAAAAGGCGTAAAATATTTAGAAAGTATATATCATTTATAAAACATGTAATCCAATTATTTAAATGTTATATTTTAATCTTCTTTCCAGGCAGACAAATCGAGTTTTGGTATAGAATTGCAGGTTACCAATGGATTACTGGAAAATTATAAATATCATATTATTACAAATCACATAGTTTTTCATATACCTATTTTTGTTGTTCCTGTAAATTAATAATTATCTTGACACGGATTTACTATAAGGAATTACTATTACACTATTCGCCATAGCTTAAACATAACCAGTAAAAAATATCAATTTAAAAATAAGGATATTTCTATTTGTCCGTTTAATAAAATATTACATAATATAGTACCTATACAGAAACATTTTCAATACAATTACAAAATTGATCCTGTTGTGCATAAAAGGTACTCACCGACTACTGGGTATTTCAAACATATTGCGTTGTACAGAATAAATGTCCGATGTTAAACACACGAGCAGTGCCAGTGTCGTTTTTCTTATTTCATTGAGTTGTTCTGTCCGACAAACAATATGACGATATTATAGACTATAGAGCAATATGTATTTGTGGCTATTATAACAATGGTCAGCGAATAGCGATATCATAAAATATAGTATCATAACTCTGCACAATGATTAATAATTATGACTGTCATATTGTAGTATGATAGTTGTGTATATATGTTACCTAGTTTAAAAGAACCAATCTGATTCCCGAATTCGTAATAATATCGATCGCCATACTTGAATCTAAAAAACATCTCTCCGACTACACATTGGAACGTATGGCCCAACAGAGATCCAGGTTTTGATTTTTCCAAGAGACCAGCCACGTAATAATCAATATCGTCCACGTGTTCGTACATCTTCGATAAGGCCTCAATATGCTTAATTTTTCGACAAATAAAATATAATAGGCAATTCATTAATCTTTTTGCGTCTTTATACATTTTTATTCGTAAATGATTTGCGAAATATTTACTTTTTTATCCATTTGATCAATCAAGCTGTCAAATGTCTTGGCTTCGCTCAATCCGCAGAGTTTCCTAAATTTATTATAAGGTGGCTCTCCGAAATCTCTACCACGTGCCATGTCTATGCTAACCAGGTCAACTTTTTGACGTCTTTCCGGAATTCTGATTGCGGACTCACTTATCTATACAAATATTAAAAAATTCAGCATGGGAGATTATAGCGTGAAACCTTTCATTTACTGTTCAAAGTTAATAAATATCACAACGTTTTGTACGAATATTAAATATTGTATTTACGTACCTCTTCTGTAAAATATTGATCTACTTCTTGTGCATGTTGCGTAAGTAATCCTCTGGTGAAGCTATCATAATTATCTTGTCTTTGTACTATGTCCGGTTTAAAAAAGAAATCACTTATCCGTATTCTAGATGTTATTTTTCGGGCTTCACTTACCAATCTGTAATAATAAATACAAATTATGGAGTATGATTATTACGGTGGACTCATAACAGTATACTAAATCGCTGTTATATTTTACTCAATAAAGCCACGTATGGAGCTATGCATTGATCTGTATGCGGCGCCTGTAAAACTGGTTGTTGTAGTCGGATTCAAATATTGATCGTAACTATCGTCAAATCCATTAGTCATCGGTAGTAAATAATTTTCCTTGGCAAAATCTTTTCCTGCAGCGATCAAAAATAATAATATTAAATGTATGCGTAATGCCTATAGCATTTTATGCATATATTTTGATATTTTAATCATATTTAATGATGGACAGTTATAAGACAAGTCGAACGTTGTATATGCCATTCCAACGTACCTAAGTTGTATACCTAGCAAGAATTATCCCTTAAATAGACTCATGCACTTTTTAAATAATTTTAATATTAATGTTTTTGTTTGTAACAATTATATAATTAAATCACTTAAATGTAGATTGAACCTCAGACATTTTCATATACTGCGTACAGTTATTTTATGTATTTCTACATAGTTATTTTAACTATTGATCTTACTCATTTAAATCATAATACATTATTATTAACACATCATTTTGTTTTTAATCTTAATTATAATTATAATATGTCAATATGGTATACCTATTCTTAATGATAATTATTTACAAGGGCTGTAAAATGAATGCTCCTAAAACATTAAAAAAACATTGAATTATACGCACTCAAAAATAGGAAAATTTGCATTGAAGATAATATAATGCATTAAATATTCCAAAATGTGTAAAATCATGAAAACAAACTTAATTAAATCTATCAAAAATTATATTTAATTTAGCTTTAACAGATCAATAAATATTATGAGTACAATTTAAAAATTGTAATACTGACAAATGCATATTCCGAAAAATAAATAGTTACCAGTATAATAAATAAGTTCTAAAAAATTATTATTTACAGAAGGATTTCTGCTAATTAATCAGTCTTTATCAAAGTATTAAGACATTAAGTAGGTACATACCTATGTATTAAATATCGTCAAACTAATAGTACTAAACTAGTAGTAAAATGTTATAGATGAATATTCACAAATGTCTTATACTCTAATAAGTATAATATAATATGCAAGAATAAAATACGATTTTATAGTTAGAATGGTATAATACCTTAAATCAAATTAGTATCTAACATGCACAAAATTACTAAATTCACTGAACATATGACCAACCTAAAATAATTGGAACGAGTTCATTGTATGTAATGTGTTGGTGCATTGCGATGAGAATTCTCCTGGCTTCTTGGTATATTCGCTCATCATCCCAATTGGGGTTCAAGCAACTAAGCTCATCGCATAAATAGTTATGTAGTCTCAATAATGAAGTTATAACAACTGTCATTTCTGGCTGCATGTTAATTCTTGGATCACCTGAAAACGCAACAATATATTATAACATCCCACTTCCATAAACAGTATGTTAATTATTATAATTTTTTTTTATTGATCTTAAGCATTGACAACTACTATCACTGTCATTAGTGTATTATGTAAGGGGTTTACGGTTGGTTGATCAACTCGTGGAGGATTTGTCTCTAAAAACCCGGGTGGTCATCCATCTAAGAACTAGCGTTACCGGACGATGCTTTACCTCATAACACGTCAGTGACGGAGGCCAACCAAGTAGCCACATCAGTCCCCCTTACCCCCAACCTCCGAATGACGACGAATGGATCTGAACGCTCACGCACACGTCTACAATACGTCATAAGTTACATGTGTTGCACGTGATCATTCACAGATATTCGTTCAAAATTAATATGCTCTCGTGTATACGTTCCTTAATAAATAACAATTAGTAAGAAATTAATATTATGTAGGTACTGAAAAAACTTTCTAATGAAAAAAAATAAAAAAATATACTGAATTGTATTATTTTTAAAGGTACTATGCAAATTAAAATGTATTATTATAAATGTATAAAATAAAAGTTAATATATTATAAAGAAATTAATATTTATAAAGTTTAATTATGTAATATGTGCAATACTATTATAAAATGTAACTTAATATTTAACTTATCATCATTGCAAATTCTTTGTTGAAAACATTTAAAATTAACTGATTAAAATTCCAATGTTTATTTTTAAAAGCATGTTCATCAAGTTTGTTAAACATTAGTATATTGATCATTTATTTTATAAATTAAAAGTACTTAATATAACTTTTATTATTTGCCATTTATCACCAAAGTTGCTATTTATGCCTTTAATAACTAACAGGAACTGAACTAGGTACATATTTTACAATTAGAAGAAATCGTTTTAAATAATTAGAACCTAACCTAATTCTTTATATAAACTTATTATAATAATTACCTGAAAGGTAGCACACTGTGTTATCTTGAGTGACGTTGCAAAGTGCTGTTGCTTTTTTGACATTGGGTAAGAACGATTTTCCATTAGGTCCCAACTGCCGTCTGAGCTTTCCATATTTAAATGTTCTTATAGAACGCGATGTTTCATAGTTTGTGCCATATAATACTGAAGCGTCAATAAAACTGGAGGCTCCAAAAATCTAAAATAAATTTGAAAACGAAAATCAACAAATTATTGATAAATTTTTTTTAGTCTATTTGTTTTATTATTATTAGGTAACTGATGAAAATGAGAATTATATTCAAATCGAATGTACCTACGTGTAAAGAGTGCAAACTCTTACTTGTCTGACCGGTTTAATGTCACAACCCTTATCCGATGTGTCAAGTGATCTGGGTATGGATAAGCATCGGTACTTTGATCCTGGTTCGTCGTGTGGGATTCTAATCTGAAGACATTCTTTCGGTAGAATTTCGGGCGTTGAACCATCATCATTGCAACACTTCACTGGACCATAAGGCCCTTTTATATAATGATATCGTTTAGATTTGATAAGTAAGTAATGGATTTGGAATTATTATATGAATTACGATTAATCATCGATTTTGTATTTAGTATTGATATATTCAATCGTACACGAGTATAATACAAACATAATTTAAACAGATAATGTGAACAAAGTTTGTAATACTATTATTTTTATGTTTAAATCACACACAATATGGGTAAATAATATTGATTAGGTATTAACTGTTTTGATGAATCACATATTTTATTTATACCTACGAAATAGTCGAAACCACGTCAATAGCAAACAATACACACGTATTATTAATTACCTAATGATTATATTTTAGGTGTTGGTTCCATATTTGTTAGTTAACTAATGATTGGAATACAAATCTTACTATGAAGTTTTATATTTTAACTTATTGTGCATCAAATTTAAATCTGACACAAATTATGTTTTCGTAAGACAGTAGTATTTACACATTAATTACGTATATTATCAAATAACTACCTAGTGTAACATATAACTTATTAATTAAAATATTATGATAATATTAGATTGTTTTAAGCTGTTATAACTTAGCATTCAGCAATCGACATTTTAAAAATATCTATTGGTTTTGTCGAGTCACTGTGTTGGCTATGACCATCACCATTTCGAGCAATATTATTATTTCAAATAGATAAAGGTAAAAACGGTTTTCGTAAATAACTTCACATTCTACCATGATAAAAAATGTATTTTTTTTTTAGAAATTATCACCTTTTTCTTTGATTAATGTGCTTGCCGTATCGTGTGTAATGATTTGAGCATATTGCATGACAAATAAATTATATTTCGGTGAAGTTTTGTCAATGTCTTTAAATATGGTTTTACGTATTTTTCGGACTTCCGGCAATTCGTGACCAGTTACCGACTTCCTTGGTTGAGAGTAACCTGAGAAAAATATGATTTCATAATAATTTAATGGCATTTAAATATAAAATATTTTGGAATATTCAATAAAATATATACCATCTGAATAATTAGCGTGAATAATTCGAGTGTTTGCTGTGTTAGTTTGTCCCCAAGTTGGGTATAGTAAATTATTACAACTGCCGTCTATTGTTCTGTACATATTAAAAAAATCACACTGTGGCCTAGGAAAACATTGATCTGCGAGACTGATTTCTTGTGGGTGCAAAAATCCAATGGACTTTGAAGGATCCATTAAAGACCTAAAATAATATACCTTTATTATACGAATAAATTATGTCAAAAATATAGTGGTATTTAATGATATAAATGTAAGTCAACAGGATCAATGTACTGCTAACTCAACATTAGACCACCGCTCCAACGCCACCTTAGACGTAGACGTCCTCACGAAATAATTGTTTAAATAACAACTTACCATTAAGCCACCATAATAGCTTTGTCATGTATAACTACGTCATTTTATACTTACGTCATAAATACATCAATTAAAAATACCAAAAAAAAAAATCAAAATTAAAACCTTCTGTAAACATCTGTAGTTGTTGATAGTCACATAGGCTAGGATTTAGGAATGTCTTATTAGTTAAGAAATGAAAAAAAAAACTATAATTAAACGAGCAATACAAATTTTCATTGCGTTATAACGGAATAAATATAAGGTTATAGCCTACGTAATAGTTATTATATTTTTATTTTTATTTACGGTATCTTAGAAGGATATGGATCTAATACTGGCTCATCGCTCATTGTGAAATATCGTGTCTCCTCACCTTGGATATTGTTGGTTTTTACAATGTCATTTCTGAAACGTTTTATCGGCATGCCGTAAGTATCTGCAGCGTGAGAAACGAATATTATTACAAAACTATAACCAATGCGTGTGATTAATATCAACAAATTTTTTATTAAACTATTTATTTACATGCTTTGGATTCGTCGCTTTCATTTTTAGAATTGTCACAGTCGCACGATAAGCTGACAAGTAATAAGACAAACAAAAATGTTATTCTCTCCATTGTTAAACTCCAATAAATAACGATACGGCTGTGTCGGATATTAGCTTTATACGTTTAGATTTCCCTAGTCGTACCTATTTAGCTATGTATCAGTTTGACTATTGTATAATATCTTTGTTATATAAAAATTATTTTGAATAAAATAAAATAAAAATGTTAGCAAGTACCTACCTAAACAATATCATTTTTTATTACATTTTAATTTAAATCTAAACTACACTGTCAGTGTAGTGTTTATTTATAATTACATTCAACATAATATATAAGTGCATAGCTATTATGATTGTCGAGACTAGTTTATTTGGTTATCATCAACAGTAATGTTAATACTATTTTTGAGCTTGTCTGTTTTTTTCTTTCATTTACGTTGTTAAATTACACGACCAAGCAAATGCCAGTTTAGGATAACTGAAGTAGGTAGGAACCATATAATATTATGCTATCTGAGTGACCAAAAAACTCGTTTAAAATTCACGTTTATAATTTGTCCTTCAGTATGATAAACTTATTTAAGTCATTCCGTACTAATTTTGTTTGTTTTTAAATTAGGTATATATTTAACTTTGAACATACATGTATTATATACCATTGTTATCAATACTATGTATTATTATTGTATGCCGATATTATTTTATCGTATTTATGTTACCTACGCTTATCTTATAATATAATATAGATATTAATATTAAAGCAATGCGAGAGCTGCAGTTCTCGCGGCGCCGTCGGTTACAAACTGAAAAAAAAAGAAAAGATATTAATGTTTAGAATGCCAGAATTAAACACTTTCTTCTATGCGATGATACACAACAATTTCAAAAAAATAAAATAAACTAATTTTCCTACTGCATGCGTTTGGCTAGTTGTAATAATTGGAATAAATTTAGTTGTGATAATTAATAATAATTAAGTGAATCTCCCATTAGGCCTAATTATATCCAGGCGAGGAACTTCATGTGCACGTCAGTCATGTAATTATAATTAGGAAAACAAAAATTGTATTTCAAATGGAACTTATAATAAATTATGTTAGAACAGCTAATTTAATTTTGAATTGTGCTTAGTAGTTTCATGGAATTCAATTACTGTAACTTAGCTACAGTATAATAATATATTGTGTGGGAATAGAAAATAATAATATTCATAATGGCGAAAAGTTTCAACTCGCTAAAATTAATATGTTGTAATAATTAAAATGGTTAGAATTTTTTCGTTTGAATATTCAATTTCGCAAAATTATAACTTAAAATTACTATTTAAAAAGTGAGTAATGATAAATTATGTCAAAAATCCCGTTTTTCCTTAATTTTTGTATTGTTTTTCCTAGCGCTTTAGAAAACTATTGGGATTTTTAAATTTTGACTTCCCCAATGTACCAAAAATATTCACTTTCCATCGAACAAGATACTGAAGTTGAAAATCGAAGCATTATTTCGATTATCTATCGTGTACACAGATACAAAAATAAAAAAAACACACACCATTGTAAAATCGTATTGATTCATCGTTTCACTCAGAATCTAGAAAAAAAAATTAAATAAATACAAATGGTGTATAATATAATAATATGTCGCGGGTTGAGAATGAAAAGGTTCTATGTCACAATATCCAATTGTTCAGCAGAGCGATTCTTAACTTTAATACCCAATATCTTTTTTTCAGGTTATCTTATGAGTATAACCAAAATTTTTATGAATAATAAATACAATTATTGTCAGATACATTGTTAATATTAAGTATTAGACATCCACACATTTTATAAAACCCAAAAAACTGGAAAAAAGTGTATAAGAATAAAAAAGTTCTGTGTATGGAACCTTTTCATTATTCCAGCTAAATTATATGATATACATAGAACTTTTTTCTTTTTTTGTGATTCCATACAATATTTTTACTTCTTATCAGAGTTACCGACACGTCATGCAACATCAATATTTATAATGAAATTTGTTTTTACATCATTTTAATGTTTAATTGAAAACAATTATTAAAATTTTGAGCGAATAAATAATTAAATTGCTTAATGTACCTACCTACCTAATTTTATTATTTTAATTATATTGCAGATTAAGACTACATTGTAATTTATAACCCCACTAATACTATAACTATAATAAGTAATATAACATTATCACATCATCGTTGAAACGTCTTAAAAAACATTAAAACAAAATTATAAATATAAATATTGGTGGCAGTTGAAATTTATTACATTCTAAATAGTTTTTTAATTTAATTTTTAATAATAAGATAATAATATTATTAAGTCTATATTATAATTTATACCTACTTTTACAAAAATATTGTACGGTATCATTGTAATTATTGTTTTTATTGTATCATCGACATGTATTATTGATAATACCTTTTTATACTATCCAACATTGAATAACATGACGATAGAACCTTCTCATACTTATGTAAACTTATCAGAATAAAAAAGTTCTATCAAACTACAACTATAATCACGATTTAGTAATTTTTCTTGACATAGAACGTTTTCATTTTCTGTATCTCACTACACAATATGTATGCAAAGCTGGGCAGTAACTAGTTAAAAAGTTAAAAGTTACTTTTTTGATAACTTTTAACTTAACTAATCAAAAAAAAATAGAATGTAGAAAATAACTTAGTTAGTAACTAAGTTATTTCTTTTTATAAATAATTGTAACTTAACTTAGTTATTTTGTTAAAATTAAAGTTATTTACAAACATTTTTCTATTACGATTTATGAACTGTATATTATTTGCATTGATATTTCTGAGAACCGCCAGGACGGAAGTATATCTACCGACGATTGTAGGTATGTATATTATTATATTTATTTCAATTTACTATAATATACCATAATATAGACATATAGTAATTACTAATTAGTAGTATTATAGTAAATAGTGATTATTATTACTTATTTATTACTTATTTGAAATATAACTAGGAAGTTTTTATTTTCTATGAAATGACAACAGTTAAGATGTATTTTAAATTGTTACTAGTGTACTGTGTAGTGTGTACATTGATGGGTAATAATACAATTTCCAGAACGGACCTAATTAGTAATTTCTGATACGGTGATACTAATGCCGCGTTTTCTACAAACTATACTCTACATTCCTATAATATTATATTGGTATATAAATAAAATAATATATAAGAATTAATTGTTGTCAATTTATAAGTCTCTATATTATAATATCAGCTTATGTAGTAGTGTGTCAACTGGTGTGAGTGTGTGACTTGAGCGTTCCAAGTTCTAACAGTGAATTTAGTCATTTGTCAATGTAATTATTTGAGCGTTTGTTTAACTTTATACCAAAACTAGTTATTTTCCTACGATAAGATAAAAAAACGTTTATGAGTAAGTTAAAGGTATTTAAAAAAAAAAGTAACTTAACTTTTAACTTAACTTAGTTATTATTTTCATGAAAATTTGTAACTTAACTTAGTTACTCAAATTCAGTAACTTTTTAAAACTAACTTTTACTTAGCTTGTTATTTTTTATTTTAAGATAACTTAACTTTAACTAGTTGAAAAAATTGGTCAACTTGCCCAGCTTTGTACGTATGTAGAAACACCGTTTTTGAATAAAAATATGCACGATTGAAAATTAAACAAATGTATGCAAAAAAACGATTTTTTAAAAAAATGGACATAGAACCTTTTCATTCTCAGCCAGCGATGTATTTTCAATATTTTAAAATGATGTAAATCCAACTCTTAAAGAATCTTATATAAGATTTTCACCGAGGGTAAATTTTGTAACCAACACGTATAGAGAAAAAACTAAAAATATAATTGAAATTCCTATAAATAATTTAAATTTAGTCCAAATATTTCGAAAATGTAATTGTGTTTAGAAAATCATAATTCGTTTAAATAATAATAATGCAATGTTCCATGTTTCTACAACTGATATATTTTCAATAATGACAAATTAATAAACACTGTTTGAAGACAAATTGTTATAGAGTCTGATTATCCAATGTTGTTAAAATTATTATTTTGTAAGATATAATAGCTATTAGGTACTCATTAAAAGTATATGGATTTAGGTTTTTTTTTTGATTTTCAGTAAGTTTTTAAACAAAAATTGTATTATAATAAATAAAAAAAAAACATAATAATATTATGTTTTATAACACAAAGCAGACAAAATAGTTTTAAAACTATATCATTTCGTTAAATGGTAAAATAATTAATATTTGATGAATATTTCAGGTACCTACCAATCAATGGTTATTCATTTTGAATTACTAGAAAAATAAAAATCGATTTCGTAAAAAAATTGGTTTGAGTAAATAGTTCAATTTTAAATTGTTAAATGTTGTATTCTATCAGGGTGCTCATAACATTTTAAAAAGCATAATTTTTTAGCGATTTATCAGTATAATGACATACCCACGTTTTGAAAAGTCACGTCTATTCCGTTGAAATGCGTTTTATCTTTTTTTTAGAAATAATTATAGTTTATATTGCATATTTTTTATGCATTATTTGTTTATAATATCTTAACTAAATTCTTTTGACGCGTTAGAAAATAATTAGGATGATAAATTAGTGACATGTGCGTTTTGACTTAAATCGCCAATAATTAATTCATGAATTACTTATAGGAAAGCGTTTGGTTGTTACTTATCGTACCTCGAGTTAAATTGATAATGATAATACATTTACATTAATAAAGAAGATCCTGGATAAAAAGCACGAAGTCCCCCAAGTCTTGTCACCTGTTGCTTATATTATAGGCGAATAATTGTATAATGTTATACTCATAATATATACTAATAGACTGATTAAATAGGACCGTGCAGGTAATTATATTATACTGCTAATTGGCGTAATTGCAGTGCAAAATTTAATTTCGGACCCTATAACTATAGGGGGTACATAATAAAATAAAGTGCTGCTAGACATTTTTTTTGTTGATAAAATTAAAAGGTATGATAAATGATTATTATTTTGTATAACTATTGTATAAATTGATAATAATAATATATAAGGATTTGTGGTATCACCCGTATTAGACAATACGCGGTAAACCAACTATCGCCTTACCCTCGTATTCTCTAGTTAATGACACTCTCTAAAGTTAATTAGAATGGCACTGTTAACTCGTTGAGGTACGATGGTAGGCGCTTGTCAATTCTTAGTTCGTTCCTATCTAGTTGAAATGACTCAAATATTGCATATACCTTGGCACTATTCAGTTTAATAAAACTTCATTGACACATAGTACGTATATCCCGGCGCTGTTCATATAAAAGGTAAGAACGTAAGAACGACTAAAAGACTTGAAAAAGACCTTTCTGCTGTTGCCACCGTTACTGGCAATGTCAAATAAATTATACATGCTCCTAATATACCAGAGTAACTCGTAGCAAAGTCGTTTTCGAGAATAAATGAGGCTAGTGCTTGGATACTATTCAAATTTTTATTTTTATAATTTCTTTGATTCATAGCAGTTGACTCGTTAAATCAGAACTTATATCAGATAAATAATTTCATCTGGTCCTAAAAGTGTTTGGGGTTTCAAAAAAATTAAAATGCTACAAACGTTATGTAAGCGATCTTTAAGTTGACATATTATTGTGTCAACAATTGGTAAAAATACTTTTATTATATAATAAATTAAACAACAAATGGAAATATCAAATTATAAACAAAAAAAGTATGCTAAGACTATACTTAAATCACTAAGTAATAAATATCAACATAATTATAAATGATTCTACCTATTAAATATGATGTGCTTATCCTCATAGTTGTTTGTATAGTTTACATTTTAATAATTTTGAAAAGTTTAATTTAGGTCCTACCTGGTTTATTAAATATGTCTGTCTCGGTATCATCACATTTCCCAGACGATTCCACATCAGTATTTTCATTTGTTTTAATAATTACATTTTTAGCACACTCGTCAACTAAATAATTTTTAAAAAATATCACTTATTCACATCATATTATTTACAGTTGTGTGCAGAATGCCAGAATGTAATTTTATAACTAAGTAAATGTGTAAATAGTAAACTAAATTTTTAGTAAACGACTTTCGTTTTAAGAAAATCTTAACTTCAGAAATTTTAACAACCACCCAGTATTTAATAATATATTATGTATATTTACCACTTACCAGCATTATCCAAATTGTTTTTTACTACAAACATATTTAATGGACCTCTCAACTTCTTTATTTCTTGATCTTTTTTATTCTCATTTTCATTTTTGCTGAACCGCTGAGATATTTTGACATTGTAAATATTATTAAAATAACTTATAAGTCAAGTATTAAAGTATTAACACCAATGATTAATAAAAGTATTTATTTATTAGCAATGCAAACTATTCAATGAAAAGTGAAAATTAAAAGTACCTATAGTAGTAACTCCGTGATTATAAATGCGAAATAATTTAAAATACATAGACGCATAAGCCATAAAGGTTAGTTAGGAAGATAATTGGTGAACTATTATTTTGTATGTAGGTACCTAAATGTAAACAAAAGAGATATATTTTTATTCTATTTTTATTTTGCACTTTTGTGGTGCTTACTTTGGTTTATAAGATAAACTGAGTATTCAGTGTTGCCAACGCTAAGATGATCGATGATTTTTTCATCATTAATCTTTTATCACAGAATAAATCTATGAAATTAAATTGATTTGCCGCCAAAGACCTTATACTTATACCACAGACTTTTCATAAAGTTTGTGCCTAAATTATTATTTAAGCAAAATGTCTATGTTTACCGCATTATTACTAATCGATTATGAACTCCTTAATATTAATTGTTTAAAATATTTCAATTCAAAATACATTTTTACAAAATCAAAAACCAGGAAAAATAATAATAGGATCCTAACCATTATGGACCCCTTTTGAAAAAAAAAATTGGGCCCTTTGGCAGGGCTTTTCCCTGCTTGCCCTGGTGGTAGTCGTGGCACTGGCTGATTGAAATAAATATATAATATACCTAGCCATAAACACACAATAATATTATAATATTATTCATTCAAAAATTAAGATTACTGTAATTATAATTTTACTCATTATGACGAATAAGCTTATTCAATTGGAATAACATTATATTGACATAATATTATTATGACGTTGTTTTTTTCAAATTCTATAAATGAAAAGGTAAATTATTATTTATCTATATCATAATATTATGTAAGTATGTTAATTGTAAAAAAAAATGTATTTTTCAATTTAAGTTGTTATGTCTATACTCTATGTGTATGGTATTGTGCACATGTTTCAGGCTTGAAACTAATTCTCCATACTATATAAAGCGTGAATACGTCTGGCGCTTCTCTGGTTCTTTTCCGTACTAGACTTAAGAGACGGCCAGTGAAAAAATTCGATAGGCGGTCTCCCAGGCCTCTGCTTTGTAATATTATATATCAGAAAAAAAAGGTATATTTACGAAGAACTTTGTATTTATATTTAAGGATAAAAATGTATATATTTTATTGATTAGTTTATTTATTAATCTATTAATATAAATAATTTAGTTTATGTATGAAGATATCAATCTTTACCCCCTTTGAGGACTTCCTGCGTCCTCGCTCGGACCTTATTCGCGTTCCCCGTTAAATTCACAGGCCACGCGCGGCCGTACTTTCTTACCGACGGCCCGTGTTTATAGATAATTTTTTAGAAAAGTCGAGTTTTACGTCCACTTTACGTCGCGTAGGTATTACTATATACGGGAATAAACTGAGGTGACTGCCCTGCTAGACACCTAAAAAACACGGCGGCTATATGATTTGCATGGACGCCCGAATATTTTTAAATTTTTTTCACGTAATGTCGCGTTTTCGGCGGCGGTAAAGAACGTTTTCCGCGATCCGACGCAGTTGGATTGCATACCTGATGCCGTGATCCGGCCGTCCCATATTGTCCGCTATCCGACGGAGTCGTATTGCCTACCGGGATAACTGAGGTGACTGACCTGCTAGACACCAAAAAAATTGCGGCAGCTATATGATTTTTTTACGGAATTTAGAATTTCCGGTGGCATAACCCGGGCTATTACGTCGAACCGCGGTGGTCCTAACCTTATCACAGTTCCTTGTCACCAGACTTCCTTATCACACACCAACCGGTTCGAGACCGACAAAAAACTAAATTGCATACATTTTTTTTATTGTTATAATTTTAAAATTATTTTTTGTCACGCCTGCACCGAAAGTTTGGTTTTCGACCACGGTTGAAGCGTTTGAAAGCGTCCTTTTTCCGTCCAGCGGGCGGTAAAGTGGAAATCCCCAAAGTGCCGGGTGGAAAAGAGGAAATCCCCAAAAGTGCCGGGCGGAAAAGAGGAAATCCCCAAAAGTGCCGGGCGGAAAAGAAGAAATCCCCAAAACCAGAAACTAAAATGTATACCTACTATTAGTTATTACCTACCACGGTCCTTACAAAACATAAACTTTTGGTTACATCTTAAATGTATAGTATAACCTCCTTGCATGACGCATAAACATTTAAACATATTTAATTTGCACTGTTCCTAGATAAGTGCGTTGAACGATGCGTTAGTAAGTTTATTTCACGCAATTTGTATAATAATCTTATCAGTTACAATAATAAAATATACAAAGTGAAAATTGTAATTTTGAAATAAAATAAAATGTTTTCCATGAAATTGTTTTTGTAGAATAGTCTATAATTGTTGCATAGATCCCTGCATAACCTTTTCCATGAACGCAGGGGCGTGACAAAAAATAGTATGTGTGGCTCACTTCCCGCCCTTGCCACACAATATAATATATTAATTTAAACTTTAAACATAACCGAAAAGTTAAAACAATAAAATAATACCATTGACCAAAGTATAAATTGTGATAGTGTGACACGATATAAAAATGACGTAAATCTCAGACTATATTATTCTTGATTAAAATATCGTAAATAGTACTAAATACTAAATATTAAAATATACTAAAATATAGACTAAGACTCTATTCCACCAACTATTTCGTAATAGGAATCAGCGCGCGACGACGACGACGACGTTTATGACGGTATTTATAATATATATATATATAATATATGATATTCACAACAGATAAGCAATACTTGACGGCAATTAATTGAGGAAAAAAATTTAAAAATAGCTCGAAAATTAAATTCAACTATAATATAATCATGAAATAATTCAAGTATTAAATACCACGAAAAAACCGTTAATTATTTTGGTCGGAAATAGGTTTTGGTTATAAAACCGTGATTGAAAATAAGAGGTAACCGCTTTGATGTAAATGTTTAGATATTTTCTCGATTACCGATAACCAATAATCGCTTCCAGCAGTTCCAGCATTCCAAAACTAAAAGCGGTTATCGTTTATCGGTTAACTAAAATTTACAGTTTTTACAGGTTTTTGTTACAAACCGGTTACCGGTTTTAAGCCCTGTTTAAAACTAAACAATTATTCCTTTATAGATGTTTTAGTATATTATGTGCTTTTGTTATACTCGTCTATAACATGTTGTGTTATAAAAACAGTTTTTCGATTTCGTTTTGAATTAAAACCTGTGGATATTATAATTATATTACTACTTAATACACTAAAAAATAAATCACAATATAAATATTGTTAATATTATGGATTATAATTTAAAATCGGGGGACGGAGTGCCGAGTGGACTAAGGCGTCGGTTGCGACGTGCACCGTCAGCGGTTCGAATCTCGGTCACGGGCAGCACTTCTCTCCGTGCAGTCACGGTGTCTGGAGAGAGAGGCCACCATTTATATAGAAAATTCTGCTAAACTAAAACACACGTGTTTAAATAAACCTACAGTACCCATCACCACAGTTAAAAACCACCAAATGGCCTAAGATGCCACGGATTAATTAATAGCAATAATAAACAAAATTTTAATATATATATTTATAATAATAAATAAACAAATAAATAATAAACAATATTAAACAATAAATACGTTGACCAAGTTCATTAATAAATATATATTGCATTCAAAAACAAGTGGTTAAAATGTAAAGTAGAATTAAGCTCAGAAATAGCTGTAGTCAATACATAATATATATTATAGAGTACTTATAATATTTAATCGAAGAAAAAATAATGGAGGATATGTTATTGTACAAAAAAAGAGTTCTAAATAACAATTCACCATAAAACAAAATACCATATTGAATGAACTAATAATTTTAAGTACTTATTGTTATAAGCTTTTCTGTCGACAATAAAGGCTAAAAACAATATTTTGGTTTCAGAATGGTCTGAGAGTGGTATTACTTTTATATAACGATTTGGGAACAGTATACATTGTTATTGGAATATTGTTTCATTGGTATCAAAAACTTTTAACTATATACTAAGTTCATACTTCACCAAGTAAGGAACACAAATACGCGTAGTACTTAACATCGTCGAGTTTTTGAGTTTTCAGTATATCATATTTTGGAATATAAATTAAAATTAATTAATTAACTAATTAAAAAAATATTTTCAAACATAAAGACGTGTCTATAATATATCTGAAAATCAAAATTTAACTATTAACCCTCAAAAATGTGTCAACTGTTATCATCAAATTGTGACCGACTGCCTGGAGTGAGTTAAGTACCAACAACTGGCCTTTATCGATCTGTTCATCAGTGGCGTATAATCCGAGTATCACTTTCGGCTGAGCAATGACTTCCGATGTAAACATCGAAGTCATTTGAGTCAGCGCTTTGGTGTCCATCTGTAATATTGAAATATGAGCGAAAACAAAAAAAATTATATAAATCAAATTTTAACTGTATAGCATGAACCTTACAGAAAATCGTGTACCGCAAAACACTACAGCGTTGTCATCTGTACCAATTAATGTGTACGTTGGCCCACAGTCGATAATCTGATAAGACGTATTAAAATGTTATTTTGTTTTATTTTTAGAACATTAATAATTGATGGACGTCTTTAAAAAAAAAATCGATTCAAATATATAGTGATTAAGTACTTGTGCTTTGCTGTAACCGGGCAACTGGAGTAGATTAGGTTTGTTTTGAGACACACGCAATTTCCCTCGTTGGGAGTAAATGTTACTTCCCCAAATGACAACGTGACCCTGCGCTGTTATAGCGGCGCTGTGACACTCGCCAAAACACACATAAGTCACCCGTAATCCATCTAAGAACTTTACTTTGGTAAATAAACTTTCAAATGGCACTTCTTTAAACTGAAAATTAAATTTAACACACTGATAACACGATGTATTTTTTTTTTATAGATATTTGAGTGATATATATATATATATCAGTAAACCGTAAATTGTATATTATAATATTTTAGACATTAACTAAAAATGTCTACATTAAGTTTATTTCTTAACCACTATAATACCAAATTAAATTACGTGTTACCCTTTATGTTCATACTGTCGATGTATGTGTGCTAGTCAATGGGGACAATAATCACCATATTTATTGTCAAACGTCCATAAAAGGCAAAACAAATTGAAAAAAAAATGATTCATATTACATAACAAGTAAAATATTATAATTACTTTGAGTTTAAACAAAGACGATCGGTTCAGACCAAGTTTGTTGCATTTATTCAGTCCACAAGCGTATACGTTTTGACAGTCCGTTATTATAGCCGTACACTCGGGACCGCATTTGATTGATCCGATTTTCTCGTCGAGATGCCAATTGACCAAAATCGGAAAACAGCTGAATTAATAGAAATATTAACGGATGGCGTTCGGGACGGAGGAAACTTCGTACTTACCAGTCTTGTAAATTTCCCAGACCCAGTTGCCCGTGATTTCCACGACCCCAAGTGTACAGCTGACCTTCATTCGTTAACGCTGCGAGGTGATAGTTGCCACAAGAAATTTTCACCACGTCTACTTTTAGTAAAAAGTCTATCGGACAGTACGAATTTTGATTGGTTTAATAATTTATCGATCCTAATTTTTTTTTTTTTATTATGAAATTATTGTAAAAATTTATACTATTTAACGCAATATCTACCAACCTATAAGTTTTGGTCTGGAAACGCTATTCCAATCGCCGTGGCCGAGAGCACCATATTTACCGTCACCGGTGGTCATCACGAGACCTGTGCTGCTAACGAAAACACTAAAGTTGTGCCCTGCTCCGACTCTATTGAAATTAAACACAATTTAATAAAATACAACCATAGATAATTAATATTGTTTGGTTTTTTTTTTAATTTTCATTTGTTATATCAACTAACTGGGTAATGTGTTTGTCCAATAACGAGACGACGCATTGCGGGTCGTTTTTCCACGGAGTTTCTTCACCGTGACCCAACTGTCCGTGCTTGTCTTCACCCCAAGTGAAAATTGAGTAATCTGCGAACAGAAATCTTGTAGGTACTAATCACATAATAATATCGTGTACGAGTATATAATATTATTTTTTTTTTAATTATGTATAAAAACAATGATTATAATGCAATTATAAAATAAATGTGTTATGATTTACCACTTGTAAGAGCGACGAAATGTGTCTGACTCACTGCAAGTTGTACAATTTGGACCCTGAATGGTAATTGAACTGGCGTCAAATTTGTCGGTGATGAAAATTGATATACTACCGATCTGTTTTACAATAAAAGATTTTTTTAAGGAAAAACCTCTAAGTATACAGTAAAACCTATTTATAACGTACCCCCTGTAATACAGATATCACCTTACAACGGAGAAAAACAACAGTTCCACGTACCTATATATCCCGAATATATATTTTAGTCTCCCTATGACGGAAACTCCTTTATAAATGAAAAATCAGTTGGTACAGAGCGATTACGTTATAAGGAGGTTGTATTATAAGTACAATGTATATTATTACGTGTATTACAGGTGCCTAAAAATAAAAACAATAAATACTCTATAGTAAACACTAACCTGTTTAGTAAATCGTCGTTACTCGATTCGAGTTCACCGCTTTCTTGGACCCAATTAGAATCGGTTATAAAATCGATGAAATCGGGCACTGTTTCGACTAAATAATTGGCATCCGGTCTTCGGAGTGGATCTTTTTGCAGAAGATCGTTCACTAGTTTTTTTAAATTTAACGAATAACACAATGGTATTGGTGCAAAATGTTCCTAAAAAAATGTAAAAAAAAATTATTGTTCTGCAAGAATAATATTTTGCAATTAGTGTACCTACTTTTGTTATAAAATGAATTAGTGCTGGTAGATTGGAAGCATCAAAAGTACGCTGAAGACTCGCCATCTCGTACAATATACAACCCAATGCCCATATATCTGATTTCTGATCATATTGTTTACCCTCGCACTATATAAATAAATAAAATGTAATATATTTAAATGGGAAATTTTTTTTGAAACTATATACTTACCATTTCTGGACTTATGTAATATGGTGTTCCAACCACTGTTAACGCTTGTAACTTCGTGGTCATTATTTTTGAAATACCGAAATCTCCTAATTTTATTTGACGTTTTTTTGTCAGAAAAACATTTGTTGTCTTTAAGTCTCTGAAAAATAAAAACATTATTTTGCACACAAATGTAATTAATATAAATAATATTTTTACTTTTTTAAATTTATTAAATATCCATCAAATACACATATAATTAATCTTAACAATCTTTCAATAGCAGTCGGTTTTCATTTTTAAAATATACTTAATACTGATGGAATGCAATTGTCACCTGTGTAAAATATTCCGTTGATGAATGCATTGAATCGCTTCAGACATTTGCAAGAACATTTCTAAAATTTGTCTTTCGGGTAATAAATTGTTATTACGACCAATCAAATACTCTGCTAGAGTACCACCATCTGCATATTCCATTTCAATCATGAGAACACCGTCCATTTCAAAACTCCCATAGTAACTATTGTCATCGAAAAACAAAAAAAATGCAATAAAAACTTCAAATTAATTAACGATTATCGCGATTTTTGAAATAATATGACGTATAACCTTATTATATACGGATGGCTGAGTAACGATAAGACTTTAGCTTCGTTTAAAGCAAGCTGTCTCTCTTGTGCAGTCATATCTAACATGTTGATCTGTTTGATCACCACTAAATTATTTTTATTCGTGTTTCGGTACAAAGTTGCCACCCCAAATGCTCCTAGGAATTAACGTATCAAATACAATTAATATTATCATCGATGGTCTAATACATTTTTTATTAGCTAACGCGTTTACGCATATAACAGTATTATGACATGGTCAAATGTTTTCTGGCTCACCTTTCCCAACAGTTCGAATTCGCTGATACCCGTCTAAAGCTGTCTTGGTAGGTCGTACATCGGCTGAATTAAAATATAATTCACCATTATATTCTTCTCCCATTAGATCGGGCCATATGCCTACGTCGCACTGAAACGTTTCCGTATAGAATACGTTGCATAAACAAAGATGGGTGCAAAAGAAAAACGAAATTGAAAAATACCTGTGTCAAATGCCGCAGGGCTAAGCACAGTTGGTATCTTACACAACTCGAAGCCAAACGGCTGTTGAAAAAGTCCAGTCTCGATGATCCACGATGACAATAATCTGACAATGACTTCAGAAAATAATTTATACCTGGATCGTCAATTAAACTGTCACCATTCAGAACCTATGATTTATTATTGAATCGTATACAGACTCTGTGTCATTATTAATTATTAATGTATCTTAAGCATTTGATTTCATAAATAACAGCATATTAATATTGCAATATTGAACACCTCATTAACTTTCTGCGTTGTGGATTAGTTAGTTTATTGTTTCAATATTATTGTTAATTATACAGTTTTGATTTATTCAATAATCAAGGAAGGGCAAATAAGTGGTTTGCGTGCAAAAGCGACGAAACACGAGAAATTGTCAATAGCACCGGAATATGTCCATGGCTACGTACGAGTTGATTCCCGGGTACCTGTTACCTGCACTGATACCGTCAAGTTGATTCCCTGGTCATAGAGGTACGTACGAGTTGAGTCCCTGCTCATTAGTCATTATATTATATTATTTTCAATATTTAGTCAAATATTCAGCCTATTTGCCTAATTCAAGAAACATCACGAGGAGGTTGACTGACAAGTTTCTCAAAAATGTTGTTCTTTTTAGTTTTTTCATATTTTGAAAATCATTCAATTCTTTGTAAAAAAATTACTAGTAAAAAAATCAAAAAAAAAATTTAGCAAGTATAAAAATATTATTAAAAAATTTAGTATTTAGGTAAAAAATTCTTATTAAAAAAATTTAGTTATTTGGTAAAAATTTATAACACATTGTTTTTAAAAATTGGTATCTGGTAATGAGATTACAAGTATACCGTGACATATAATGACCCGGGAATCAGTATATACGAGTTGATTCCCTAACCTAACCCTTGATGACCCGGGAATTAACTAATACATAAAGTAGGTCTCGGGAATCAACTCACCTACTGCGATGTCCATAATATCGGTTTGATTTGATTTTTAGGTAACACATCGACAGAAATTAAAACGAAATTTGTGAATAATATGCGGAAACGTTTCGAAGAATTGGAATTTTAACGAATGTTGCAAAACGGAGAAACAGAATTTGGTATTCATAACTTAGTATTAGAAGTATGGAATAATATTTAAGATATATTTTATTCTGTCAAAAACATTGCGATTCAGTTGATAAAAATGTTCTCTTCAACTTTGCTTGCGAAAGTCTCTTTTTATCATATGCGCTCAAAGCAGGCACTCAAACTGAACCTAAAAGAACCGATTGAATTTAAAAATCCCGTTTCGTTTCCGGTACTTTATTTATTAAAATAAAGGTATCGGTTCCGGTTTTGGTTCTTAATATTTTAAAGGTTCCGGCTCTTTTATGTACCAGTCCCTGGATAAAAGATTCAAAGAAGTGAAGATTAACCGAGGAAGATTCGGAAATATTTATTACCATACACAATCAACAACATATCTGCAGCCAGACACAAAAAATATACCAAAGTAAGTAATATATAAAGGAAAAGGTTTCTAACAAACAATAAAAGTTTGTTTTTTTATAGTATTACTTTCTACATGACTATCATTAATTTAAGATTTATATTTTGAAATAAATTGTCTGTGTTAATAACCAATAATAATATTAATGTTAATAAATTTATCTTGAATAATAATTATAAATTTATAAAAATATCTACTGGCACGATTGAATATTTTTTTTTTAATTTTATAATAAATTGGCACATTGGACAAATCGTATCCGTTATATAGCCATATAGAGTTAAAAATATTTTACAAACTAATATGTTTTTAATTATGTAATATTAGTAGCGTAATAATGCAGATTGCATACTTTTTCGTTTGTAGAACAAATATAAAATTGTGTTTCGTCCGAATGCACAAGAATAGCAATACTTTTCACTTTTCGATGTTGCATTTTGTCATCTACTTTTGCTGTGAAAATAAAAAAAATATCTCAAATAGGTACTTAACGGTTTATAATCTATCAATAACGGCACAGTTATTAATTGTTTTCGACAATAGATAAGTACGTTAAATTCGAAAAACATGTTTTGGAAGCAATATCAACACATCGAAAGTGTAGTTTATTATTATATTTTGATCGGTGCATAATATAACAATAATAATATGTACGTACAGATAATGTCGTCCAGCGATGACGTATCGTAGTTATACCTCACAACAAACACACCGGGCAAGGTATTTTTCACCGCCGTCGTGAATTCCGGTGCTCGGTTGGAGACTATCAATAAGCGATTGGATTTAACACCGTAATATAGATTATAGTCCATAGTCGCGAAAATTTTTAAATATTCTATAATATTTTGTTCAGGAAGGACTTTAGGAGGTACACGCGTTAAGGTAAAACTGTTATTAGAGAAAAAAATGATTCCGACTGACTGAACGGTGTTTTTGAACTCGTGCGGTTTATATGTATATCGTATATACGATCTCATTGTATGTTGCCGTAAGCGTTACTAAGGTAACTGATTGAAAAAAAAAAATTATAACACGCACGACCCTTGCCGGGGCTTAAAACCTTTTTGAATGGTGTCCTAAATTAAAATACGATAAAATAAACAATAATAAAAAAAAACGGACAGGTCATCGCGCGCGGTTATCGTAGAATATCGATTGGGTTTAGGTTAGTCGTGTCACCGATTCCGGCTAAACTGTGTACATAGGTACCTATTTCCGACATGGGCGTGATAGAGTAGGTAGTCGATAAAAATAATGCTGAGAAACCATTATTATTATCTCAACCGACGGAATTCGATTTAGGTATTCGTGATTGGGGGTGAGTGATGGGTTTCGACGTTCAGCTACAAGACACGCTGGACATTATTTTTAAAATTTAAACTAATAAACAAATGGCCAAATATTCCAAAATAATATTGAGTCGATATTAAAATAGTAAAATGATTGCTCAGATTAGTCAAATTTGTCTGTGGCATTTAAAATTTAAGATGCAAATTTATGTAATTCCAGCGTAATTTTCATTACATTTCTGATTGAAATATTATGATTTATAATAAATAATAATTGTTGTAGATTTTTTTTATCTTGTTCATACCTATACGTAGGGATGTGTCATTAACGACATTCCTAGAGAAAAGTATACGAGAAATAACATGGCTGTATGTAGGTATCTACTAGAGAGACTGTATTTTATTTAAAATCAAATATTTGCACAAACGATTGATTTATTTTAAATGTATTACTTGAATATTAGAGTTGTAAACTGTAATTTTTGGAATCACCAAAAGTTAATAATTTGTGCAAAATGTACTTGCTATTCGAATTGACTGGTAGATAAATTGCTTCAACACAAATTTTGAAATTATTTTTAAAAAACGTATCATATGTAATTAAACATTAAATTTGAATATATTATGTTAATTTTTATGTAAAATTATTATTATTTATTTATGTTTATATTAATTAGGAACTGAATTTATTAGAATTTTTAGGAATAAACTTGATTATTAATTATTATACTGTATTATAATATATGCATTTATATTCGGTGTCAATATTGTCCTATCCGCGGATGTCAATTGTTCTATTATTGGGTGTCATGTGTCTCGGGTGTCAAATGTCCTAGATTCAATTAAATTATGTTTTGAAACAATTGAACAATATTATATAAAAAAATTGTAAATTTCCCTGAAAGTGTCCAGGCTGATGAATATTCCAGGAAACGTTCACATCATTACTATATTAGCTGCGTACTATTGAAAGGGTTAATTAAAAAACGGTGTTTGAAATAAAATACATTTTTTAATACGTAGTTTTACATGGACAGACAAATATTTCATTTGTCAGGCATTTAAGTCTATCACATCTATGTAAAGTATTTGCAACTCACTAATAATGTTTACAACTGTTGTATACTTAATAGTATATATTATATATATTTTTTTTTTTATTGATCATGAAGTCCGGCTACTATCATAGCTGTTTGTTTTTATTTGTAGGGGAGGAACTGTTGATTAGTAAACACGTGTGTTTTGGTTTGACAGATTTTTTAGGGGGCACCCGTAGGTATCTGCCATGCCCGGGTGGGGGATGGCAGCACTTCTCTCCGGACACCGTGACTTGCCCGAAGAAAAATGCCGCCCGCGGTCGGATTCGAACCGGCGCCGGTGTGCGTCGTAACCAACGCCTTAATCCGCTTGGCCACTCCATCCCCCTTATATTATATAGTAAGTGCTAAGAAGACGTAATTTTAAACGGTTCAATATGAGAGTATATATTATTTTTTAAGTATTAAAATATTGTATCTTCGTCGACAATAAAATAATGAATAACAAAAAATGCATTTGTTTAAAATAAAAATTATACGATGATGAATAACATTTAATTGTAAAAAAAAAACATATAATTTAAATTGACAAATATAATAATAATATTATATCAAATTGCTTACGCTCTCTTGTGTTAAGAATAGGAACTTATTATATACTAAAAAGGATACAGATAGCGTACATTATAATGTATAGTATTATGTCCTTACCTAAAATAGTATTTTTCGGCCATAGTTTATTTAAGATTCTGAGTGATGATAATAATATGAAAGTGTATTGTTTCTAAAACGATGGTTTTATTATGAATATTATCTAAATTTTTTGTAAACCCTTCTCCGGAACATTGAATGCTCAAAAAGTGTTATGACACACTTGTATGGATAGGAAATCGAGACTAGATGGAACCTAAAGCAGATCATTTTTCTTAATAGTAAGGAAAAGCCATCCGACCCAAATTTCTGTTTTCCTGCAGTGGGAAATTTTTATTCATATTATTATGGTATACTATTAAGATAACCGAAATATTATCATAAGGCTAAAATAAACTGGGAATAATCGGTATAAGAACGTCTAACAACTAAGGTAAGTAGGTATCTACATTAAAATGTTGAAGTGGACCAAAAAGTAAGTACATAAAAATAACATAATACCTCGATTTTTACGATTTTATGGTTTGGATATTTTTTAAATTAGTTATTCAATAAAATTATTCACGCCAATTTAATATAATTCGTATGGATATAGGTAGGTACTGTTGAGTGTTGGCTTGTTAGAGATACAGATTTGCGTATGTCGAGTATAGTTGGTTCGGCCGTTAAAATGTTACTCATCCAAATAAAACAAAACTATATCCAATTAATGAATGACTGCATTACTGAGTCATTTTAAAATGTGTCCTACCCACCTTATATGTTTGATGAAAAATGATTGATACTTTTTTAATTTAAATACTACGATTTAACTATTAAAATATGTCAAACACACGACCGTGGGATTTATTTATGATGTCTGAGGTGTTGTAAGTTCCTGTGTGTAGCATTTTTTTTTTGTTTGGAATTTAAAAAAAGCGCTGTCCAAAGATACAGTCGTTTGTATACAAGTAAAATAGATGAAAACAATTGAATATAGATTTTAAAATGTTATAAAAAAAAATATTAATATCCACTGCAGGATACCACAATTGTATAACTTAATATTAATTATATACTGCTAGCATACACAGTTTTGGGTGAGACACTGGTTATCAAAGAGTGTTCGAATCCCGAGTGTTAGGCTATAGTTTTGAACTTATGTTTTTAAATAAATGAAAATGTATTAGCGATGTGAAATTGTCGAGTTATAGAAAGCAATTTATTAGAATATAATATTGTATCATTCTAATATTCTATAGTGTTATAAAAAAATCATTAATTTATACAATATTATTATTACATTATTATCCATAATACAATAACTTTATAAACATTATTCCATGGACGAGAGGATTCTTTTTCTTTCTCTCATCCTCTCTCTCTTTCTCACTCTCTCTTTCTTACCAATGACATTTTTCCTTAAGATTTTAAGAGAGACAGTTAAAAAACATTTTATATAAATTGCTTTGTCTTCTACAGGCAACACAGTATTTTCGCAGACTCACAGCAATTAAATTAAAAAGACTGCAGCCATTTTATGCGTCACTATGGCAGCGCTGATTTATTAATTATATCATTTACCTGTAATTCTATAATAAACAATAATTAACATTAAATAGGTACCTATACTAAGGTTATATAATATAATAATTGATAATTTATTATTACGCATTTATTTTTATAACAAAGTATACAATTTTAATCCAATAACTTAAAAGTAGCTACAAATATAAACTGATATCTGACCACAATATGTGTTCACAGGTGCGAAATTGTGCAATTTATGTAAAATATTCTGAAGAATAGCTAGATCTAGTATAGGTCTTATAATATTAATTATTTATAAAAATTACTGGCGCAGATTTGTTACTACTGTTTACTTTGGTATATAGCGTGTATTATATTATTAACGAAGTTTGATTCGTACTCCATAGTGGATTAATAGATAAAGTATTACGATGTTTTTTAAAAGTTTATTTGGGGGTTAAGACTTTTTTCTTTTTTTTGGTGGGTGGGGGGGGGGGAAGTCCTCTTGGAATAATTCTTTGAGTGATTGAAATATTAAATTTTGTTTTGTTTTGTACAAAATAAATTAATAAAGTAGTACTTTGATTACGTCTCATCAGTTTTTTTTTTTTTTTTTTGGGTAACCCGTGGCAACATAGGCCATTGGGTGTGGGGGAGGGCACTGTAGGTTTTTATATTGGGTAGGTTGGTACACGTGTGTGTTGTGTTTTGGCAGAATTTCTAATGGGGCACCCGTAGGTTTCTGCCGTGCCCCGGGTGGGGGGATGGCGGCACTTGTTCTCCGGACACCGTGACTTGCACGGAGAAAAATGCCGCCCGGTGGTCGAGGATCGAACTCGGACCGGCTGTGCCGAATCCGTCGCGTTAGACCGCTCGGCCACCTCGTCCCCCTCTCATCAGTTTTATAATATTGTTAAACGCAATTTGTAAAAAACTTGTACGATCGCCTCATGCCGGGATCGAAGTACCTATGCGTAATAACAACGAACGATTTATGTGTATATTTAATATAACACGACGCACATACAAAGATTTTTTTTTAATTTATTGATCTTTAAGCCCGGCGACTATAGCCATTAGCTGATTGTGGGGTTTTTATGATTGTAGGTTTTGTAACGGTAGGGTTTCTACACGTGTGTGTTGTGTTTGGCAGAATTTCTAATGGGGCACCCGTAGGTTTCTGCCATGCCCCGGGAGGGGGATGGCGGCACTTGTTCTCCGGACACCGTGACTTGCCCGAAGAAAAATGCCACCCGCGGCCGAAGTATCGAACCAGCGTCGGCTGTGTCACAGCTGACGCCTTAGTCCACTCGGCCACTCCGTCCCCCATCCAAAGACTGAGCATTGTAAAACGTCATTATTTATCCAGTCACTCAGATTAATATATTAATATATTTTGTGAGTAGACAGAGTTCACTATGATAATAGATTGACACACGACCACACGAGTTTCTGCAGGTAATACATAATGGTCGTGTTCAATAAGCATTAACCACCAGTAGGTCTCTCAAAATGTATAAATATACACTACTAAATGTCAATTTACTTTCGAAGATCGACTATGCTACTTCTTAATATGTCAAAATGTGACACACACACCAATCGAAATAAAATATAGTGGAAATAATTATTTTCGATATGAGTTCACAAGAGTAACGATTTTTCACTGTCTGTAGTCTAGAACTTAAAACTTAAGAGTATAGGTGTGTTATCGGACATTTTCATTGGAGTACTTTATATTTAGCAGTCTTGGATAGAAAACAAATTTAAAAATAAATTGATATGACCACCAACGTAAAATCGCGCTGTGTGTTGAGTTGGATCCTCTCTCATCTTTATTTTTCTCAATGTCATATAAATATTAAATATTTTTCTTACAAATCTTCTCGATGTCATGGTTTGTTCTTTATTTTGAAACTGTTCGTCCTATAAAATAATACAAAATATATACAACTTACATGCGGTAATATATTTTAACATTATGTAATTTATATACATAACTCATGAGCAAGCTTTTGATTTTTTTTAAAACCAATTATTCACAGTGATTAACATCAATTATATTATGAAATACATCATGATATTATGTGTACGAGTTTTCAATATATTTAGGTGCTAGATCAGCGGTTCTCAAACTTTTCATAGTCGCGTACCACTTACACAATTTAAAAATTTTTACGTACCACCTGACCATTTTTTTTTTTTTGCTTATTAATAATGTATACGTTTATGTTATATGTATGTATAGAATTTTATTTCATTAGGAATTACAAAATGAGATAATATAAAATATATAAATATATAATAAAAAATAAAGTATTTAATTGAGTATTTTAATGCACAGAAAGAAAAAAACTTAAAAATATAAAAAAAATTAAATATGTAAAATTATTATAATTATTATGGTTTACTTTTTATTTCAATGAGACGATTGGTGTTGTTTTGAACGGACGATGACGTCAATATCGGGCTCCAAATTGCTAACTTTAAGTCTTAAATTATTTTCTACGTTTAATCTACTTCTATATTTATTTTTTGTGTACAATAAGTGAGAAAATGTATTTTCGCACAGATACGTTGATACAAAAGGGATTAGAAACTGTAAAGCTTGTGTGGACAATGCCGAGTATTCTTGTTTCACGTCCAGCCAAAAATTAGTGATATTTTTGGTTTTGAAAGCGGTTTTTAGGGTAGAGTCACTGGTTAAGTCAATAAATAATTCTTTTGCCAAAATACCTTCTCGAATGTTTTTAATATAATCATCTTCGAAAGGGTTTATGATCCATTTCATTTCTGAGTTATCCTCTGGAAAATATTGTAAAATATTGGATTTTAGTAATTGCAGGTGTTCTGAAATGTCTGTAATTAAATTTTACAACGAATCCAAATTGTAATTAACTATCGTCATATTTGCGATTCACCTGTGTTGTCTGTTTTTTAGTATTTGCGCTTTCGCTTTCTAAAAATCTTTTCATTTTACTTAATTTTATATAAAAAAAAAGTACGAAAAAAGTACATAAGAATATAAAATTTTAATATAAAATACACTTGATGCAAACAACGCGTATGACACTCGTGAATAAACCGAAGGAACTCACGAAACTAAGGTAAAAACACATAATTATGAAATAAGAATACCCTTTGTCGGGCTTATCCGATAAAGTTTATCGATTTATATTATAAGAGAATATCGTTATCTTAATTGCTATGATTACAAACCACCTTCACACCATCAAATAAACATTAAATAAACCAAATAATATTTAATGTTAATAATAATTCGTATCAATTTTTTTTATAAAGGAAGATTTTCTTCGCGTACCACCTATGAGCTCTCCGCGTACCACAGGTTGAGAACCGCTGTGCTAGATGATAAATCAAAAAACCTTTGGCGTTTTTGAATAATATCTATTATTATTCATTAGTGGTATATCACGAACTTTGACACTATATTAATATAAAGGGACCAGACACCTATATGCCTGAACACACACCATAACCATGACTGAAGTTTTAAACACTGAACAGTTATATTAATGGTTATTGGCATAACATTACAGTTTACCGAATAATTATACAAAGATAGCCATTAGAGGTTGCTAATTTGCTTTATACAGATACATACTAATATTTTAATACTATAATAGTAATTTGTGTAATTATAACTTCAAACCGTAAAAATATTAAAATATAGTATACATATATTATTCTAACATTCCATTACTCAAAATCAGTTCAACATCTATACAATTTTCGTGGAAAATAAAACGTTCAAGTATAATTATTTTTATTATGATTAATTAAATTTTAAATATATTTTTCTTTTACAAGTACGTCTTATAATTTTACAATTTTACTTAGATAATTTAAAAACCATTAGTTTGTGTAATTTTCCACACCGTAATCATTGCTTAATGATCTTAATATGACGTTGACTCATGAATACGAAATTAAAAATACCTTCTAAATAATTTAACCAGGTGTAAACAATTAAGTTTATAAACATATATTATTATGATATGATATAATATATATATACGTTAGGTCTAACATTTACACTGGTGATACAAAGATATAAACACACAAATTAATGATAATTAAATGTAATAAAACATTTCATTTTATCCTTAAAATTTCATCGAAATAGTGACTAATGAGATTTTTTTCATCAAGGTAATTTAAACGTAAAATATTATATTGTATAATTAAAAATTACCATAGAAAATTAGCATTTGTTATAATAACATTTAATATATAAAAAATATATAATATTTAATATTTACACATTTAATATATAAAAAACCCTCGATTCTGCTCCTAAGTATGTTTCGAGTGTATCCAGATTGTCGTTAATGAGTGGGTCATTGAATGGATAAGTTAAATTTGAATTCAATGATAAAATATCATTGTATACGAAAAACAGTTCTGAGGGGAAAAGGTTTGTCAGTCAAGGATATTTTATATTAGTATTATTAATAATACAGTAGCCGTTAAGTTATATTTATACTATTTGTATATAATAATAAACTTAAGAGTTTTTAAGTACGCATGAATAATATTATTTAAATATAACATAAAACTAAAATCGTTCTTCTCCATTTAAATATTTAATTGCGTCCAAATTTGAATTTAAAACAACTATAAAAAAATTTAACTTTGTTTCATAATTTGACTTTCCGGGTAGTAGACATTTTTCTTTTAATAATTTAGGTAGACAAACCATTGAAGAATCTTGTATTCAATTTTCAAATCTTAGATTTTAAAAGAAACATTTTTATGAATTTCTAACTCAAAATAATTTGCACAATCATGTACCTATATTGACTTTTTGAGTAATTTTTTACCGAGAAACAAACATGTTATGAACATTAATCGAAAACAACTAGAATAAGTTGTTCTAACTTTTCCGCGAACTCTGTGGGGCTACAACCAATTATGTTGGTTATCATTTTAATCAATAATATCAAATATGCTATTATAAAATGAAAACGGTCGAATGTAAATTTGTAACTACAACCACCGATGAACGGAATTACATTGTGCAGGGTTATGTAGGTTATTTTGTGGTCACAAACAACATGGTTCCCTTGCATGTCAAATGATCTACGGTTATACTTGGTAATATAATATAATATGTATAATATAGGTGGCTACCTACCAAAGAATTAATTAAATCATAATATAGAAACTGCTTCTGAATGTAAGCTAAATTTTAAATCATGAAATCGTGTTTCACGTTTATGTCTGATCGGTAAAACAACTAAAAACTATTTAGTAAACTGTACATACATTTTATGGATTGTAACTATTTTTTTTATTTTTTTTTTACTGTTAATGATATTTTAATGTAGCATACATTTTTATGTCTCGACTATTACAATATAAACTAAAGTTTATAATTATTACTTGTATGAAAAAAAGGTGGAAAAGTAGGTACAAAGTTGAGAATGTTATTGTAATGGATGTATTATATTATAATTCAATGATGAATCATTGCATATGAAAAACGATTTCAAAAATTAGGTTTGTGTAAAAATAACAATTTTATTTTGTTATTCCAGACGCAGTCGAAAACTACTTTTAATTTTCAACTTCTCAAAAGTACCAACTAGATTCATTTTTTTATCAGGAAAAATGCTGATGTCGAAAATTGGAGCATTTTTACTATCCCAAATGTTGATGACTAACAGAAAAAACACACATCGTTGTAAATACAATACATTCATTAATCATTATTACTACGCTCTGAATCTAAAAGTAATAACAATAATATTGGAAATATAGACAATGATATCATAATACATGGGAAATTGCTTGATTTTAATATTTAGATTATCTACGTTAATGCTAGGGAATAACGAGTATTAGAAATGTATGCGAATGTCAAGTTAATGGACTGATGTCAATTCATTTGGTGTTGTAATCGACTGTAAAAGGGGGTCAGAAATCTGTTCTGTATAAGAATTTCAAACATTGGTATGGCTTCTACACATGATTTAGTTTTGGGTAGAGAATAGAACATAGGGACCTTGACTTTAGGAATCTTTTTGAGATCTGACTCGAGTACTGGACATCCTTTGGAGTTGCTAGTGTGGTCCTTGGTGATTCCATTGATGTCCTTGGTCATTTGGAGGCATAGTTGTCTGTTTCGGTCTTTGATGCATTCATCTGTCATTAGGTGATTTTCGCCAAATATTTACGTATCGAGACTTGTGATGGCAATCATAGTAGCACGTGTATACAGGTTATTACTTATAGTATTGTTATTGACAGGATCGTTTGTCGTGTTTGTGGATTGAACAATGTAAAAATCGATAAAATATAATAAACATAACTAAATACGAATTTCTTTGTTTTTTGAAAATATTTCTTGGTGTTATAAAATTAACGTACATTCCAAAATAATTACAACCTAATTGTTTCAAATAAACATTTTTTTTCTTTTATAACATTTAATAAACTATGATTCTTTGTAGAACTATGTCATATTATTATTTCCAGATTTTTATAACATTATAAAATAAAATAATTGTTTAAAACAATTTTTACTGTTTGTGCAGTGACATTTAACATTTTTCTAGTAAACAGATGGAAAACTTTCATTTTGACCACTTTAGAAAAGTATACACTTTATGGAATTTATATTTGAAGACATAACTTTTACATAATGATATGTTTGGAATACGTTTATGCTCCAAAAAAGATTTTTATATAGGTAGAGAGGTCTAAAATTATAAAATTGTCTACAATTGACAACGACCAGTCAACAAATTTACTGAGAGGATCGCCTACTAATCATAATAAAGTGTGGTTCATCGATCTAAATTCGGTAACGGAAATGAATTGAAATCTAATAAGATATTTTATGAGTGCTGGTGACGACTGCCGTTGGTCTTTTTAATATTTTAGATCAGTCGGTATTTATAGTCTGTTGCTCGTCTGCTGGCTAAGCGATGCGCAAAAGGGTCGCCAGGGCGAGAAGATTGCGTTTTCTGTGTACGCTGGTGGTGTGTTATTATTAAGATTATATTATTAAACATTGAAAATATTCATAGCACACTGTGCGCAAGAGATTTTTCGTTTTGTGTCATAAAAGCATGAAGCATAAAAAAATTGAATATTCTGGTGATCGAAACGTGTTTGGATGGAAAACCATTATTATATAATTTTCATACGACCTCTGTATTATTCGTCGATATACTTTGATGGGTCTAAACACTGTTATGAATATAATATCAGGGGTATATTATAAAATATATTTTTAAATCAAATGTACCATATAAATATTGCATATTTTATTTTGTTCTGAACAATAAAATATTATTGAATGGAATGCACTAGTGGTTTTAACTTCTAACACTCGTGCGGTAATAACATTATTGTCGATACGACCCGATGACGTTTGTCCAGCTAACTAAAGTTCTTCAATATTTCATTCCACTTAGGGTTGCATGTGAATATAAGTAAACAAATTTGGGCAGTCATAATATGTTCAAACATATTATTATATCATTGCATTATCATGTTCGTATTTATGCATGTAATATGGACTCCCTGTTGTAAGTCTTGCCGGTAGTACAACCATTTTCCTCAACTCATTGAGATTCACATTGTCATCATTAACAATTATAATATCAAGTAAATTAATGAATTCTTCTTAAATTTTCGTATATTAAGTTACCACGATTTGATTACCACGATCAGGTAGGTATAATCTCATAATTTATAGATCCTGCGTTTTTACAGGTTAGCGCGGTCTTAACACATCAATTATTAGATAGTTATAGTATTTTAATCATTATAGTTGCTTTACTTATAATAATTACATTTTAAATTTTTTGATCAGATACTTTATAAAATCAATAGTTGAATCCCAAATCACAAACATTTATAATGATGAACCACTGACCAATAGAATACAATATTATTTATATTATTAATTAGCATTTTAATTTTAAACAAGGCAATATAATTCACTGATCAAATGTCAGACATAATATATAACTATGTGATGTATAGTGTTTTTACATATAAACTACTTTTAAATTCTTAGGTACAGGAAAATTCATTTTATTACATTTTAACAATTTTATTTACGGTAGAGTGTATTGTAATTAGGACGTATTGGTCTTACCTACTCTAAGTACATTGTTTCATTGATGTGTAATCCGAGGACTTGGACAGCTGTACTTTCTGATAGGACTTTCCTGTCGGCAAATTATCTGATGTTTAATAAGAATTTTCCCACTCAAGTTAGGTAACTTTGCCACTAAGACCAAATCAGAGAGAAAATATTACGTCAAAATGTATATAAATATTTTATTCAACAAGACTCAATTCGAAGATCGCAGATATTAAATTTAGACAAATATTGTATTTTGTATAATAACTAATAATCTTATCAAAATATATGGATATGATGATGTTGGGAAGATTTATAACGTTTGAAATAAGCTTTCGAAATGTAAACACGACGAGTAACGATTTTCAAAATGTATTAAGATACGAAGTATTTATATTATTATATTATTAAGCTGATGGTATTAAAATGTAATGGTTATTTGGCCAAAACTACAAACTGTGAGAAATATAAAAATAGTACGTTTGAGAAATAATAATTGTATACCATATTATGATATAACAAATACGTTTAAACACCAAAAATAAATCAATTTTTATTACTTAGTCATAATACTGTTTGATGTCCGAGAACACAGTAAAACATGGTTTTGAATGAATATTGGTATAGTAAAAAGTTGTAAATAATTTCTTCGCTTTTAAATAGATTAATATTATTTTAATAAAATGTGTACAAATTAAGTTTTAAATGTAGTGTATTGAGCCGAAATAATTATAAAAAAAATATATCCAGATAAGATAAATAATACAATAATTTAAATTTTATTTAGATTACAGTAAATATCTAGGTACTGAATTATATATTTTCATAATATTTTTTAAATTAAAAACAACATAAACATTAAATAAAAACAAATAAAATATTTTAAGCAAACTACGACGCGTACATTAAATTTATGTATAATCAAGTGTAATCAAATCTTTGTAATATGTTAAGAAATATATGTCATTTTATTTCTTAAAGACTTTTAAACAATTTCATATGTCTAGTAATTTAAGGGGTGCCACATGTCATGTTTAATGCGTAGAATCAAAAACATAAAGGGAAATTCATAATGTTAAATTAAACCATTAGTTAGATGAATATTTATAAACATTCATAATTATTTCAAATAATTAAAATATAAAATTTCAAATAACAAATAAATATTTATATCTACATTATGTTGTTACTTATTTAAGTGCATTTACCAGATTGTTTAGTCAGTTTACAGAAAGATTTTCAGTGTGAGAGTGAAAAATAAATCCTATACATTCAAAAAAACAACGAGGAATAGATTTGACTCTCATAAACGTTTCTTACACTTTGAGAGTTAAATCTATTCCTCGTTGTTTTAGATTCTGAGCGAAGCGATGAACGTATTGATTCTACAATGATGTGTGTTTTTTTTTTTTTATTTTTTTTTTTATTTTTTTTTTATTTTTGTGTCTGTCATCACCTTTTAGGACAGTAAAAGTGCTTGGATTTTCTTCAATAGTAACTTTTCTGATAGGAAAGTGAATCTAGTTGGTACTTTGGGGGGTCAAAAGTAAAAATTTCCCAGTAGTTTTCACAAGCGACGTGAAAAACAAAAGAAAAATTAAGGAAAAACGGGAATTTTTACGCAAAGTCTGTTTTCGAGAAAATCGATTTTGGTTTTTGGTGTAACTCTAAAACAAATGACCGTAGGGACATGAAATTTTGACTGAATGTTTATATTAGCATTTTCTATACACCATAAAATTTACAAAATATTTTGACTCTTTTTGAGCTGTTTATGGCCATTGTCAGTTTTCAATTTTTTTAGTTTTTTTTTCTATAATTATCAATAAAATTTTATCTGTTGAGTAAAAAAGCTTGAAAATTTAATAGAAGGCTCCTAGGTTATTGTTTCAAAGGCAGATGAAAAAAATTAAAAATCCTTAGTCACAGTTTTTAATTATAAGCATTTAAAGTTCAAATTTTGACAAAATACGGAATAATCACGAAAAATACCAAATTATTTTGATGAGAATTCATAAAAATTTTACTTTTTAAATCTAAGATTTGAAAATGTAATATAAGATTACTCATAAGTTTGTCTACCTTTATCAAAAAAAAAATGTCTAGAAGAAACTTAATTTAAATTTTTATGAGCGTCTGAAATTTATATTTTTACAACATTTAATATTTACTCGATTTCTCATGTAACAATTTTCTTATTTTATTGTAATTAAAAAACGAATGACTGTAGATACTTGAAAATTTCACTGAATGTTTATATTAGCATTTTCTATACACCATAAAATGTTGAAAATATTTTGACTCTTTTTGAGCTGTTTACGGACATTGTCAGTTTTCAATTTTTTTAGTTTTTTTTTCTTTAAATATCAATAAATTTTTATTTGTTGGGTAAAAAAGCGTGAAAATTTAATATAAGGCTCCTGATATATCGTTCTAATAGCAGTTAAAAAAAATTAAAAATACATATGCACAATTTTTTTTTATAAGCATTTAAAGTTCAAATTTTGACAACATTTATCAAATTTATAATTTATTAATTATTTTGTGGTTAAAAATTTATAAATTTTTAACTTTTATGGCTAAGGATTGAAAATTTAAAACAAGGCTCCACGTAAATAGGTTATATATAAATTACTTTATTCACAATAATATCATCAAATATACTTGGTAAAATCATAGGCTGACTGACAGTTTTCGCTCAGAATCGTTTTTCTTATACAATGATATTATATCATTGAATTCAAATTTAACACCATCCATTACAGTGACCCACTTGTAACCTACTGTACAGCAGAGCGACATCCACTTATCCACCTTTTTTTTTAATGTATATTATTGTCTATTATTTGTCAAATTTTCATTCAAAACAATATTTGTAGGTTTTAATTTTACAGTTTATTAAACATGATTGTTTCATTATTATTATTTTATAACCACACTTCAGTCCACGAACTACGAGTATAATAGTCTAAAATATGCTCATGTAAATAGATGTATACTATTAGTAAACAAGTATAATGTTGATCTCTCTTTATGTGTAACTATAAATGTGTTTAATACGTATTTACATTTTTATTTTCAGAAACTGTCAACTAATCTAGTGTGATAGATCATGGACGTATTATAATATTAGTAAATAAGTAAATACTGATCTCTCTCTGATATAACTATTAATGTTAAACTATTACTTTCTTGAATTGAGTATATATAATAATATAGTTAAACTATAATCGTGTGTAAAAATTATATGCTATTAAATCAATCTATATTGTAATTAGTAAACCGCCCTTCTAAATAAAATAAAAAATTTAATTAACCATTTACTGAATAATACACATAGTATAATAATTATAAATTGTGGTATCATGGTGTATTTATGGTGCATGAATATTATAGGTACTGACTTCATTGTCCTAATCAATACAATATGAACACGGTATAATAATTGATTAATGTCACTGAAATGAAATATTACAGTATTATTATACTAAATTTATTTGTTTACCGATAAACCATAGTCCATAAAACCGTCCGGATTGAGCAACTCACACGTGTACTGCAATTGCCTATACAAGGCGCCGGCCAACGGATGTGCTAATACAATATTATACAGGAACCGAGATACTACCCCACAGTGACGCCGATCCTATGGTTATATAATTTAAGGGGTGGAACCCTTCGTTGGGGTGGCTGGTAGGCATACTTCTATAATATTATAGAACTTTGTCATAGGTATTTCAGATGACATCAGTGCCACTTGTATCCCCAATACTTGTAAGTCGATTCCATAACATTATACCCTCCGTAATAGTCGTATCAGTGTGTGTGTGTGTGTGTGTGTGTGTGTGTGTGTGTGTGTGTGTGTGTGTGTGTGTGTGTGTGTGTGTGTGTGTGTGTGTGTGTGTGTGTATGTGTGTGTGTGTGTGTGTGTGTGCGCGCGCGCGTGCGTATGTGTGATGTCCGTGAGATGCATGTAACATGACGGTTTTGAGCGATGGCTATAGCGTCATTCGTATCGATTTACTCTAGTGTATTCAAAACGTATATCATACAATATTATAATGTACATTTTAAATAAATAAAGAAAACATTTTGAAAAACGTATAAATTTAAATCGATCTAAAAATGTTGACTGCTGTCAATGAACTACAAACTATACTGGTTTAAATTGAAGCTCTCAAAATTTTAGATGGGCGCCTCCAAAATATCATTCATCTCCGAACCACCGAAGTATAAATATATAATATTATTACGATATTTCACAATTTATTTTAATACGAATATAATTACACAGAATGATTGTTATTAGAATGTAAACACTCTTTTTTTCAAATACCTAGTGTTAACGTTTTCGGAAATTGTTTTTTTTTTAGGTAATAGTTATCTGTTGAATCATTACAATATTTGACGCACGTGCATTGCAAGTATACTCGATAAAACCATCAGCAACCGAGAAAACGCTCTAATCAATGTTACTATTTTTTTTTTTTACTTTGCCTTTTATTATTCACAATATTTCGCCAGGCACCGACCCCTTGCGACCACCATTGTCCGGGTGACGTCAACAGCTCCACTCCGCAACACGCTTCTCCGTGCACCGATAACGAATATTATTCGCAGTAGTTATTACATAATATTATAATAATATTATGTAGTTTTCCGCATCCGAGTCATTTGACGAGTTTTCGATTAATTGCGATTTACGAGCAAGTATATTATAATGACAGTTGTGTATATTTTATTTACATCGTTCCGGTATTAATGAAACGCAAACACAAATATTGTTTATACCCCCAAAATCAATTGTTGTAATTGTACAGTAATTATACGGTGGCTATTTAACGGACTTATAAATAGTTTTGATTCCTGTTTGATGATTAAAAAACAAAAAGCAAAGCTTTGTGGAAAATGATCGATATTCATTTTTTTAAAGATAATTTTTAACGTATGTTTTTTGAAAAGCTATTGATAGTCATTTTAACGTACCTAACTCGAAAATCATTTTTATTACACACATTGAAAACTTGATATCTAAAGGGCATTGTAAAATAACCATAATAATATTACTATTGTAATAAACTTTATTGAAGACGTTTTATAGCTCGCAAACTTTGTGAACGTACGAAGTTCGTGTTCATGTTGGCACCAACATGTCTGTGGATGTGTAGACGTATATTGTGTTGTTGCATATATAGTTTGCAAAATTAAAATTGTGTTTTCAAAGTACTACTGACTAGTATTGCCTGTGTCTAATGTCTAACGCATAATCACTCTAATACAATATGAATGAAATAACAAACAACTCACGTAAGTCAAACAACAAATAATACCTTTGCATAAATAAATATTAGATTTAACTTGAATATTATAATATATGATATCAAAGTTTTGGTAATTTATTATGTATGACTTGTGTGAATACCTATTATAGTGTAGGACAGAAATTAAAAAATGCGACGTTTATCGTTTTTTTTTTTTTTTTTACTGATATTTGCATAACAGTAAAAATTAAAGCAGAAATATAATACATAATCTAATAGGGTTCCCGCTTAAACCGTTAAAAACAAACAGTGAAAATAAAAATCATGAATTATTATACCTAACAGAGAAATGAAATCTAAGCTCAGTATGAGTGTAATTGTTTTGGAAGCCTAGGGTCATTATGTCCCTGCACAGCACAGGAGTAGTAGCTGAAGTAATTGTTATAACAGTGATAACAATAATTGCTACCTCGTGAAAAACGTGAAAATAATACATAGGTAATAAAATAATTTGTTATTAACGTGCATGATGTATAATTGGTGAACAACTGTTACTTATAATCTAACTTATATCTAGATAGAGAAATTGTAATTAATTCATCAATGTGGCAATGCCGTTTTGTACTTTTGAGTCGGGGATAGCGTAGATAATAATAATTAAGGTAAGCGGTCGAGTCATTATCTGATTCATAGTCGTCCGTAGTCTAAGTCGTATATTATATATATCGACGGTTCCAAGCCAAAACGGCGTAAACGACAGTTTCTCCAAAGCACGTTTTTTCGTATCATGATGTAAACGCCAGGATGACGAATAGATTAAGCTTACTATCGTGTCGATTGATTAACTGTACGATTTTATATATATTTTAAAAGATTGTGCCGTAAGCGACATTAATTAGCAGGTGTGCTATTTAAATGAAGTTTAAACGTCAAAGGTAGGCTTAAGCGACATCATTTTATTAATGTATGCTTTAAGTGGCTGCACTGCCGCTTACATCATAATACGTTTATCACATGTTTTTCTTTTGGCGGTTAAAGCAGATATTATTTGATAACGAGACGTCATAACTCATAATATATACCAGCTATTAAAGATCCCGATATTATTTATATTAAACCAATTATTGGTCGCTTACATCACATTATCATGTATATTATGTCGTTTAAGCTTAGATTATAATGCCGTTTACATCAAAAAACTGCTAGCTTAATAATGTTGTTTACAGCATACTTTTATTTTATATAATTTATTAGTTTTTACTACAACTGTTGATTTGTAGTCATTATTGATGAATGATGATTGATATATATATATATGTACATACTAATTAACATTATTTACTTTTATTTTATTGTAGGCTTAATAATAACGACTAGATCTAAAATAATACTCAAAGCTGCGTGGGACGAATACTGTTAAATACTTTTCTATTGCTTTTACTATTATTATATATATAACAAACTGAAATATTAAGCAAAAAAAATTTATTTCGTAATTTTATGGCACTTACATCATATAATTTTAATGGTTTTAAATAAAAAAGGTGGGTAAGTGGATGTCACTCTGCTGTACAGTAGACAAGTGGGTCACTGTAATGGATGGTGTTAAATTTGAATTCAATGATATAATATCATTGTATAAGAAAAACGATTCTGAGCGAAAACGGTCAGTCAGCCTATGATATTACCAAGTATATTTGATGATATTATTGTGAATAAAGTAATTTATATATAACCTATTTACGTGGAACCTTGTTTTAAATCTTCAATCCTTACCAATAAAAGTTAAACATTTTATACATTTTTAACTACAAATTTAAATTTGATAAATTTTGTCAAAAATCAAAATTTAAATGCTCATAAAAATTTAATTTGACTTTCCGGTAGAGATTTTATTGTTGATAAAGGTAAATGAACTAATAAGAAATCTTTTATTTTTATTTTAATCTATTATTAGTTATGACTTTATGAGTTATAAAATAACGAATATAATTAATATTAGAATTTTCAATTTAATGATATTTCTTATACGAATAAATAATTATAAATCAATTTAAACGAATAATTGCAATGTGAAAACAAATATAAATTAGTGAAATATCCTACAACTATATTTTCACACTTTAATGTTTTACTTTATAAACACATTGAATAAATAAATGAAAATTAATGAGAGTTAATATATGATATTCAATATTTTATCTATATAACATATATATATTATGTTAAAAACGATATACCTAATTGCAATACACCATGATAAAAATATGTTGTTTATACATTATAATATTGTTTTAGTTGTTAAAAAAATAGTAATAAAGTTTAAAAAGGTGGGTAAGTGGATGTTGCTCTGCTGTACAGTAGGTTACAATTGGGTCACTGTAATGGATGGTGTTAAATTTGAATACATTGATATAATATCATTGTATAAGAAAAACGATTCTGAGCAAAAACGGTCAGTCAGCCTATGATATTACCAAGTATATTTGATGATATTATTGTGAATAAAGTAATTTATATATAACCTATTTACGTGGAGCCTTGTTTTCAATTTTCAATCCTTGGCTATAAAAGTTGAGCATTTTATAAATTTTTAACTACAAAATAATTATTAAATTATACATTTGATAAATTTTGTCAAAATTTGAACTTTAAATGCTTATAAAAAAAAATTGTACCAATGTATTTTTAATATTTTTCAACTGCTATTAGAACGATGTATCAGGAGCCTTATATTAAATTTTCACGCTTTTTTACCCAACAAATAAAATTTTATTGATATTTACAGAAAAAAAAATAAAAAATTGAAAACTGACAATTTCCGTAAACAGTTCAAAAAGAGTCAAAATATTTTCAAAATTGTATGGTATATAGAAAATGCTAATATAAACATTCAGTGAAATTTTCAAGTATCTATAGTCATTTGTTTTTTAATTACAATAAAATAAGAAAATTGTTACACGAAAAATCGAGTCAATATCAAATGTTGTAAAAATATAAATTTCAGACGCTTATAAAAATTTAATTTAAGTTTCTTGTAGACATTTTTTTTTTGATAAAGGTAGACAAACTTATGAGTAATCTTAAAAATGGAAATTGACAATGTCCGTAAACAGCTCAAAATAAGTCAAAATATTTGAAAAATGTTAAGGTGTATAAGAAATGCAATTATAAACATTCAGTCAAAATTTCATATCCCTACGGTCATTTGTTTAGAGTTACACCAAAAACCAAAATCGATTTTTTCGAAAACAGATTTTGCGTAAAAATTCCCGTTTTTCCTCAATTTTTCTTTTGTTTTTCACGTCGCTCTTGAAAACTACTTTTGACCCCCTAAAGTACTAACTAGATTCACTTTCCTATCAGAAAAGTTACTGTTGAAGAAAATCCAAGCACTTTTACTGTCCTAACAGGTGATGACAGACACAAAAATAAAAAAAAACACACTTTCACTCAGAATCTAAAACACATGTAAGTTATGTTTTGTGGAGTAAGCGACCAATAATTGTTTTGGTTGCTTGGTACTCATTTAATCTTTTACTTTTATATATTAGGGTTATTAAATATTGACAACAATACTATATTCAATCTTTTATTTAATGAACATGAATTTGCATAACGTAAATTTGATAAATTTTTTTTTCTTACGAATTTTGTTTTTACTCTCCTGAACATTTTTACAATTGTCATTTACGCCGTTTTGGCTTGGAACCGTCGATATATCCATTTTGTATCAGTCATAATATCAAAATCGAAATACGTCGACGTGTTAAACATTTATACTTTTAAAAACTGTGTAATAAATTATGGAGTTCAATCGTACAAAAAACAACAATTTATTAAAATATTATAGTTTTATTTAAACAATATGATTGCCAAAAATATATATAAAATACTCTAACTATAAACTGTGGATGTAGTAAATACGAATATAAATCCAAATTTATTATAGCACATGATAACAGCACATTGCATCACTTCACAAAATGAAGATTTTAGCTCAATAATAATCTTATTAAAGGCATTCTGCATTAGATAGATTCCAAACTATCAACATTGTATTCGTAGGCAGTTCACGTTACTCTTCGTCCAGTCAGTTAAATTAAACGCACTTTGTGTCGTGTACAGAAAATTAATTGTTCTGCATCATCTACTCTGTCAACCATAATAGATAATACAGTACACGATAATTATTCCCAAACTATTGATGGTATTACAATTTTAATAAATTACACTGAACCGGTGAAAGTCGGAATTTAGTATTATCTATGCTACAACATTTAGATTTGCAGGCTAAATCTGAAAATTGATTCGACAATGGAACTTTTTCTCTATTTTAAGATAAAACGCAAAGTTAATATGAGGGCCGAGAGGTTATTTTCAGCAATCAAAATATATAATATTAATTTATTTCCAAAAATAATAACAAATTAACAAATAAAAACAAATATGAAACAAAAAACCGTTTAACTCATTTGAAATAATTGTCGTCTTTTTCGGTCAAACGATGTGTTTCGTGAAAAAATCAAACTATTTATATAACGTTAGACAAATATAGAACGGACTTGCAATATTTTACTCTGTTACTTAATATGTACCTTGATTTTTGTTCCTGAAAATTACGTCAAATCATAGACGTATTTGAGACATTATGCATTTATGTTAAAGTACGTATTACATTTATAATGAAGACGTTTTGGAATCACTTATAACCTATAGATGCATGGATAGGTCGTACAAATAAACGTAGAATGAGGAACCTTAGATTTCCTATTCCGTTGGGAAACTGCTCTATATATTACTGTATGTCTAATTTTACTATTCAAATTATGTTGAAGGTTCAATAGAGGCATCAATAGGTTACTCAACCCAAGTCACCCCACAATGTGGAAATGTATTCAAACAATTCAAAAGGAACAGAGTTTGAAGAAAATTGAAATAAAACAGCACCTTAGCGGCTATGATCTAACCTTCCAGAAAGTACGAATGGAGAATGTTTAAATTTTAAATTATTATTTCAATGATGATAACAAAAATAGGGACAAACCACAATACCTAAGGAGTATTGCAAATAATACCAATTATTATATTATCAAATTTAAATTGAATGTTAGTAGGTAGAACAAATTGGAACTACTTGAACACACATTCGCCGTGTCGTACCAACGTTTATATAACGGCTATATCCTGCGCAAGTGTGGCAGCCTACACAAACATTATAATATTTTAATATAACATAATATATTAATTAAATGAAAGTGAATAATTAATAAAATATTTGATAACTACCTACCTACCTAAATTTAAATGAAATTTTATTTTAGTTCATTAATTACTTACAAACTTGTTTAAAATTCTAAGACGTACTTGGTATCTATATTTATTATTAACTTATTAAAATAAGTTGAAGATTATTTGTAAGTAATTAAAAATTAATACATAAATCTTGTTAATAACTTAATTTTCTGTTTATAAGAAAATCTAAAACATCCGTCACCTCTTTGTAGTAGGTATAAATAATAATTTTATTAGGTGTTCATCATGCTCTGTTTTAATTAAAGTACCTTACAATAGTCATAAATTATAAAAGGAAGGCGACAGTAAGTTTGCATTTTTCAGTTGAATAAAGCGAATTTTATATACATATAAAAATTAAACAAATAAAAAATAAAAATTCTAATAATAGTAAGACCGTATTGTGTGTTCTAACTTCTAGTAGAAAAATGCTTACAAAATATTTTTATCTTAAACTTGTTTTGTTATAACATTTTTCATCCCAAATATATCATGTTAAATAATAATATAACATAATAAGATCATATAACCTATTTTCCAAACAAACAATAATAACTTAGTACGTAATAATTTAAGTAGCAGTGTTAGCACGAAATTATTGTAAAAATATTGTTATTATTTCTTTAATTTTGAAATTGAACCTTTATCATATTAGGTATCACCTATTTGTTCACGTTGCATTCAAGATGTATACAACTATAAGCAGTGTTGGGAAAGATAACCAATATTTTTATCTAGATTAAAGATAAAGATAATGACTGAAGGCTTATCTAAGATAAAGATAAAAGATAATCTTTTAGTTATCTAGATGAAATAAAAAGATAAAAGATAATTATTTAAAATAACATTTAGGGCCAGTTGTACCGTCTATGATTAAAGTTAATCAGAGTTTAACCGGCCGAATTAGCACGGTTAAATATCTGTTATCAGCTGATTAAGCTTAATCGTAGTTTAACCGTAGACGGTACAACTGGCCCTTAGGGTCTAACTCTTGGCTATCTTTTTAAAATAACTTTTTTATTTAATGCCTTAAGGTTCAATGGAATATTCCTATTATTCTTAAAAGTTAATAGGTAAATAAATGATTAACAGATGTAGATTCAGATCTCATATTCATAAATATGTTATGTTGATTAATTTTACAAATAACTAGGTACTAATGCATTAGGTTTAGGTTATATATTTAATATTTAATAAAAACAATTTATTATATTGCACACAAAATTATTTTTTAATTTAACAAATTTTAATCAAGTATCCATAAAAACAGTTTATAGTAAATAATACTTTAATAGGTACTTAATAGGAATATAAGCAAAAAGCTTAAATCATATTTAGTAATAGTTATTTAATACAACAGTGTAAAGTATAATTTATAATAAAATAAAAATATTACAAATGAAAATCATAATCAAAATTGAAAACATTATAACATTATACAGCAAAGCATAATCACTACAAAAAACATAATAATTTTAATTTATAACAAAATATCAATACCCATTAGAATTTAAAATCCCAATTCAATTACATGTATTTTATATTTTGTAGTCTTATACAATATAAAGAAGAATTATTGTGGTTTAACATAAAAAAGTTCCTTAAACATTTAAATATCTTAAAGATTTCTTCTTTTTTAAGTATAATAATATTTCAAAATTATTATCATTTAAACAGTTTCTAGTTGGGTATAACATTTGGTTACCTGCACTAAATATTCTCTCTACCGGTGCAGAACTAGGTAAGGTTGTGTTATATTTTAAAAATATATTTTTAATTACGTTGTACTTATGTAGACAGTTCAAAGATTTATTTTTTGTATCTAAATATAATATATCTTGCACTAGACCTATATTTTTTTCATTTTCATCAACAGGTGATGAATTTTGTTCAAAATAATTAGAAAAAAAATCACTATGAGAAGTGTGGGATGAATTTGAAGTGACACTTAGACAATAGACATTCATCATTCTCATTCTGTAGACCATGGTATTTACATTCTTCTAAAAATAAGTGTCTACAAACATCAATGTACTCGTACGGTATCCAGGACAATTTGAACTTTGGATGAGAAATAGCAGAAATTATAAATATTTTAGATGATTCTTTTTCTAAATCAATGATATAGCTATAAAACAGAATTTTAAAGTTGTTTAAAATAGTGTCCTTTAAATGTTGACAATGTTTCAAATGGGAAATTGTTTCTATCTTATCTGACATTATAAATAATGTGGGTAGTACAACTCCTAAAAAGCAATTCTTTTCCCCTTGAAAAATGTCTAAACTAATTGCAATCGGTTCCATAATTCTTATATATTTTTTAAAAAATTTTATTTCTTTAGTTTTTAACCTAGGTATATTAAGTTTTTGAAAAATATTATTTAGACAATTTTTATACTGTAATAATTTATTAACAGAGTTATAAAATGAATTCCATCGGGTAATTATTGGAATTGGAAATTTACACTGAACAATATCTTTTACCATATCTGAAGCTTTTGTGCTGCGACGAACTAAGTTCCAAAATTTATGAGCTTTACCAAATGCATCATTATATAAATCTTTATATGAATTGATACTTTTAGCTTTGTTACTATCACTTTCTGCTAGTAAATTAAGAGTATGAGATAAACAACGAATTTGATTTGGTAATGTTATATCATCAAATTCATTATACATGTCAATATGTAACTCCTGTACTTCAACATTATTTATAATTAAATTTTCTTCATCTGAGCTCTCAATTTCCTCTTCATCATCACATTCATTCATTAAAATTTCTGTGTCCCCAACTGTAAGTAAATTATTTGGTTCTTTTGGCAGCACAATTGTATTTGTATTTGTATCATTGAAAACTTTAAATGCTTTAGAAAAATTAGATGCATTATCTGTAATAGTATGAGTAATTTTCTCAACATTTAAATTATTTTCAGTATGAATTTCATATATTAATTTTCAAATATTTTCAAAATTGTGAGAATATTTAATTTGTTTACATGCTAGCATAAAACTAAATCTTTCTATTTTAATTTTATCAATGAAATGTACCGTCATTCCCATGTAACTTTTATTGTTGGATGACCAAATATCTGCAGTAGTGCATACATATTTTTGATTACTTAAAGTTTTAATTAAATTACATTTTACAGTATTATATTCGTTAGTTAATAGTTGCATTTAAGATTTTCTACAAAAAATAGTGTACGGATTATTTCTTACTGATAAAAAACGCTCTATCATGGTCTTAAAAGATTCTTTATCGATAGTAGATACTGGGAGCATTTCTTCTACAATGTAATTTGATATTAACTAATTCACCTCTTTTTGGCTTAACTTTTCACTAGATTTGGACGTTTTGGTTCCTTGTCTGTTGATACTATCAATTAATGACAATTGCTTCGTAGAGTTTAAATCAGACTGATTATCTACTTTTGAATTTTGAAATTTCAATTTTTCTCCATTCCCATACTTTCATTTTAGTTGAATGAACTTTCTATAATAACAGTATAATGACATTTAGTTTTTATAAATGCAATTATTAAATAAAATACGAGTGCTTACTTTAATATGAGAAATAAAATTGCCAGTTGAATGACTATTCCCTTTGATGCATTTAAAACATGTTGTGCATTTCATGACCAAACTATTTGTTTGTTTGTCGAATTTCAAAATAGTGTACAAAGACGAATTAAACAGATACGACGATGTTTTTTTTAGGGGTTGAGATATTTCCAAGGAATCTGGATCGTCCATAGTTGTGTCTTCGTTAGTTGAACGATCATGATTCATGACGAATATACTTATCCATATTTTATTTAAGACGTCAGAAATATACTTCAACATTCAACACTTCAACACTAAACTGTAAACTATTTAGGGTATCCGGTATATTTATATTTTATGGTTTTGGACTAGTTGTACTAGACGACAATTTATCTAATGTTTGAGGTTAGGAAAGATTGTCGTAAAGAACTATTTTACTTTATATTATATAATTTATAAGAGATTATAGCATTAATATTTTATAGAGAGTAGTGTTCGGCTAATAAATTGTCAAATACGTCAATTACTCAATTGTCTAATTATTGTTATGTAATACTATACTATTCCCTCGAAATAACAATATTAATAAAGAAATAATTATAAACATACAATCAGCTGATCAGCTGTTACTTCAATATTGTTCTATGTTTGCACTATATATCGTTAGTAATAATAATATTCGCTTTTACAAAAATCCGTCTGGTTCATCGAATTTAATATTCTAGCTATTGGCTAATATTAGTGGTTTTTCCAATGGTCGATTGAAGACATACAGCATTATCGTCGTTATCGATTATATTTATAATAATCAATTATTGCTTTTATTAGTCATTACCCCCTCAAAGTTAATCATATCAAATATTAATCTATGATTAAGACAATTATAACAAACGGGCTGAATAAAATAATAAAATAATCTTAATTTAACAAAAAAAAAAAAATTAAAATCAAAAAAATAAATCACTAGTTTGCTCGATTCATCTATCGACAGAAAAAACGCAAAAAGATAAGTATAAGATAAAGATACTCTGGATTTATTTAGATAAAAGATTAAAGATAATTTTGACGTTATCTAGATTATCTTTTAGGTAATTTTATCTAGATAGTCCCAACACTGACTATAAGTAGGTAATTAACATCTGATAGGTTCGTAAAAACAGTAAGGCTATAATAATGATATATTGTTAACAATCATCACGGTCTTTGATTATAATTCATTTTTAGATTGTAATATTTTATACTTTTATAGTCTTTATAGAGGTATATTCATTTTTAGGTTTTAATGTTTTTTAAATAATAATTATTATACTATATAACAGTAAAAATGTTTTTCTATGTTTTATCTTCGAATGAGTAATAAATTATTAAAATACTATTTACTACTAGAACACGCTACCAGAGCGGGACCAGACATCAAGAGCACTACTGATTTGTGTAAATTGGTAGGGGAGTTGCATAGGCGATAGGCCTGTTAACAATGATTTAGATAGATGATAAAAATCGTTCAACATCACAAACAGATATAATATTAATATTATATATTATATTTATATAATATTAAGACCACGTGGTATCAGTTACGTACCACGTATACCTATAACCAGCTACCTGTATAATTTAATATTATATCATATCAGACGGTTAGCGCGGAATTATTGTAATAACTTGTGATTATTTTTTTTAATTTTGAAATCGAATCTTCATCATATTAGTATATTTATCACCTATCTGTTGCACGCACGGCGTACCTACTCGTTGCATTCAACTATTCAAGTATACAAATTTACTGTAGGTAGGTAATCAACACCTGATAGGTTCATAAGAACTGTACAGCTATAATAACTGTTAACAATGATATAGAATCCTCCGGAGCAACACCGATAGGTAATAGAGTTCAGAACTTATACTAATAGACAATAGTCAATAGAACTGCGTATAACAAAAACATTACGAGCGGCTTGCAAACATATCGCAGTGATGTAGGCTGTCCTGACGACAAAATACAAAATACTCTACCTATATAAATTATCTTACCGCACTACACCTACATAATATGTTTGTCTCAGTCACCGAAAAGCGCCATATATATTGTGTGCACTTCTTGTCTATTAGGATCGTCTATGGGGCAACATCGCTAGCAGATTATAATAATATCAAGACCGCGCGGTATATGTACCATGTATAGTGTATACCTATTATAGCTATCTGTGTAATATCCTATCATAATATCCGACGGGTAATGAACAACCGTCACCGTAATATTTGTTCGTCTATAGCTGGTACTTATACCTATTTTCCAAACGAACAATAACAACTTAATAAGTATAGGTAAGTACCTACGTAGTTGTCGTAATGTTTTAACTGTGTAACCTCCTACTTTAGTTGATTATGTAACTTCAACCAAATTACAAATTTCTTTTTCTTTTTTATCTTATATTATATCTTATATTCAAATTATGTTTATTTTTAAAAAAAAAATGTAAATACCAAATACTGTTTTGTATATCATTTTTTTTTTTTAAATTTTCAAATCGAATCTTTATCATACCTAATTATCTATGTTTACACATTGCACGCGCCTACTCGTTGCATTCAATTATTATAGGTAGGTAATTATTATTAATTGTCATCTAATACGTTTGTAAAAACAGCATAGCTATAGGTAATAACAAAATATTGTAAACGATGATCGGGACAACATCGCTAGCAGATGATAATAATATCAAGACCGCGCGGTATCGTGTATATTATGTACCACGTATACCTATTATATCTATGTGTGTAATATTATATCTTATCGGACGGGTAATGAATAACCGTGGTCGTGATGTTTATCCGTCTATAGGTACAACACTACTTAACGCTTGCGCCGAACGCCGCCTCACTTGGCTTCGCTGGCTGGCTAGCGGCTTGTCGCCTGTTCAGTGTCCCGTTGACCATGTGCTCCTTCGGTTATGCGAACGAGTCGCGAACGATAATTTATTTTGTAATCGCCAAACTGTTCGTATAGTTTGTCGATCGGATCGCATATACGTACGTGGGTGTATGAAATCTCGATGTCACATAATATAATTCACTCAATGGTAACACGTACAATTTTATAATATTAGGTATATACGATTTTTCTATTTTTGTGTGAGCGCGAGCGCGAATTTTTTTCAATCCGTGTTAAAAAATAAAAACTAAAAATAAATGAGTAGGTACAGTTTAAAAAAAATACCAACTGAAAAACATTTTCCCCCTATTAATATAATATTAATAATATTATTCACAGTCATGCAAAAGTACTTATTTGTCACTTTGGTATGGGTTTCAAACAACGCTTTTTTTTTAATCCAACGATTCAATGTCAAATGATATTTTAAGACGCTGTCACCCATATTATATGATACGTTTAAAGTTTGATTCGTTTAAAACATCGTGACTAGTGAACTGTTGCAGTTCAATTTTCATTAAATTTTGATCTGATATAAATTGTTTACAGCCTTAGCATGTTAGAAAATACAAATTATATCATTGTATATTATAATATAATATCATATAAATAATCAAAATATTAAAATTATATTTTGCATACGATTAATATAATTGATTAGTTTAAATGGAAAGTAAAAACATGAATATATTTTTAAACATATCTGCATTTATTATTCGTATTTTTCCACGGTCAATAGTTTTTGAATAGTACAATATTTGAAATCATTGATAAAATGTTTGTTGTTAATAGTTTTTTGTAAGTTATATTTACTTTTTCATTAAGTATTAAAATGGTTAATATGAATTTATGTTTTTAATTTTTGTTTGAAAAAGAAATGTTTGTTTGTATACCTTTTATCCATCGCATAGTAATATGTCTCATAGAGTACTAAATAATATATATTATGCATTATGAAATCCTGTAGTTTAAAGTTACTTTTTAGAAGAGTTTGTTATAGGTTTAATACCTACATTATAATAATATAATATATTTTTTACTGATTTTAGCTTGTTCGATACAATATTTGATTTGTGATTTTTATAATCATACATTTTGCAAAATATTTTCCAAATAAATATTTACTTTTGAAAAATTATTTATGAAGTATAAAATTATAAATTTATAAAAAATTCTTGGAAGTTTCACTGCTCTATAAATATTACTCAATTATATAATATTTACTCATTAATTATTCATAATGAAATATTCAAATAAATACAAATGTGATTTTTCCAAGAGGGAAATTAAAAAAAAATATTTCATTTTTAATTATAATATATAATTTATACTTACCTAAGACATACATAAGTATACATCTTTTAGAGTAAGGGGAATTTTTTTAGGCATTTGAGGAATTAAATTACAGTTGCCAGTTGATGAGTACATCAAATTTGTATTTAAAGAATTAGGTAATATTTATTTTTTTAGTTCACAGTGTAAACTTTTAAAACCGATTGCCAATACCTCATTGAAAATACAGATATAACATTTCTAAAGAAATAAAAACTTTGGTTGGTATTATTTGTGATGCAAAAAAAAACAATGCTAATAGTATATAGTGATTTTGAATACAATTTTAAAATGTTTACATTCAACTTTATACTTGCATAGTATACATAAGTATACATATTATGTTTAATTTGAATTGTTGTTGGTATTTTTTAAACTGATGAAGTTTTAAATACTCCCCAAAAATAGTTTCGTTTTTAAACGTTTTTTATAAAGTTATTTGTATTTTTATTTGTTCTAGTTAGAAACGATGAAGATTTGAAAATAAACAGTTATTTTCATTACAACCATAAGAAGAGTTTAGCCCATACATATACATTTCTTATTTTTTGTTATTGTTCGAATGTGAAATGTAAAATCAAAATGATTCTTTTTAAGTGTTCGTATACTAATGAATTTGACTATCTTAAATGTCGGGTTTATTAAGTGATCAAAAGTGAATTAAATAATATAATTTTTACTAACAAAGTATCATTATGAAGATATTTCTTAATTTTGGACTTCTCCTATTTTCTATTATACCGTGTATTCTGATGTTGATTCAAAACCCAACTAAAATTCAAGGTTAGTAAAACTATTTTATTATTTTGAATTTGTTTTATATTTATTTTAGAATTCAATCTAATTAATATTTATTTTATCAATCAAAATTTTGGATATTCAATACAAAAATAGAATGGTTTTTTTTAAATTTTAACAAAGATTAAGACTATACGTTTTCTTAAGTTTAAGTACCTATGTTTAACAAAATAAATGTTATATACTCAAACAGCATGACTGTTGTGTTTGAATAGTGAAGTAATAAAACTTGAACAAACAATTTTTACTCTGAAAACTAATAATTGCAAGGTGGATGATTTTGAATAATTTTTTTGAAAAGAATCTGTGCCCAACACATTTTTTTTGTTTTTGGTTACCGTAATATACACCAAAAAATTGATATTTGTTGAACGTTAGCCGCTAACCAACATTATTTGATTTAATAAATTATGTTTACTTCTTTAAATTATGATTGGTACATAATTCATGTCTTTGCATCTTTAAATGGTCACTAACCACACGAAAAAAACAAAACAGTTGTTTGTACTAAAAAAATAGTAGGATACAATAAGGAATGTATAAGGTTAATCAGATTTATTAAAATATTATAGTCAAGTTATTATAGTTATTCGAACTGAAATATGCTATTTTAACTATATTTTATAGTTAATGCAGTTTTTAATGTTAGAATGTTAGAATTTTAGAATCTCAAACTATATTTATGTAGTAATAATAAGTAAATCATTTTAGTTATTTTACCTATTAAATAGTTATATTTACTATAATTTGTTTAACTATAATATTATAGTAATTTTTTTTCCCCGTGCATAAGGTATCTAAGATAATAATTTTGATAAACTTATTTAAATATAGGTATACCTACCAAACATTTTGTTTCCGATTTGATTTATAAAATAATTATCTGTTTAATGTGTATATGGAATTATTAATATTTTTGTATTGCTAGACAAAGCAACTAAAAGCATAGAATAAATATTACATGTGACAGCATTTCATATAAGTACTCCTAAAATGGGTTATAGCCTTATAGGTATAGTATCATTACTCTAGTTTTCATAATTTGATATTAGATCCATCTACAAGTCTATATAAACTGTTAATTATATAATATATCATACCTATTATTAAATGTAAACATAGCATGCATTTATATAATAATACGTAAGTGTATAATATGTTTTTAAATGATCAAATTAACGATTTTTTTTAAAATAAACAATTAGGTATTATGAACGTTGTGAACAGTTTTGTTTCGTAATTTAAATTCACACTATATAGAATCGTACGTTGAGAAATCGTCTTATATTTATAAAATAACAGCTGATGTAATTTAGAAAATAATAAGCTTTGTATATATTTGATAGGTAGTTATATAATATTTCCTCTCTTTCTACTAACACTTAGGGTTCGTTAATTTTGTAGCAAATTATACTCGTGATTCGGTTTTGCGGTAAAATTTCTTCACCACCCGATGACCAATATCAAAACGCCTATAATATATACTCGCGAAAATAAAACAAGGAAGTTTTTACACGATCCTATATGTCTAAAGATCTAAAGTGCATCGTGCATTGTTCAGTTCAGAATAATGTAAAATATAAATATAAATACTTATCATTATCTAGATTGATCAATGTATGTCACATAATACTATAATAATGTAACCACCGTGATATATTTTTAATGGACAGTTAGTAAAAAAAAGTTAAGATTCATTGGTTATAATTACATTCAATAACAAAAAAAATGCATGTTAGACATGTTTTAAAATTATGTCGAGTTGGAGGAAAATAATTCTTAATTATTTTGTATTAGTTATAATAATTTAATATAATTACAATTTAAATTTAATCTTACTATAATCCAAAGAAGTTACTGGCGTCAAACTAGTTATACTGAATGTACATTATTAAAGTTTTATAAATGTTTAAAAGACAAGTTTTATCAGCTAAGTATAAAATAATTAGCTAGCATCATTAATTATCGCGAGATTCAATTTCAAATTACAATACTGCTATTAAAGTGTTAACTCAAAAGTGTGCAAAAAGTCAAATAATTGTTTAGTATATTTTTTTTCTTGTCAATTAAGTAATTACGTAAAAATTAAATTATAATACAATTATGTTAATCTAGTTAAATATTAATCCCCATGCAATTTATCTATCAAAACTTTTATTCAGAAAAACGTATGAATAATAGTTTTTTTAGTATCTGTTATTTGTTTTATATTTTATTAGAGAAAATAATGCAACTATGTAAGTAATAATATTATGTTGAAGTAAATACATTTTTAAAATACTAATATTTAATTTTTAATTTTTGAGACGCATGTATTAAAGTTATTTGTGGAGAAAAAATAAAAAAAAAATATGACTTATGTAAGCTTTTTATCCGTAGACAATTTAGAACAATATTATATAATTCTTATTTATTTTCAAAAAGCCGAGAAAAAGTATTGGATACTAGAATTCGTTCAAATTATCTGTAAAAATATAATATGATAGGTATTAATCGATATACAATTTAATGCAACTATAAAGTTGCCGCAGTGGGACGTGTACAAAATTCAATATTCCAATAAACATGTATTTATGAATAAATTAAGAGCACTTAACACACTTTTATAGATTTATAATTTATATATAAGTTTTATATATACTTATTCCTTATTGACTATATAATCATAAAATAGTATACAACGGGTCTTACCGTGTTCCAAACGTATTATGAACTGATTCAATTCTATAGAATTCGATTATATTTATATATACCTATATAAACTATCAGGAGAATGGCTAAGTTTTTATTTTTTTATTATATAATTAAAGTACTTTAATAGGTATACGAGACACACAGTCACACAGATAATATATTTAATACATAAAAAAATAAATTGTTTTTATTTTTATAAAACTAGGTTTATAAAGTTATTTAGTTTATTTAATGAACATTACATTTGTACTTACGGGGTTATTCAATTTTGAATTTTTAACATTATTAAAATATAATTCATTTTGAATGTTCAAAACTCAATGAATACCTACATAATGGAAAATATTAATTTAACTTTAAATATATAATATACGATATGGGGCCTTTAAAATATTGGCGAAATCAATATTGTATGTGTGTAACGAAAATAATAATATTTTTTTTCGTTCAAGTACACGCTCATGTACACAAAAAATAAAATTATTAAAATATTTTAATACTGCCTATACGCCTATATATAGTACAAAAATATTTTGATAAAATCAGATTTTAGACAACTGAGTTAGAATAATGTAATTATAATTTATAATAGGACCAAACTCAGACCAAAAAACACACCTGTTGGTTGTTATTTGTTGGATAAACTGAAAATGTATTTTTGAATTTTTATTCTGTAGTTCATTTAGTTTTATTGATTTTACACATTAACATTATTTTAAATTTTTAATACAACAAATTAATATTGAACATTGTGAACATAATTGAGGTTTATTTGTAGGTGTACCACTGCCGAATTGCTATTTTACTTACCAACCAACCATACATATTATAATAGTATGGATAAGACTCATATTATTAGGTGTTCATAATTAGAAAATAAATTTTCAATGGTACTGTATTTAAAATGGAATGTTACTGAGCTTTAATCATGACTATAGACATTTTACGAATCTGATGATTAATTATTGCTTCCAAGCTTAACTTTATGTCGAGATAAGCAAAGCGAGACCACCCGTGGTCTTTGTATGTTGTCCTCAATTATTATTATTTTTATATTTTAGAATCCGTGGTTTGATAGACGTATAATAGGTTACCTACTAATATTGCAGTCCATTAATTGATTTGATAATAAAATATTTCACACGTTAACATAATATATCATTATACTATTAAGTTGATCAATTCATCACTATATTGAACGAAAACAAATGCTCATAACTTTTTATACATACAAAAGAATCTTATTTGAATTTGAGTAATAAACACATAACTGTACTGTAATTTTGTTTATTCTGATTGATAAAACGTCAATATTTAATTTCTCTAGTTATTCATTATAAGGTTACTGTTGCTTAATTTCTATAAAATATACTATTTTTCTTAGCAATGTAATTTCACCTTATTTTAGATTCTGAGCGAAGCGATGAATGTATTGATTCTACAATGATGTGTGTTTTTTTTTTTATTTTTTTTTTATTTTTGTGTCTGTCATCACCTTTTAGGACAGTAAAAGTGCTTGGATTTTCTTCAATAGTAACTTTTCTGATAGGAAAGTGAATCTAGTTGGTACTTTGGGGGGTCAAAAGTAAAAATTTCCCAGTAGTTTTCAAAAGCGACGTGAAAAACAAAAGAAAAATTAAGGAAAAACGGGAATTTTTACGCAAAATCTGTTTTCGAGATAATATTTTCGATTTTGGTTTTTGGTGTAACTCTAAAACGTAGGGACATGAAATTTTGACTGAATGTTTATATTAGCATTTTCTATACACCATAAAATTTTGAAAATATTTTGACTCTTTTTGAGCTGTTTACGGCCATTGTCAGTTTTCAATTTTTTTAGTTTTTTTTTCTATAAATATCAATAAAATTTTATCTGTTGAGTAAAAAAGCTTGAAAATTTAATAGAAAGCTCCTAGGTTATTGTTTCAAAGGCAGATGAAAAAAATTAAAAATCCTTAGTCACAGTTTTTAATTATAAGCATTTAAAGTTCAAATTTTGACAAAATACGGAAAAATCACGAAAAATAGCAAATTATTTTGATGAGAATTCATAAAAATTTTTCTTTTTAAATCTAAGATTTGAAAATGTAATATAAGATTACTCATAAGTTTGTCTACCTTTATCAAAAAAAAAATGTCTAGAAGAAACTTAAATTAAATTTTTATGAGCGTCTGAAATTTATATTTTTACAACATTTGATATTTACTCGATTTCTCATGTAACAATTTTCTTATTTTATTGTAATTAAAAAACGAATGACTGTAGATACTTGAAAATTTCACTGAATGTTCATATTAGCATTTTCTATACACCATAAAATGTTGAAAATATTTTGACTCTTTTTGAGCTGTTTACGGACATTGTCAGTTTTAAATTTTTAGTTTTTTTTTCTATAAATATCAATAAATTTTTATTTGTTGGGTAAAAAAGCGTGAAAATTTAATATAAGGCTCCTGATATATCGTTCTAATAGCAGTTGAAAAATATTAAAAAAACATAGGCACAATTTTTTTTTATAAGCATTTAAAGTTCAAATTTTGACAACATTTATCAAATTTATAATTTATTAATTATTTTGTGGTTAAAAATTTATAAAATGTTTAACTTTTATGGCTAAAGATTGAAAATTTAAAACAAGGCTCCGAGTAAATAGGGTATATATAAATTACTTTATTCACAATAATATCATCAAATATACTTGGTAAAATCATAGGCTGACTGACCGTTTTCGCTCAGAATCGTTTTTCTTATACAATGATATTATATCATTGAATTCAAATTTAACACCATCCATTACAGTGACCCACTTGTAACCTACTGTACAGCAGAGCGACATCCACTTATCCACCTTTTTTAAATTATAATCACTTAAAGTATTGCAATGGATATTATTAGGTATGTTAGATATGAATTGAATAGTAAATTATTGAGTACAAAACATGATTCTGGGCAAAGGAGATCGGTGAATCACACCATCCGTTTCCAAGAATAGTTTATACCTAATATAAATACATTTTGCATTATTATTAGTAATAATATATCTTAATTATTAGGTATTTTGAACGAATTGTTGATACTACAACCATGGTATACACATTTCAAGTCAATACAAACGCACTGTAAAGTAGTGTGAATAGGTTCGTAGTGTAGGGAAAAATGAGTATAAATATTTTCAACATTTCGTGGTGTCTTTGCGTGTAATAAACTAAAAATATTATGCGTATGGCAAAAAGTGTCAAGTATAACATTTCTTTTGGCTCCTCATTATGATGTAGGTATAAATAATATATATATTTTTTTTGGTATAAAATTAATTTATTGGCCAAAAAACAATATTACTTTCAAATAAGAAGAATAAAATATAAAGCAGATGAATTACCTATCTCACCATTGAGGATAACCTCTTATCGGTGATGATACAGTACTAATAAACATTACATAATATAAACATTTATACATTTATATACAAATTATTCAGAAAAAATAAACGAATTCATAGAGAAATATAATAATAGTATAATACAATTATTGAGGGGATGTACAAAGCAATCTATACAACAATCAACTAACAGCTATTAAAGTTGTTTGATGTCACGATTTTAATATATTATGATGTGCTGTTAATTATTTTATTGGTACATTCATTAATAAGTTTCAACCTACTTGTGAAAATTATCTACTAGATTTTAATGATCAAATTGTATACATTTCTAAATTGTTTTTAGGAGGGTGTTATGATAACTTGGTTTAAATTTAATTAAGTTACATTTATATGAAAAATAAAGAGAATTTCTGTAAAATAATGTTTGAAAAGTGAAAACGTTGAACTCTTCAAATAAATTAATATTATGGAATATGTTTTGGGTTTATTAAGAATTATTTGAACTATGGTTTTCTGAGCTCTAAATATTTTATTATTTTCTACGATACCTAAACGTTCCCAAGTGGTTATTCCATATTGCAGAATAGATTGTACCACGGTAAAATATATTATAAAACGTAGAGTTTGAATTTTCTTGCATTGATAAATAAATAGTATAATTTACGTAGTTTAATTATTGTATTTTGTATGTGCCCATCCTATTTGAGGTGGTGGTCAATGGTAATTCCTAAATATTGAATGTTATCTGTTTTGTTAATGACGCTACACGAGCAGTTATTAAGTTTACAATTTGCGTTATGGATTTTAATTTATTTTGAGTTCGGTTACGTTCTGATGTCTAAAGTAAAGGTTATGATAATATGATAATAAACAATTTATATTTTATTGCAATAATATTGATTTTATATTTGAAATGATCTATCCTAACACACATATATCCTGTATATCCAAAATATAATTTTTAGGATACAATTTATTTTTAAATTACGTTGATGAAAATGTCAAAGTTTTACTAGAAAACCAAATGTTTTTTTTTTGTATGGTCTAAATCTTCAACCTTGTCAAAATGGATAGCACAAGGTGTCAAGTTCATATTAATGTAGGCTACTTTGTCAATAATTATAAGAGTTCGATATTTAATCACTTTTTTTCACGACTCTGTTCGGAAAATAATTGAAATTTTTGCTTGGTAATTTCCTCGTTATTAATAGGTAACTTTCGAACATTATTATTTATATATTTTGAAATATATAATTTTTTTTTCTTTTAATTGATCATTAATCCCGGCAACTGTGGCCATTAACTGTTTGTTTGTTTGTAGGGGTGGATACTGTTGGTTGGTAAACACGCATGTGTAGTTTTGGCAGATTTTCAAGTGGGCACCCGTAGATATCTACCATGCCCGGGTGAGGGATGGCGGCACTTGTTCTCCGGACACCGTGACTTGCCCGAAGAAAAATGCCGCCCGTGAACCGAGGTTTAAACCAGCGCCTGTGTGCGTCACAACTGACGCCTTAGTCCGCTCGGCCACTCAGTCTCCCAAATATATAATTTATATTCCCTATTATTGCAACGTAACATAACCGTGCTATGTTATCTGATTATTTCGAGGGTTATTTATAGTTATTGGGTTTGATTCTTTTTATTATAAATAAAAATGTCAAATATGAATTCCAAAAATATATTTACAATATTATGCTTCATAATAATAATTTTATGTAGGTACAAAAAATTATAATCACGTACATTAGTAAGGCTTTTAAATTCAACAATGCAGTATATTATGACAATTCACTGAATAAATCAAATTTTATAATCCACATATTTTACAGTTTCAGTTTGGGTTTGGGTATTAAATCGCACTAATGGTAAAATATTCACAAAATACATTCAAATATGACATCATATGATCATTATTCACATTAAAATGCAGTGAACCGATTTCAAATTAAAAACATAAAAATCTTTGAATAATCGAAGTACCTATTTCGTAAACAATATTCATTCACATTAATACTCAATGCGGACAATATTATAATATGTTAGCAAGTTCCGATAAATGTTATCAGATTAGTCTGGTAATTTTGACTTTGATCGATACCATACAAATATTATTATTTATTATTATACTAACAAATGTACCTATGCATATATCATTCAAAAAATAAACATTATCAACAGTCGATTTCACTTGCGAACATCGTGTAATTTATTTTTATTATTTTTCAATTATCGCCTAAAATTATAAAACCAATATAGTTTGTAAAACATTTTGTGTAAAAGTTGAATTTATGATATTCATACACTCACAGCCAGATTAATGATCAGAGCCACCCATGGACCAATATATATTTGGTACGTTCTCTATTATTAAGGGGCCATTAAAACAATACATAATATACAATACCGATTTGCGTAAAAAATCGATTACTTGCATGGATTTGTAGACATATAATGACATAAATTGTTAATTTATACCTATAGTATTACTTTTGTTAAATTCTTATATACCTATACTTACTGTTCTCACCCCATTTTTTCTTTAATAATATTCAATTATTCAAAATCTGATTTTTGAAATTTTTAAATATACCTACTTAAAGATCACATTTTCGAATTATTGAGATTTTTTGTACTACTTAAGAAGTGTCTTATGGAGATACAAACTTCTGTTTTTCAAATGAGAATCCTCTTTTCAACTGTGAATTATGCAGTGAATAATTATTCTGAAAAATTTGAAGTATCAGAATTAAAATTCGTAATAGTAGTTTTTGAGTTATTTAACTGTGTTCTGAGGAAAAAAGTCCATATGGTAATGGGTTTATAAGATATGGGTGCTATGGTGATTTAAACATTTTAGTAATTTAACATAAACATTAATCATTTTTAAAAATGGTATATAATAAATACTAGTTCCAATATTATTTACGTCTATATTGTGTAGTTTTGCAAAACCATTTTCAAGGACTATTATCTTTAGTACAAACACTTTAATAACTAATAAACTACTCATTTGAATTTGGAATTTGGAACGACAGAATTTTCAAAACAATCATCCACTAAATAATTTACAGTAAAAAGGAAGGTTCCCATTTGAAAAGCAGAAGTTTGTATCGCCATAGGACACTCTAAAAGTAGCACAAAAAAACCAAAGATTTGAAATGTCTTTGAATATATTAAAAAATCCCAAAAATCAGGATTTGAATAAATTCATTATTAAAGGGAAAAATGGAGGTGAACATGCTTTTTTTTACGTGGTATCGAGACCAGGAGGGGGACTGCGTTAGCATTACGTACCTTAAGGTGAACATGCTTGGTGAATCACACTGTATATTATATTATAATTATTAATTATTATTACTAATCTGCGTGAGTTCATACTCATAATATATTTGTATTTATACACTCACAGCCGAATTAAGAATCAGAGCCACCCTAGATAAATATATATTTAGTAAGTCCTCCCATCAAGGAGCCATATTTAAAAAAATATACAAGACGCAATACCAATATAATTGGCTGCGGTAGCTTCGGATTTCGATTACATAATTAAAAAAAGTCGTTTATATATAGTATTATTTTATACAATTCTTCGTAATATACATTGATTAATCATACTGCTCAATTCACAGCGAAATAATATTATATATTATTTTATAATTATTACATGCGTCAATCTTATATTTTTTTCAGCGCTATACAGTTTTGTTTTATAAATAAGAATGTTTATTATTGTCTAGGTATTTATTCCTTTAAAATAAAAATATGTAATTATTTTATAACTAAACCTAATTAAACATAGAGATACAAATATTTACAAAATATTAAATATTTGTATATCAAAATAAATGCCATTCTATAAACTTGCCACTTTGGAGCAAAATATGTGCTTTGCACTTGTGTTAATCCGGATCGGCACACACTATAAAATATAAAAAAAATTGAATGCCTTTTGACACAAAATATAACTCTAAACATTCGGAATTTGACTATTGAAATTTAAATAGGTAACGTAAAATTGATTATTTGGTACACTGTCACTCAAATAAATTGTCAATATTATTATACAATCGTGATTTCATTAAAGTTTAACCTAAAAGTAACAGTAAAAAGGAACTCTACAGAACAGATATATTATATTATATTCGAATAATTGATATATTTTGGTGTAATGTAAAAATTTACATTTAATGTAGCAATATGAAATTATGTGCATAAGAATAATATTATAATACAATATTATTAAATTTCATAACAACGGGTTAAAATGTTAGGTTGAAACAAAAAAAAATGTTCGAATTTCAGAACAAAAGTCTTTCATTTGTAGATTAAAGTTTTTTCCATTAACATTGACCACTACTATTTTTCATTCTTTAAAATCCTCGCTGCAGATGAGACGGCACACGCGGAAGGTAGAAAAGGATTTGGAAGGAAAGCGTAGGTTGTTTCTTTTATCTTTGGTGTGTCAACGCGAAAATCACTTTTTCAATTATTTAGTTGTGACAGTTTTACGAGATAGAAATAATTACACGGTCTGAAAGCCATTCTGGGGAAGCGCGCCGGGTGACAATAATTAATCATCCGCGCGATGGCCGTCCCACGAGATACCTGGTCGAATAAAAAGTCACGTGGCTTTCCGTTAACTTTGCTCTATTGTCAACCGAAAGCAAAAACAACAGCAGCTGCAGCAGCCTTCCTTCTTTTATGCGCGAAACAACGATGTATGCATGATCACTCCTACACACGCCGTACGGCGTGTCAACCGCACACGTTTGGCTATATATAACGCAGTAAGTTGTAGATACATATACATATATAGGTTAGGTACATGTTTAATGTATATCATTTATATCATATTATTACTGTACGGTATATATTATGTACGTGTGCACGACGATATATTATATTGTAGGTATATTATACGTCGTCGTTTCTTTCCCCAACGGTCGACACCGACATTTTTTGACTAAATATTATTGTGTTTGTCGTTCGCAGTTGCATCCAGATGATGGTGGTTTTTTCTGTCCATTAGAGTTATGTTATTATATTCCTATTTCGAATTCTGAACGGTAGTCAGGAGTAGTCCATTGGTCTTATACGCATTAAGGATTTCATTTTTTTATTTGTAGTACGATCACGTTTCGATTAGAAAAATCACTTCTTTCATTTTACACATTGGTATACCTAAAATCTATGGTCCACACCTATCTATTGAGATTACACACGGACAATATTGTAATCTTTTTATTTTTATTTTTTTAAGATTTGTCCGATAAATTACCGAAAATTAGTTTCAAACGAAATACATTTTATTTCTATTTTGTAATTTTCAGAATAATATAGTATGATTCTGTAAATATCAAACTATAAATTTGTTTTTAGCAGTTTGCATATAATATATTATAATCAAAATCATTTTTAACTGAGTGTTTAGGACTTTCCATCTTAATAAAAATATATGAACTATCAGAGGTACAATATTAGTTTTTATTGTTAAAAATATATAAATAATTATAATGTCTTAAATACAAGTACCCATTGGCGTAACTAGATGAGGGAATGGAAAAGAATCTGTAGCACCCCCAAGTTAAAATTTACCACCTCATTTTTTTTATGTATACGTCTAACTATACCTATCATTATTATAGTGAAATACCATCAATTTTACGTTTTTAAATTATAAAACATTTACTAAAAAAAAATTAAAAACATTTTGGTCATAAGTCATAACTATGGTCTATGACTTAAATAAAAATAATAATTATTCGTTATACATTATTACATATTCCTATAATAATTGTTAGACGTTTAGCATTAAGATACACATTGCAGAGAAAATATTAATTGCTTAATGTGGACTGTGAATTACAATTTACTGGTAAACCCTAATGAGTTTTATATTAATGACCATCGTTTATCGTTTAAATCTTAATATATTATTAATAAAAAGCATGGTATTGCACCTGAATTAACCAGAGCCTCTAACACCCTAACCTAACCCCGAATAATTTTGTTTTTTACAATCTTCATGTAATATATAATTTTATATGTATTTCTTGTGGTGAGTTTGATTCTATATTTAGTTGTTTAATAATAAATTAACAGGAACAATTTTACAATCAATCATAGTAAAATTCAATAATTATTTTCTTGAAAATAAAATCCAATGAAATCATTAATTGATCCCGATTAACCAAATAGTCTAATACTAAATTATTTCTTATACCTAATATATTTATATCTTATAATTTATTACTTTATTAGTAAAATAAATAGCAATAAAAAATATATAGACATGGTCTCAACAAAACTGAACAATGTATTGACAGTCGTGACCAAAATACTAAATACTAATTACTATAAAAACTTCTTCTTCTGGCCTATTAATACGGACTATTAAGGTCCTTTGCCGCTTCCACAATCCTTTTCCACTGATCCCTGTCCGTTGCCATGTCGATGCTGAAGGTGTTGTTTATTTTGGACAGATCTCTCTTCGACGTATCAAACCATCTCTGGCGCGGTCTCGCCAGGGGAGATTCTCTTTCCAATCAGGTTCCCCACCATAACCTTCCTTATGAGGCGTCCTTCTGCCCGCCACACGTGACCCACTCACTCTATCCTTTTACTATGAATAAATTGGCAAATACTTGATGGCTATAAAGCCTTTGTAAATCGTCATTCCTGCTTTTTTCTCATACCCCTTAATCCACATTATACACTAGTCAATAAAACTAATAACTAATAAATAACAATACCTATAACTATAATACCTATATAGTATTATTTGCCAACCAACTTCCCAAGTGGTATTATTATAATTCAGTAATGAATATCGTAATTTATGGCTATATTTACCAGATTTCTGGAAATCGCTACGACTATTTCTTTACGACTCGACGCCCTATGGCCGACTATATGCGGCCTACCTATTTTAAACATTTTAGTAAACTTATACCCGTCGACTTGGCAAGTGGCAAATAAATAGGTATCTAATTAATTTCCAACTGTCTTATTTCTTGTAGTTTCTTAGAAAAATATAACTACTTTACATTAATGAACCGAGTTTGGTCTAAAACAAAGGTTGCGCATTCTACCTATTGATGATAGTAGAATTATAACATACTAGCAGGCACGGCAATGCGTTGCTATTGCTAGGTTTTTGTGATTATGTGAGCAGTATATTATCAGGAAGGCCTGATAATATACGATAATACACGATCTATCGCAGGAGGACCTGCGATAGATCGTGGACCCCGCATGCTGCGTGCATAAGTGTATAAGTTAACTCTAAAGTATCAAAAAATGCAAAAAATTGGTCCACCCAACCAGTGGTTTGAACTTGATATATTCTGTACTAAAATACACAGGCTTTCCGCATTAATAATTATTATTATTTATATTTATATTTATAAACGGACTTAGCCCAATGGTACAATGTATGACATAATAGTTAACATATAATAGTAATATAATATAGTGACATTGATAAACTTAAATAAGCTAGATTATAAAATGTTAAGAGCTAAGTATTATTAATAAAATGAAAGACCAAGAGTAGAAGGGTGCTTATTGGCTAATCACATCATGCGGCGATCAATCGGATCATTCATACCATAGTTTGTATTGTGATGGGGAATGACAAAGGGATGGTGTTATCTAGTGAAGTGAGTAGGAACTCTAAAGTTAATTTGAGAGAAGAGAGAGGGAGCGCTTATAAGTCCATCTACCAACTTGCTCAAGAATAATAAATTCGCTGAAACACGTCTGTCTGCTAATGAATGATTTAAGTTGAAAATGCTCTTCCGGTAGGTAATCATGCAGATTATGTTCAATTTGATATTTGATATTATTATCGAAACAAAAATAAAATCAATAGCAACAATTTATAAAAAAAAAAATAATAATAAAAATAATAATAATAATAATAATAATAATCTCAAAATCCCTGTTTAAGAACATTCCCGGGCCGGACCCTTTACCTTTTTTCGAGACAAAATACAGCCTATCTTCTTTCTCAAGATCTAATCTATTTCTGCACCAAATTTCATCGCAATCAGATGAACGGTTTAGGAATGCATAAAGGAGTAAAGGACAAAGTCATTCCCAAACATTTTTTGTCTTTTATATAGTATATAGATAATATTATGTAATTTTAGAAGTAGGGGATGTGGGGAGGCTTTGCAAAGCATTTACAATTATAGCGCCCCACGATTTAGAGGTCTAGTTGTGCCTAGGCAACTAGGCAAGTACTTATTAAATACCTACTAATAAAAATAGGCACGTAAATTAAATACCAAAATATCATTAAATAATTCTATTACATTTTGTTAATTTTGTAAGTATTATCAAGCCATGAGCTCAATTTATCGTAGGCACTCAAGTAACGGTTTTTGTCAAATTGCTTACCATTATTTCTCGTTTTTCAATTAAACTACCTAGGTATATTTTTCTGATACTATTAAATAATTGTATTAATCTTTGAGGAAGACGTGTACAATGTCGCTTTACGTAAAGACTAAAGCCATTACTACTTAGCAGTTTATAGTAATACGATTACTTGTCCAATAATGATTAACCACTGTTATATCAACATAATTTATTTACTGAACGGCTTATTACTACCACAAATTAATTGTCTATAGTGCCAAATTAAGAGGCTGTACGTGGTATACACCATAATAACTACATAATGTAAAGTGTAGAGTTTGCAGATCGAGCAATTCTAAGAAAGAGATTTCTGAGATAAACATTGGGCATATTAAAATTTAACGCTCAAGTCCCTGCTCGGTAAATTATTGTTATACTGAGTTGGTTTTATTGCTGAAGTGAGAGTCACATAGAAGAGTGCCATACATATTTTATTTTAAGTTATTGTAATGATATTGGCCGCAACACTGACTCATCGCATTACTTACCCGTAAGATAATTTTTTATGAACACCTTTATATTTTACGTAGGATGAAAAAAAATAAAACATTTAACTGTAAATAAAATCGCAAACAGACTTCATAAATTTAAAACACATAAAAACTCAAACAAGATCACCAAATCTTGAAAAATAAAAATAAATTCATGACAATAATACTTCTTAAATTATTTGGAAACCAAAAAGTCGATCGTGCAAATCTTGGAATAGTATCACGTTGTTATGTTATTATTAGTTATGACTTTATGAGTTATAAAATAACGAATATAATTAATATTAGAATTTTCAATTTAATGATATTTCTTATACGAATAAATAATTATAAATCAATTTAAACGAATAATTGCAATGTGAAAACAAATATCAATTAGTGAAATATCCTACAACTATATTTTGACACTTTAATGTTTTACTTTATAAACACATTGAATAAATAAATGAAAATTAATGAGAGTTAATATATGATATTCAATATTTTATCTATATAACATATATATATTATGTTAAAAACGATATACCTAATTGCAATACACCATGATAAAAATATGTTGTTTATACATTATAATATTGTTTTAGTTGTTAAAAAAATAGTAATAAAGTTTAAAAAGGTGGGTAAGTGGATGTTGCTCTGCTGTACAGTAGGTTACAATTGGGTCACTGTAATGGATGGTGTTAAATTTGAATACATTGATATAATATCATTGTATAAGAAAAACGATTCTGAGCAAAAACGGTCAGTCAGCCTATGATATTACCAAGTATATTTGATGATATTATTGTGAATAAAGTAATTTATATATAACCTATTTACGTGGAGCCTTGTTTTCAATTTTCAATCCTTGGCTATAAAAGTTGAACATTTTATAAATTTTTAACTACAAAATAATTATTAAATTATACATTTGATAAATATTGTCAAAATTTGAACTTTAAATGCTTATAAAAAAAAAAATGTGCCTATGTATTTTTAATATTTTTCAACTGCTATTAGAACGATGTATCAGGAGCCTTATATTAAATTTTCACCCTTTTTTACCCAACAAATAAATATTTTATTGATATTTATAGAGAAAAAAACTAAACAAATTTAAAACTGACAATGTCCGTTAACAGCTCAAAATAAGAGTCAAATTATTTTGAAAATGTTATCGCGTATAGAAAATGCTAATACAAACATTCAGTGAAATTTTCAAGTATCTACAGTCATACGTTTTTAATTACAACAAAATAAGAAAAAAGTTACATGAGATATCGAGTGAATATCAAATGTTGTAAAAATACGAATTTCAAACGCTCATAAAAATTTAATTTGACTTTCTTGTAGACATTTTTTTTTTTGATAAAGGTAGACAAACTTATGGATAATCTTGTATAACACTTTCAAATCTTAGATTTAAAAAGAAATTTTTTTATGAATTCTCAACTCAAAATAATTAGCTAATTTTCGTGGTTTTTCCGTATTTTGTCAAGATTTGAACTTTACATGCTTATAAATAAAAACTGTGACTAAGGATTTGTAATTTTTTTCATCTGCTTTTGAAACAATAACCTAGGAGCCTTCTATTAAATTTCCAAGCTTTTCTACCAAACAGATAAAATTTTATTTATATTTATAGAAAAAAAACTGAACAAAATGGAAACTGAAAATGTGCGTAAACAGCTCAAAATAAGTCAAAATATTTGGAAAATGTTATGGTGTATAGAAAATCCTAATATAAACATTCAGTCAAAATTTCATGTACCTACCTATTTTTTTTAGAATTGCACCAAAAACCAAAATCGATTTTCTCGAAAACGTTTTTCTTTAATTTTTCACGTCGCTTTTGAAAACTACTGGGAAATTTTTACTCCTGACTCCATAAAGTACCAACTAGATTCACTTTCCTATCAGAAAAGTTACTGTTGTAGAAAATTCAAGTACTTTTACTGTCCTAAAAGATGATAACAGACACAAAAAAAAAAAATAAAAAAAAAACATATATCATTGTAAAATCAATACACTAATTGCTTCGCTCAGAATCTAAAAAAATATTTTTTAAGTTTCTTACATATTAATCATCAATTTATTACTAACGTTCGTTTTATATATTTCAAAAAATAAAATAATCTGATTATTATTTAATAGCAAACATGTCATTGTGGTATCATCCAATCATAAGATAAGATAATATTAAAATACTATGAATACCAATATAAGAAAATACAACACATAGTAGTTTTATTTAAAATCTAGAATTTCTCAAACGTGGCCATAAAGAACGTAAATTCGTGAAAAAAATAAATGCCATTAAAATGCAAAAATATTAATTCAAAGCTATAAAATGCAAAATAAAGTTAGAAATTGTTGTGAATCTTTGAAGTATGAAAAATGTTTTTCATAACACAGAACTTACTGAAAAAGAATGCAAATTCATAAACATAGTTGTATTATCCCTTTTTGTACACATAAATAGTAAGTAACCAACAACATATTATTATTGTACATCGGCTTAATACTCACAGCAAAATAATGAATTATAGCATAATATATTAGATTTTTAACAATATATTTTAGTTGAATATTTAAGTAAAAGTCCAAATGTTATTGCAAAAGTCGATATGATATTAGTTAATTAACTTTATAAATTACTAAATACTTGAATGATGTAATTGTAGCAGTAATTGTCACAATTATTACTCATAATATGGCTTTCCAATAGACGGTAATTTATTGGCATCCTATAATATTCCTATATTATGCAGTAACGTACTTTTAATAACCTTCTCGTATTATTAAAAACATATGGCCATTATAAATTTTATTTTAAATTCTCGCACAAAATCAATAGAATGTTGCTCAATTATATGACTCGAAAGTGTAGTTTTACTTTCAGTATTTCATAATTCCAGAGCGTAATAAGGGGATTAAGTACAAACAGAAAATAATAAGGAGTAAGTATTAAAAACTCGTGAGGATTATGCGATGTCCATCACAGAATATTATAGAAACATCTGTAAGTACAAGATACGTAATAGGTACGTAGAAACAAAAACATCCTAATTATATATGATTGAAGTCGTGTTTAACCAACATTTTAAGTAGGTACCTAAAATCTCTTGTGGATACAAAAACCTATCTAACAGTATTATATTAGAACATTTTTAACCATATGTTACGAAATTATGAAAAATTGTTTGTGGGACCCTAAATAATTAAAAGCAAGGGTAAGGGTGACTTTTATACAAAATAAAATTTGATTACACATCATAAAAATATAATGTCCTGGTTCAAGGGGGAATAGGATTGTCATATTCTGCATATTATTTATTTTAAACAAGGTCAAAGTTAGAAAGGTTAATGAATACAAATTTAAGGAATTCAATTAATATGTCAATTTCAGAAGTCTTTATGCATTAGTGAATTTCGATCACCTGACGTTTGTTCATATGAAACTACACCAAAATTGAAGAAATCAAATCGAATAAAATTACGTGAATATGAAAAAAGAATTCGCACGATTATAGTTTCTTTAATTTAATTTTTAAATTCAATATTGTATCATATAATATTCTAATGCACAAATTCTAACTTATAAACAAGCTTCTTCTATTTATCGAGCAGAATCTCGAATGTGTTCAAAATGGCTACTGGTTAAAAAAAATGCTTGAATATTTTATTATTAACATAAACTCGATTAAAATGAAATATGTCAATATAGATTCTATTAAAATCTATAAAAACCAATTTCCACTTTATGAATTTTATCATAAAGAACAAATTGTGTTTCTTATATTTATCATAAAGTGGGAAACGACCATATTCTATAGACAGGATCTCTTTGAATCATTTAATTATATTTTTGTTATAAAAAAACACAACTTTGGTGTGAAATGAATCGTATTAATATAATCGAATTGTTATAAATTGCACTATTCCAAAATACAAAGAGTAAATCATATCGTAGGAACTTCCAACATTTCTAAAGAAAATGATAAATGTTATTAAACCCATGGGATTTTACAAAATAAAATACCATTGTGATGCATAATTAAATAAAAACTGATGGTACACGCAGATGATAGCTATTTTTCATTAAAATTAATTCAATAATATTTAATTGGCAATTATTAATAAAAAGTTAGTCTTATTTAATAATAAGTTAATTGTGTTTTCATAAAAGTGTACTTGAATTAAAATAACATAAAATGGATAAACTGTAGGAATACATAATATTTTGACATACATTATTAGATGAATTATAATTAATAATTTCGAATTTCAAAATAATTTCCCGATAAACCAAAAATAGTCGTTTCTTGACTAATACCTACGGGTGATGCCTTATGGCTAATGTGATAAATATATTTTTACTATAATATAATTATTATTAATTTAACATACCCTCAGCAGTTTTAACTTGTAGTAGCATTAGAAGTGATTCACTGATATTTATTTACAAATGGCTTACAATATGTATATTATAATATACCGTTCAAAAATACATACATTACATAAACACGATGAAATTATCGGTTAATAGGTATTTTGTACCTACATGCAACTATAGTTTGTTGTGTAAATTCAAACAAGTTTTAATGTTTGATGTGGAGATAGACTCGGTGTTCCGATTGAGCCAATGATTCCAATAGCTTTGAATTTTCTTCTCGAAAAGTTTCTCTGTTCTGAGCGTATTTACGGCAGTCAATGAAATATTATGTTTGATATTGATATGAACACCACAGGCCGTGCACACTAGGGAGTCCTGTTTGGCCATTAAGAACCTATATGATAGTATTGTGTGGCCAATTCTTAGTATTGTGCTATTATAATCACTAGAAACTTTCGGGACAATACTAACGAGGGAAGGATTAATATGCAGTGACGTAAGTAGCTAGAGGTTGGTCACATGGGCGATCGATAAGGGCGCAGTAATGTTTAGGGCACCAAATCCAACCAACCTACAATGATAAATATTTTCTCGTGGACACATCGTACAGCTTTTATTTTTCAAATCGTAATTAAATTGTAATGAATTCATATTTACAAACGATTCAGAAAAACAATAATTATCGTGAATTTGTGAAATTTGAGAAATTTTGTAATATTGTCATAATATAATATATTATTTGTATTATACCAGCAGAATTATAATAGTATATTTAGGTACTGTGATAAGGAGTAGGTACAATATTCTCGTAACGTGCTTATCGGTAATACAGATGGGTCGAAATATTGTGTCTTAAAAATGCACATTGCAATTTGAAGGATAGCTGTTTGATATTTTGTACGATTTCACGAAGTTTGGTGGAATGTCAAAACCGGTTTTGTTGCTATGTGTGTGTATATTTATTCACATAAAAGTTAGTAGGTATATCTCCGAGTATAACGATTAGGGAAAAGGATTATTGTTTTGAGGATATAATTGCACTTTCTGCTACCTGATCTGTACATTTGTTATCAGTAACCGGAAATCCAGAGTATTTCGAATTTTAAATTATAATTTTGGAAATTATAAACAGAATATTTAATAATATGTAAAATAATATCTGACGGGTTTTATTTACAGTTAATATTGTTTGTTACACAAAGAGAGACAGGGAAAATGATTGTGAAGTTAATGTTATAATAATATAATATACTTTTATAATAAGTTCAACCAGGAGTGATAGCTGTTAATTCCAATTTCCACAGTAATTATTGAACGGGAGTTTTAAGTTTTGTAAATTATAACAGGCATTAGTCATTACTATACATCATATAAATATATAATATCTAATAGTATATTCTTTTAACGGATATCATGTTTATTTTTATTATGTTTTTTTTCTTGAAATCTAGTTTGTATATAGGTAATACTAATCGTATTTTAACTAAACATTGTTGAAAGTTTATTATATTTAATAATCAAATTCTAGTAGTTTTTGAAAATACAGTGAGCTATTTATTGAGATAATTTAAAGACCTTACCACATGTTCGTTCGTTTAAAAATAATATTGTTCCTTCTAATATTACATGAAGAATTTCGTTATGCAATAAATATATTATATATCGGTCATACGATAATGTTGTGTTTGCTTTTTATCTTTGATTATACTAGAAGTTGTTTGCATAACAAGTTAATAGTTTTAAGTGAATTCAATATTTAAATAGTATGGAGTTCCGGATTACTCGAGATCAATTTATTGATTATGAAGTTTTAAATGTCTTTCGATGTCCTTAAATCCTCAAACAATTATTATTTTTATAATTTATTAAATATTAATAATATATATTATGTTGATGTACATTTATAATCTTTATAACTGAACTAACAGTTATAATAATTGTATTGTTACAACTTACTTTGTATTATACTATAGTAATATACCGTAATAATTGAATAATTTTATCGTTTTTAGATACCATATGTCCATATGTACTATGTAGGCTTATACATCGTGAATTATAAAATGTAGTGATTACTTAAAAATGTATATTTTAAACGTAATATAAATGTTTTTAGTTAAAATTACGAATTTTGTAAGTTTACAATACTATATGACGTTTTGACATTATTTAATACTAATTTCAAGTTTTTTTTAAATAATACCTATATGTGAAACTTTTTGTTCTATTTATAAATTGTATTTAATTTATAAGAAAAAAAACTCAACTGAGAAACACTAATAATCTATAGATACATCTAAATAACCTTTTATTGAATTTATAATTTATATATTATGTAAAAATATTCAAATATTTTACCTTACTACGTGTATATAATGTGCATTACATTTATTTTCAAAATTTAGACATACCCAACCACAAAGAAAAAAAACGGAAAAAGAAATACATAGTCTGCAGTTTAATGTTTGTGCCCGTGTAATGCCCTAAGACCAAAACTAAATGTAGGTAATAGTATTTTTATTACCATTTTAGTAAAAGTTTGAAAAATTATAAATCTGTGACACAGCTGGACACAATCAGGCCAGTTAGCTAAAATATTCTGTTGGTATTAATTTGCAATATATTATTATTTAAAAAAAAAGTATTTAAATACTGAAATAAAAACAAAAAAATGTTAGTCATTGGAACATGATAGATTTCGACGCACTGTTTAGTAAAAAAAAAACCCTAATCCGTTTGTATGAATAAGTATTTTTTTTTTAGATTTGACGTATTGTAAATGATAAATTTTTAGATCGATTATAATGTTTGAATAGACATCATATACTACTGCCCGACCCTGCACAGTATAATATGATGTCACTATAAAAAAATATTTCAGTGTTATTAATGTTATGGTCACATTTTGTATTTAAAACAAACATCAATTTATGGTAAAATAAAACTTACAGTTTTGTTTCCACATAATCGGTTGATAACAAATAATTATAGAACGAGAATTTGAGACAATCAAAATTTTAGCACTGGAAAATGAAATCAATTGCCATGATAAATGGCTATTAATAACAAATGTTTTTTTAATAACAGAATGTACTCGTTAGTTGATGAAACGTAAAAGTAAAAATGATTTTATTTGTAACTAAAATATTGAATTTAAAAACAAGTGCTTATTATTTTCATGTAATTGTATAAAATAAAAACAACGTAGTAAACAAGAACTATTTTGAAATATAATTATCGGATTGCTAACAATTTGATATAAGCTCGACATTGTTGTTGCAAACTTTAAAATGTATGATACAATTTCACTATAACAATATATTTTATTTTGGTGAATACTGAGAACTGAGGACACAACTTTTGGTTGTCTGAAATGTTAATATTCTTAATTTCAAGTTTAACAGATGGGATGAATCCATTGAAGGCATGTATAATAATTCTTGAAATGTATGGATATTAAAATATGAAAAAAATCATAGTGTTTTCTGTTCTAAACTAGAAATGAAACATTTCAATTTCCTTTACCGAAAAGTGATAGACAAATTTATTATTGACCAACCTTTAATATTATACATATATTTATATATAAGATAAAAATATTTTTCGCCTGGAATCCAAATATCAGGTAGGTAGTGTTATTAATAGATCAATACAAATCAAAATTCATATTTGACATAAATAAGAATTTAGTTGTACAGTGATTTTTTTTACATTTCACAAATGATAAAGTTATAGGTATAATATTATAATTACCGTTGTCTGTTGATACTTCTTTATGGACGTTTTGTTTATAACAATTAATATATAACATGTGATGTGATGTTGAGTTTTGAGTGCTAGAATGATTGTAGTTTGTTTATGATTTTTTTTTTTTTTATATTGATCGTGAAGCCCGGCAACGATGGCCATTAGCTATTTGTTTTGGTTTTGTAGGGGGGGGGGAGGAACTGTAGGTTATAAACACGTGTTTTTTTGGTTTGGCAGATTTTTTAGGGGGCACCTGTGGGTATCTGCCATGCCCGGGTGCGGGATGGCGGAACTTATCTCCGGACATCGTGACTTGCCCGAAGAAAAATGCCGCCCGTGAACCGAGGTTTGAACCAGCGCCGGTGTGCGTCACAACCGACGCCTTAGTCCGCTCGGCCCACTCCGTCCCCCGTTTATGATTTATTATAGAACATATTCCATACGATAGTAATCGTTTATAATGATACCAGTTTTAGTGACAAACCGGGTTTAATGACCTAAAATTGAACATTCCAGCAAAAATCCTATGTAACTTAATACGTCAATTTATATAGATTATTATGACGTTCTTATAATGACCGTACGGGAAATGACGTTTTTATCTTTAATGACTATGGAAAACGCAGGTCACCCATACATTGAACAAAATAATTAAATGTAGATTATTGTGATAGAGTCCGGTAGATAGGCAGATTCTTCAGAAAAAATACAATAAATCAACTGAAACCTTGGTAAGCAGAACACAGTTTTGATTGTTTGGTTCTTTCGATTTAATGACTTAGATCAAGTCATACTATTGTATTCTTGGATTTTGGCAATCAGTTTAAAATCAGTCGGCCAATACTGATGCAGCATGAGATTGGTTAGAAAAGGTAAGACCAAAATTAGGACAGGTACACAGATCACCGATGACTAGATTACAATGCGGATGAGGTTAGAACTCGCTTAAATGCACACATACGAAATGCCTCTGGTCAATTTTTTTTAAAAAAAGGTTAAGTACTCGAATTCGCTCCCAAATTCAAAAATATTGTATATTGGAATCTCCTTCTATTTTAAGTACCTAATGACCCTATTGTTATGCTGGAATTACCTTCAATAGATATAATTAATCGATTTCTAGTCAAAATCACTAACATTTTTTTTTAATTAAAAACAATTACGATAGTACACGTACAACTATCGATATATTAATTAAAAATCTAGACATGCTATGGGAGACAATAACTCGAGTAATCCGTCCGAACACACCCGGAGACAATTTGAGTAAAAAAATTTTACCTACGTAGATTTAGGAGGCACATCGAGAGTGCCCAATGCCCATACGACATACCTACATAATATTATTATAAAACACTGCGGCTTATAATTTATATATTGGACGTTGGTTACTTTTATCAGTAATTGTGGCATATAATTTTGCTGATATCTTGAATGTAATTATAAACGATTTCTAAGATATAAATAGTTAATTATTAAAGCATACATTTAGCAGTACAAATTTACTAACAGTTAATAGACAATATACGGTTCACGGTTCTCCAATAATATACTGACTGCCATTTTGCGTGTTAAAAGTTCCCTCCAGCCATGTATTAATGATATTCGTAACGAATTTAAAATTAAACTACCTTGTAAATGTAGGACTTTATTATAATTATGTATTCCACGTATTTGTGTTTGTGTCAGGAAATATGCAACACCGAGATATGTCTCTCAGATATGTCTGTCATGTAGATCAGTGATCTCAACTCTCAAGGGATTCTATTATTATTATATATTTATTATTATGCAAGAGCGTTAAAAATTCGATGTAACTTAATATTTATGTACATAATGGTATTTTTATTCCTAATTTATTTGTGCTAAATACAATTTGTAAGATACTAAAATGTAGTATCTAAATATTATATTTAACTGTAAACCATTGTTAAGGCTATTGACATACCTACCGATTTTAAAGAACCCCATTTATATTTCAGAACAAGGGGATTATCAGTTAAATTAAAATTTGAATACAAAGTATAGCCTTTATATTGTTTCTATTGTTTCAATTGTTTTACATTTTAAAAAATGTATGACTACCTTATACATTAGTAAAAAGTATGAAAAATACATCATATTTTTTAATTTTAATAATTATAATCTGGGTACTAATGAGTGAACACACTATAGGTACTCTTTATTATTTAATAATTAATATAATTAATATTTTTGGCCGTTTTTATCGTATGGGCATAATAATATGATGCATTGATGTGTGTACAAACAATAATACAAATATGTATAAAGGGGGACGGAGTGGCAAAACGGTCTAAGGCGTCGGTTGCGACGCGCACCGCCACCGGTTTGAACCCCGGCCACGGGCGGCGCTACTCTTCGGGCAGTCATGGTGTTTGGAGAGAGAGACAGATTTTGAATATCTACATAAAGATTAGGTACCTATGCGTTGTATTACAGACGATTTCGTATAAGTTATGGAAATGATAATAACTATGGAGCGCAAAAGCTAGTAAAATGTTGTGCTTATACATAATATATACATACATATAATATATTATACATGTATAGGTCGGCTGTGGGAAAATAATGCAGCGGCCGCAATTCGTGTTGATTAGGACTGGAAAACTGAGAAGCTACTTACACTGTTACTTACGGTTGCCGTCGGCGGCTAAGTCCTATCACAGTACCTCAGCCCCCAGGCGTACTTACCGTATTTATATGTATAATATATTAATATGTATATTTTGATTGTTTTTACGCGTCAGATTGATTATTCCAATAATATAATTATAATAATACGTGATTATACGTAGTCTTGATCTCACGGATTATGTTCTAATGAATAATATATATACATTTAATTGCTTATTAATTAATTTTGATAACTCAAGTTGCATAAACGTTTTATTATTGAGTAATTATAGCTCATTAATTATGGTGCTGATAGATTGTTTATTGAAAATACTTTAGTTGTAAAAATCAAATTATCATAAATTATAATCAATAATATAAATAAATAAATGTATAGTAGGTACCAATACTAATCAATATAAACGCATAATTCATATACTAATGGCATTAAACTAGGGTGTCTATTAAACAATTAATTAACAAACACCGTCATTGGATAAATTATACAAATAAATAAATAAGAATTATATATATAAATATATAATAAAAATCCCAATAATAATATAGAAACACGTTTTGTCTCACTTATTACAAATTTAAATGTCTAACGCAACATCCACACACACACACACTAGTTTAAAGCAAGAATTTAGGATCATATCGATACTGCAGATATTCTATGGCACGTTGTCAACCGGAAAACATTATATTCCCTCCGTTCTCTTCAAACAATAAAGTGTTAGTATAGGGTTAACAAGCATTTTCCATTAACACGTCCGACCTAATTTCTATAGTTACCTTTTTAACAATTATAACATTACGTATTTAATGTATTTTTTTCGTAGATAATAATTTGAATTTTAGTGAGTTGAATACATCGTAAAAAAATTTATGAATCATTACTTTTAATTGATATTCCATGACAATGAAAAACAATTTCTCAATGTTATTAGACTTACTTTGTATTAGAAGTGCATTAATAATATTTTAGTGAGACGTATACGTAAATGATTAAACACATTTCTGAGAAAATGTAATAAAACAAAAATATAGGAATTACAAATTGTATAGGTTAGTATACGGTATACGAAAAATGTATATATTTTAGTTAAAAACAATTTTATAATACATTTCGAATTAATTTAGTCAACATAATAGTTGTACAACTTTTGTATTTCCAATATATTCAAACCTGAATCTCTATAAACATATATTTTATAATACTGAAATCGGTTTGAACAATTTTATTATTAAAATCAATCAACGGATATTTATATTCATTCGTATACTCAGATTGCAGTATGGAATGGAAGTAAGGAACTTAATTTCGATATAATATTCAGAAAATCTCAACGGTCATATTATTAGTGTTGCTATAAAATTATAATACTTATATGAATAGGTACATTTATTTACTATTGATAGTGGAGAATTAGTTCTCATCAGCTCACTACTAATAACGTCTGATTCCATGACGTCTAGTGTATATTTTAAAGACGTTAAATCAAATAACACTATGTTTTAAAAAAAACATCCACTGATCCACTTACTACAATCCAATACATTACAAGTCACGACTGTCGTGAAGGTTAGCTCTAATTTTTTTTTATATCAAGTATACAATATAACAATAATAACAGTATACAATTTATTTTATAAGTCATCCAGACCAGTCTTAGAACCTAACTGAGGATTTTGTTTTTAATAATAGATTATATAGATAAAATAGAAATAATAATAATCAACATCTAAACACAATTTACAACCGTAGTTCCAGGTGTTCTTAAAAATTAATTTAAATACTTTAACCTGTTAGCCCTTAGGCCTACTTTGGTATAATAATTCTTAAAAAATAAAAATTTAACAATTTAAACGAATTTTTTATATTTTTTGTACTCAAAATCACAACGATAATACTATGTTTAATTCGAAAGTTGTAGTTTATTATTTACTTTAAATTGAACGTTCATTTATGGACCTACCATCAAAATGTGATCTTCCATTTTACAATCACCCTATCGTTTATCTTAAAGCTGACTATGTGATAAAAGAAAATTCTCATTGGTTCAAATCCTAATTTTTTTTTTATAAAAACACGCTAGACAACATTGATTGTGTCTTTTGTGCAACTCTGTATGAGTCATAAAAACGTTGTTAACGGTCCACTGATGTACACAAGTATATTTTAACCATGGTAGGGTCTTCTTTTCGTCACTGTAAACAGTCGAACCACCTTCTTCGTGTAGTTGAATTATTGTTAGCAATAAAGTCACGTTTTCGGTCACGTTTGTTTACTAAACAATAACGTATTTCCAGCATAGGTACCAATCATGTTTCTAATTTTTTTAAATATCAATATTTTCTTATGTCCAACCTTATGGAAATATCTTGTGTCATATATTCATTATATAGAATAGAATTATCACAGTTGATATAATTAGTAAGTCTCATATAACATAGACCATGACTAATAATCAGCTTGGCTGCATATTGGGCTACAACTGAGTTTATTTGGTAGAATACTTATTATTATTATGATAGCATAATTTGTAAGCCTCTTAAGTTTGAAGTATCTCATGAATGCCAAGTAATTTATACGTATAAAATGTTAAAGGCTTTTTATTTTTATTCTGAATTTATTGTAAATTAAAAGCGTTTTTGTTTCATTGTTATGTTTGGTTATATATTATATTTTTTTTTGTTTACAATAATGGGTTCTAATTTATTTTTAATGTTTATTTTTGGTTTGCAAGATCTGAATAATGATTTTTATAATTTTTATATTATAAAAACCATAACAAAAGTATAAAATTCTATTAATTTTGTTTTTATTTTTTAGTTGTAAGTTACATAAAAAATAATTTGTTGTAAGTAATTCAACTTAGTCTTGAATTTCTCTTAAAATAGTTAGAAACAATGACATTATTCGTAGTACGTACATACTAATTTCAATGTTTGAAATAGTTGTTTAAGAATTTAATGTTAAGTCATTCTCATTCCTCGATGTCGTTAATTTACTGAATACGTTGTATTTCCATGTAAGTACCTACAATAATTATTATTTTTTCAAATGAATATTATGGGATTTTTATATAAGAATGACATAATATTATGAATTGTTGAGATTACTAAAAACTATTCTGTTGCAAATTTAGTTCATAAAATTTAAAATATTTAAAAAGAAATTTGCACACCTTAATATTTATATAACATAAAAACGGAAATAAAAAAAATTAATTATTAGATATTGTAATACACAATATTACGTATTCTCATAAGACATCACTTGAAATATAATCCGAGACATTTTGATAATGAACCTATTGATTTGAGTTTAATTACAATATTTGTCAATTGCTGTACAAAGAATACTATATTTCATTGGATTTAACAAACTACTCATTTAAACATTTATCATATAATAAAGGATTACCGGAGATTTTTCAAACGTAATTTCAATATAATTAAAATATGGTAAATAACATTGTAAATAAATCACAATGTTAACACAATTAACTATCCATAAATAAACGAATGGAATGTAACTTAAATGTTATTATTACCAGTTTGCATTAGAAAATAATTGTGTATACATTTGCAGCATCAAACCATTAATTACAATTTAACTTGTGTTTATGCATCAATTTTAAAAAAAATCGTTGTGAAAAAAAAAATATATATTATAATTTGGAATCTATTGTGTCAGTCCTTTGAGGTTTTTAATAAACATTCAAACGGCATTTTTGTTGTGTGACAATTAATTCCAAGCAATATAAACACCTAAATAATTTAAGATATTTCACAATCTTGAAAATTATGACTTCAAAAACGCCTTTTCAAGCAATTAAACAATTTTATGTTTGGATAGGAAATTCAATAAATATTAATATATTGTATTTTAAACATTTAATTTTTAAAAAACAGAAAACGTATCTTGGAGGACAGTGCCTTAAATTTTCCAATTTTCCAATTTTTTTTTTAAGAGTTTATCTTAAAGTCTATAATATTATTTTTTAGTTGTGACCCAAACTTGCTCCTTATACATAATATAAATTTCCACTTTTTGTATTTTGTATTTTTTTTTTTTTGAATTTATCTATACATTTTATCGGAAAATGAGTAAGTTCCCGTACTGAAAAATACGTGTCTCCTGAAATCAATTGTTTTATTTTACAATTTTAAAGGGAATCTTCCAATGTATCGATATTGTATACTTTGAATATAGTTATTTAGAAAGGATTGTTTATAATATTATTAGGAGCCTACATATAACAAATAATGTGGTTTTATATTAGTAACCCGTAAGAACATACAATTTGTATTCAAATATATCAAATTTTTCAAATTTAAACGTTTAAAATTAAATGCACTTAAAAACAACAATTTATAACAATTTTGAATGAAATTTACTCTCAAGTGTATTGAAAAATGTACGAGATTAATTAGTTATGTTCAGTTATTGAGTCATCGACTTAACACTCGACTAGAATAAGTGTCAAGTCATTTCTTCCTTCATAATAACTTGTTGACCCCTTTAGTTCATCTTCATTTCCTGAATAATTTTCAACGTCAGCGGGTTTTTCGTTGAAAACATTGAATTTATACTAATCATCCTTCCTGTCTTTTGAAAACCACATTAACATCAGCGTAAATAATGCACAGAAAATCCTAGGTATCATTAAAATATGTAAAACCAATCATTTTAATTCTGTCAACTGTTTCTAGTTTTGTACTTTAAACTTCTTATACCTCTTCTAGGATATGGTGTATGCTACCATTTCCTTGCAAAATTTTACCTTGAACGTGTTAAAAATAGAATTGTATTATCATATGATTCTAATATTCTCAATATACCGGCTACCCACATCTAAGACTATGCACATTTCCGTTTAAGTCCAACAAATTATCAAACTTTCTCCTGACGACACATTTAAGCTGACCAATAGTTTGTTAATTACATTTTAAATGGGTCTCTTGATGCTCTAGATCTTCTTACAAGAGTCTCTTTTATAGTTTCCTCTTACATTACCTGTGACCTCTCTATTTGCAACTCTAACCCAAGTAATACCACTTCGTACTGCCATAACCGTCACCTGCGCTGAATACTTGTATCTATACTCATATGAAACTCACTGAACAACCCGTATTTTTGTATATTAGATTCTGAGTGGAACGATGAACTAATTGATTTTACAATGATGTGTGTTTTTTTATTTTTTTTATTTTTGTGTCTGTCATCATATTTTGGGGCAGTAAAACTACGATTTTCTTCAACAGTATCTTGTTCGATGGGATAGTGAATCTAGTTGGTGCTTCGGGAGGTCAAATTTTAAAATTCCCAATAGTTTTCAAAAGCGCCGGGAAAAACAACATAACAATTAAGGAAAAACGGGAATTTTTACGCAAAATCTGTTTTTAAGAAAATGAACAAATGAACGTATATATATGAAATTTTCACTGGTTGTTTATATTTGCATTTTCTATACACGATAACATTTTAAAAATATTTTGATTTGTTTTAAACTCTAGGAACATTTTCAGTTTTAAATTTTATTAGTATTTTTTTCTATGCAATAAAACTTTATTTGTTGGTAAAACAGATTGAAAATTTAATACAAGGCTCCTGATATATTGTTACAATGATACTAGAAAAATATTAAAAATCCTTAGTCATAGTTTTTATTTATAAGCATTTAAAGTTCAAATCTTGACAAAATACGGAAAAATCACGAAAATGAGCAAATTATTTTGAGTCGAGAGTTCATAAAATTTTTTTTTTTTAAATCAAAGATTTGAAAATGTAATACAAGATTGTCCATGGGTCTACCTTTATCAAAAAAAAAAATGTCTATAAGAAAGTCAAATTAAATTTTTATGAGCGTTTGAAGTTCATATTTTCACAATATTGGATATTCACTCGATTTCTTATGTAGCGGTTTTGTTATTTTATTGTTATTCAAAAACGAATAACTGTAGATACATGACAATTTTATTGAATGTTTATATTTTTATTTGCTTTTTATTTATCTGCATTTTGAAAATATTTTGACTTTTTTTGAGCTGTTTATGGACTTTGTTAGTTTATAATTTTTTTTGTTTTTTTTTCTATAAATATCAATACAATTTTATTTGTTTGGTAAAAAAACGTGTAAATTTAATATAAGGCTCCTGATATATATAGTTACAATAGCAGTTGAAAAATATTAAAAATACATAGGCACATTTTTTTTATAAGCATTTAAAATTCAAAATTTATCAAATTTAAAATTTAATAATTATTTTTTAGTTAAAAATATATAAAATGTTCAGCTTTTATAGCTAAGGATTGAAAATTTAAAACAAGGCTCCACGTAAATAGGTTATATATAAATTACTTTATTCACAATAATATCATCAAATGTACTTGGTAATATCATAGGCTGACTGACTGTTTTCGCTCAGAATCGTTTTTTTTATACAATGATATTATATCATTGAATTCAAATTTAACACCATCCATTACAGTGACCCACTTGTAACCTAACGTACAGCAGAGCGACATCCACCTTTTTGTATTTATATATTATGTACTATTGTATTATTATAATTATATTCTTATACATCTATTATTTTATGTTTTCAACTGTATTATATTTAATAAAAAAAAATTGATTAAAAGAAAAAGGATTAAAAGTTTAATCAAGATATTGTATTAAAATAGATTTAAGTATTAAATTTATTTCTTATTATTAAAAGATTAGTTAACATATAATATATTTTTAATTTAAATTTAAATATATTGGGGGACGGAGTGGCTGAGCGGACTAATGCGTCGGTTGCGACGCGCACCGTCGCCGGTTCGAATTCGGCCAAGGGTGCAGTTTTCTTCGGGCAGTCACGGTGTCCGAAGAGAGGGGCCGTCATCACCCACCCGGGCATGGCAGGTACCTACGGGAGCCCACTTAAAATTTTGCCAAAACAAACACACACGTGTTAAACATATACAGTACACTCCCCCACAGTTCCACAAAAGATGACCTCAGTTGTTGAAGACTCGACCAAAAAAAAAATATATATTTTGTTTGAATTACCGCACAATAATCTTTTATATGTATTTAAAATAAAAATTTTTGATTCTATCAATTTATAACACAAACATTATAAATAATAATATGCTTATTTAATTACGTCATGTGAAAAGTTCAACTGGTCTGCTTTATAAAAATAAAATTTTACATTTTGCTTTTATTCATACTGAAAATATTATATTATATAAAAATGTTAAACATTTCAATTTATTAAAGTGCAACATTTTTGTGTGTATGATATTATTATATATTTATAAACAATATATAATATTGTATGTACCAGACAAATTGTGGAAGTGGAATCTTAGTTGTGGGATGGAAAAAAAAAGAACGGACAGTGAATTCGAAAACAGGAAATAACTTCTCAAAATATCGTTTACGTTTGCACGTCGCTTTTATTGGTTCCGGTAAAGAGCTTTTGTTTGCTAGTAAATTACTCCGGTCATCGTGGTTAAGGAAAGTGGGTCTCGTATTCGAAAAACTTATTAAACTCCTCTACTGGTCTTCTCAGAGTTTTCCTTATGATAATAAAAAAAAGAGAATGCACGAAACAACATATTAGGTACCGTTAAAACTTCTAAGTCCCATTTTTACTGAAATAACAAATTTTCATCACCACATAATTTTGGAGACAGTATCAACAACGTAGAGATCAACTTTTCGTTACTATTTAATATATTTTCCACTATGCTCATTATTTAAAATAATATATCCAGGTGGATACATAATAATATAATATTATCCACCGTCGATCTTTTACTTACTGGTTATGGTTTGGACTTAGGTACGCTTATACTATACATAGTGATATGATATAAGTGATAAAAATATCGATGAATACATTGTCACTACATAAATGTGTAGGAATAGAGGATGAAAACCATAAAAAATATTTGTTTTTAAATCGACTAAAAATGTAATTATTGCCAAAATTACAAATTCAAACACATTTCTTCCATTTTATCATATATTATGAAATATATTTTCTTTTTACCTTTTTAACTACTTTATTTTATTTTATTGTATTTTATATTTTGTTATAGAATACTGTGTACAAGTGTATATTTGCCAAAATGTACGTGATGATAAATAATATAGAATATATAAGAAAATATCTTTAGATTAGTAGTATAAAGTTACAAACTGACAATTTGACATTCTTCACTTACATCAGTATTAATAAGTTAATTTACGAATCATTTGCAGATAAATTAATTTTTCAGTTGAACATTTTTGCTAGAGAAACACAATACCCACATAAGAATATCTAAAGACAGTATTATATTGTAATGGTTTTAATATCGGCATAACCTTTATGTCTTACAAGTTGGATATCAAACACATTTAAATACAGTAATCAATGGTTATTTAGCGATCATAATTGAATACAATTTAAATAAGATTTTTATAATTTGAAAAATATTTTTTTCGAAAACTGCCACTCTAATAATTAAGATATTAAGATTAATTTGCAAAGTAACATAGTACTTTGCTACTTAGCATTTTTGCGGTATCAAAAATATTTTCTCATTTCATATCAAAAAGTAACGAAGATTTGTTTATTGTTTATGGTTGATTTTGGTACTTCGTACTTCACACTTACGCTTTAATATTTTTTTCACTTTGAACGCTGTTTAGTCTTATAAATAAATAATACTTTAATGTATAGTAGCTAGAAAGTATGAAGTTAACAATGGTAAATCTTAGTAATTTATCACGCTGTTTGTTATAGTTTTCGTATAACACTATAGTTGTAAATTGTGTATAGAATAACATTTCTTAATGCATTTTGAACAAATTATTGACACATAATTACATTATACCTACATAATTTGTATAAAACTATTATAAAGTAGGTAAATATTTTATAATTTAATAATTGCGTAGCCGTACCAAAGATTTTTATTACCTAATTTGCTTTTTAAATCATACTTAAAAACATTATGACAATGATTATATTGTACCGGATGATAATTCTAATTATTGTTTTTAAATTATTTTTTATTAATTGCTATAATTAGTGTTATCATAATATTTTATATATATATATATATGTTAATTTTAGAAAGTTCATAAACTTAAAGCGTGTTCTAAAGGTTATACTACCTTTTCAGTGGGTAATTATAGGACTTTAGAATACAAATCACCATTTATTAAGATCAATTATTTTTGATACATGTAATTTATGTATTATTATTTGTTATTATTTTTTGAGACATTTTATTAAATTTAACATTTTGAACTAGTAAAATTAGTAAATATTATAACATCAACATCGTGTTTTAATTTAGCAAAACTTATGTATAAATTATATTTAGTGATATAATTACAGTTTTAACGGGATATGCGTTGTTGTTGTCATAATCTACTGGATTTGTCGTTTCGAGTATAAAGGGATTGGAATATTAATGACGGTTAGGAAATTAATCGAATTTCCCTTGATGGGTATTAAACAATTTTATTTCGGTAGTTATAATTTTATTTTGGTGCAATCACTATTATTAGATTATCTTTCTCATACGGCTTAACATCAATGAGATATAATATTATGAATCACCCATGTGTATATATTAGTCATTTATTTAAATGTTAGTACTATTGTAAATAACAATTGAATACCTCCTAAAATACATTTTTAAAAATTAAAACTGATCTACGTTTGGAGCGTGGGAATGTTTTAGTTATTATGTAGGTAGGTACAAACTATTCAAATACCATTAATTGTTTAAAGACATAATATGAAAGATTCAACCAAGTGCAAGAGATTGCACTATATTTCCTCATAGTATTATTGCTAAATTACCATCCCTTCTACTGAACAAAACATCATGAATTTTTAACATGCACTATTTGATGATAAAAAGTATAATTTATATTATCATAAATATTGAAAAAATTGCCATTATCTCCTCATCCCTCCCGTTTTATCACCACTGGTTATGGATTATAATATATTCCTCCAGGTTGTGGAAATATCAAAATCAGATTAAACAGTGATACAGTTATGAGGATCATACATTTTCAGAAAAATCTTAATGTACTCCACAAATAGGCGACAGTCTATTTGGTAACAGAATTAACAAAAATGTAATAAACGTGAGTGGACTGAGATCGGCACCTCCAATAAGTCCATGAAGAAATTATTTATATTATCAAAGGGTTTTCTGCCAGAAATGTATAATTATTAAATTGTATCACACGTTAAACGAAAAAAAATATCCCATATTTAAAAATGTCTTTGTTTAATAACAATAGAAATGCATCATAAAAAATATTTTAACAAATAAATATTATTCTTAGTTTTATAGACAGTTTTCCTTCGTAATCGTCATATTTCAAATGTAATGCTTTATCGTTGAATTCAAATCAGATACATTACCGTGACTTAAATTATGAGTTACACTCGACCTGTACTGTGCAACAGACTGATTACCTACTTTTCCTCTTTTTAATTTTATAAACTATCAACTTTGAACTTTAAATTCTTAACATTTTAAAACACTTCAAACTCATTATAATAATCTTTGAAAAATGCTTTTATATTTCACAAGCGCAGTTGGAGTTAGTGTCTGCTTCTCAGCTATACTTAGTTAAAGAAAACCAATTATTTTATATTATTATTAGAAAAAAGGTGACTTTAATCGCTGCGAAAGAATCTCATTGATTGAAGTTATGTTTTTCTCATTATGTGTATCTTTTTCTTTTATTTACATTTTTGGCTCTCGATCACAAAAAAAAGTAATTTAGGTTTTGATATCGCACCTTATTCTTATAATGATTCCTAACTATATTATGTATAAAAACGTATTTGTGTTTAACAATGCTCTTTGTTTATGTAATTACCTTTATATTTATATTGTACTTTTAAAATAAATATTTAAAAAAATATTTTTCATTGTTAATCAAGCAATAAAAAAATCAACCATTGAGTAAATTGCAAATAAATTGTCAATTTATAATTTAATAATCTTAATTAAAAGAATACAATTTAAATTAAAATGTACACACAAATGTATTATCACTTGTAATATGTAATCATCGTTCGTAAATTTATCGTTTATAAAAAACTTGTGAACAACTATACAAACTGGTATAAGTAGAGTTGGTCAATTATTGTTCACATACGTTTAGGTACATTTACACATTGGTTGCACAAATTCAGTCATATAAATGTTTTGAATATTAAATAAAATGTAATTGGCCGAGTGGTCTAAGGCGCGGTTGCTACGCTCGCCGTTGCTGGTTCGATCCTCGGCTTCGGGCGGAATTTTTCTCCGAGCAGGCAACTGCCTGGAGAAAGATGCCGCCATTCCTCGACCGGGACATGGCAGAAACCTACGGGTGCCCTATCAGAAATTCTGCCAAACACAACACACACGTGTAAAAACCCTACCGTTACAAACCCTACTACCTACAATCATAAAAACCCCACAATCAGCTAATGGCCAAAGTCGCCGGGCTTTAAGATCAATGAAAAAAAAAAAATTCTTTATCTTCATTTAAATATCAAATGTCATCTAAAATTGAACTAAAAATGTCTATCAAAAATCGTGTTTAATAAATTTTGGTTTCAGTACAAACTACAAACTACTTATCAGAAGCTTTTTTATTAATATTATACATTTTTAACTACAAAATAATTTTCATAAATGTTTGTAATTTTGTCAAGATGTAAAATTAAAACATTTATAAAAAGAAAGGTGGGGAAGTGGGTGTCGCTCTGTTGTACAGTAGGTTGCAAGGGGGCCACTGTAAATTTGAATATAATATCATTGTATAAGAAAAACGATTCTGAGCGAAAACGGTTAGTCAGCCTATGATATTACCAAGTAATACCTATTTACGCCGTTGAACCTTGTTTTAAATTGTCAATCCTTAGCTATAAAAGTTAAATATTTTATAATTTTTTAACTACAGAATCATTTTTAATCATTTTGATAAAATTCAAACTTAAAATGCTTATAATTTTTGAATTTCTAAATCTGATAATTTACTCATTTTCGTGATATTTATACTTATTTTTTCAAAATTCGAACTTTAAATGCTTATAAAAAAATTGTGACTATATATTTTTAATATTTTTCAACTGTAATTGTAACAATATATTAGAAATCTTGCATTACATTTTCAAGCTTTTTGTCCGAACAAATAAAATTCAATTGACATTTATAGAAAAAAAACTAAAAAAATTGGAAACTTAAAATGTTCGTTATATACCATTTAAAACAAATCAAAATATTCTGAAAATGTTATCCATGTGTCATAATTTTTGCCTTTATTTTTAATAAAATAATCCCTCATATCCGTAAATAAATAAGTATTATTTCAAATTTAAATATTATTCAATGTATATAAGTAAAATTGTCAATTGAGTTAACTTTCAAGTAAGTATACCTAATTGTGTACTGTTAGGAGTTACAGATAACGATAATATATAATATGGTCGGCTCTTACTTTACGAATAAAAAATAAAGAAATGTAATGAATAATGTTTTTAACTAACAATGTGCTGACATTATGATTTTTTTTTAATTTACTCAAATATTTTTTGTAGGCTTTTACAATTATTAATATAAATTAAACATCTCTGCGAGATTCTATCTCGTTTTATTTTAGTTTGAAGTTTATAACGACATATTGCAAAAAGAGATAACTTCCTCCTTTTACAGAGAAAAAACTGAACTCTGCAAAAAAGTAAACAGTACACGAGCTTTTATTTTTGTAGCTTTCAAACATTTCAACTGGTAAAAAAGTTTTAAATTTCAAGTGCGTATAGCATATGTGTATTTTTAATTTTAAACAATGTTTTTTATTTTATTGAATAATAATGTATTATAAAAACATTTTAAAACATAAAGTCATTAGTTATGACAATGAGACACTTGTTAGCTAATATATGTATTGAAATGAAGGAAAACCCTAAGGATAATATATTATTATAAGGTAAGCTTAGCCACTAGACGGTTGGCCTCATCTATTTTATTATCTCTTCTTAGGTATTAAATGTTAATATGAAGGATTGTAAATAGTATTGTTTGAACAAGCTTTAAAAACCAATAACAAATCACACCTGTTTTGAACTACACTTCCTATGTAAAGGACCGAAGATGAAATTCTTTCGAATTTCAGCAACGCAATAGTGAATATAATATTGCTTTTCTATTTTAATCAATAATAAATACTTTATTACGTAACACAAATAAAAACTACCAAACTAGAGACGTGAAAAATAACACTATGTCCTCGTTTTAAACTGGCCGAGTGGCCACGTGACTACGTTTTTGGTGCTTTTTTTCATTTATTTATTTAAACGTCTATAAGGGCTCAAAAACTATTTTCTAGATTCAATATTTGGTTTTACAAATGGTACATATTTATATACTTAAAGTAAACCTCCGTGATACAATAATTATAGGTGTAAAAGATAGAACAAATTAGACGTATGTATAAGTATTAAAGCTAAAAATTATAAATAGGTAAACAATACAAATTGGCGCACGGAGGATGCAACTTAATTCCTAGAAATAACAGATTTTAGAATGGAATATATCATAATTAATTAATTTTTTACCTTTAAAACATTGTATGCATTTGTTTTGATGCGATTACTGTCTCCGATGGTAATTATAAATTATATTGATTATGAACCAAACATTGTGATTTTATTGTTGGTTTGTACTTAGAACTAATAGTTTCATAGATGTATATTGTAAATCACAATATAAACGGGTTTATCACAAAATATTGAATACAAGTTGTTTTACTCTGTTATAATATAATCTCACTAATTTTAATGCCATTGCATCAATCATAACTCTAACCAGTCATCATAACAATGGTTTTAACATACACCACTGCACGAATAATATATAATAATATTATAGATAAAAAAAAACACTGTAAGTATCTTTATCTTGTCGAGATAAATTACAAATTAGAACACTGATTGAAATCTATTGCATAAAATATTATACTATTAGTAGATATAGGTATTATCTAATTATCTATACATTTCATTAATTTATAATTGCTTTTAGTTTTTATATTTTTGGTTTGTCATTGAATAAAATATCAAACTGTTCACGTCACCACTTCCTGAAAATGAATGTGAGTAGGGTTTTTATTTTTGTTAAAACAGTGAATAATAAAATACTTACAGGTACCTATATCATATTATTATATTATAGTGTATTTCCATTGTTCAATGATATGAATTGTTATTTCTTTGCTTGTATTTTATTAGAAATTTCCCGGAGGAAATAATAATTTTCTTGTCTATTCATATAAAACTTAATAATACTTAGTTTGCGCACTTGAACGTCGTTCATCGTTCATTGTATTTCATTTTTAAACGAATCTGACGTATATTATACAATGTCGAACAATCATCGTACTTAGTGGAAGCTATGTCTGAGTTCTGAAATCCTGGAAGTAAGCATTTACTTATTTATTTTTACTATGAAGTTATGTATAAATATTACCAACCACCAAAACTAAAAAAAAAAACAAAAACGTTTTCTAAAAAATGTTGGTCCAGAAAATTCTATTTAAGTCTCGATTACCACATAAACGCAAGTAATTTTAAATAAATTAACTAAAAAAATTTTCATTAGACAAAAAAAATACTTATCATTTTAAAATCAACACATTTGTCCATTCGCTCAGAAACTAAAATGAAAGTATGTATCATATAAATATATAATTATTTTTATTGTATCTTGATAAAAAAAATCCTATTTTCATCCTCGTATGTATTTAAAAAATATTGTATAAAAATATTTTTATCTTAACCATACATTTTTTTTTGTTATCTGGGCTGAACACTGCTATGGTACTATTTATACCTAATATAATATTTATTTATATATTGTGATCTTGGGTTAACGACGGGGAATAAACAATGGACAATGTCAAAATTGATTTCATTTTATTTCTGTAGAACATTTTAAATTATTATTTAATAAAATGATTCGATTATTATTCAAATTTATTTCTAAATTTGTGATTTTGTTATACCGAATAAAGAAAATGTGTTTATCGGTTTAGTGATCATATTCTATAAAATCATAAACGAATACATTTTTTTTTTTATTATTACTATTCAAAGATTTTACTATAAATATTAATATTGAAAAATACTATACATATATACCATCTAGCCGTTAAAGTTTATTACATTTTCAATAACACTTAAAAGGTTTTGGGTCAAACCATTGGTTAACAGTGTCGTCACATGGCATTTATGGATGCAGTTTGTATATAATTGAATGTATATTAATTTTATATTTGCCAAAAACTGTCTCGTAAACATTTGTAATGTCTTATATATATATTATGCACTACACATTTAATCATTATCATAAATTAAAATTGTGAACTGTTCATAGTTAATATCAAAATATAATATAAGCCACTATAATACAGGATGTAATACAAAGATCTAACAAATAAAAATAAAAAAATCAACACTAATTAAACGAATGAAAAAATAAATGGAAATTATATGGATAGTAAATAAATTTATCGAGAATTTTCAAAAAACACTATTTTGAAAAAAAAATACATATTACGTTTCAAATTAATTTACTCCGAAACCATTTTGATGTTTTAAAATGTTTTCAGATAATAAACTACCTTACTCAAATAAACGTTTTTACCATAAACATTTTTCTAAGAAGTAGATTAACAAATTGGATATTTTGAATATTTCCAATTTTTTTTATTTTTATATTGATTAGAACAAATAAAAGTTAATTATTTGTCAGGTTATTCTGTTACACCCCGCAGTCCGCAGTACAGTTAAAATGTATGGGTAAAAAAAACATTGAAATTCGCAGCCTAGTTTACATATTTTTAACCATATCATCAATGAGTAATACTCGTCAATTTTACATACAACTTTAAGAATTTTTTTTTTAACTTCTGATAAATGTTTTAACTGAATAAATAGCAGTCTTAACTCAATACGTGCTATCAAATATATATTCCGTGAGTATTACGTGTGTATGTTTTTATATTATTATATTCAGCCAGAAATGTGATGAAGTTTTTTTTCCTGTATACAATTTTTTTAGATAGGTACTGAAAAGTCCTTAGAATGCAAATCCAAAACGATTCTGGTTTGTATTTTACAAGTTACATCATTAAACATAATTTTACTATATATTATTGTCTTAGAATCGAATAATCGTTATTCGTTGTATTCTAAGATTTCACGTAAAAAAAAAAAACATTACTCACCTGTGTTTGATTCTGGACACTGGTCTGGTTTAGTTTGCCTTGATCGTGACATAGTCCCATTGGAATTACAATGCAGGTACCTAACTCACTAGAACTTTTGGGTAATTTAGAGGTACACTGTCTTTTTAATTCCAAAAATAATAATAAACGTAGCCTTAGATTATAATCATAAATTAACCCTTTTTCGTTATAGCCTTTGCAAATATTTAAAAATCTAATGGTTATCTTATTGTTTTGCTTTCTGACTACCCTCGATTCATAATATTAATTTAATATTATATAAATTATGCGGTACATGAGTCTGCACAAATTACATTATATTTTCTTTGGACATAATTTGTGTACGCACATATTTTACAACGTTATTTTGTAAATATTGTATTAAAATAAAATACAAGAGAACAATTTTAATCACGGAAAGCTGGAGGTAGGGTTCGTAAGGGTGGATTCATATATATATTATTATTTCTAGATTTATGAGAATGGAATTAAAAACTGGTTCGGTTTTCCATATTCGATGAACTGTCATCAACTAAATTAATTTTTAATAGACTAATACAAAACAGTTGATGCTGTCTTGAGTATGGTGATAACCCAATAATCTGAATAGCCAGAGGAGCTTATAACATACGCACAGAAATTTTTTAGTTGTCATTTTTTCGTTATCAAAAATTTGCTTAGTAAAAGTGGTAGCGTGATCCGGCGTGGAAGACGTGTTCGTTGGTCGTCTCGTCCAGCGATCGGTCACCTTTAGCCCCATAATTATTTGTTATTAAATAGTTACAATAGTTACATGGAAATATAATGGTTATATATTTATTTATTTATGGACTAAACACAATCAGTTATCATCAGAGACGCTGTCTTGCAAAGAGTGAACAGTGAACACCGTTTCATGTTATTATAAAACAAACAACTAGGTAACTAAAAACGAACTAACTACCTAAAATACATATGAAATGATATAATATCACCTATTCACCTAAAGATTGTAAAATAAAAAAATATTCGGGTTTCGAGTTAACCAGAATATTTTATTAGGGTTTTGGTTAATTCAGTGTTTTGATAATAAACATTCGGATTATATAGGTTTTGGGTGTTTGATTAAAGATTTTATAGAGGTGTTACAGGTTCCGGTTATTTCGGGTGCAAGTTTCTTGAATTTATCGACTTCAGCGATTTTGATGGTTCACGAACAATCTCCAGATTTCTAATACGACCCTTCAAAAATATTAATTGGTGACTCTTGGTGTAACGTATAGGCAATAGTGCAACGCGCTTTAAGACTAATACAGAATGGTCGTTACTATGTATCTTGCGTATGGTAATAACCCAATAACCTGAATAATCTGACTAATTTTATGAAATACGCCCAGAAAACATACTCATTCGCTCAGTAAAAGTGGTACTGTGACTTGTGAGCCGGCGTGGAAGACGTGTTCGTTGATGTTTAAACGATAAGACACTGTTTTTTTTTTAAAAACATAATGATGTTTTTGGGCTGGGCTATTTTTATTTTCTAATAATTTTTGCGTAACGTTTCGTTTATCACCATAGAAACGAATAAAATATTTAAAAAAACTACCTAATTACCACTATATTTAGGTATATTTACAATATTAATGGTTACTTATTAATACATATTTATGATTCATACATTTTGTTTGAAGTGGAAAATATCGAGTAGCGTGCTACGTTTGTCATTTAGGTAGGTCATCATTTTTTAATAGCTCTTATAAATGGTTTTAGAAACAGTATCGCCTCTAATTTTGATGTGTATCAACTAACGATTTTAACGGTTAGTCCAAATTATGATCCGTATATTATAGTGTGTGTATTTTTGCGAATGCGTTTGGGAATATAAAAATGTAAAAAGTTGGTTATGTTTAATAGAAACTAGCGGCCCGTGGACAAACTTCATTCGGCCCACAGACAAGAAAAAAAATGTAAAAATCTTTAATATTATACCCGTTCTTAGTGTTGTAATTTATCAAATCTGGTCATTGGTTTTTCGCCGACGACGTCAGTAATTTTGATAGCTATAGCTCGCGAACAAATTCCAGATTCCTAATGTGGCTTTTCAAAAATATTTATTGATGACCCCTGACGTAATGTATACGAAATAGAGCTACACGTTTTAAGACTTATACAAAATGGTCGATCCTGTGTACCTTGGATATATGGTAATTCCTAATAACCCGAATAGTCTGGTGAATTTGATAAAATACGCGCAAAAAACATGCCCGTTCGCTCAGTAAAAAGTGGTAGCGTGAGCCTGCGAGAAGGCTTTTGTTGATGTTTAAACGATGAGACACTGTGTTGGTTTTTTTTTTAATAGCTCTTATAAATGGTTTTAGAAACAGTATCGCCTCTACTTTTGATGTGTATCGATTGTACGGAACGTTTAGTCCAAATGATGGTCCGTATATTATAGCGCGTGTGTTTTCGGAAATGGGTTTGGGAACGTAGAACGTTTGTTGTCGTATATAGTAGAAACTTTGTGCGCTTAAATTTTATAACGGGACGTTTGATCGTCGTAAATGCTTGTGGAATGTTTATAATTATGCGTTATTCTACGTGTGGTCGTATTGAAGTTAACTACTATAACATTGTTTATTTCGCATACTCGTGAAACCGTATTATTGTATAAACGTATTGTATAGTACCTAATAGTATTCAATTATTTTATATTACAAATTACATGGAAATTTGATTTTAACCGTGTTCTCACGGCGAATCACAATTTACACTATAACATTTTATAGTTGATACATTCGAAATTTCAGAAAATAATATCGCATAGGCTTACATTATTGATAAGATGTCGAATTGTTTTATAACAGGTAATTGTCCGTAAAATAGTTGCATATACAATTATATTTTAATACTATTATGTATTTTCTAGTTAACGCGTAGATGTACAATTGTATTGGGATTTGGGTTGGACTTCTTTATTTTAACAATGTTTTTGAATTGAATATTATTAATTAAATAGATTTAATGACAGTTTGAAAATTATGTTATTTTCTAAATGAAAACGTGGAAACGAACAAAAGTTGTATGCTATAAAAATGTTTTTATGAATTGATACATATTTTGTAAAACTATGATAAGATCGATTTTTAATTTCAGTTATGATATAGTTGATACAAGTTTTTAAAGTTCATGTTAGTTTTACAATATTATACCAAATTTCTTTAACAACGTGGTTATGAGTTAGTATAGTAATAACAATATTCAATATTATGTTTCTTTGTAAATTGTAATATATATAGCACAATGTGAATTAAATTTTTTAACAAGTTTGGTGTTCGGTATTATGAAATATTGTATCATTTTATAATAATAAAGATGAAAGTATAAAGATAAGGAAATACCTCTATTTTTTTTTTAGTAATTTGATACTGTCATGTTAGTTATATTATGTTGTCTAGTAGGGTGAGAAGTTGTTTATTATTTTTTTTTACCTGCCCAAAAATGCATCTTCTTTTATTTGTCGTTAACTTTTTATGGAGAAAAAAACCTTGCTCTCTTGATCCGTTTAATGAATTTGGTGGACTTTTTTTAAATATCAAGGTATCTATACTGTATATATATATATAAATATATATTTTTTTGCCCAGGAAAAGTTTCCAAAGATTTTCGTATTGACAAAAAAGATGAAATAATATGTTTTTTTTTTGTTTTTGTTTGTTAAGAATATAAATAATTATAAAATATTATATGATCATTAAAATATTAATAACTTTTTATTAAATAATATAATGATTTAAGTTTAATTGTACGGTTTGAAACTGTTCATTGTAATGTTATTATTTTAAATCTTTTTCTTTTGAGTTTTTTTATGTCCAAAACAATTATATAATTGAATATAAATTCGGATTGAACCGAATTTTTTTAACTATAAAGCACGTTTTTATTTATTTATATATTTTCTTTATTAACGGGCTGATTTCCTTCGTCTTATTATCACCGGTTTGCATCGTAACGAATAAACCAAAACGAGTGGTATTAAATCATATCCGTTTAGCACTTTTTTTTTAATTTCAACACGAGCTTACCCGTGAGTTTAAAAAAAATATCATCTTTCACAATATTATTATTTCGTGCGTCTAACAGATCGTAGCTGTGTAGGTACAATAGGTACATATTGTTTCATATTATTATCAACGTAATACTCTATGCATTGTCTAAATGCATTTCCGTGAAATTATTGTAAACGGGAAACAATATAGGTACAACGCAATTTGGTTACATTAATTATTTGTATTTTGCCACGGTATATTATGTTACCGCCGTGGTACAGCGATAATATGATAATCACACGTAGACAATCCGGAACAAATAGTACGAGACTTTGTTCACAAGCACTCCATTTTCATTTCTTATAACACATAACACTGTACGACGTACAACTCTATATTATATACGCCCTGTGTTCTTTGTTTTCGACCGGCATATACAGTTTCCCCGCTGAGGAAAAGTGCAATAACTCAAAACAATTTTTTTAAATTGTTAGGTAATATATGGCATCTGGTAGGTAAACCAATTTTACAAAATTTTTTTGTAAAAAATACCCTTGACATTACATAAATTATATAGACTATATAAACACAATATTTTTAAGCTTCTAACTATAAAATTAAAATAAATAAAAAGTATAGTTTATAGTTTTACACAGGTAGTTTTAACTTTTAACCTACATATATACATTTACGGTGTTTATGATAAGTAAATGTAAAATATTATGGGGTTCTTAATATTACTCATTTTTTTTTTGTTACTTACTTACTTACTTACTTACGGAATTGTCAAAGAACAATAATTTATTGTGGTGCGACACTTCAAAACGTACTATTTCCAAAATTGACAAAATTGAGTTATTCATGGAGTTAAAAATAGACGAGGAATCGAATGGCGTGGTCAAATTGAACCAAAACGTACTATTTTCTTAGTTAAAATCAATCTGAAACTCATGATTGACGCAAAACGCACTATTTCCAAAGGAAAAATTTGTTTAAATGCACTATTTCCCAAATTATGTCAAAAGTAGTATTTTCCGTGTTAAATAGTTTGTTTATTTGACAAATTTACGCAAAACATACCAATTCCTCAAATTGTAAAAAACGTACTATTTCCAAAGTAGGCCATATTGTACTATTTCCCATGATAGTATGACGATAGGGAATATAATTGAGGTAAATACATAACGTACTATTTCCACTGGTAATTAAAAATAGAAAATCATGATTTCTCAAAAAAGTGTAAAATGGAAATAGTACGTTTTGAAATGTCACCCCTCATTTATAGATACAGTGTTTTCGCTGTGTTCTAGGCATGTAAATTTTCCTTAGTAAATAGGTAGGTAAATAAAAAGTTATGTATAGGTACGGCTCATACCTCATAAAAGTAACTATTATTCATGTAATAAGTGAATGATACTTTTTTATTACCTATTATTCATTGCATTCATCGTAAAAAAATCTATTATGTTTTTACTAATTCAAATAGAATAACAAATAAAGGCGAGTATTTAAATGAAAAGTACAAACACGCATTTATCTCAAAATTAATATATTGGTTTATGCGTCACTTATGCCATAGTTGAATTAAAGTAGGTAAAATAAACATATTCTTTATCACGTCAATATCAAATAAATTTTACAATTTTTAGAAATCTTTTTTATTTTTAACTTACTGATAAAATATGATTTTACTGAATAAATAAAAATTTTAACTCAAAACGTGCTATCAAATTATTCCACGAGTATTGCGTATATGTACGTTTTTGTTTTATATGCAGCAAGTAATGTGATGATGGTTTTTTTTTCTGTAGACAGTATTTAGGATTGAGAACGAGTTCTTAGAATTATCCTAACCAATTTAATATATTATTTACATTGCTTATGTATTTACGGCTCATATTGCAAAGTAATAACATAAAAGTAATTTTTATTCGCACAACAAGCGAATAATCCTTTTTTATAATTGCTTTATTGCATTCCTCGCCAAAAAAAACTATACAGGTGGATATCATGTTTTACTAATAATAAAGGTACCTATATTCAAATGAATAATAAAAAACACGCATTTTTCTCCAAACTAATATATTGGTTTATACGTCACTTTTGCTTTTCAGGGCAGAGTAGACTCCGCTTTATGGAGACACCGCTTAATCGGAAAATTCTTCAATTACCAAAATAGACGTATGTTTTATTTTAAATTTTTAAATGTTCACCGTTTATCTGAACCGCAAACCGGATAATTGGGAAATTTTTCTTATATATTATATAGCCCCGTTTGTTGCTTTGTTTAGACCATATATTCGTCAGCAATCAGTAATAAAAAGTAATAAACAAAGTAGATACCACTGATCACTTTTTGTTTTCAAAAATTAATTTAAATGTACTTTTTTTATATAAATATGAGGTTAGGTATGTATTTCTTTTTGTATTAAAAATCATTATAGTTTTAAATTACATAATATGATGTATTATATAATATGTATTACATATTATTTATAATGTTATTAAAATATTTGTCTGTGATAAACAAGCTATGTACTGATAAGTTAGTAATTAACCACCAACAAACTGATATGTTTCCTTTTTTTCATTTCGGATTATTGAGACAACAGCTTTATTTGGACAACAAAATCACACGCAACCGATGCGTCCCAATAAACCCGAGTATACTTTATAAAATATGGCCCCACGCTATGATGATGACGTCATATCGAATAGATGATGGCAATATGCCTCTGCCGATTCGCAGTGTTCAATAATACGTCGTTTAAACATTCTCTGATAATATCATATTATATGGCGAAAAAACAAGCTATAGTATACCAATATAGTAAGTTGTATCCTACATCGAGCACAATAATTTATATCGAAATAGGTAGGTAGGTACTGAACAACCGAACATATAATATCGTATATAACGCGCGGCTGCAATTTCGTCAATTTAAAATCGTTTTTTGTTTATTTTCGTTTTACCCGTCTTGCTGGTCAACTACGTACCATTAACGCGAAGCGGTTTTATGTATCGATTTCGTTTGTATATAGGTACTCGCCAAAACGCTCCCCGGGGTTAGATTCATTTAAGATAACTATATACGCGCAGACCTCTATATATGTATTCCGTTTTAGGGGTGATAAATGATATCGTGTCCTTGCAAAAACTTTTATCGTCCGACAAATATTGTTCGAAAAATATTCCAATTATTAGGTACCTATATAATTTAATTGTCATTTTCTGAATATCGTTATAGTTTTTTATTATGATTATCGTGGTAATATCATATCACAACAACCGAACGACTGAAAATTATGTAAAACCGATATAGGTACCTGTTATAATATTTCTGACAAACGTGCCATTGGATTGTAAACACAGATCTGTTAAGATCTTCGTGTTTTATGCGAAAATTTATCGGAAATGTATCCATTATATTACTCAATATGTTCAAACTTTGTTGCGACAACACACTGTTATATTTATTAGTAACGAATAATTTAAAAATAAACTTGTATAACTATTATAAGTGGATAAGTTTGAGTAAAAAATGGTCTAAATTATAGTAATTGCTATTTTAAGGTCTAAATAAACTATTCACATTATTTTGTGAAAATTAATTAAAATAGGAATGTACTATTGTTTACTTGAATTCTATTTACACTTTCTATAATTTTGGAAAAAAACTATACCATATTATAAATAATCTGAAATACGATTCACTCTATATTCTAGAAATCACGAAACACAACTTAAAAGCTTCTTGTGGATTATACCACGGTTAAATATAATGGAATAATATAATAAACTGAATGGTTTTTGGAATAACATGAAAAATATGCTACCTTCAAGGTAGACGATATCCTTATAATTACATCGTCAATATTTTCTGACTAACGAAGTACCTACAATTCTTCTCCTTTGAACACAGCAGTAGTAATTAAAATTCCCAAAGACTTCAAACTATAAATATTTACATTAAATGTACACATTTAACGTCTTATGAATATAATATACCAACTGTGTAAAATGTCCTGATTATAATATTCAACAATATGCCATTATAAACTCGATTGTCTTAATATTTTCAATTAAAAACGAATAAATTGTATTACTTAAATTAATCTACTACATACCACAAACGAATCCTTATGTTATTGAGTTATGAACAAAGTATTACGAACCTAAATATACAAGTTACTAATTTAGTAGATAATTTCAAAAACATTTAAAAAATAACGTTTTGTATTAAAAACACAGTATTATTGCCAGGGTTGTTATATTTAAAACAACTTGTTTTAAATATTTTGTCAATTGTTTAAAACGAAAGAAACATACGTTTAAAGCAGTGTAAAATCCAAGTGAATATTGTATTGTTTTTTTTTTAAATACTGTATTTTTTGTTTTAAACTAAAAAAAAAGGTTTCAAAAATGAAAAAATACACCAACTTTGATTATTGAATTGGTGATTATTTTATCATAAACCACTCATCGTTTTAAAAAATATGGATGTTGTAGAAAAAAAGATTTCCCATGGTTTCTAGACGGTTTTAATATTGTTTGTTCCAATAATATATTAAGTTTTTTTTTTTTTTTAATGACAACACAGTTTTAATTGAATATATTCTAAAACAGAATAATTTTCTTTAGAACGAGTAGTCGAGTTATCAGTCTTTAAAGTATGGATGAATGGAGTAGTAGACCAGCATTTTGAAGGGTATCCACGTGCCACCGATCAACTAAACTATTAATAATTTTAACTCATAAACTTACTTTATGAAATAATGAGTGGTTCATGATAAATAATCACCCTGTATTTCACGCAGTAACAAAATAATGATTGCCAGGACTCGAGTACCGTCAATATTATAGTTTGTAGTTTAAATTCGGTTTAAATTTATTCATTTACAGTACCTATAATACCTATGTAACAGCTAGCTGAATATTTTACTGATGATATAAACTATATTTTTTTTCAGATCGCGACCATTGGTACGAAGAGGCCCGATCCGCGTTGAAAAAACGGTTGGCTACCTTCGAGGGTAAAATGGGAAGAGCGAAAAACGTGGTGTTTTTGGTCGGCGATGGAATGGGCGCGTCTACGTTGACCGCATCGAGGATATTCAAGGGACAGAGACGGGGCAACCAAGGTGAAGAGGAGCAATTGATTTGGGATACGTTTCCCGCTGTGGCAATGGCAAAGGTAGGATGTTGGCCACGTTATTCTAATCATCTGATCAAAGTGTTTCGTTGCTAGGACTTTTTTGGTCGTGAGGTTTTGTGTAAAAAAAAATATATATATAACCATTCCCCGAACATTAGTTGTCTACCTGTACACATAAATACTCTTATCGATCCACGTGGTAGATAATATATATTATTATGCAGTTAACAGTATGCAGTAAATGTTTTAACCTATATAGTATATACTTATAGCTGGTACCGAATTGAAATCCTCCGAAATATGGATCGACACTTTTAACTATTCAATTTTCGTATACGAAAACGTTGATCAATTAATATAGGTAGGTATACTTTATAATACAATTTCTCTTTAATACTGTTTAATTTAATATGCTACATTCAAGTTGTAGTTATTATTTAGTTTCGTTGCTAAGACTTTTTTGGTAGTGAGGTTTTGTGTAAAAAATTAATAGATGGGTAGGTAGGTAATATCATATTATATTCTATAATACAATTTTCCTATAATACTGTTTAAGTTAATGCGTAATATTAAAATATTATTGCAACAGTAATAATTAATTTATTAAAATGTGATTTAAGAAACTAAGTTATAACGAATTTTTCATTGAATTAATTTTCAACTGTGGTTTTGAGATTAATTTTTAAAAAGGCAACCTAATTATTATTTACTTTTAATCATCAAAATAAATTAAAATTATCTGAATAAAAATAAACGTTATTCAAGCGGAACAATAATTTCATGGTGAAATTGAATACTTGGGTCGTTAGTAGTTTTTCTCTGTATTTGATATTATTCAGTATTATGCTGTTAATTATTACAATTAATGAAAAAATATTTGAATCTAATCTGCATAGGATTCAATGATAAAACAATATTGATGAGATTGACAGATAGTTCTCAGTTGTACGTTTAATTAATATTATTTATTGAAACTATTCGATAATCGACAAATACGGCAGGTATTTGATGATCGATCCATATAATACAAATTAGAAAATGTATATAACCTTTACCTAATTTAAGTTTAGAAGATTAGCGATGTGTGTTTTTTTTTGTTTTATTTATTTGTGTCTATGTACACGATAAGTAGTTAAAATAATGCTTCGATTTTCAACTTAAGTATCTTGTTCGATGGGAAAGTGAATCAAGTTGGTGCATTGAGTAGGTTAATATTTAAAGTTACTAGTAGTTTGAAAATCACTGAGAAGAAGAAAAAAATTTAAGAAAAACGGGAATTTTTACTCAAATTTGGTTTTTGACAAAATCAATTTTGGTTGAACTCTAACAAATGAAAGAAGATACATACAATTCTCACTGAATGTTTATATTATCATTTTCTATGCACCATACTGTTTTAAAAATATCTTGAGCTGTTTACGGATATTTTCAGTTTCCAGTTTTTTTAGTTTTTTTTCCATAGATATCAATAAACTCGACAAATTTTGAAATTTTGACAAAATACGTAAAAATCACGAAAATGTGCAAATTATTTTGAGTAAGAAATTCATAATTTTTTTCTTTTTAAAACTAAGTTTTGAAAATTTAATATGAGAATCATTATAAGTTTGTTTATTTTTATCAAAAAAAAAAATTTCTACTGAAAAATCAAATACATTTTTAAAGCATTTAAGTTAGCATTTAAATACATTTTTACAATATTGGACATTCATTCGATTTCTCACGTAGCGATTTTCATATTTTGTTGTAATTTAAAAACGAATAACCGTAGATACACCATAATTTTTTTTTATCAATACCTATACTTGATATAATTTTAAAAATATTTTGACTAGTTTTGAGCGGTTTATTGACATTTTCGATTTAAGATTCTGAGCAATGAATGTATTAATTTTACAATGATGTGTGTTTTATTTTCTTGGTTTAATTATTTAATTTTTCTTATTTGTGTCGGTCATCACCTTTTAGGACAGTAAAAATTCTTAGATTTTCTGCAACAGCATTTTTTCTGATAGAAAAGCGAACCCAGTTGATACTTTGCGGGGTCACTAGTAAAAAATTCCCAGTAGTTTTTCAAAGCACCGGGAAACACAAAATAAAAATTTAGAAAAAACAAGAATTTTTAAGGTTTTTGACAGACGATTTTGGTTTTTGGTGTAATTCTAAAAAAACATTACCGTAGAAACAATACATTTATGCTGAATGTTTATATTACCATTTTCTAAAGGTTAGGTAATCTATTCATGATAAAAATTTCAAAATATTCAAAATTAATACTAGCTTAGGCTCTTGATACATTGTTATAACCGTAGTTGAAAAATATTTAAAAAAAACATTGGCACAATTTTTTTTATAAGCATTTACATTTTTGACAATATTTACCAAATTTAAAATTTAATATTTAGTTTTTGAAAATAAATGATCAAATATTACGTATTTACATATTTTTTCCGATCCTACAAAAGTTTACGCAACCACAGTTGAACCTGTTAGTATTAACATATGGTATTCAGTTTTTCTTTGGGAAATCCTTTCTCTTATATTTATTCAAACTTGTAGTCATGATTTAAACTTTTTAGTTCTATTATCAGTTTAGTTTGACGTCGATTATAAACATTTTCGGATTCGTAAAGTATTTTAATCAAATCATTCTGGATATTCTGTAAATTAAGAAATGGAAAAAATACGTGAATTATTTGAGAATAAAAAAAAGTGGAAATTATTTACTTGTGGATTTATGTGCTCCAACAAAATTATCTTAATAGGCTAGCAATAATTTATTGTATCACATATCAATTTCGATATTTTATTTAACTTTAAGGTTATAAGCAAAATTTAAATAGTATACCTAGGTACAGTGTTGGGAATTATCTAGATAAAATTATTTCTTTGATTTTCTTATCTAGATAAAAATAATTAAATCATCTAATTATTTCATCTAGATAAATGTAATGGTTATCTGTGGTAATTTATCTAGATAAATAATATAATAATAAGAATATTTTTAAATACTGAAATATCCAATAATTTACGATAGCCGAGTAGTGATTCCAAATTCCAATATTATTATAGTTAAAAAAAGAAATGTTTACTGAAATATTGTCAGTTTTATTTTGTTATTTTATTCAAGTTGTATTAAAAATTAAAGTTGTATATTATTTTAGTTGAGAAATGACATTACGGATTTATTAATTAATAAATATTATCTAATTAGTAATTACTAATAAATTAAATTATTTATAATATAATTTTAAAAAATATATCAATTGTTTTATCTAGATAAATGTATGTGTATTTTTATCTTTATCTAGATAAAAAAATTTATGTTATATTTTATCTAGATACATTTTGAATGAATTATCTGTTATCTTATCCAGATGATTTTTTGGTTATCTTTTCCCAATACTGCTTAGGTATCTACAAGATAAGTTCGTGGAACACATGATTATAAGTTCGAACATACATGACTCACATTTTTATCAACCATGATGTTTGGCAACAGATCGAAGGGTATTATTTTCATCAACGAATACAAAATAATTTTGGTCATCTGTTAGAGATAACATCATATTATTGCTTTTTACCATAATTTACTATGTTTTTATGTAGGTATTAACGATACTACGTATTATATAATATAATTATAGCTTATAATAATGTTTTTATTGTCAGTTATCAATTCCATTATATTAGGTATTGTATCTATATTATAATTAATTTAAAGTAATAATAATCGTAATAACTTAACACCATTGCAATACGAGTTGTGTTCCCAACACGGGCATAATATGTTTACAACCTATCAGGATTATTTTTTTTTCAATTTTGTGTAAGACGGTGTAATGTATAGGCAATATAGCTATATATATATGTTAAAGTTAATAAATTAAGGCTATAATATTATGTGTGTTTATCGTGTCCCAATGTAGTTTTATAAATTACGTATATCGAATAAGCTCGTACGAAAAGATTTAAAATGTGTAAGACATGGCATAATAACGCGCCTGATCCTATTAGCCTTAATCCCAAAATATTTATAATAGTCTAGAACAGCCATACTCATCCTGCAGCGTCTCTCCAAGCTATCAATAGCTTAATTTACATACATTTTATTTGAAAATGTAATTTAATTATTCTAATAATAATCATAATTTTCATTATGTGTACATCATTTAGTCATACATTTGTTTTCATTTTATATTATGTACCTATTTATGTAGAAATGAAACCATAATTTTATTTTTATATTTTCTGATTTACCCTCTCCTTACATTAGGCACCTCGATAATACAATTATGTTATGGTACGCTCATCGTAACTATAATATCAAATATGTAGTAATATAAAGTATAAAAAAACTTGGGTTGAGTAGGTAGGTTTATTATTTGACTGAAATCGTTCGAGTACAGCGTGTGTATACAAGGTGGTATCTCGAATGAATAGTTAATTACTTTTGACCGATAATAATAATTTAGGTAAAATAGGTGTATCTGTACGTCTTTATAATAATAATAATTGTCATTATATTCTTGCATATTAAACACCGTAGGTGCGCAGACATACCCGACTAACCATTACCACGTTATCTAACTACATTCCACGATAGGTCGATAGGTAGTTCCATTCGGGTCGCTCGTAAGACGGCGGCGGCAGTAGTAGTTGCACACAGTCTCCCGCCGCCGCTGGGTATTTGGTTCAAGCAGTAATTTCTCGTGCCACCCGCTGGCCCGCTGGATTTAAAAACACACACCAACATTTTGACATTTTGTATAATATACGAGTATAGCGCGTGTACAAGGGGTATCTCGTAAGAGCCGTTTACTTTTGCTCGATAATAATATAAGTTAGTGTACCCATAGGGGCTATGTAGACGGGTTCCTGGGTGCTGGATTTGTTCCCAGTTCACCGACACCCGGGTTTTCGACCAAAAAAAACCAGTTTTCAATGGTTTTTAAAAAAAGCCCAATTCACCGACAATTATGATAATATTGGCTGTATGCTTTTTGGCTTAGAAATTTATACAACTATAAGGTATTATCTAGTATCTACTGTCTAGCCCTTTAATTGCTCCAGACGTACAACTATTACGTTAAAAACATTTACACCATTCACTGCTCCAGATAAACTATTATGTTCTTGTATTTTATAATATTCTCATTTGCTGGTTACCGTACAATTTAACGAAACCTTGGCTCGCATTATTTTAAAAATGAACAATTCGATCAATATAATACTATACATATATAGGTAATACTGTCATACCACTAATACGTTTTAAATGTTAAAATATGTTAGATGTATTATGTACATAGTAAATGACAGTTTAATACAAATAAAATTTAAAATATACGTGTTAAAATAGTATAATTGTTAGGATCAAACCGATGAGGAGACGTAGACGACAAAATAAATATATTTGGTACTTCTGGGGACTCTGCATGGCTGAAATTATTTTTATGAATGCTAAATAAGATCTTAAATTATTTCTCCAGATTTATACTTTAAATTGGTAAAAATGATAACTATTTTAGTTTACCTTGAATTCTGATGTTCTAACACGATTTAAACTATCAATAACAAACTGCTATGGTCAGTGTTATAACGGTAAGTGTTAGTGGCCATATCGCTATTATTATAAGAACGGATGGTTAAAGCCTTCACCCACTATGTTTTGATGTGGGAGTGGGGCTTTTCACTAAGATCACCCGATTACTTTATGAATGAGATCTCGTCGCCTATATATTGTGTACTAATACGTCTTTAAATTAATAATAATTGTCATTGTAATATTATTATTATCGTGTAGGTAAATAATATATTATAATGGGTGCAGTGCTTGTAAAACAGCGTAGCCGCGAACCACGGTAGGGGTAACCTACCCGACACCCCACTAACAGTCACTATACCTACCGCGTTACCGGCAAACAACACGGCGCGATTTGCGGCGATGGGTCGGTTTGGACGGGATGGTTCGGGTCGCCCGCGTAGGACAGAGGTGGCGGCGGCGGCGGCGGCAGGAGTAGCAGATGCACACCGTCTCCCGGTCTTTGGTTCGAATATTAATTTCTCGCGTCACCCGCTGGCCCGCAGGACCGGTGGCCGCCGCCTATGCAAGCGCACACGCGTCCCAAAGTTTTCACGTGCCGCCGCAGTAGATTTTTAAGCACACAACATTTCGTATAATAAACGAGTGGCGCCGGCCGTGGCGTGCGGGTCCCCCGGGATTTTTTTCCCGGTCCAGGAGCCCCCCCCCCACCAGTCACCGTCTCTGCCGCCGAGCTACCATACGGCGGGGCTCTGGCGGCGACCGGAATTTATTATCGGCCCGACTCCTGACGGTCACGTACGTCGTTCTTGCCGCCGTATTATACCGCGTAAAAGTATTGTTGTACACACAGACGCCGGTCCTATATCGGAGTGCACCCACCCGCGACCCGCGACCCGCGACCCGTCCGCCCACCCACACGCACCCTCACGCACGTCGGGTCGACTTTACCGACTGCCACGCGCGATTTTAATAATAATATAATATCTTCACTCGCACCGACGACGACGCCGCCGCCGCCTCTGGTCGGCGTGTATTGTGCGCTGTGCGACGTGTTCCAGCAGCAGTATATAATATAATATGGCTGCATTTTAACCGACATCCCGTTTCCGATATCACCACCGACACCGCAATTTTATATATTATTATAATATCGTGTGTTATTGCGAACAATATTATATACCATGGTGGTCGATAAACGCGACAGAGCGTGTCGTATAATAATATTGTAAAGAGACCGGCAGCACGTCGTTACGATACGATGTGGGCGACCACGTCGGTAACGATTTTTAAACGTGTAAACATATTATTATTATTATTGTTATTACGTCGACGTGAAATATTATCAAAAATCAAGTTTAGAATATTATTCGCAAACCCTTTTTTATTCTATGACGTGATATAGTGGTTTGGGGAGGGGGGGTTAAAATTTTTAGTATAATTACCGAGACGTCGTGAATGATTCGTCCACGAGCAGCCGACAAAATCATCATGACGTGCCATCTTGCAGATCAGAACTTTAGTTTCAATCTGTTGACTGTAGAGAGTTTTTATTTCTAGATGAGCAGTTCAGACGTACATTTTAATATCAATGTCTACAAGATAAAAAAAAAAACATTTAAACCATTAAGACAAATTCAGTTCACAATAGTATAATAATATTATGAATTACTTACCTATTTCATACAGAAATATTGATAGTGGATTTGCAAAATAAACTGACTATTTAATAGCGTTATGTCATACACAAACAATCTCAACAGAGCACAAATCAATGTCTTTTATTTATACAATTATTTTATAGATAGGCACGTTATAAGTTCTGAATACATTTTTTAAACTACTAGTTTTGTTTTTTGTTATTGTCATTATGAAATAAAAAATAATAAAACATTATTTTTGAAAAAGGTTGAATATATTTAAATTGTATTTAGTATACAATTAAATGTTAATTTACATGCTTATGTAATTTTTCTTTCTTATTTAAGTAATTACATATTTTAATTGTATTGTTTATATTATATAATATATTATGATATGTTTTCGTACGTGCATACTACCTACCATTGTTTTATTGCTTCGGTATAATAATTAACTGTATACAATGTACATGACTTCTGGTATATACAACTATAATTATGTATATTATTTCCGTCTTCTACAAGAGTATAATTTCTATTATTTGGTTTTCGTATTTTTTTAAACGAAACGTAGGAACATCTTATTTGGTATTAGTTTTCGCCCGACACCAATATAGTTTGAAATATGATTTTAGTTAAACTGACTTATCGAGATTTTTCAAAACGATTATCTCGCGTGTTTGTTGCAGTAATGCCACCCTATCACCCCTATTTTTTAATTTTATTTTATGGTGATTCTTACGAAAATAACATTTTTAATATAACCGATAACCTGTATCTATCTAACACTTGGGACATTTTTTTTTTATAAAGGGTGGTTTAATGTATTATAAATTCAACGATTTTGAACGCTCTATATTATATTCTTATAATAATATCGATGATCATTAAATTACCAATTGTTTCATGCGAACAACCTAAAGATAGCAACTATGTAAAATGTACATCGTTTTGTTTCTAAATAATTAATGTATTATTGTGTAGAAATAGCATTCAAAATGTTTAGTCCAAGTGGTGGCTATAAGTTAACGCAAGTGAAGCTACCAAAATAAGGAGATTCATAGTGACCAAATAATAAAAACAAATTTTCAGTAGTATTTCTAGTATTATTAAGTTTGTATGACTGTTCATATTATACGGAGAATACATCGCGGAGAATACACATTATAATTTAAACGATCTGCCACAAAATACTACAAAAACCTTACAATAGTTTAATATTAACGCAGTGGTCACTCTGACGGTTCGCCTTTTTCGTATTTCAAAACTATCGCATATACTCATATGCGATATGGCCTCTCTATATAATATTCTTACTCAATAGTTTAGTTATAGAACAGTGCACTTTATTATCTATATGTGCATCGTTGTTTTCCGGTTGAATATGAAACTATTTTTGTCCCGTATCGTTGTTTATGTTTATTTTGAGGATAACTCACACTATGTATTGAAGTTTAATTTTGTAATCCACAAATAACATTACAGCATACCTATTGTTATATATTATGTTTAATGTTTAATATTTATATTAGGAGGACGTCAACGCACTATTTGTTTTCTCTCTCTGACCCACGCGCAGCAAAGCAAAATTTATGTTTAGCAGAACCAACACTGTGTTGTTAATTTTAATATAAGACTGAATTCACCAATTATCAAACTTTAAGCTAAGACCATGGCAAGACACATTACCTGTGGCCTTACGTTGGCTTTTTACGATGTCTTAATTTTTATACAATTTATAATAAACATTTTTAAATTGTTATAAATTAGACGCTCATAATTTACATAACAATTAAAATATCATTAAATTGCCAACGTACGTACACAGGTAATGTTCTTACTAGACTTGTTCGATAATAATTCTCTCTAATATTAAAAGTAATAACTAATAACACAGGGTTGGTTGTGCTAGTCGTAAATTTGGTATGGTTCGCGTGGGACAGAGAGAGAAAACAAATAGTACGCTGACATCCTATTGAGTTTAATTTTTTATTATAATATCTGCTAAAGAATGAAGAATCCTCCTGGAGGAACTCCAATTGTTTCATAGAAATCAAAAAATACGTTTTTCCTTTTTTATTTATTTATTTATTTATTAATTTATTAAAAATGTAATCATAACATACTTACGTATGTTTGTTAGTAACTTTTAGAACATAATTAATTTAGCAATATGCAGAAATATATAACCATAGTTTATAATACTTAATCAATTAATTGTTTTTTAAAATATAAGAATGTATCTCTATTGTTTATATATTGGTACATACGACGGTAATATTTGAATATTAAACTTTCTTTTATTTGAATAATAACTGTTTGAAAAAATAGAAGAGATAAAGTGACTGAGAGTTTTATTGGCATATTGTATTGTGAGTTATAATTCACCAGCAGAACCCAAACTTTAATTCTGTCAACAGCGGACCGTAGTCCGTTATTGTTACTCAAAATGTATTGTTTATTTTCATTTTTATTTAATCCGTATACATAGTACACTGAAAAATGTCGTGGTTATTTTTTTTAAAGAGCATTGCGATTAAATTTACTTAATCAACTCTCCGGAAATTTTAAATTTTTGGTTCTGGGAAAGCAAATAATTTAATCAATATATGTTTATGTATTATATAAGTGTGTCCAAATATTTGTACGGGAAAATACCTCCAGGGGGGTTTTTTTTCATAAAGCTATGAATATTTTGTGGAAATTTCAAATTCGTAAAGTTAAAATAAAAAACCTGCCTTTTATTTCCACGCACACAATATTTCAACATTTTGAATTATGTCTCCAAAACGTGTTTTGTATCATCTCCACTGTATGGAAATTAAAGTTATGTAGAGAGTATCAGGAATCCGAAAAAAAATCAAATGCTAAAATCTGTGCTACAGCACACACCTCAAATGGAAGGGATGATAATGGCTCACATGAAATAGATAGTACCTAACGATGAAAATATTGTTAATTCTCTTATTTCAGAAATATATCTTGGACTGTTCTTGCAGTGCATATTAAGTATATTTGTATAGCATAAAGTAATTAGCTGGAAGAAAAAAAGTATCGTTGCAGAATATTTATAGAGACGTAGTCCAAGATTTCAATAAAGTTTGATTACTCGTGAAACTAAAAGAACAACTATCACGCACGTCGCACATGGCGCGCACTTATATTATGAACTAATATCAACAGTGATAACTGATAAGTCGGTGCATGTGAGTTATTATAATTTACACAAAGATATCTTAGTACTACTGGAGCACACGATAATCTCACAAAGGCATTCAGCGAAACACTCGGGTATGCACCTCGAATCCTGATTGAATTGGAAACAACTATTACGCCAAAAATATTGTAGATTAAGTAAAAAGATGTGCAATTTGTACTGGCTGTAGTCGGAAGCCATACCACAATAGATTTTCCAAACTAACTCCTACTATACGTAGCTATCATCACACCAATTCGAACTTGTGGTATACAATTATTGTTGGGTTGTACCCTGCAGGGAGTGAACTGGCAATGAAAATCGGTTACGGGGATAACTAAAAACTTTGATTAAAATTGAGCTGGTAATAAAATTCAAAATAATTGTTTTGGTATAAAATTCTGTTTGGCATTTCTTCTCTTTGTTTTTTTATTACTTAGTTACATAATACAGTTAATATTAAAAAACTTTAATACATCGGTAGGCACTTTCATTAAATCAACCATAATTTATCAAAGGAGTCAACATTTTTAGCTGCCCTAGCCAGTTTTCCCTAGTTATGCCAGCTAATCCAAAATCTTACTATGTTCTTACTATTTGTATTTACCTATTGTATTTATTTAATATTATTATATTTGGACAAAGTCAAAATAAAATAATATAGTAATAATAATATAATAATTGTATGTAAATAATAAAAATAATTTTAATTTAAAGAAAATACAGAGAAGCTACACTAAAAAAAGACAATATACGAGTTTACCTGTTTAACGATAAACCATTAAATGTATACTAATATTCTGTTAATTTGAATTTATGTTGATATCACTATAGAAATTATAATATAACCATGAGAGAAGATAAAATAAAATATATAGGGTGCACGTACGTTATTCAATTTATTACTTCATTAGAAAAGGGGACGGCGGTAAAGCAATAAATGACTTGGAGGCTCGTCCAGCATTAATGTAAGCTTTATGGTACTCCAAAGTCATTCATACTTTTATAGTTAAATTCTTTAGTTGTATAGGTACGTAAGATCGGTAGTATTGGTTTTCTGTGTATTTTATTTTAGTTAGTATTAATATTCTAAATATAGAATAGTTTGCGTCAATTAACCTCTTTTTTGTGTTAATTTTACTCAAAATTATTATTATATATTGTTTTTATTTTATTTGTATCAATTTAAAATATGCAAAGTGATAATGTGTTTTAAAATATAAGTAAAGTATTTTTATTTTATAAAATAAGTAAATGAAAATTTTACTGAAAACTACAATAACTAGTTTTATAAAATGTAAACATCATTTTTTCTTTTACACTTTTAACCATCTGCGTGCATAGTTAATTAATTTATGATAATTTCAAGTTATATAATTTGTTATCATAATACATGTATAACTCATATTATAAATCTTCATAGGTAGCATCACATTTTTAATTTTGTAATTATATTAACACATTAATTAATTTCGTAAAGAAACAAATTAATATGCAAATATATTAGAAAACTAACAACTTTTTAGGAAACAACTATCTGCGGCACGTTTTTTTTACATTTAAAACATTTCAGAAACCTGCAAATACATCATTGTAGTTTAATTACTAATATAATTGGAAATGAGTAAAATTAGAGGACTAATATTTAAATTGTCAAGTATACATATTTATTTAAATAATTTAATACAAAAGTTAAATGTATTGTACTGTTAGTGACATTCCTGAATTACCACGTTTTTTTTTTGTTTCAAGAGATACTGAACTTGATTCATTACTATTCATTAAATTACAAAAATTATGTCTTAAATCAAGATTTAGAAGGTAAAATATTTTGTTTTAAAAATTATACTATTATATTTGAAGGGTATAAATGTATTAAAATGTAAATGACTATTGTATTAAAATAATGTAAAAATGCGTAGTTAGATAATAAGACATTAATAACTATAGTTCCTGTTTCTGAGAGAACACTGAACAGACAGCATTAAATACCTTCCTTTTTTGGCTTAATAAAGTCTTAACGTATTTAAGTAAAATATAATTTTTAAGACAAAGTCATAGTCTTGTATTATAACCTAATATACCTAATTATTATAATAAAACAAAATCTAATTTAAGAGAAATGTTACCACTATGTTAGGATAATTCACGTTTTGACATACATTACACGATAAATCGTTATAATTTCTTTCTTACCATCATGACGTGGACTGTGGTATAGGGTTCTACGAACGTATGGTATGTTAAAATATCAATATTTTAGTTAGATATAACTGAATCTTTTAAAAAACGAAGTTTTTATTATTATATTCGTTAATGCTCTTAAAAATGTGGGCGGGCTCATTTCGGCATGAGAATTCAATCGTGATCAATATACTTTTACGTCTGTTATTAATGTTACGCTGAAATAATTTTCTATGATAATATTATAATGTATTTCCGTTATATACATATAATATAAATTAAATCATCCGTTTTAACCGGCTTTATATAAAATTTATATTTATTGAATCATCAATTATGTAACAATTTTAATTTATAATAATTGACAGACGCTAAAACATTATGTTGTTTTTGTTCGTAGGTATTCACTTGCGCTTAGAAAATTCTCTTTAACAATGATAGACCCATTAACTTATTTAATTTTGACCCTCGTGAGATATTTATCAGACTGAGTGTCAGAAAGAATGTACAGCGTGTTCTGCAAGAAATAATTATATTTTTTACATAGTTAGTATTTATTTGATCATGTGTTTTTTAAATAAAAATTAAAAGTTTGTCACGGACATTTTTCGAGATCTTATATTATATCAACAATAGGTAGGTAACCCCTAATATCAATCGTGTAACTAGTATACGTACAAGAATATTAAAATGTTTAAGATCAATAATCTTATTTTTTTTTAGTATTTTGTATAATAATGTAGTATAAATTAATATAATATAGAAATATCAATTTTTTATTTAGAATTATTTTATTTTTAACGAATTTAACTATTTATTTTATTAATTTATGATTAAAAAAATCATCTAAATTCAATATATATAATCATCATCGTAATTTTCAGCTTTAACCATAATTACCACAATATTATGATTTCTATTAGTTTTAGAATATTTAAGCTAAATAATTATTAGTTTTTTAAAATATTTTATCTCAGAAATGTAATTTTAATTGTTAACACATCATTTACGGTTTAATCACACATATTTAAAATTCTTTTGAATGTTTAACTTTTGAATTTTAACAGCTTCATACCACTAATGAATATTTTATTCGTGGACATATTATGGAAGAAGTTCGTCGCCGCGCAAATATTCCACTGAAATCCATTTTGATTATAGTACCATTATTAATGTTTTTAGTTTTATTTTAAACATAACATTATGATAAAATATAATTTACAGCTTTTTTAAACATTTAATCTATTAATGGAAACAAAAAACTATACAGAATGTTTCTTGATTTTCTATATATACCTCACTATTACTGATGTAAAGTTTTTGTTATTTAGATAATGTGAGTGGTTAAATTTAGTAAAGTAGGTATATAATATAATTGTTATACATTTAAAAACGAAATTTAGCTTAATTTGGGTAAAATTTGAGTGTTAGACTACTGTATATATCTGTCACCAAGCATGTTCACCCATTTTGAACTTTTTGTATTACTTGAGGAGTGACCTGTGGCGATACAAACTTCTGTTTTTCAAATGAGAGCTTCCCTTTTAAACCGTAAATTATTTAGTAAATACATTTTTGAAAATGTTGGTGTATACCTACCAAACTTCAAAATTTTAATGAGTTTTTCTTAGTTATTACATTGTACCTACTAAGAATAATAGGCCTTGAAAATGCTTTTACAATAATATAAAATATACGTAACATTGGAACTAGTATTTATTATACTTGGGTAATTTTTACAAATTATTAATGTTGATGGATTAATATTAATGACTACAATTTTCAAATCACCATAGCCCCCATAATATCTTATAAACCCATTACTATGGATATTTCATCCTTAGAACACAAAGTTAAATAACACAAAAACTACTCGTATGGATTTTGATTATATTTATCTATTACACCAAATATCCACTGATTAATTTATAGTTTAAAAGGGGATCCTCGTTTGTATCTCCACAGGTTCAAAAATTGTAAAATAAAAAAACCTAGGCTTAATACAATAAATGCTTATCCTCCTAGACAAAATATTCCATTACAATTATTTACGAAAAAGCTACGTAAAAATTATAAAATTATATTTTTATTTTGAGAATTTAAAAAGATATATCTTTAAGTGTCGACAAAATCTTATTTTATGAAAAGTATGGTAAAAACAATAAACAAATAATGATGACAGACATATAAAAAATAAAAGTAAATCTATAAGTTTTTCAGTTAAACAGTAATTGGATGTATAAAAAAAATGCAACTTTAATTAACTAGGCTGTGGAGAAGATGTCAGATTAGCTTTTATCTCGGATTCATACAACGAATATCATTAAAGTTACATGGTCGTCAATTATAATTATCAAATTCCAGTTTAATTTAAAAACAAAGGTCCATGAATGTTTTTTTTTTAGTTTTACTAATAAATTGACGGAGATGTCCTATGGAAATACTATTTAAAAAGTTTATTTAAAAATTTTAAATACCTACCTTTGCTTATTATGTATCTGTAAATAATATGTATTATTTATAAGTCTAAAAAGTTGAATTTATGGCATTGTTTACCCTAAAATAGTAATATAAATATTATTATTTATTTTAAATAAATAATTTATATTAAAATAAAAATCAAATCGTGCAACATTATTATTGTTTATTAAACGCCAAAACGGAAATTTTACTTAGTATAACTAAATATATGGTAATAAGGCGTGTAGGTGTAATTATATAGGTACAATAAGTTACCAACCAAGTTTCTGTTATAAATACAGAAATAATTTAGATAGCAATAATTAAAAAATATACATATAATATAGTTAAGTGGCATTTAAGTAAAAGTAGAATAGTAGCCTTATAAGGACTAATTGTTGTTCGCAGCTACGAGCATGCGATATAGAGTATTATTATGCCCATAAAAGGTCTTGTAAGTTGGACCAACAAATTGGGATTTGTTTCTGGAAGAACGAGAAGGAACTTTGAAATGAATGGTAGCAAGGAGATCAGTAACGATATGATGTTATTATTAACGTTGTTGTAACCAATGAATTACGATGTTAGTATTACTATTATTTATACACTGAATTCATTGATTAATATTATAAAATATTAAATTAATCTTCAAAAGTTTGACGTTATTTACTATTTTTATTTGTTATTATCATTTATTTTTCGATATAATTTAAGTTTTTTTTTTTAGAGTATAAAATAATTTCATCAATAAATGTGTTTGTTATTTGCATACAAACAATTATAATATTATATAGACACTCAATCGAAATAATATCGTTAATTATTTTATAATAGTGATTGATTAAAATATCAAAGTGTACCTATATATACATGTGTGCCGTTTAGGTTCATCGCACATCGACATTTAAACTGTATTACCGATAAAATATTTAATATAATTTAGTTTTCAAAATGTTACAGTAATTTTTCATCAGACATAACAACTATAAAATTACATTTTGTAATGTAGTATGTTTATTACTTATTGTATACAAATGATGCGTTAAGCTTAAATATTTCAAATAACTCATTATTTTCAATTGTGTAACACTGATTGATTGAATCAAAATGTACCCATTATAATAAGTATAAATACATAAACGCAGTTTAGGTGCATCGCGTATAATTTGAATAAACTCTGTTACCGATAAAATAATTATTAATATAAAACAGTTTTTATAGTATTACAGTAATTTTGCACTACACATAACAAATGTAGAATAGCATTATGTACTCTAGTTGTCTGTTTATTATCTTGTGTAAAAATAAGAAACCATTTTAAGTGAAATTGTTTCTCCAATAGTTACCCAAGACCATCTCTTAGACTTGATATTTGAGAAACGCCTTACGTACATTAAAAATATAAAATGAAAAAAGTGGGCAAGTAAATACTGATCTGCTTCATAGTTATAGGTGACGAGTGTACCTCGTCATTGAATATGTCACTGTGATGGATGTGTCAAGTTTGAATTCAACGGTAAATCATTGTATAGTTACGAAAAATGACTCTGGGCAGAGACTATTAGTCTTTACTAAAAAATAAATTTTATTATATATTTGCATGGCAACTGTAGTAATTATTATATAAACATGTTAAATCATATTTCATTTTTATTAAATTTTGAGTCGATACAAACTTACCATAGAATGGTGTGAAAAGGTTCGTAATATAAATAGACAATAACTTAAAATTAATATAAATATTTTTAAAATGTGGAGTTTATATAATTTAATAATATATAAGGAAGTTGCATGTCCCACGAATAGTATTTTTGAATTATAAAAAAAAAAAACTTTTTCCCTGGATATTTTGTAAAAGTACTGTCATTTGTATTAATTTTTTTTTAAGTACCTATACCGACTAGATCCAATTTTCTACCAGAAACTATACCCTCAAAGTTGAAAATCGAAGCATTTTTATTGCTCCAATAGGTGAACGACAAAAAAAAATTTAATCAAACACACATCATTGTAAAATCAATACATTCATTCCTCCGCTCAGAATCTAAAACTCAATATGAGGCTTTACGTGCTAAGGTTATAAGTTTTCTCCTTATCATTTCTCCTAGTCATTAAATACTAAAATTCTTCTCTAAAAGACTATAATATTAAATCACATTTGGACATACGAAATCGTCATATGAGGATCACCAAACCTATCTTACATAAAACTATACAATCATCCCTATCCATAAGCCTGCGAAAAGTCATAAAGTCCCCTTTGTAAATAAAAAATGTACCACTTCATTCGGACCTCAGACTAAAACGATCTTCTGCTGAAACCGCAGTTTTATTGTAATATAACATCAACAGATTCCATAACAAACACTACTGGTAAGGTACAACTTCTATGTACATCTACAATCTTACAATTATTCGCGTCTAGAACTCTTCTAAAAAAGGGTGTAACACAATTGCGCCCGGCTTACCTATTTCCATCCAAAAAACGCAATACGATTGCGCTCGACCAATTAGCACTATCGCGCCAGTCTATAACCTTTTTTACCTGCATAAAACGCAACACGATTGCGCTCTAATATATATATATATATGTGTTTGTCCCGTATATGTATATGTTATATAACAATTTTCTAGTACACTATTTAAATATTTTTTTAATCATAATAATAATAATAATAAAAATAATACAAATGTATAAATTACAATTTTGTGGCACAACATTTTGGTCCCATTACTTTCAAATATTCTAGCAGAGATATTTCATTTTTTTCTAATTTTGTCCATGTTTCTGTTATAAATGTCAGTTTTTAAATAGTGTACTAGAAAATTGTTATATAACATATACATATACGGGACAAACACATATATATATATATTAGAGCGCAATCGTGTTGCGTTTTATGCAGGTAAAAAAGGTTATAGACTGGCGCGATAGTGCTAATTGGTCGAGCGCAATCGTATTGCGTTTTTGAATGGAAAAAGGTAAGCTGGGCGCAATCGTGGTTCACCGCTAAAAAAAAATTCCTCAAGGAGATTACATTGGACCATTGAGAATGTGATCCAGAGATCTTCTATATCAATACCTCTGGAAGTTGGTAGCCTCAACTACGGGACTTCAAATTCACGTATTTTAAAGATGAGCGAGTTTGCAAAGTAAAGTTGACTAATGTGTAAAAAAAAACTAATTGCCAGACAAATTATGTACAGATTCAATGTCTGATAAAAACAAACAGTGATAATATATCTTTTAACTTATCTATATAATATTAATATATTTTAAGTAAAAAGTTACATTATACATTTTATAATGATGTAACTTTTAAGTTCCTACCTATATATAATAAATAATAAATTATGATTCGTATTTTAATTTTTAACGATTAAATCTAATTTCCTATTCGTATAAAACAAATAAATAATTGTATAAAATTGATTATTATTAATAGTATAAAAGGAACAGTAATATTCTACATTAACACAATATAATACGTAGGGATTTGTAACCATTTAAATATTCTACTGTATGCATATTGTATAAAAACACAAATTTTTGAAAGAATATCTTCGAATACAAATTCAATGTATTTTTTAAGACTTAATAGAATGATATAATCCGAATGTTAAAAATATAATATGTTAGAAGTTAAATGGTACGTAAAATTTTATGAGTCTCTTTGTGTCAAAACTGTGGTAAAACTAATCGACATCTGTATTCTAGATTGTACGAAGAAATGAAAATCAGTAGATACGTGTTCGTGTATCAGGCTGTTCGCATATCACGTTATTCGTTATCTCTTCCCAGCACTGTGCCAGAATTTTTACGATACTTTAAAAATGTCCACAACATGCAACTATAATGTCCGTATTAATCAATAAATCAATATATATTAGAATTAGTAAAACCCGAGTAGAAATCGTTTTTATTATTTCTATGTACCTATTTACTTGTTTTTAAGTTTTTTATTTTCAAAGTTGTAATGTGTTATATTATGTCTTGGGCATTTTTCAAAAATAATACAAACAGTAGCATATATTTAAGCATATTTTGACAATTTTGGCTGCATGTTTTGATGATTTTTAGTGAAACAAGTCCCGAACCCTAGTTAGGTTAGTATAACTATAGCTGTTTGATTGTAGTTTTATATCTTGTATTAAGTTTTGTAAAAATCAATCTAATTATTTTAACTATTCTTAGTTTAAAAAATAAAAAATTTACATTTTATGAAACATTCATAAGAATTCATAACTTAGATACCAGCTACCTTCCTAATAATTAATATCTAACGATAATTCTGTACGGATCATAATAATATCAGTTCTACGTACAATTACTAGAATTTCATTAATTATCCAAATATAATTACAGAAAATAACTTAACCTGACCTATATATACCTACATATAGATAATTAAAATTATTGGTAAACTGCATTCAGCCTAGTATGAGGACGCGTCTTGTGACTAAACTTGATATTGAACTTGTGCATTGATTTAGCTACTAAGCACTGAGCTTAATAATGTAATACGCAATTCAGTATGCTATACTTAATTCTTGAAGTTCTAACATTAAACTAAACAGTAAACATATAGCGTTCAACATTAATACATATTTGCAGTTATAAATCAATTGACGAAGTTTATGGTGCCTATTGCAATACCTATATTTAAGTTGTAAAGTTGTATAGTAAAATTGAGTTATCTAAAAGTGCGATAAATATAATGAATGACAATCTCAATACTTTTGGATAGTTCATTGCTCCAACTTTTATTGTAGGTATCAACAAATAATAAACGATCATAATACCAATTTCAAACTTATATTCAACAACAATAATAGTTGCACCTAACTAAAAAAAAAAAAAAATAGAACACTTATACCTACCGAATGTTTTGTATTAAAAGTTTTTAAATTATGACAAAAAGTTGGACGTTTATAACACTTAAATTTACCAACGTAATAACGATATCCTTACACGTAATCATATAACTACGTACCTAATCAATAAATATTAATGTATAATACCCCATTTAATGCAATGCGTACATCATATCCGAACATACAGCACAGTGAATGTTTTAAAGAACTGTACCAATATAATCGTAAATCATGTAACTACCTACCTATATCAATTATTTTAAAATTTTTATTCAACGAAACTATACGTAATAATAATATTATTGTAAAAATATTATACAAGTAATAAATTGAACTATATTGCAAAATGAATTAATATGTTTATTTACTCTTGTACACCAAACATAATGGTTACCTATGAGTTTGCTTGCAGTTCAGATTATGGTCTGAGCGATGTTGAATGTTGGTTTTACAATGATATGTTTTTCCTTTTTTGTAACTCTTTTAGGAATAGTAAATAAAGATTTGTCTTTGAAACTTCCATTGCCGTGTCCTATTAGCCAATCGAATGCCGAAGTACACTGAAAACCGACTATACCTTAGAGCTACTTCCCCGGGTCAATTGTTCTTACTGGAATTAATAAAAGAAATTAAGCGTAAAGCGAATTAATTTTTTAAAAGCATCAGAAGTTAACATTTTGATGCAGCGTTCGATATTCACGTGTACAATACCAATTTATTTCTCCTCAACTGAATTTTCGTTATTTTATTGTAATTTAATAAAACAATGTAAATCGTAGAAACTTGAACATTTCGCTATGACTTGAATAATTATTTTCTATACACAATTGAATTTTCAAAATAGTAAGACTAATTTTAAGCATAGCCATGAACATGCTTACGCCATTCTCTGTACATGCAGGTATTGACCTATAAGTTGATAACAATATATTAATATACTATGATTTAATTGCATAACAATAATTATTAAGTTATATAATATGTATTGTTCTAGAAAATAATGAATTAAACATAGGTAGGTATCGCCCAATAACAATTATAGTAAAAATACAAAGTATTTGTAAAATCTAGTAAACAACAAACAAGACTTCTCCAGTATTAATTATAAATATCATATAAAATGTAGAGTGAATCTTTTGACAGTAAAGTCTGTAAAAACTCATTTTACCGTTTTGGGAAATATTTGTAAGTAATTTATACGCAACGATTTTATTTTAAGGTTTTACTTCTTCGGATGAGTCAACTTTCATTTTTAATTTCATATCCTGAAGCGAAATATTTCTCCAAGAATTGTTGTTTGTAATATCTAATTTTGATTGAGCACTTAACTAGTTTGTTAGTTTGTAAGTATACCTATTTAAAGTTTTTTATGAGTGCAGTAAATTAGATCTCCCTAGGTGTCAAAAATATGTTGATCTTACTTCACTCATATAAACTTTAAATGGTTACAACTAATTAACTACTTCCTATTACAAGACAAGATTTTTATACATACAAATTTTCAAAACTTGTTCTGGTCTGAAAATAAATTATGACTAAATACAATGTGTTCCATCGTTTTGAATTAATGTAAAAATCTAAAAATAACAACGATAAAATTATTTAAAAAATATGTATTTCCTCTAATTTGTTTTTCTAATGACGGGGTATAAGTGGATTTTTCCCGACGCATACAAATAAATCGAAACACACACATTTATCGCACCGATCACCACTGAAGCACTATACTTTCTCTTATTTCTTACAGTGGCGAACAAATGTGTGGGTGATCGGGATAAATAATGCCCCTCCCCAAGGACAAAAAGCATATAAAAAAACTCAGTTTTGAAATTGTCTTAATGAAAAACGTACACGTCAATATTATAAACGAGAGGAATGACCTTTTTAGGGAACCAAAATAACGAGGTCATCAAACTGATCAAATATTGGCTGAAAAACGAAATATGATACTGTTGACCGACACGACAAAAAAGATACACGAACTCTGAATATTTTAACTATTTCATGGTCCATGGTAGAACTTATTTTACTTGGTGAAGTATTCCAATATAACAGACATGTAAAATAGAATTTAATACTCCCCCCCCCCCCCCCCACAAGAAAATTAGGTATACGCTAATGATTTATTATATTATATCACAGCTTAATCAGCTAGTTTTCCATGTTGATATGCATAACTATTGTCATTGCCCTATACTAACATTATACGACAAAGGACTTAATTATAAATTTGATTACCGCACATCACATAATTGTTTTCTTAACTTAGTTTTGCATTTTAATTGAGTGTACCTATGTATTGCAACAGTGACAACATAAACCGGTGCCCTAACTTAATATACCTATGAGTCATATATGTATTAAACATAATAGGTTACATTACTAAAAGAAATTGAATGATCTAAAACTTATTAAGTTAATACTTATCAAGGTAACGATTGTTTGCCGTTAAAAAGAATCGTTCAGATTATATATTAATATAATATCATAATCATTAATTATTACAGTCACGTCATGGTTTCATTCAAATTTACTCAGTTTTTCACTGAAAAAATGCAAATCACAAGTATGTGTAAATCATAGTATGGGTACGTGTGGCAAATGAGAATAATAATATTAATTATTAATATTCAAATATGCTTGAAAACTAATTTTTCAGTAAGTAGGTCTGGTTGTAATTCTAAAACATTTTTCTCGGGAGTTTGAAACTTTTACGTATAATATTATATTTTATATATTATACGCTATGACATTTTCAAAAAAATTAGATTTATTTTATGCTATTGCTAGATATAAAATAAATTGTAAAATGCCAATAATATCGATAACCATAGATTCTGTTTTTTTTTTGCCGATTAAGAATATGGTTAAATGTCTGTCATAATCGCCATATTATGTGTCATCGATAATAATCACGTGTGTTAAGGTCTGAAGAAGATCTTATATGACCAGGTAAACCATAATCTAATCGTGGACTAAATTCGAGACTAGTTCTATAATTTTTTTTGAAACTTATAATCATACAAAAACGGTTTGGCAAAAAATTGTGTAAATGAATATGTCCCCCTCCCCTCCCATAGGTCTATGATTAATATTAGGTAAGACTCTATAATAACTGACTACTATTATACCGACTTACACTGACTAAACGCTACTATATATAGGTTATACCTAGGTATAGACTGACAGATCGTCTCTGCTCAGTATCGTTTTTCACGTGCAATGATTTATTATTGAATTCAAATCATCCATTACTGTAACCCAGCGATAGGGGTTTTATGACTCCTATACGTCACGGTGGTTTGCACCTATACCGTATAATTTTTTTTTAAATTAAAGCTTCAACAACTGAGGACATTAGTCTGCCGCTGTGGGGGAGGGTACTGTTGGTTTTAACATAGGTGTGTATGTGTGACAAGGATTTGTCACTAAAAATCCCGGGTGGTCACCGGTCACCCATCCGGTGCGTACACTCAGAGCACATCCGTGATTGAATACAAAATCTGAGCCTCATTACTCAGTTTTGTTTCGTCGACATAATGATCAAGACGTATCGATTATATTTTTTAGATATCACAAATCCGACGATGCTTGGATCTGCACAAGGGATTTGTTTTAGCTACCTATATGTGTTTGTTGTTTTCACGTATTTAAATACGTGTTTAAATAAATCGTTGTGGTGAAATAAATCAGTTTCTCATATTATTTTAGTATTCCTGAAAGCAAGACTATTGTTCAATATTATGTAACTTGTAACATATTATCATACGATTGCCCCTTGCCCAAAATAGAACAAAGAACATCAGGTATAACTGACTATTAGGTAGATGCGTCACATTGAACGACAAACGTAATACTCAAATTAGTATAATGTATCGACCATTGATATTCATGTTATATTATGCCGAATGTTAATTTATACTCAAAATGTAATAATGTTATGTTTAGAGCTGAAATGTATTATTATTATTGAGTCATAAGTCATAACTCTTTACGATAATACTACAATCAATTTGTATAATAAATAATAACAATAAATAATTATTATGCATTAAGGTCACAAAAGTAAAATGCCGGTTAACACAATGCATAGGTAATACAATTTTATTATTCATGAAACGCATAAATAAGGTAACAATAATTTGTGTTAGAATAATAAAATAACCACTGTAGGTATAAAATCGATGTTAAATTATGCTCCTCATCGTTACGATATTATATTTTAAATCGTATTTTTACACCATTTTTTCCGGATGCAATATTATAGTGTGTCAAGTTACTAATAAAAAAGTAATCGAATATCTATAATTCTGTTGCATTTTTCTTCTGTATAACCCAGTTCCAGTAAGAAATAAAATTAAATTCCTACAACTTTTTACTAAAATATTTAATAATAGGTATACTTTACTTAGACATTAATTAAATTTATAGTCAATAATAGATGCCAACATGGTTATAAGATAAGAGTTAAAAGATGAGAGATTGAATTTGAACATAATATTGGACAAAATCACAAAAAAAAAAAAATTCATAAAATATAAATAAATAAAATTGTAATTTGAAATATTGTGTTGCTTTCAAATAATTCAGTAGAAAACTAAAAGTATTTTCATAAGTTTAAACAAATGTGAATAATAATAAATGTATGTATTGTATGCATTTCCACATAATAATAAAACTAGGTAATCACATTCATGAATCAGAAATATAAAATAGTTAAAATAGTTATGACAAATTTAAAATTACTCTGTTCATATTTTAATGTTATAGTATGTATGACGTACTGGTCTCTGGAACAGTTAGAATGTAAATAAAAAAAAATTCGAATTCATCAAAATGTATATTGGTATTCTTATTAATGCATTTCTTAAATAGCATAAACAATTGTATACTTAGTAACATCTACTAACTAACATAATAAAATGTTATACACACAGATTTATCTTCTCATAATAAAACGAAAAGCAATTTATTTGACTACATAATTCGTCGTGGCTTATCTTACTATATAATAAATTATATTTTATTTTATTTACGCTAGATTATTATTCGGGCGTACCGCTATAGTTCGTATAAAATATTATATTTATAGTCAAAACCATTTTTATTGCTTATTGTTTTTGGAAGTAGTTACACAGAATCTTAATTCATATTTTATTTTGATGGAAATAATAGTAAAATTTAGTAATATGTTATTGATAGGTTAGGTCAACCTATTGAAGGATAAAGCATTGTTTTTTTTTATTTCAATAGTAATGATTTTACACATGATAATAACTAAACCAATAATATTATATTATAACATTTTTACTTTTGTTATCATTTGTTATACATTTGTCCTCTTTTTATACGAATTGAATGCCTAATGAATTACTATTTGTTGAGGAGAACATTCAACCGATTGCAGATGATATTATATCGATTTAAAAAGAGAATAAATATAAAATAGCTTATTGTAAGTAATAGGTACTAATTACATATAGTATAGTTCTATTGTATATTTATTTATTTTACAGTCGTGCATGACGACTTATAAAAATGTTTTTAAAATATTATTTTAATTTTCGTATCTTCTAACAAAACCATTTCTAGACACCTAAACGAATATTCGGTATAATGCATTAATGCCTATATATTATATTCATACATAACATTACCAAGTCAAATGCTTATAGTTTGTCTAATAACAGTTATTAACATCAACTCACGTTTTAAACTCGTAAGTCAGTACCTAGTCATTATATATTATGTTTACGAAAAATATTTATTATTAGGTTTTACAACAATTATCATTGTAAAACCTATTAATCTATGTTTATAATTATTACCTGTGTGAGAGTAGCGAGACTTGATAAAATAGTTTTGATTTGGTAATTGGTACTATGATAATATGATATAAATGTCGTACAATGTTGACTACGAACGTTCAACCAATGTGGTATTATACGATGTTACCACGATAAAAAAATATCTCAATCCAAATTGCGATATCGCATGTAAATATGTGATTAAATCATTGGGTTATTATGTCGCAGAAATGTGCGATGCAACGCCTTGATCTTTGGACTGCCTATGAATCAAAACTAATTCAAAACTGAATTAAAACGCGTTAATTATTTACCAGACACCAGTAACCGCGACTCGCGAGTATAAGTTCCTATAGTAAATCTCTCAACCATTAGGTATGAATTTGGTATAATATTATGGAAGTTTCGATAGACATTTAAATATTTTGTCAAACCCTTTTCAATATTATATTATACAATATTTTCGATAGTAGGTACCTATATGATCTTTACGATCCATAGTAAATTTATTCCAATGAAGGTCTTCGAATAAATCGAATATAATACCGACGAAAATCACTTTAAGACCTAGCGGTGAAATAACAGCACTTTAAAAATATCCATACGCATAACGTTTTATTTACAAAAACAACAAAAGTTAATAAAAAATGCAAATCAAGTTTATTCAAAAACCCATAAGCGTGAGGCAGTGGCTATTTTTAAATAAACAAAATATAGATTTTTTTAATACGTGAATTAAAATATTTTATTTTATCATTTTGTACTTTTCTTTGCCCAGCATCAACAACTAAGGTTTTAATGAGAATTTTCTTATTCAATACAATCTTATGTGACTAAAATTTCAAACTTTATATAATTTAAAAAAAATATAAGATCCTAGGGTACTATACATACATACGGATATTTATGAGTCATATCAACATCATACGAAAATATTACATTTGTTCAACAAATTTGAAATTTAAACGTACAATTTATACACTAGGTACACAAAATATTATATACTTTAAAAATTAATTGAATAATCATTATCAATAAATAAAATAAATTATTACTCTCATTATTAGAAGTGAGTAAACTTAATTGAATTATTTATTAGTATTACAATTATATTTGTTCATTTTTTTTTTTTTTTTTACTATTATTACTGTTGACAAGTAATTCGGGTAGTAAGTGCTCTCCGACGGTCTTATTTAGCACCTGATGGCATTTTATTGCAAACAGTTCTTTAAATTACATAATTTTACATTTTGATGTGTAAACATCTTTCCCGGAAAACATTTGGCTGAAGTAATTTCATGGAAACGAACAAAAACGCGTTACCATAACGAACGCAAGTTGCTTATATATAATCTGAGTAGCTACTTGACCGGTTTCGACAAAAATTATATCAATATAGATTAGTTGAGGGGTGTTTTTAGCACATTTGTCAACCCTTATAAGGTAAGTAGTTTCATACAGTAAATTTCGTTTTGGCACGGGAAAATCGAATATTTTTTTGTTTATATAAAATGTGATTGCCATTGATTATGGATTATGTCACTATAGTAAAATCAATTATTAGAAATATACCATATTTTTCGTTTTTTTTTTTTGTACAGTTTTAGTATAACCTGTTTTTTGCGAAAAGCGTTTAGATGTTTGCACATAAAAAAAAATTATCGTACGGGCTCACAAATTTTTACATTTGTTTAATTATATACCAATTATAGTCATAAGTCATCCGAGTATAAAAAAAAGTAGGAATAGAAAACTGATGTACAATAGTTATGAAGAAATTCGAGCCAGTAGGAAAATATGTCAGCAAATTCACTTTTTTACTGAAATTGGATTAAAAACGTTTTTTAATGCGGTGATTTATCATTATTTCAAAACGTAATGATATCAGTACATTATCACAACATACATCATTATCCGAGCGAAGCGAGACGAGTGCCCAACAATCCGTCTAATGCATCTTTTTCAACTTTTTTTTTATAACCCTCTAATATTATTATAAATGTCACTACACTGTAATATCAGAGAAATGAGAAAATCGTGAAACGAGAACACAATACCAAATCTCTAAATCCTTTGCAATATTTTTTTTAAAAATATTTATTATTTTGATTTACACGATATCTATAATTTTCACATCACACTTCAACGAAATATTTATTGTTCGTACGATCTCACATGGCTCTAGCAGAAAACATTTTTATCCGTTCCATTGTATGTACGTGTGTACCTAATATTGCTTATTATTATATTGAATTACGGTTTGAACATTTCGATTATCTCACAAAAGTAAAATTATATTGTGTTAATACATGCGTTTTACATACCTATATATTGTGTGTTCAATGTGGAAGGTAAACCGAGGTATCACTTGAGATCTCAGCAGAATAACATTGAATTGAAATGTGCAATCGTGATGTGAAAAGAGTGTCAAATTACACATTAAAATTATTGTTTAATCCATTTGATACGCACATGCGCAATTCAATCTTTATTTTTTTTTTAAAGCACCTTCCAATTTTCTTTACTTAATAATTATGATAATTACAATTTAAGTACTTATATTTAGATAAACTATAAAAAAAAACCACATACAAGTATTTAAAAATAAGACATACCTATTTATAAGACTTTATAAAGTTAGAGTTGAAATTTAAATGTACGAATAATCTTAACTATGCAAATTTTGTAAAAAAAATTATGAAATGTATTCTCACATTTTATTAGCTTCAATTATTTTTATCATATGTTGCGATTATGAATGAGTACAATTTGAGTAAATTAAAAAAATGGCCTATGAGTTGGTAAATTTAAATTTAAACTCTATTTAATATGCCAATTTGAAATTTAAAAAAAACTTTTTATACGAAGATTGTATTTTAGAATATACTTCAACTTATGTTTTGTATAAAATAATTGGTGTTGGCGTTTTGCTATTTAATGAAATTAAGTTGGTTGTTAAGCTGTACTTTAAAGAAAAGGATAACATTTAAATTTTCTCAAAATGTAAGCTTTGATACTCCCCTTCAACTCATTTCATTCCTAGGCATTCCACTGAAATATTAATTAGTGACGCATCGAAGCGTGAACTTCCTGTACAAACATTATGACTCAATTCAAATTCAACACTTGTTTTCTCGAAAAGTTTTTGAAATATTTTTTTTTATTATTTTAACTTTAAAGTCATACAAATACAATTTTTTTTAAAAGAAAAATTTATTTTATTTTTTTATACCATAATAATATTTTAAGTTTTTATTTATTTTAATAAATTACATCATACATTCTTAATATTATATTCTGAAGCAGAATATTTTTATGAGAATAAATTCCATCACTATCTAAAATTTAAATTTTAAACCATTAATTGAAAGTTGTAAATAAACGAGTTGAGTAGAGTTGCCCTAGGGTTCTTGGTCCACTAATTGTGCATTCATTGAATTTGTAAATTTTTAAAATTACTAGGCACTGGATTGAAATTCAGTTTTTATGTATAAAAATTGCTAGAAAAATAACCGGCTTGGAATATGAAACTAAAAATGTATTATATCATTCAAAAAAGTAAAAACCTAAAAACTTATAACTAACAATTAAAAATGAATTAAAATGAATATTTTTTTCCAAAGACCAATACCATTGTTTTGTACAAACATCCAATTTTAATGATGATACAGCTTTGCAATAATCGTCCATAGACTGTCTTCAAAAAACATTTTTCGTAACTCGTAATAATTAAAAGTGTCTATTAAATATAGATAAATAAAATGTAATTAAAACGTGTTAGGTATAGGTACCTACTTACATTGTACATACATTGTTTAAAACATTCAATACCTACAAAGCGTAGGGTAGTAATAATTCAGATAAATTATGAACTGTTTTTAACAGATTTGGATTTCTATTAGTTGTATAATATAATAATAATAATAATAATAACTTATTGATTTACAACAGCATTATACAATTAATAAGATAATGTACATAAGAATACTTAAATTATTGTTGGTCACCTCTAAGCCGATAATTCAATATTAACATATATTATAATAATTGATTATAATTTTGATCAGTATAGTATTGATCAACTGTTTGGTTTCTTACATGTTACACTAATTCATTACAATACATTATATCATTTTCGTATGCAGCGTAAAATGTTAATTTTTGTACAAAATAAATAATATATAGTTTATTAGGTACTTACCGTATATAGTCAATGTACAAAAAAAGTGGTAAGTACGACCTTATATTCTTGTTTGTATATAGTTACAATAGTATTTTAGTATTTTACGGATTATGACATATATTAGAATATGTGTTAGGTATAAATTGTACGCGTTTGAAAAGTTAAATAAAGTACGTGATGTTTTGATTTTATTGCTCACAAGTTAATATAAGTATTATAGTCCCTCGAACATTGTATGCCACCTCTTCCGATTCCGTTTGGGCCGTAGTATTGTTGTGCTGCACGTGTAAGTATAAATAAAGAGTTAGTGACTACTGACTAGAAACATTCGGGAAGTATTGTTATGGATCGCCAAATCAACGTGAAACTAACATAAGTTACAAATTGCACGTACCTCTAGAGTAGGACGGAAATACAATTTCAAGCCAAATACAAATTCTAGATAGTTTTTCACGTTTAGGTACTTTCTAATATACGTTGGCATACACAACCGATTTAGTAATATTATAATAAACGTAAGCTGCTTTATTAAAATGCTTGAAATATTATTTTCTGTGGCACCGAGTAAATTGGATTCTCCGTACATTTGTCACCGACCAAGTTCGTGTTCACCATATACCATATATTCGCCGTATACGAAGTACCCGCCTATATTCTTTTTTTCATTTTCATTTTCGTTTTGTTTTTTTTTTTTTGCCCGCGTGAGTAATGAGCGATTTGTAAGTCTGCTTTTCTCTTCGAGTTTTTTTTTTTTTTATTATTTATTGCGATTTTAAATGTTTCCATGGTTATCAACCTGATGGTATTTGGTTTTCTGTTTATTATTATTATCATAAAAGATTAAATTATGTTGAAAGTATAGATATAACTTATATCATTAGCATATTTTGTTCAATTCATTAGGACTTCAGCATAATATTATGATTTACTCGTATTATTATATTAACTGGCGGCATCACTCTGTGTATTGTGTTAACATAGGTACTGACAAAATCATAATACATATTTTGTACATCGTGTTTTGTCGTATTTGAAATAAAAATATGCTTGATGTCCTGATAACAATATTTTTTAAAATAAATAGTATGTAGGTACCTGATTTACAACTTAATGGTTTGTGCCTGAAATTGAATGAACGTTAAATTAAACGCATGCAACAACGTTTTTATATCATACATATCAAGCCTAGGCAAATTAATGATAATTTTTAATTGAGTTAAGTTAAGTTGATAGAAAATATTTTAAAATATAATTAAACTTTTGACTTAACTTTAACATTTTGACTCGTTTATGCCCAGGCTTGATATATATATTATATTCGTATCTGACATGGACGCGACAAAGTGCGTATTGATTCCAATAATAACTAATCGGAAATCTTCGATAATGCGACATTCTAATGCGATTTTCAAAATAACCCAAATTGGATGTAATGTGCCCAATATATATTCGATACACGACATGAAATCGAAAAGGTGTTTCAACATAAATTAAAGCTGACGTGATGATACGGGGGTGCAGTCACGGGTGGAGAGATAGCTATATAATACGCATTGGACACTGTGTGACACCTCTGGCTCTGGCAGACTGGACTTGAAAAAAAAAACACTGGAAATGAGAAAACGGCGTCATCAAGTCTGTCCCGGGCCCGCGTCCTTTTGTCACGCCGATCGTTGTTTTCAATAGTCCCACGTTTGGGCAAACTCACCCCCCCCCCTCCCCAACCCCACCACCACCACTGGCCGAGCGTCACGCGGCGGCTGCAGCTAGAAGTGAAAGCGGCTTGTCAGCTGTTGTCGTCCGGTAAACGAGTTGCTCTCTTCCGGATTACATTTCTATTTTGGCAGTCTGAGTATTGTGTTTATTTGGATCGTCACAACACACCGCGGAATAGTATCCAAACCACTTCCATAAACCCGCATCCGTCATATATGAAGTAAATAATAATATATGTACCTACATTGGGGGTATTGTTTCCTGACTTTTTGTTTACCTTAAATCAGATCTCGTTATTTTTCATTAAATTTCGTACTATTTGTGCGCAATCTACCGATCTCGGGCAAGGTTGGGTAAACACACCGGCGGATAGTAGTTTAAATTACATCTAATCAATGTGTAGGAACGTATATTATCTATTGTCGAAATAAAAATTTGTTCTGGTGATTTAAGTCAAATCGATGTATCGATAGTGCGCTGCAATCGGCGCATCTCGGTTAGGTACGTATTATACCCATACTCGTTCACTTGTCGTACAGAGATTAGGAAATAATGAAATAACGACCGTCAAAACTCAGCACCAGTCAAAGTTAAAAGTCCATACGATACTATTATGTTCATCAGATTTATCATCGTTATTGGGTAACCGTCATCGCAACAACGAAATACGGTGGTTAGGTACTTACATTTTTTCATTAACTATATTGTAACAATGATAATATAATAATGTGGTTTTGGCCAAACAATAGACGATGTAGGGATCGACCGTAATGACCTGCTGAGTTCAATGGCTAATACGGTGAAACATCTATTAATGTATACCTCTAAAAAGCGGACACTTTTAAACTCCCTGGCAATACACAATGTTTAATACGTATATCGTTGTTGCGACCTCTTAAAAACGGGAATTCTTAATATCTGGCACTACAAATTTCTGGTTTAATTTTTACGCCGTAAAAATGACTATCTAGTTGTAATGGCATTGCATTGGCGTAGGGACAGTTATACGGGAATCGTCGGTACTGCGAACAAAATAACCACCCCCCCCCCCCCCCCCCAAATATAATTAATTTACGTTCTATGAAAACAAGGTATTACAAATTAATTTGTATTGTTCGTTTCCATACGATCAATAAACGGTTTACTATGTACATATTGTATAGTTTTTCGTTGACCTGTTTTACGGTCACACGTATGCCGATATGCATGCAGGAAGAACACCATCCCGGTTATTTCACTCTCGGACCTAAGTGTTAAAGACAAAACTTGCCCTGTCAAGTGCACCTTTTGTGATGGCGGTCACACCTCCAGCTACAAGGGATGTCTTTAGTAGAAACCTTTTCACAAGCGTCAAAAAATGTACCATCCAACGCATACACCTACTAATAAAAAAAAAAAACACAAACTGGTCCCTTATTCAACTTGCCCGCTCTCTTCAGATCATCATCCTTTTTTTTTTATTGAAAATGCTTTTAGTCGGCGACTATGACAGCTTGACAGTTATCTTAAATAGTACGAAACATAATATAAAAATAAAAACAATTATTTTCTTGATGATCACTTTAGATTTAATGTTGATAATAAAGACGAGTTGGGGGAATGTTAACAGATTCCATGTAACTAAGCAACATTATACGTTTGGTATGTAACGAGGGACAGCCGAAGTTCAAGGCCTCTCCTTTACAGACACTTTCGGACCATCGTCTTATTCCTTCGTCGCTTCTGACTGAAACACTATAAAAACAATCTAAAAATAACAATTCCATAAATGATACATCATCGTTATGCAATTTTCTTTCTGAACCTACTTCATTAATTAACCATCTTCTTTCCACTCTTACCACTGTATTTAATAAATAATATAATAATAGTAATTAATGCCATTGTGTACTCCGCGAACTGCTGTACATGAAGTAGTTCGTGGTTTACTCGTATTTATTTATATTTCAGCCCTTTGAATTATTATATAATAACGTCGGTAGATTATGTTATTACTGTACCAGTTCATATCAAATAAAATTGTTCTTTGATGTAATGTATAATATATATTTTGCAATTTTCCATTTTGTTTTTCTATCATTAAATTGTGCTTTAATATAATATAGGCCTACCTAATTGTCTATATTTTACCATGCGATTGTTGAGGTTGAGAAAACTAATGCGTTCTACAATGAAAATGTGATTATGTCAATTTATAAGTATTGTAACATTTGATAAACAAAAATAGTCGATATGTGAAATGTTAAAAATACCATTTATGAGCTGTTTATAAAATAGTGAACAGTGGACGTGTAACATGCAATATTAGATACTATATGTCATAATTAACGATGGTTTTTTTTTATTGTGAATTTACCTCGATATGTGGAAAAAAACTAAAAATATTTCAATCTTCAACTTCCAGCAGAGTAGGCAATTTGAGCTAGTTGTTACTTAAAGAGTCAAATTAAAATAAAATCTCAGTGCTTAGATAACTTATAACTTTTACTTATAGCAATTAAAAAAATTCAAAAGTGTATTATGCACAACTTATTTTAATAGACGTCATATTATTAAAATTTAATATTTTGACGAAATTGGATATTAAGACAACAAATAATGGTTTTGTTGTTATTTAAAAATAATATTATTCGTGAGAAGATTTGAATCTTTTCGCTTCTCGCATATTATTATTTATTATCATTGTTAAAATTTTTCACTTTTTTTAAGCTTTTTGTATCGCGAACATATCTATGCCGTTCATCATTATTGACTTATTAGGTATTTAATAACAATAATAATACATTATGATGTAATATTATAATTACTATTATACTATAATATATTATACGTGATTTTTTTTCTGGCAAAATTGGTTTGACGTGTGGCTTATGTGGATGAAGCTGACAGGTGTTACGTAGTGGTAACTATAAAAACGTAATATATCTCTGGTGCGGTGTATCAGTGACAGATGTAGGTATACCAAACGGGTAGCTATACGAGAGGATTTGGGTGTGAATAATATTAGACGAAACTCTTAGTTACACAAAGTAAAATTGATTTAACGTAGGTATATTAAAATAAAATGTTAATATAATATATTTTAATTTGCCGATGACCTAGTTGCAACACACACAGCAGGTAATATAAACTATATTGCTTCGGCACTCGTATATAATATTATAAGCTGACGGATTATTATTCATTTTGAAAAGTTGCAATCAAAAATAGTCAACTAAAGCTGAAGACTTCTATTTTTTTTTTTATCTAGAAAGTTCGCAGAATAATGTCGCATGAATATGTTTCATAACACAAGGATGTTAAATTTAAAAAAAAAAAACTATTTTTATTATTAATTGATTATATTAATCCACCGTAGGTGGAATTAAGTAAAAACGACAAACTTGGTATAACTTTGATACTTTAGAGTTAAATCATACACCTATGTACAAACAGCACGGGGCCCGCGATCTACCGCAGGTAGATTGCCTACCTGATAATATACTGCTGCGAATTAGAATTTTTATTCCGGGCAACAGAAAAGTTAAGATAAATCTAGAACATATCATACACCGAATATTAAATAACGCATTGAACAAAGTTTGAGTCACATACAGTTTGTACATTTAACGGGTAACGAAGTGCACGGGAGCAGCTAGTAATATAAAAATGTGTTTAGTGTATACAAATAAACACCAAAATGTCTACCTAAATTATAATATTAATATTATAGGTTAGGTAATTCACTATCTGGCCGACAATACCGCAACGCGTATTGAAAGTGAACTTCAGTTTTCAGTCGTAATGTATCACGTACAGTTGGACATTTTAAGATAAAGAAAAAGAAAACGCGAAAGCAATTAATTTTTCAAGATTTTATTAATTAATTAAAAAATAATAATACAACAATTATTATTTAGGTACCATATTTTATTTATTTTTTTTTTTTAGAACAACATATTTTAGATTCTGATATTTCTGATTATGGAATGTCATATTGGGCATATTGACTTAAATCGTCTTTTCGCCTGCAATCTCTTGAGTACACTATTTTCCACTGCAATCGGGCGATTTAACGATTTATATTTTTCGTGCAGCTGCAAACTGGCGAGATTACGGTCCTCCGGCCATTTTTGGCCATTTTCCTGGAGATCGTAAAAAATCTGCATCATAATTTCGATTGTGGACTGGTTATCGACATTGAACAAATTCTTCACGATATTTGACTTAATATTGTTCTAATTAGTTACGGTAAATATTATACTATACGAAAAGTACGTTTTAACTGCATTCTAATTTATTCGTATTGTTCGTTGTAACAAAATGTATGTAGGTACTGACAATTGACTACTGCGGATATCGTGACATTATATATATAATCCAAACACATACGCTGCCCATGGAAACAAGATTTTATAGTTTTTTGTAAATCAAAATGTATTTCTATTTATTTATTTAAACCTTAGTAACCTTACTTTTTAGTTGCATTATGATTTGTAATTTATTTTTCAGTTAGAAAATCATGAAAGTTTATCTTTTCAAATCTTACATAAGAAAATATGTTAAAAGAAGATTCCAAATAAGTTTTTTTTTACATTTATCAAACAAAAAAAAGTTTACCGGAAAGTTACGCTATTTATAGCCATGTAGTATAAAGAAGTCTCCGCTCAGAAACGTTTTTCGTATGCAATGATTAATCATTGAATTCAAATATAACACATCCATTACAATGAGATACTCGACAACTACTGTCCAGCAGAGCAGTACTGTCCAACTTTTTATTTTTTTTTAAATTTATAAGTCCACACATATTTAAATATATAATAAACTATCTTAAGAGATAGACAATGATCCACCCATTTGCTTTGCTCAGAATCCATTTTTTTTACCAAAATTTAACAGTATACCACCCATTCGCTTTAATGATTAGGTATACACTCGATATACTAGAGCAACTTTCTGAATTCTCACATTTTAACTCCTAGTTTAAATAATTTAAGCTTTAGTCACATCATCTCAGAATTTTATATTGTACAAATTAACCTCAGAATCGTAATGAAAAATATTGTTATAAAAAATGTGTCATATATATGTTGTAAGATTAGGTTACTATTGAATCAAAACCTCTCCCAGACAAATGATTTATGGTGTGTGTTTTGTAAAAATGCAGCTGTTACACGATATTGATTTCAGATAATATTGTTGATTTTATTATAACGAATCGTTCCATGAAAAAATACCTTATATTATACATTTAATGTTTAATGTATATTATTCTTAGGTTGTCTCTAAATTCTAGGTATTTAAATTGTAAATATAATACCTACACTACACCGACTATAGTCTATACTATTATATAAAAAACGACCCGGAGTGGTTTTAATACATTAAGAAATTTATACCACAGGATACACATAATTATATAACTTGTGTATTTTAAATATTAATTTTAAAAATGTGATACTTGAACAAACAAAAATAATAAATTATATGAAGTTCAAAACTACAAACTACAAGCCTTTCCTTATCTTCAGATAGTGCTACAGTGAATAGTTATACAGTTTTGAATAATTTTTTAATAGGTCGTTGTCTGTTTATAATGAGTATTATTATATTGTCACTGATAACTTAATGTAACTACTATAGAACTACAGGATTATACCAACAATTTCATTTTACATATTATTATATTATATTAATAATCAATGTTTTATTTCAACATAATATTGTAAGGTATAATTGTATAACTATTATACTTACATAGACATATTGGATTGATTAGAACTGAATAAAATAATTTGCGTTCAATTTAAATTTAAATCACAATGTACCATTTGATAAAATATATATTATTTGTATTTATGTTCTATATACATTGTATGCACTTGTATGTGGAACTATTTTTTCAAGTCGATTTCTTTTTGACAAACTGTTCAATTAGTTTACAAAACATAGTATATTGTGTTAAGTGATCGTGACGTTTTTGGCTCTATAGTCACAAAATTAGCATCATACCACGTCTTCTTAATACTACGATACTATGTTTGTATTCATAGTGAATTGAACAAACATGACTGCAACGCCTGAAAGGTCACTACAACAACCACTCATGGTGCTATTTTATCTTTCGTCAAAGCTGCGCAATGCATGTTTTGGAAAACATGGTTTACCATCCCATGTAATCTTGTATTCGATGTGAATTCAGCCGCACATTTAAATGTTTCGTTATCCTTGAACGAAATCAATTCATTGTGAACCAGCAATAGTTTTGGAATGTATCGAATAGTTTGCAAACGTTTTATTAAAGACTTTAATTATTGGTCAGCAAAACTTCCGAATATGCAATATGCATTTCATCAAAATGTATCGGGGTGTACGGGGTCTATTTATAATTACATCTTTGACATCTTTTCTATTGATCTGCTACCTATACTATAATGATTATGACGTGTACATCATCGTCCACGTCACTTACTTTACATTCAATGTGACGCTGATCATAATATTATTGCATTGTCGTAATTTGCTTCTTACCTCGTTTTTATATTAATAGTAGAGTTTTGTAGCAAAGAACTAATTTCATAACAATATAATATGAATATTTGGTAAACTATTCATTATAACCTATGAATTGATTCATTATTGAAATATTTATATTCGTTTTATAAAGATATCAATATTTATAATTTAAATTTGTATTAAATCTACATTATTATTATTATACGAAAAGTAAAATATGAATTAGTTTAGGATATTGTCCTGTATAGTGTGCATATACATATTATTACATATTGTCATAAGTGTACACGCATATAATTAAACTCCACGCCATTTTACATTATGATGTTATTGTATTATTACAGTTCAAATAGCGATAGTGTGATTGAAATACGATCATAGTTTACCTGTATATGATGTATAAAATAATAGTTAATAACATATCAATATATTATGATCAAATCTCGTATAATAGTCGGTACATTAGAGTGGCGAAGTGGTGTCGGCGGAGAGTGGTGACGACTTACACCGAGTGGGAGCCGACGGGAAATTTGTTTGTCGAGCAAATATTTGATAAGTGTAAGATAATCTACATTGTTTAAACGTGAGTTTAAATCGGAACAATGTTGGTTTAATGTTCGAGCGAACGATCACGTGGTTGTTCGCTCGAGCTTGGCGCTCGAGAATATTATTATTGTTCGTTGTGATTATAGCATTGCACTCGCCGCCAATAATATTTGTCCTCTCACGTTTCGCAGCGGTCTTTCGCGTCGTATTATACTCCGCGGATAATACATTGCGACTGTCATCCTGTACTGTTTCCCACCTATGTAAAATTTGCATAATATTTAGATTGTAAATACATAGTTAACGGTGCGCGGCAATAACATCCACTGATGCGATGATTCGGTACAGCGCAAACAGGTATGTCGCCATACATATTATGTAGTAGGTTGTAGGTAATAGATATAATATATGATATGTAATATTGTAATAATATAGATAATAGAAACGGATTGAGCCAAACAGCTTATCCACGAATCTGGAGATATCGATCCTCATCGCACCGACTTCTCGATACAAAATGGACGAATGTGATGTGGGTCAGTAGTGTAGGTACAATACACAAAAAAAAAGTCCACCGCGGTATGTCTACTGTTCTTGAATAAAATTATATTATAACTATTATTATCCATAGCCACACCGCGCCGTCCGCTTGTTCGGTGTTTGTTGATGAGTACCTATATTGTATTAAAACAAGTTGATATTGGTCAATTAATATAGTGGCTGATTTAGGATTTTATTTTTAGGAGTGGGATGTGCATGTAGGCTGAAATCTATTTGAATTTCAGGGATGCGAATTTCTCCTTTCTACATCAACAGTATTCATGGAGTTTTGGAAAAAAAAGCAAGTGCATAAAAAGCAAAGGAAAAAAAAGCAAGTAAAAAAAAGCAAGTGAAAAAAAAGCATATGGATAAAAAAGCAAATTGAAAAAAAAGCATATGAAAAAAAAGCGAACACTAATTATTATCATTAGTTTATTTTTTAGGTAGGTATTTATTATTTATTATTATAGGTATATATCATTACAAGGTTTGTTAAAAAAATCGAATCAAAATAATTTTATTAATAAATTAAATATATTAAATATATTATGTATATAATTATATTATAATAAGTCATAAGTATATTACATTTTACTATTAAAATTCACAAATAATTATTACATATAGTTTGTTAAAAAAAATTGAATCAAACAAATGTATTTATTTAAAACGTATATGATAAGCTACAGCGTTTAAGAAGTGTTCGATATAATTATCATCATTATTATTCTTGTATTTTGTACACAGTAAAAATAACTTTTCTTGCATATTTTCATACATTTTTTTTTTTTTTTTGGTCGTAAATTACCTATATCAAATTGTGCTATTTTAGTGCTATCTGAATTTATCTCTAATCTAATTTTTTTAATCAGGGTCCAAATAGAGGGATGGTTATAGCTAACGAGTTTAGAAAATCGATGATTAAATCCTTCTGTTTGATTATTAGTACGATCTAAATTTTTAAGAGTTGTTTTGTGTACATTCCACGTAATAGGTGGAAAAATTGGTGGAATATTTCGAAATTTGGTTTTTTTTACCTGGCCGTGAAATTCCAATTGGTTTATTTATTCCCGAAATATAAGTTTGATCAAAATAATTCACTAGTTCTCTAGCCTCTTCTGGCATAATACTTTTAATATAGTCAATTCCAGCTGGAACATCATCAACAGGTAAACAAGCTAGAGCATCAATTTTTCTACAAAACAAACTAAAATTTTCATTCTCCGTGTATAAATTTACTAAACCAAGGGATTGTATTTTCCTATAGGTACTTTGCGTTAAATGAAAAAAACAACCTTTTATATTTACATGTTCACCTAATATAGATGTGACTGTATTTATAGCTGCCTTTTCGAAGTCAATATGAACATCAATAGGGTCTGGATACAAGTTTTGATTATGACATGCATTAAGTAACGATTGTAACATATATTCATAAGTAGTTTTCGTTTTTTTTTCTAATAAACAATATACTGTAGTTATATACAAATCATGAATTTTGACTCTTATTACGTATAATTGTTGAAAAATAGAAGGTGCCATTGCAAAGTTACCATCGAACATCCATGTATCCGCCTCGGTAAGATGTTTTAACCCTTTATCAGTGGTGAATATAATAATAAATAATAAATACCTACCTAAAAAATAAACTAATGATAATAATTAGTTTTCAATTTTTTTTCATTCGATTTTTTATCCATATGCTTTTTTTTCACTTGCTTTTTTTTCCTAACCCCGTATTCATGAACAATGATTGTTATATTATATATTGAATTATTTAAATATAATAAACATTTTTTATAATTTTTGGCGAAACTGAACAAAAGTAGTAGAATTAGAATCTCAGAGGATTATATATATACAATACATATTGGTAATTAAATTATAACTACGTACATACCTAGTAAATAATATTATATTTAATACAATTATTTCTCAAAATATTGTTACATCAACGTATATTACATGAAAAATGATAGGTTTTATATTGAAAAAAAATCTAGAATATGTCTACATACAAGAAAGTGAAATGCTTAGTAAAATAGAAAACCACAAAACTATGATATTAATTATACCAATGTGCAATATACAGGAAGGTTTAATATCGAAATGTAACTGTAAAAATAGTATCGAACTCTAATCTAAACAATTTAATTAATCTTACAGTTTACTTGAAATAGGGCATTGAATGGCTTATATTTATTTTTTATATGCAAAGGAGAATAGAGAAGAGTACAATAATGAAAGCAAGATTAGAGAAGAATGTATTTGATTGATTATTTTTGTGGAACTTTACTATATTTCGGTATGAAGAAAATATGAAAAGTGCTTGTATTTTAGGTCATCCATCGTGTAAACGTTCGATTACGTAAGCTAGACACTTTTTTTTTCTGTGAACCAGATATTTGTTGTTCGGAGATATTGGAACGTGTTAGGTACTTTATTTGAAAGTTATTTGAACCTGAAAGTTTGACGCAAAAAATTACTGTGTTATTATTATTATTGTCTAATTTAGAGTCATTGAATAACGATTTTTATTTTCAATTAAATGTTTATTTGACGGGATTGCCTTAATTTGTGAACTACTATTGTATTGAGTAATATGTTCTCTTAGGACTACGAGTATAATGCAAGTTTTCCCGGTTGGCGATGATAGATTCCAAATATATTTCAGTTTTTACGATGAGTAATATAGATATTTGACGATATTATGATGTTATTATGTATTTTTATTTAAAGGCATGGAAATCCTCATTTCAAAGGGTACACAGGTAAAGGGTATACATATTATGTTACATATTATAGTGATTAGTTTAGTTTGTTACTTACATACTTACATAATATTATATATGTATATGTATCGTTGAGGGTTACTATAGCGCAACTTTTCCATTTATTTACAAAAAATGTAATATGGGTATGGGCAGTACTTAGATATAATGCACACGAGTTACTTTACCAAGCAATATTCATTCAATTTATAGTTTTTAGTACAGAATTTTGTCCTGAGTACCTTTATACGCGAATTATCGACCTATATTGTATAAAGTAATAATTGTAATTTAATATTTGATAGTCACAAATAAAATAATAAAATACTAAAAACGTTATTAGAGGAGTACAGCTTAAGCACATTAATTAATGTAAATGTTCAACTCAGAAATTTTATGAACATTTATTAAAATTATATTAATTAAAATTGTACTATAGATGCGGAGGTTAAATTATACTTTGGTCTTTGACAATTTTTCCATATAATTTAGTTAATTATTAAACGCAGTACCCACATATTTCCTATGAATACATATTTAAAATTGAGTTTGGTTAACAAATTTAATATAACATAATATATAGTTATAATAACTAGTAATCATTAGATAGAAAGACTGCATTGATCAAGATATTATAGAAAATATATTTAAATTAATTAATAGTCATAATAACATATTAAATTATGCATAGGTACGTTTTTTTGCCAAGTTTATTATTATAATATTATTTTAAAGTAAAATAAGTTTAATATTCATTATTATAAACCGTCTTACAATCTGATTTATGCTTATTAGATATTTTTTTCATTTATTTAGATGGAAGAAGAAAATCTTGACTCCGATTGAGGTATATTGACCAATCATACATAATATGTGTATTGTGTACTGTGTATGATAATAAAATAGGTCAACTATATGACGTATAGAGTGGTTGTTTTTTGTTTTTATCCAATTACCGGAATCAAATTCATAAACCTCATGTCAAATAATAATGAAGACTTCGGTTTTCACATCTAACGTATCAATAAATACAATGCATATCTAACCATCAAAATAAAATGCTTAAAAATGATTCCGTTTTATGTATAATTTTGTGTAACAGAGATTTTTTTAAATTCCTTTTATTTTCATATTTGTACGTAATGTTTACTCTAGAATTGATGATACGATAATAATATACAAAGTTGTCATGCCTATAAAATATACCTACGCGTATACAAATGACGCATTGTGAATACTAATTATTGAGTTATTATCGGTATCTGTTAAAACGTCGTTTCCTACATAATACGCATTCGGGCAAAATGTATAACACCCATTTGATTGTTTACATTTTCGCTTCGGTTATAACATAATACAATCGAAAGGTTTATATTGAACTCGTACCAAATAGAACGATGAGTGAACTCCCGACCATGAGTATAGTATTTCCGGGCGCTTTTCGACGATGTAAATAATAACTAAATTATTGACAGAGGATCATAGATATTTATCACCGACGTGCTAAATATAATTTAATCCATGCACTACGACGCAATTAAACATAAAGTATTATTCAAAAAGTATAAAGTTAGCAGCTTATTATGTTTATTGTTACACGATAATGCATCTATTACTTTTTAAATGTACATCTGACGGTTATGATTATATTGCTGTTAATAACACTTGTAGTATGTATGTTTCGTAAATTATTTTTTATCGTATTTTGCTAGTTTTTATGATGAGGCATTAAAATATATTGTTTATACGCATTAATGCGTTTGTGTTAACAATTGTGTTTCAAAATAAAATTAAAACGATATGGTCATAATACAAATCTAGTAGACTAAATCCATAAAGCGTCTTCACTGAGTTTGGCGCTAAATAGTAACATTAGATAATGATTCATAATAATTTAAACTAATAAAAAAAATAACGTAAAACAAATTATCACACAATATGTAATAATTATTATTTATTCAAAATGTCGTAATACTTATAGTAGGTATGTAGTGATGTACCATAACTCATAAGTATAGCTAATTATTAATAGACGTTTTCTTCACTGAATTCACATTTAATTATTATGTAGATACGTAATAATAAGTCCGTTTATTTAAAACATGCAATAATTATTATAAATTGCAATATTATAATATAGTATAGCGAAAAAGGAATTTTTGGTTTATACAAATGTTTCATATTATATTTATCAAGATTATTTTATATTTGCATAGATACATTGTAAACTCTTCCAATAATTGACTTAATGATATTTGTATTATTTCAGGTTTATTTGTGATGATAACTACGTTAGATATGCAGTGACTAATAATTGTGATCGTTTTCGGTTTTCAATACAGTAAAACAGGTTTAATCAACTTACAAATGCATAATAGTAATAAAACTGTCAAACTGATAATTCTCATTGGTTTTATTTGCAATATTAATAAATTAATTCAATCCTTATAAAATATTACCACTCCATCTAATTTTACAAAAGTTGATCTAATAATATAATCATTTTAACATAATGAAACTCAAGTTTCCTCAAGGGTTGTACTTGAGTTAGGGTAGTAAACGTATGAGTGTAATTTCATGGTTGACATTACCTTTGTATACCTACTTCACAAATTATATTATTTTTAGATTAGAATTTGCGTTCAAGGTATTTTACAAGAATATTATAATAAGGTTGGTTCAGGGTTCTACATGATAAAACTATTATATAGGTAACTTAACTTTTTAATATTTTGCTGTTAATAAGCGATATTTGTTTAATATAGGTACCCTGGTACCTCCACTATTGTAATCGACTTCCAAAAAACATAGTATTATAATTTTATGAAATATGATGTTTAAAAAATGCAGCACATATTGTAAATTGAAAAATATCTATTAACTAAAAAATTGCTATACATATTTTATAATATGTATTTCCAGCATTAATATTAGTGTTAGTAATAGTGATTTGAAGTTGGAACATATCAATATTATTTTATTAATAAAAATACAGTAACTTTACAATATATAATACATAGTACAACAAACAAAAATGTAATACAATAGGTTTATAAATATGACCCAGAGAACCCTTTTTAATTTCCCATAAAAACTTGCCTTGAAATGTTTATAATATTTAATATTATGTTAGAATAGCATTTTATTAATTTAATGCATTGAATCCACAAAATAAAATAATACAATGTTATTATTTGTAAAGTTGAGACGTCGCATTGTATAGGCAATTGTGATGCACGAATTTTTAAAAAATTTACACATTTACATAATTATAATAATTAATAATAATAATATAATCAGTCTTGTAAATTACCTATTTAAGTAAATTTGTTATGTATTTAAATACCTACAACTGTCTAGGATGACTGTGTATTTAAAAACCAAATACTTAGGTAGTTGTCTTTTTTTCAATAAATGGTCGATATTATTTATTTTTTTGATCGTAAAATGAACACGAAAGAGAAACACCATAGTTCATTTTTTTTTCGAAAAAGCCTATATTATTCGAATTTTATGACGTAAATTAAAACTTCAAATTAATGGTTACGCCGTTACGGCTTACGGAATACGGGTTTGGTATATATTATACTATTTTATAATATTCCAAGGAAGAAATATTAAAACTAATAAACGAAAATATAATACACGGGCACATTGGCAGACAGGTTTCTACGAATTTATATAAGTATAGTCTACAATATTTTTCAGAATATTTGTATTATTTTTCAGTCACAAACACTAATATCGTAAGACATCAAACAAAATACATTTAATTTTTAATTTTAATGGATTCCCCGACAGTCATCGGCAAGTACTGTTGACCATATAATATATTTTTTAAACTTCGGGTATAAAATATGTCAAGTTATACAATATTACTACAGTAATATGAACTGATTATAACAAATTAGCAGATATATTATTAGTTTATAAATTAATGTGAAATTTACTAACTCTACAATAAGAAAGATAAAAAAAAAATGAATAAATAATTTTATAGTAAAGTGAAAATAATAAATATAGACAAGTATTTTTATTTGTTCTTTTTCAAGAAGTAATTCCATAGTAATTTATAATAGTAATTAATTACTGTTTAAATACTTTTTAAGTTGATGTATTCTTAAGTCTATTTAAAATCAAATGAAAACTATCTTTTTATTGAATTAAATATGATCATACTTAATATAGTATAGTTCTTTATAATATTGTTAAAAATAATTTTAAGCAATTTTCTATAGTATTTAGTGCTTAATTTATGTTGACGGCATCTTGAAAATAATATAATGAACAATATTATAATTATAATTATAAAACACCTGCAAACCTGTGAAATAAGTCATTAGATCATATTAGAACGGACGACATCATTATATCCTTAAACTAGACGGGACAAACAATTAATGTAATAGTTAATATAGCCTAAAATAAAAATACTTATTACCTAGGAATTCACTCTACTGTAAAAAAATATTGTTTCCGTTATTGAGTATATAATATAACTGCGATGATGACTATAAATGAGTTAAATTTTAATTGGATGATGACTCTTTGTATACGATAAAAAACGATTTAGAGCAGAGACAATTCGTAATATAATGAAAATATCATTGCGTGTAATGTATATACATATAATATACAAAATAATAAGTAATAACATACTCGTATACAGTGTTAGGAACAGATAACAAAAAAATCATCTAGACAAAGATAAAGATAACAACACTAAATTTTATCTAAGATACAGATAAACGATAAACAAATCAAATTCATCTAACAAAAAGATAAAAGATAAACATATGTTATCTATGAAATTATTAAAATGAAATAGATAATATTTAATTTAAGAGTTTATTAATATTTTAAAGAATTTGTGTTATTATGGTATGCACGATTTTTATTAATTTCGATTTATTTCAAAAATGGATGAATTATGACGTATATATTATCATCACATACATATTTTAATGATCTTAAAAAGGTAGTATAAGTTAAGTATTATATAGATTTTATAAGCATTGTTAGATTTAGTCTTACCCTTATAAAATGAATGCAATTTATGGTTTATACTCGAGATAAATTCTCACTGGTATTATTCTTAATACATTTTAAAAATATCTTAAACAGATAGTCGACGTAAGTATATTGATTGATTGCTATTGTCATACACATATTACATAATAATTAAAACATAAGTCTTGGTTTGATTCTCGTCAAATATTTTTGTTGAATAGATCTTACACAATAAAAAAAACTTTCTATCAGATTCGATTTTTTTTTATCGTGTGATATTCCATCAAAATGTAATCCATCAGAATTATCGGCATGTTTTAATCAATACTCCGTTCACTTTCAGATGTAGCTTGTTGAGATTTTAGTATTTTATGTAACACAAACGCTCGCGTTCCTACTTATTAATTTACTTTCGGTTATTTCACGTGTTATAACATTTAAAGTTTAATTGTATATGAGGCAGGTTTCAAGTTACGATTATATATGAAAAATAACCTAACGAGAACTACTATCGTTGTAAACAACGTTAAAGTATGTAATATATATGTACTAATAATATGTTTTGATAATTTTAATTAAAATTACTTGGCAACTTCAGTACGGTAGGTAAAACTTGCGGAGAGAAAGAGCACCATGTATAAAATGAATTATAAACATACTGTATAGATGGTTACAAGGGCGTACGTTTATGGCCGTTGGAATTGAATGTAACCGTCGTGTATAAATTATGATGACAATTAACGAAATGGCCTATGAGTTTACAATGTCGTCGTTTGAACGTCGAAGATGAATTCGCGGGATACGAATAATTTGCTAAAAACGTTTAATGTTTTGAATGTGAAAAACTCTTTTAAACGAAAACTGCAACAGTGATACAAATTGAATTTAATTAGCGTGTCACGGTGAAGGATGATATGGTGGTGGAGGAAGAGTTCCCCTCCGGTGGAGAAGTAGGAACTTCAGCAGAGCAGTGACGAGTGCGGGATGAGAAGCGTTTAATTTCCACCGAATTCTTAGAGTTGTAATGTAATAATATATTTATTTGTGATGGTACAATCCGATTTTGCAGGTCCACCCCAGAACCTAACCTCTGGGGAGTGGTCCCGACGACGATTGCGAATATTCGACGACCCGTAGACGTGCGTGTGTGTTTTTATCGTGATAAATGAATTTGACGAGATGAAAGAATATTATTGATTTGGCGACAGCTCGCGGAAGACTATATACACGCGTATCTGTCGCGGCATTTATCCCATGGCGGTTAGCCCTATATACTATAATATTATCACACGCAGCCACACGCTCACAATACACAACCATTGCTGTAAAGGTTTATATATATAAATATATAAATATATATTGTATTTATATATAATCTAAACGTCTCATAAAATCATTTCTCACCCGAATATGGTTTCCGGCAAGGATTAAATGGAATAAAACACAGTTTTCGATTTCGTTTGTTGATAATGTGTTTTGTACGTATATACGGCGTACCAAATGTGTGCGTTTATATTATTATTATTATTATTATTATTATTATATGAGTATAATAATAATATTTCGTCGTTCCGGCTATATATAATATAGCAGTGGCGAGTGTGGTTCGCTATCATTAATCAATTTCCTTCTTAATCTCTCTCCTCACCAACGCACGCGGCCATCCATTCTTCCATGACCCAAACGAGACGGCAAAGGATATTATAATATAGTTTGGCGGCGGCGGCGGCGGTCGTCGGTCACGCGCATGCGCACGCAGCATCCGCATCCCCCCCCCCGCGCTTGAACACGGTTGTCATCTCGAGCTCAACGTGTTGAGACCGCAAACACACATCATAAGCACACACGCCCACGCAGTGACGATACGTGATTGACGGTCACTAATCGACCACTGTTCGAGTATATACCACTTTATACCGCAACCACAACCCCTCGTGGATGATATGACCGGGACGTGTCGCTAAATATCACATCATTACATAATATTATACTATGATATGGAAACTTACAGACCAAGAAAAATTCGATGTGACTTTTTCTTTAATTTTTATACGAGAATGCGTTTCTTTTGCGTGTGACATTTACCGCACACGGCTAATTTTAAACAAATATTATGTTGTATTATCTGTGCTTAAATCATTCCGAACACCATCACACATTAATATCGTATTCATTAAACTCGTAAATACAATATTCACAATCTTAATAGTACGATAAATATATCTATATCGACCGCTTTATTATTTTGTACTTTCGAAGGCCTGCAATTAAAAGTGTTAACAATATCCAGGTAAATTTGAATATATTATTTTGATTAGGTAAATAAATTACTAAAAAAAATGTCTCAACCCGAATTAGAGATAGGTAGGTAAAAATGATATTTTATTTTGAGGTAAAGAAAACGAATGACTATAAATTAGATATAAAAATCGGCACACTGCCCTGATATTAGTGATAATAATATGGTCCAAATTCATAATAAAAAAAAATACACACAAATTGGAAGAAAAAAAGCAAAACAAAAGTAATTGACGATGACAAGTATAGCGGCGTAATACGCTCACGTTCTGTATGAATAATTGGCGTATTTACTATCGATTAGTTTTAAGTATCAAATGTACTTAATAAACGTTCACGCCGTCCATTAAACTATTAAAGTATATTATATGTAATGTGACACGCGCGTTCTGTGTACGAAATAACCTGCGAATCGGTCGACCCACCCGTGCGACGTCCTTAAAATGTAATTTCGTTTTCTGCCTTCTTTTACACGTAGGTGGTATTTAATATGTCTGTCATATACGAATATGTAGGTACTTACTATCCAATAAATTGATTAAGAGACGTAAACTTTATTAACTATACGTTATATTATTATTATCTCTGCTGTTTAATTCCTGTAAACGATTTTCGTAATTTTATCCTATTTCATATCTCATAAAAATTGCTCGATGTACATTAATTATTGTACCATGCCGTAAAATATAAGGACCGATAACAGTCTTAATGTGCTACTTAAAAACAGAAAGTTTGGAATTATTTTTATTTGATTTTAATTTATCATTGTTTCCACAATAATAAAATTGTATAAGTAGACTTCTACCGGAAAACCAAAATCGGTTAAAAAAATTATTCTTACATGTTTTAAAATTTAAATTATAATATAACGTTTTAATAAAATAATAAAAATGAATATTACTATTTTCGCTAATAATTGAATATATAAATATTATATAATGTCCTTTAGTTTAAAATGTAGTTTAGAAACAACTAATAATCAATTATTTTGAATAAAACCACTTTCGAATAATAATTAATAATACAAAAAAACATTTTTCAAATACATAATGGTGTAATACTTTATATAGTATTTTAACTTAAATACTTTAAAATACGTTCTGGTGTACAATAAATGGAAAAAATATAAACCATGATAATTATACAGTATTAACTATAGCTATTTTCACCTGTTTATATGCCAATAAAATATTTTTAAGCTTATCAAATTTTGATCATTTCTTATTTAAATATTGTTACATTACCGAATAACTTAGTTATTTACAATTCATAGAATTTATTAATACTTCTTAAAAATCAAAATACTTCTCGGAATTTAGAATAAAAATATATCTTTTTAAATTATATGAACCGGTAGTCATTACTTAGGGTATACCTACCATTGATAAATATCTTAAGGGGATTCGATACCGTGATTTTCTGTTTTAGTCTAACACATGCGCGGCATAGTATTTTTTTTAGACGTGTTTTTTGCCAAACATTCCAATTGATTTATTGAGGTGATAAAAATTCTGAAAACAGATTTGAATTTGTCGTCAAGTCTTCTTAAAATCGACTTTCCACATGTTTGATATTATTCCCCAAATTCCTATAAATGTCATATAAAAATTGTCGTATTTTAATTTTTGGAGAAGTTAAAATCAAAAAATCAAAAATGTGGGAAAGTTGATTTTTAGTAGACTTGACGACAAATTTAAATCTGTTTTTAGAATTCTTATCGCTTCATTAGATCAATTGGTATGATTGGCAAAGAACCAGTCTAAAATCCTATGTCCCATGGTATCGAATCCCCTTAAGAAACATAGAAACATATTTTTGTGAATTATAAATTGCATAAATAATATTAAAATGTAATAATATACAATATACAATATAACGTGTATATAATATTACAAAATGTATTTATCAATCACCACAAAACAATAAGATGACAAAACGAACAATAATAATAATTTTCAAGTACCTAGAATTAATAAAAAAATGAATTGACAGTGCCAACCTCATAATGCAGGCAGTATATAAAATTAATTAATATACATTTGATGATATTGTATTAAGTACTTATACTTTTTTTAATTGACCAAACAATACGAAAAGTGTATAATACTTTAAAACAGAAACATTCGTATTATTTTTTGTTGCAAATGCGTTTGATAATAGTATTATGTGAGCTGCGTGTAGATTATTACTGATAGCCAATAGGTATCAAACATTCTCCGGTGTTCATCGACAAATAAATTATTTAACTAATATTTAAATTTATTTTAAATTTTATATAACTATTATGAATTTAAAATGACTCAATAAATTTGAAAAAAATACTCTACTATAGGTCGGCTTGAATTTGGTATCATTTTTAACGTTTGTGATCTATGCAAAAAATCACTTTAGATTTCATATTTACGTTATAATGATATATACTGTAGTATGTAGTCAGAACAAATAAATTCAAATAAATCGAAATTGTTTATATCAGAAGCTTTTATACATGACACGCAGTTGTGTGTTTGTTTGAACAATAAATATCTTGAATTTGTGAGATACTATAACAAGTACCTACAACATATCCTTTAAAACTATTTAATTGTCGTATTGTATAATTGAACTAAATTGGGCAAATTCATCTCTAAACCACATATTTATATGTAGCAGACGATATTAAAATAAGACATATTTTTCACGTATAAATACGAGAGAATCATGAAACGTGTAAAGTAAATTGTTTTTTGTAATATAACATTAATTTGTTTTTTAAATGTTTTATATTGATTTAGGATTGATGCAAAATGACATTAGTTATTTAGTCATTATTATTAAAATAATGTGTTTAATATATTCCAGTAATTATTTTAAGAAGATTCTATTCTTATATAATATATTATATTATATATTAGCCTGTTTGTTAATTAATGTGTATACATTGAACACTGAACAAAAACCGAAGTCACAGTAGGATATTATATTACATTAAATCACTGAATACCTAGGTGCGACTTTTTCTCGGAAAAATGCATAAATTATGTTTTATTGATTTCAGCCGTATTTCAGTTTGTCCCTTTTTTTACAAAGTAATGAGATCGATTAATATTGTTATATGTCATAATCTCTTATTGTAGGGTCGAGACAAATGTTAATTTGCTATTCTACTGAAGACAATAAATTAATATTTCAAAGCAGCAACTATAGTATATTATATATCTAATTACATATTTTAAAGTCTAGAAATTTTTTTAATTATGTTCACAAAAAATTATTAAATATGAGTCAATATTATAAATATTTTGAATTAAAATGGTTTTGAAATAACAATCGTATTAATGACCTTTCTGTCATACAATGAATCATGATCAACTTAATTGGCTTGTTTATACTTCATTCCTTAAAATACAATCAGCTTAGCCCCAGTTCAATGCAAAGGTTTTAAAATAATGACCCACGATCAATAACATAAATATATATTCGATTTGTTCATTATGAATTAATATAGTTATTTAGATTAAATATCATATACTATTATACTTATATTATACTTGATTATTTTTACAGGCATAACCGTACTATAATAAAAAAAAATATATGTATTATTTTTATTCTTTATTTACCCATTGTTAACTTGAGTATTAAATACTTCTATTTTTCCATGATTAAAATATATAGAAATAATAATATACAAAATCCAGACTTTATAACTAGGCAGTATGAATTATTAAGTACCTACCTACCTGTACCTATGAAAAATTGATACATACACGGGCTGGCTGATGAGGAACCATGTTTCTAAATTAGCCTAAAAAGTAGGGTTCAGATTTGAAACCAAATGCTTTTTCTTTTAAAATGATTGAAAAATAATTCTTATATATAAATATATTTCATTTAATTTCTATTTAAATGTAATAAAGAATATACTTCACGCTGCTTTATATTCTCCCTATTAAAAAAAAAAAATACAAAAATGTTTCATGTATTTATAGATACTATAATATATGATATAAAACGATTAGAGTTTGTCAATTTGACGCGCTTTCAATGATAATGTTTAAAATAGTATACTATATAAACTATCGACTTGTTTCAATATCACACTGGTGATGGACGTTTAAGGTCATTTTAGGATACATTGTACCTACAAGTATAATAATGTATGTCCGAAACTATACGAGCTGTTTCTGAAGATAGTTTGTCATAATAAATGGTTGTTATTATATTCTTCGACACAACAATAATATAAATTATCTTAAATACTTTTTTATATTAGTTACATTATCTCAAAATCCGAACTATAATTATGAGAAAATACCGTAACTTTTATATACTATTATGTATATTATTGTATATACCTAGGTGGTGTATAAACAAGTGTATATTGTTTAACTTAATATGGAAATAAAATATATTTAGTCAAATTAAATTAGGAAGTACAGATATTGAACATAACATAATAATATATATTTTGTTCTTTGTCTTTTTAGTATCTGCTTGCTTATACAATATACATTTTAAGTTCAGAGAAAATTGATTGTTCTTACAATAAATGTGTGTATTTTCACTTAATTTGTTGTGTCTGTTACTCTGTTATCGCCTTTTGGAACAGTAATATGAAACTGCTATATTTATAAATACTTTTGGGTCACTTAAATAATAATTACTTTATAAATAACGATTTCAGTTATGATAATGTAATTTAAAAAAAAACCTAATTTGCAAAAACTTGACATTTTTTAGTATTACGTAGGCATGTTATTAATATTTTGTATAAATAATTACAAAAATATTTAGGAAAATGTTAAGCTATAATATGTATACGACGATTCTATGCACACTGCGCTAAGGTACTGACTTATAAACGAGGTATTATAATTTATTATATAATGTACCTAAATATAATGTTCAAGATACAGTATAACTAATAATAATAAATGATTAAAACTTATATAAATAAATTATGCAAAACCCTTATAATAAACATCAACATACCGTTTCTACATAATATATTATTTCTAGTTGAAGTTGATTTTCAGAAAATTTATTTGATTTCTAGTATCTGTCGAGAGTAATTACTATATACTAGGTACTGTAATTTGGAGAAATAAATTTTCGATTTTCTCTGTAGTCTCCGTGGTGCAAGTGCGTAATGGACGAACGATCACTATCGTAAAAAGTTTAACTAATGTCGACAATCGAGATGGCTCCGCTCAAAATTGTTTTCAAATATGATGATTTATCGTATTGATTTAAAATGTAATATCGATATAATGCGCTAGAAAGAGTGAAACAAAACAAGTGCCCCACTCCGGGTCTGCTTTGTTTTATTTCCAAATGAGAATGTGATCGGTGGTCGTCCAAAATTTTCTCGTACGTGCATGTCATGATACGATATTTTTATATTTAATAACATCGATAATCTAATTATCCGCTACAAATATCGAACACATAATATTATAGTGTAACACCAGTGTTCGGATTAGATAAGTAGTTTTTTATCTAGATAAAGATAAAGATAATGCAACTCTAATGTATCTAGATGGATATAAATATAACTTAACTCATATTTATCTAGATAATGATAAAGATAAATACTTTTTTATCCAGATAAAAACAAGATACATTTTTTTTTTTAATTGGGTTTTAAATTTTGGTATATTTTAGTTGGGCACTAGGAACTTAATAATAATAATGATATAAATAAAAATAATTAAATTATTTATAAATAAAAATAACTTGGTTTGAGAATCTGTATAAATATTTAAAATGCGTTTGTACAATTTCGCGATTTTATCAATAAAAAATGTATATAGATGAATTCATTTAGATTAGTAAAAAAATTATCTAAGATGAACGTTTAGATACCTTGTAACTATTTATCTAGATAAGATAAAATATGAACAAATAATTATCTAGATATTCATCTAGATAAATGTATCTAGATAAGTCCGAACACTGTGTAACACTGTAAATAACAACATAGAGTCCTAAAGGAAAACATTGCACATCATCTCAAAAGACAGTGTTTTTCTCCTGACCACCAATTGTTTGATTGACACTTCATAAGCACTTGTTCTCATTATTATAATATAATATTTGAGATGACGTCTTCATTTCACTAAATTACATGCGCGACTCGAATAACCCATTAAAATCATAACATAATTATAATATATAGGTACTTAGAAGATAACTAATCAGACCGATTATACAATATTGTCCGTTAGGTAAGGATTTTTTGTTTGAAATAAACTTAATCAACCCTCTAACTGCAACACTTGTTTGTGGGTATATAATTATATATTAATATTTTATTAAAATGTTATTAAAATTACAAAGTATTTATGAAAATAACAGATATAGAATGCATTAAGAATATTATGAAATTGGTTAGGTATTGATGAGTGCATTATGATTTTATTATATGCTAACTGTGATGCACATATTATTTTATTATAATTTAATTTCATACGATGCATTTTTTGTTTTTTACCCCTAATGCTAAATAACAATAGCTGTAGTTACTACTGTGCAGGTAATAATTACTGTACAAACTGTGTACCTAGTGCTTTCAATTGTAAACACTTAATTTGTTACATATTATGAAATGGTATTACGATAATATACGATGATGTAATTGGATTATATGTGCACAATAATTGAGTGGATTTATCTCATTCACGCGTTAAAAACAAAAGATACTTCTCTAAGAACATTATGTTATATTATTATAATATTTATATTGCTTTCAGTAATAATATGTTATGTTGAATTAATTTATGGAAAATATCGTATCTATCATATAGTAATTATTCTAATATTATCATGCAATATAATTGATAATTGTATATTATACAACTAGCTGTTAATAACTTATATGTCAATACCAACGTAACTGCGATAATCGATTTGCGGTATAAATCGATTAATATGAATATAAAATCTTGAAAAATTCAATGCGTATCTAAATAGAATAATATACTTACCTTACAAGCATTTACCTACGAATAATGTTTTTAATTGCAACAAAATAACTAAAATCGTTGTTTCCTATGTTAAAATACGTTAATTCTGTAAAAAAATGAAACATTTACCCCTCCCCCCCAAAAAAATAAAATAATATAAGTTCATATTATAATATTTATTAACACTTTGAGTAAAAAACATTTAAATTAAACACAATTTATACAGCAACTAATGTTTGTTCAATATTATATGATATTATTTACTTATTACAATACTACATGATTCTGCACAACGTTGCGCGTAACGATAATTAAATTCCCGTGGATTACCACTTCTTACTTACGTTGAATATAAACTGCTTAGATTTTTAACACAGGTTGATAGAGTTATAATTTTACCAAACATAAATTACAATTTCGAACTTATGATATATTATATCCAATCCCAATAACTATTTTCTTGCTGAATCTATTGACAAACTTTTTTTGAAAATCAGTCAAGTTGCATTAGAAGGGTCAACCGTTTTATGCCTTACAGTTTATATAGTAGATATTATATTTATTAATTATAGCTGATCTTGCACGCCGTTACCCGTGACAAATTAATAATAATGCCAGTGGATTTACCCTGTCTCAAACTCTAACCTAACCTTTTCAAACTTGGTTTTTACAACGATGTGTGATTTTATATTAGTCGCTGGCCATCTCTCGGAGCAGTAAAAATGATAAGAACTTGACAATTTCTGGTAATAAGTTGCCAGTTGGATCTAGTTGGTAGTTTTAAATTTAAGAGGTAGAGGGTCAAATGTAATAATTCTCATTTCTCTTTAAAATTATCGCGGGAGATAAAAAACTCTCTGAAGTATGTTTTTAGAGTAAATTGTCATTGAGTAGCGTAATGTACCTCACAGAAGTGTTAAAAAATATAAATTCAATGATGATTCATCAAATACGAGAAACGATTTAATTTAATTTAAAAGTTTCGAAAATACCTAAATCGTTACTTATTTGTTTTAAGCGTTGAACTTCAAATTTAGATAAAAATATTCAAGTTTTATAATAATTCGTTCTCTAATGATCTTAGTTATTTTATTGTAATTCAAAAAAAAATTAAATTTTGAAACTTCGAACTTTTCACCATTATAATATATATTATTATTTTAATACAAATTTTAAATTACATAGTTAATTATATACTAATCGAGCACGTGCCTTATTGCCACATTATATGGTACCTACGTTGTTATTGGTTCATAAATTATGACAATAATGTACGTACAATATAATACGTTCAATACGTTTGAAATAATTGTTTAAATTATTACAATGATTTTAATGTACACAATATACGTGACAATAATAATCGTCATCCATTTAGAAGAAATGTAGTAGTATACGAAGCAAAATGCAATGAATCCAATTTTAAGAACTGATACTCCTCTTAACCGTTGCCAAAGTATTTTGTGGTTGTATCCTAATTTAAAGGCAATGGGACACGACTAGAGGATTCTTTGGATTATCTCCAATTTATTGGCACACGGTTGGAACACTCTAGTAGCAAAAACTTAAGATGAGGTTTTCTAAAGTATATCTGTAACAAATTAGCAAAATGGATTCGATTAGTTTAAAACGTTACGTGATTAATGAATTCTCGGATTTTCCACTATTCTATATCTTTAGACGGAAAATTATTTGTTATAATATGTGGTATGTGGTAAACATATAATATAGGTGAGCATATTATCATCGACAATGGACATGACGGCAATTTACCCTATAAAATAAACATAGGTAACGGCAAGACATCACTTGGGCTGCAAACTTCGATAGTGTTGAGATTGTATGGTGTTTATCTCGTCTATAATTACAATTTGTTTTTACACGTGGACATAAATATATATGGGTTAAACGCAGTTAGAGAAATCGAGTCTCATCTTTGATTGATGAAAATACTTTTATTACATGTTTCTATTTTTTTCTATGACTGGGGTGTATACATTATTAATAGGCCATTTTAATATTTCATTTCTGAGTGGTTGATTATTAAATCAATTACCTATCAACCACATATAGAATAATGAATATTCACGTAGGTATTTAAATTTAAATTTATATTATATTTTATGTTAAAAATTATTAAAATTTACATACTAATTCAATTATTTTTACTTTTGACGTACAATATTTGCCAACCACCAGTTGAAGAACTAAGTAGGTTAGTATATCCTATGGGTGTATTTACTTCAGTGGCGTGTAACATAGGGTCCAAGTGTTGCTCGGGCAACACCTTAAATATGGGTGGGTGGGTATTGATAGATGAAAAAATATGTCATTTTATAGGTCTGTATAACAGTATTATGAGTGGTAGGTCTCCTAAACTTATTTGGGCAACACCAATTTTTTTTATGATACACGTCACTGATTTACTTATATTATTAAATAATAAATTATTCAAAGATATAAATCAGATATTGGTTGACTTGGTGTGTCTAAATGAATTTATTAAATAAAATATTATGCCTAATATTACACCACGTGAGTTGCCAATTAGACACAGTTTATTATTCAGTACAATATATATATATAGTTTTTTGTAGGAAAATACATATTCAATTATAATAAATAAGTAGTGCAATAATATACCTACCAACCTACCTACCCTAATAATAAAATATGTTTTAAAAATTAAATATAACAATAATTATAATAAATGACTGTCTAGTATTATTCAATGGCTTAAAATGTGATATGAAAGAGATTTAAAAATTATATTAATTCAAATTATAGCTTTTAATAATAAATAATTTATACATTTTGGATTTTTAGGTAAAAACCTACCTATTTACGATTCGTGTTGTTTAAATATATTTTCAACAACTTACAAGTCAAGTTACAAGACAGGTGAAATTGTTTAAACAGATAAAAAATATAAGAATAATATATACTATTATTAAATATCAATATTAGGTATATGAACATAATTATTAATTTCATGATTGAGGCAAGTTGGTTCATCCCTCTCTCTCTCACTGTATTTCAAGGTTCATATGTCTTGGCCATTTGGCAAGATATTTGGGTCGTGGAGAGTGCACAGTCCATATATTTATAATATCTTCATTTTTTTATATCCAATGTTTATCAACCTTATTTAATTATTGGTATACTTATAGAATATTGGATATTATGACGATTATTGCAATATAAAACTTGTTACAATATTTATATAATTTTTCAAGGGTATTTCATCGGTATAATATATATACGAAGAAAATTTGATAAAAATAAAAACTTACACAATTTGATATCTAAGAAAGTTGTATCAAAAATAAGAACCATTGGTCTAGACATAAACAATATTGACGATAGTTATGCACAGTAAATATTTCAATAATGATTAAGCCGTAAAAGTAAGAGTCACGCTTTTCGGAGATTTCAAAAGAGAAATAGTAAATTAAATAAAACTAAAAAAAACATATGATATAGTGGTTGTAAATTATGAATACTGAAAATCTGGTTTGTGATCGGAAAATTGTTTATACACATCCTAATATGGATTATTTAATCTATGAATTAAAGGTCATGATCGTATCTTAGAGCGTAGATTTTTAATATTTGTCGTAAAGTACAATATAATAACAATTGTATCTACCGTACCTATACCTATGGTACGTCAATATTATATTCTCTAAAAATATGTCAATTACTAACGTTACAGCTTTAATGCTTTATATCAAACACTTGAACGAGGTTTATTTTTGCTATTATTATTTTAAATATCTATAACCTAACTAGTAGGTATAATACCTATATAAAGTATCTGTATTTTATTCCAAGAGTAAACTATTTGTTATGATTAAAAAATAAAGAATAATAATATATGCTAGTTAAAATCAAATCATTTTGCACAATATTATATGCTCTTATATAATATTTACTTAACTACGTAGCGGAATATTTTCTACAAATTTAGCATGAGCATTTTTCTTATTTATTTATTTAAACTTGACGGGTGAAAGCCCATTGAAAATATAACACAGTATTTGGTATTTACATTCAAATTATATTTAATAGGAAGGGAATAACAAGAATTTTAAAAATATTTTTACTTCACAATATATGTCTCAATAGTAAATACTATTATTTATATTAATTCACGGAAGAGTAGAATTTTCATGAAATCATACAGGACGTACCTAAACCATTTCTAGGTTTACAGGAATACTGTTGGGAATACATGGACAATTATATATAATATTTAATAATATATACCTAGAAGTGCAGATAACTTACATGAAGCTTTTTATTTTTTTATTCGTTTAAAATCCATTTGTGATGGTTTGCGTAACATCGTTACCATTCAATTATATTTTATTTATGTTTGGTATTATAGGTATTAATATTTTTTCAAACTTAATGTTATTCTATGATACGATTAAATAATTTATTATAGTTGAGGTTGTCAATGGATATATAAAGTAAAATTCATAAATAATTTAATATCTAATACATCATATTATAATCGAGATAATATTGGTACCTACCTAACTAACAAAATATAAATATTAAGAGCACTATAATAAGCTATGTCGATAGTCGATGTAATACCTACCATTTTCTACCAACGTATTTGTAGACATAAATAAAAAGTACTCATTTTACTATCGTGTGATATCTGCGTGATATGATATAATAATATAATAGGTATCTACCAGCTATATTACTATATTCATAATACATTATAAAGATAATGTATGCATAAAATATAAATAAATAAATCATAAATTATAATATAAGTACCATTTTTGTGTATTAAAAAAACCAGAAAAATAGATAGCCCATACCAATAAGCAGTTATAATAATAAAATATTAAAAATGTAGCCACTGTTTATAATAAATAAAATTGTATAAGTAATAATACGTTTGAAACCACACCCTTATGGTTGTGTAGTCGGAAAAGACTTTGTATTAGTCAGTGTCATAACAGTATTCAACTTAAATAAACATTTTATTATTTTTTTAACAAGCTCAATTTATGGTACTTGAGTTTAGCTTGATGACTCGAAGAAAGGAACCGCCTTCTCTCCTGGGGTGTGATAATATATGGTTGAATTCGACAAGTGGAAGATCACAACACCATTTTTTTAAAAGTATTTTGGGAGAATCACTGATAATTCATTTTGTTAGTTGTTACATTGATTTGCTAGAATGCTTAGATAATCAAATATCTTGTGAGTTTTGGTAAGGCGTATAAGACTGTTTATATTATTGTATAATAATGTACCTTTTCTTTTTTTAGATGAGTGTTTGATTTGAGATGTAGATTAAGGCACCTGTTTTAAATGAAGCAATTTATTTTGAGTTATTTGTATTTTTTTAGTTTTTTTTTTAGGAGCCCCAAATTAATTTTGTTTAGTACAGTTTTGTAGAAGTTTAGTTTAGTATAAAAATATTTAAGGATATGAAAATGAGAATTTAGTTTAAATATGGTGATGTGGATAATGTGGACCAAGGTATATTATTAAAACTTTATACTACCATTGATTAATTAATATAAATGTATATTTAATCAATAATACTACCCACTTCATTTTATACTAAAAAATTAAAATAAATAAAACAAATGTTAAGTTTAAATTGTAGATACTTAATATATTCGGCCGTAACGCTTGGCATGAACGCACGTACTTAGCGTTCTCCGATGTTTCGCTCCGTTTTCGATGTGCGTGCTCGCTAATAATTATTATAATTGTCATCATAAATTATCTATTTTTATTATAACATTATTATGAATAACAGCGCCCGTAATGCGGGTCTCGTTCCGCCACGCACACCCAAGTGGCCAAGCCGTCAAAGAAAAATTTGTTTAGTTTGTCGCTGTCGCCGAATCAAGCCGACAAAAAATCGAAAATTTTTACTTTACCAAATCGTTTAGCCGTACTGGCCATAAACGACTCCATCGAAAAATCAGCTGCTGCAACGTCCTTATCCAACTCGATTTAGTGGCCAACCTCACACTGATCACATCAGAGATCCTTTGATTCCACCTATCTTCGTTAAAAACATAGTGGACTTCTCCGCCTTCAAAACTGCCTTGATCAACATCCCCAGCCCGAATGGTTTCACTTACGTTCACAGGGCGTCTTCATCATACCTTAAGATTCAACCTCTTAGTCACATAAACTCTAATAGTATTATGGACTATTTACACCAAACTCATTCCAATTTCCAGGAATACACTCCACGTCACCCCCGCACCTACATATGTGCCATTAGAAACCTGCATCACTCTACTTCAGTGCCCGATATAATTAACGCGTTGGCCGAATTAGGTCACAATGTCAAATACGTTCACAACGCCAAAAACAAATATAAAAGCCCCTTCCTTTATTATTTATAAAGGTTCAGCCTCAAGACAATAACAACGACATTCTGGGCATCTCTTCGCTACTCAACACAAAAGTTTCTATCGAGAAACCACACATCAAAAAACGTGGCCATCCTCGATGCCACAATTGTCAAGATTATGGACACACGAAAAATAACTGTCATCATAATTCGAGATGCGTCAAATGTGGGGAAGACCACCACACGGATGACTGCACCAAAGACCGCAGTAGTTCCGCCAAATGTGCATTGTGCTCCAAGGACCACACCACCAATTTCAAGGGTTTCCCGGTATTCAAGGCCGCTTTCAAAAAGCCTATCCGAGAGTCCCTCGGAAAGGCCCTATTTCCAATCCTCATCAAACTACAAACAAATCATACGCAGAAGCCACCAGGAATCAAATTTCACAACTGGATCGTAAAGGTGAATTTTTTTCAAGTTTCTTATCTAACTTGAACTCACTAGTCAGTCCTCTCATCTCACTCCTCTCTTCTGTGTCAACTTCACTGATTGCTAAAGGCATTGTTTCTCCATAATAATCTCCGTCATTACCACTTATTGCTCATTATAATTTATTACACTCTACTTGGAGATAGTAGATTTAAGATAACACTACTCTGTTACTATTAATATTTTATTTCTGTATTATACCTGTTAGGTATAATATATAGGGTATTACCACTGGGTATCCTCCCTAATCTCACGATTCACGTTAACTTTATTTCATATTTGTCACTTATTTCACATTTACTTATTGTATAGATTGTAAATTTTCATAAAATAAACGAAAAAAAAGATACTTTAATATAAATCAAATAATTAACGGTTAATTGCAATTTTATTTAAAATAATTTATATATATTATATTTTCAACAAATGGTACGTATAAATAAAATAATATAATAAATATCAAAAAACAATCTGAAATTTGATTATTATTTATAAAATTATTTTAATTAAAGTATTTGATAAGTATTCAAATACGAATACCTACGTCCAACACAGTATTAATAATACTTTATAAATACTTTTGAAATACTGAATTTAAAAATACCATATAATTTAGCATAATATATATGTACTAAAATATCTTATAACTAACACAATATTGCAAAGAAATTTTTTTATTTTAAACAATTTCCGAAGAAAAATATGATTACACATACCTCAGTGTTATAGTTAATATAATATTATATTTATTATTTAAAAATATCATCCATGTACTTATATTGCATATTCATCGCGCCGGCTAATAAATTCAATATCATGACATAGTGATGAATATTTTGTTGTGTACCATAACATTTTGTTGTATTTTCACAAATAATTTTTATTATTTAAAAAAAAAAAAAATACAAACATCAAATTTTGCATACATTACATGATATCCATCTCCAATATGGCAATATAATATTCTCCCGAGCTTACATAAATACAACATAAATTATAGAGGTGGGCAGTGACATATTATGTATATAAAAAACTGTTGTTGATCAAATAATTTTAGATGACCTACCTTAATAATATTGTATAACTACAACTGATAAAATATTTTTCTTTTCTTTCCGTCAATACCCGTATTTAAGGTGTCACCTGAGCAACGCTAGATCCCAGATGGATCCAGGGGGCCTAATTTAAATTAAGAATAAAGTGTATAGTGTAATAATTGCGTTTGTGTTATAAACAATTGTTGCCCCCCCCCCCCCACAGTTATTGTGAATCCGTGCCTGCCAGGACCCTATGTTACATGCCACTAGAGGTAGGTAAATAATATATAATTTCTATTATCAACTATAAACTTGCAAACGACGTTTTCTTTCGTTGGACATAAATTAATTTTTAAGTACGAACTTAAATATGCAAATCTTTGTACAATTAACTATTATTGTTGTGATATTACCATTACTATTTATTGCGTTAGTTTAAACACTAGTAACGTCGTATTAACGTAATACTTTCAGATGAATTGTTGATAATTGTATAAATTACTTAACTTTTAACGACGGTGCTTAACATTCAGTAGTGTTTGTACACCAAATTTTAATGTTTGTCGGTATAGTTCACAAACTTTCTCAAGGAAAAAATACGCAACGTAATATATTTAATGTTTTTTTTTCTGAAAGATTTAAACTAATTATTTGACAAATAAGTTTTTCTTCATATTTCCAGTAAAACTGCATTCCAATTTTAAAAATAATATTGGTAGATAGATACAATATAAAAATAGTGTTCCACTACATACTCTAAAATTACTATTATGTTATCCTATTTACCATACTACATATTGAATACAATGGACATTTTATAAATCATTATGAATGTTTAGTATTTTTTCTAAAATTATGATTACTTATTTATGCACAGTTAGTGAACCAACATATTTTTGTATATTTTTACATCTACTCATACCTATTCTATTTTCAACTATCCTGTCGTTCAATTAATACATATTATTATGGCATGATGTATTTAAAATACAAATATACACAATTTGATAACAGTTTTTCACTAGCGATTGTAGTATCCTATACAATCCTTTGTAGGTGAACCCATTTATTTAAAAAATATTTAAATCCTATCAAATTCTCGCTGATATCGTTCATTACTTTCAAAATTTAGTTTCATTAGTACTAACTACCAAGCAGACAAAAAAATATTAATGCACTATGAGTACAATACATTTTACAATCCAACACATAACATTAAAAAAAAAAATCAGGAAAATCGCTATGCTGTATAGTAGGTCTCATACAGTGAACCTCTTCATTGAGTAGGTAGTTCTCTGTTAATGGAAATGTTAAATTTGGATTCAATGATAATTTATTGTACAACAAAAACGATATTTAGAGGACATGGACTGTCTAATGTCTATACTTCTAAAAGTATTTAAATATGTATTGATTTATCATTTATACACGGTAAAAAACCTTTTAAATTATCCTTACTTCAATTTAATTTTATAAATTATTGCTAATTTGAAGTATTTATTATAGCTATTCATACATATAATATATAAATACATCGTAGAGACACTTGATTTGTGCTCTCTCTTTTTTTCTATTTCCTACGTATGTTTCCATCAAGTGTATTATTTAGTTATAACATATTCGTATAAAATACTTTAAAATTAGGACTTTGTCACTACAAACATTAAGAATTTAAGGCGATGAAATGTTGTTCTACTACAGTTTTATATACATGTCATGTCAGGTAAATTGTAGACTATGGTTTATTCTTATGAAATTCATTGCAACTCAGACACTTTAAATCCCTTAAGGGGATACGACCTCGTTTCAAGTGATATATTGGATATAAGAAATTACTTTTGGGGTCAAAAGTAGAGGTCCATTTGAGTGAAATCTCGAAAAACATAAAGTTGGCAGATTTGTCTTTACTCTTTAGACAAAACTTCTATGATACTATGTGTAATTTTCTACATTTTAGTATAATACCATTCTTTTTTTTTACTTTTTTACTGATTATACACATTTTATATTCAGTATTCTTCAAATGCATAAAGAACGTTTCATGTTTTTTTTTAAGGAGGTACGCAATTTATTATTATTTCGGTAAATTTCAAATTTTAAATTTATGCACTACCTTACAACTACTATAATATAATATGATTAAGGATAATATTTACTTAGAATTCAATATAACTAGATATAAACAATCACCAAATAATAATAATAAACTTTTGATATTTGTATAACCTATTTGCATATTATGATAAGTATGTTATTATGTACTAAAAATTCCAACAAACAATAATTGTTTCAACCATCAAATTACACGCTTACGTCATGCATCATAGATATTTACTTAGTTTTCTGAATTTATTTTTTCATACTCATTAACCAACCATAATAATATTATAAGAACTAAGACCTAATATACAAATACTAAAAATGTATTATAATTATTAAATATTAGATTTACATATTTATTAAAAAATTAACGAATTTCAAATCACATTATCGTAAGTAGGTAATCGGGTCCCGCATTATTAAACAATTTAAAGAATAATATATTTAAATTTTTTATGAATGAAACGTAAGCGAGGCTTTTGAAAATAAATGTATGTATAAAAAATGCGACCGGTTAGGTTAACTTACTTTTTTTACAATATATTACTGTCCATAATCGACGAATCCGTGGCTTTATGCATTTTTATAGTTCGCGTTTTATTAAGTTCCAGTTGCCTCGTCACACATGATTCATATTTTATGAATTTGTTATCCATAAAAGAACTCTAATAGCATTTGATGAAAACATAATAATATGATATTATATTTGAAATCGTTTAAGTCCTACCGTTTTGTTGCTCATTCGTATACATTCGTATTTTTTATGTAGTTACATTTTTTACATTGTGTGTACTTCGCTGAGCGCTAGAATATAGTATATTATTATGGAATCACACACCGTGATGGAGTTGACAATAAAAATATCATATTATATAAAATTGCATCATGATACCGTTGACAATGCATTGACGAATCGTATTGAATGACATTTAAATTTTTTTAAACAATTACATGTTGTAACACGTGTAGGTATAATATATTTTATTATTTATGTTGTGGTTTTGCTTTTCTGTTTCAAAATGACGGATACGACTACATACGAGTATATTATTTGAGTTTAGCTGGATTAAATATTATACTAAGCATAATATTATTTGAAAACACAAATGACTGAATACTGTAACAGTATACCTACTAGATGTACATTCCTATCCAATTGAAAGTGAAAGAATTTTACTATACGTTTTCGGTGAATTATCGTGTTTATCTATCGCGATTTTCCTTATATTATTATACAGAGTGATTTTGGATTCACCGATAATTCTCACTGCCTTTTTTTCTTTAATAATAAATAGTTTTTCAAAATCTGATTTTGTTGAAATTTTTAAATATACCTACTTAAAGACCATATTTTCAAAATGTTGAGACTTTTTAACTACTCAAAGAGTGTCCATTATAGAGTGTTCATACTCTGACATTTTTGTAGCAACGAAATCACAATTCGATATTAGTATTTAATATTAATTTATCAACATCTATATTTTTTTTTAAATAGCCCAAGTATAATAAATACTAGGTAGATCAAATATTAAAAATTTTTATATTTTTGTAAAACCATTGTTAAGGACTATTATCCTTAGTATAAACATTTTAATAACAGAGTGACTACTGTAATTTTGAACATTGACATTTCCAAAAAAATCATTCATTAAATAATTTAAAGCGAAAAGGGGAGGTGGCTTCTAATTTGAAAAACAGAATTTTGTATCGTCACAGGACACTCCTCAAGTAGTCTCAAAACCTTGAGGATTCGAATAAATGGTCTTTAAGTAAAGTTAAAAATTCCAACAATCAAAATTTGGACAGATTTATTATTAAGGGAAAAATGAGGGTGAGCACGCTTGGTGAATCTCCATAAGAATATTGTAGAAAATATAAAAATACATATATAAATATTAATGTTTTAAGCCTTACGCTGTGAATACAATAATTAAAATAATAACACAGAGGTTTAATACATAATTATTGAAGTAAATAAGAGAGAATGCGACTGCTCTGTGATAACCCAATTGCGAAGCACTCGTTAATTAATTTACTCTGCACATAATTTTATTAACATTGGAATGTAGATACAATTGCACACAACAGTGATTTTCGTTCATTCGTTCGACCATATCATTGCCTGCATATTAACGGTTTATGGAAACTTTGTGTAACCGTTCTATCGATTGTGCGTAAAAACATTCGAATTCTATCTGGCACAGCATTATTACTGTGTTTTCATTTAACACAAGATCGGCGTATACTGCAAGGCGTGTAGGTCGAGTAAATAATAATATTTTATCGTTATTCGGTTGCACTAGTTTATTATTATTGTTGTAATCCAGAACTACTACGATATTTGTATCGGCGTTTGCTACAATGAAAATATTAGTGAACTATGCCAGTACACTGCGTGTGTTGTACGACGAGGCATAACCACGTAAAATGAGTTGTTCAATTATTCGTCATGTACTTGCTGATTTATCATCCTAATAATACGAGTAAACAATAATGTATTATCTTAAATACCTCTTATTCACCTATTTTACTTGTATATTTAATCTAAAAGTAGGCTAATAACCCTTGGTGTTAAAGCCTTAACAGCTAATTATAAAAACAAAAATAATAATAATTTATCGTTATTCGGTTGCACTAGTATACCTATTCTGGTTGTAATCCAGAACTACAATATTTCTATCGACATTTTCTGCAATGAAAACATTATTAAACTATGATATTATATGTTACAGTGGTACGATGCATAATCACCTAAAATAAATTGTACAATTATTCGTGACACACTTTCAGATTTAGCATCATAATAATATAAGAGTAAATAATAATATTTTGTCATTATTCGGTAGCACTACCTATTGAAACATATGTTTGAAACACATTATATCCCCGTTGTGTTCATCCGTCCGTTAGTTACCAGTACATAGTTACGGTTTTTGATGTTTAGGTGTTTATTTATTGGCCAACGTTACTGTAATTAGATAATATATTGTACTTGTAATTATATTTTATTGCATTGTATTAAAATAGAAACGTTTAGAAACCAAAAATTTAGCACTCTCACAGAGAAAGTTTTACTAATTTGTTATTGTTGTAATCCAGAACTACGATTGTTGTATCGACGTATGCTTCAATTATAGACGTAGATAGTTTGGTGGGAGGGGGATAAGAGCTAAGACACCCCAACATTTTAAATAACCCCCCACCCTCCACTCCCCAGATCTCAAACGCTATTTAGACCTATGGCTCCAGTGAAGCTGTTAGTAAACTATTTAACAATGCACACAGTGTGTGGTTTTATGACGAGGCATAATCAAGTAAAATAAGTTGTTAAATTCGTGATGTACTTGCAGGTGGTTTAGCCTAATAACAATAATAATGATAGATAATAATATGTTGGATATTAAGTAATTTCATTACAGCAAAACTGATGACTGACGTTAATCGTAAACCCTAAATTCTACGTCTTAGCTCTGAATATGTGGATAGTAGTTATCAGATCAGTTTATTTTAACTAACCGTATTTAATCTAACTTCCTACTTATTTTAAATGTGTTATATCTGCATGTTATCTGTAGAAAAACATAAAACATTAAAGTAAATTTCACTGTTTTCTCAATTATGTACTATTTTAGGAGTTTCACTCGTATTTTACCAAGCAATTTACTTTGGCGTGTTACTACGGTTACTACGTGTTACTACGTGTTACTACGGTTTGTGGTATTAAGAGTTTGTTTTAGATAGTTTGACCTTACCTCTAATTAATAATTTACTTTGAAAATTTAAATTTAAATTAAAACGTAGTAATTTTCTAGTGCCTATATAATTATATAATCTATATAAATACTATATATCTGAATATTATAAAAAGGGTATTGCAAAACAGTAAATGGCAATTTATATGAGAATAAAACAAATATAAGTACATGTCTTACACTCTTACAATATATTGAATATAATATCTTTAATAGTTTAATGCCTGGAATTTATTATAATCTGGATAACCTATTCACATTTTTCAATTTATATTTTAAGCAACCCAGATTATTGAATTAAATTATAATTATTTGTGAACTAAATTAATTCAAGATTAGATATTTACAATTAGTTATTTCAAACTTGAATATTAATACAAGTAATCATACAACAATTTAATTAATCAATTTGCTTGATTTAATTTGAAAATTCAAACTCTCCAGATTATTAGTGGTTTTTGTATCCCCACAATTATTTAATTGACTAGGAAATTATTTTAATTATATAATTAATGATATTGACTTCAGTAGACGATATGAAAATAGAATATTTTACACAGCAACGGTAAGATAGGAAAATAAAAATAATGACGTTGAATCGACTTTCCATACAATACCATGGAGAACGTTGTGTAATATTTGCATCGTTATCGACACGTGAAACAGTAAATACATTTTTATAATGACTTACGGAAACTTAAAAACTTCAATTATTAGAAGAAAAACCGATCGTGTGATGATCGCCCATCGCCGTCGTGGTATTATGTCGTGCGTGTCGAAGTGTGTGATAAAGCGTGTCAAATAATTAATTGAAATGTTCGAAAAAGTTTTGTTTACATACGAAATGTAATTGCCGAGGTGACAAACCATAGTAATGGTGTACACAGTTTTCAACGAAAGCCCGTCCAGAGTAAGGTTGCGGACTACGTTAATTGAAATCAGTGATGTAACTAATTCTCTATATGGTATAATATTACAACGGGTTACATATTATTATGGCCGTATATTCATATACAATTGCATGACTTATAACTTACTATCATCTGGCTGAACTTTCAAAGAGACTAGATAATAATTGTATACGCTTCATACTATGAAAATTACATCATATAATATTTATAACAGTTACGTTCTGTGATTGGACTTGTTTCTAGGTAAAGACATATACGACCGCCCAGTAGGCAAATAGTTAGTTATGATAACTTATACTACGAATTCATACTGTGAGTAATAAGTCTACTGTATAGGGTACCTATGTACATAATAATCCATAATTATACATTATAATAATATATTATATTGTATTTAAAGTTTTTCGTTGAACGTACTTAACTAAATTAATTAAACAATTTTAAGTATTAAATTTAATTTCAATAGAAATTTAAAAATATCGAAAATTCTGTGAAGGCACAATTCATTTTATAAGCGATTAATTTTCAAATTTTTACGAAATTTGGTAAAATCACGAAACTATGTAAATTATTTCGTGGTTAAATATGCATGAAATATTTAGTTTTAACACCAAAGGCTTAAACATTTAGTAAAGGATTTCTCCTGTTTAAGTTGTTTACTGGAAGTTATTTACAGTTACTTAAATTATAAATTTCTATAAAAAGCAAAATTTTTAAAATATTATGACTAATTTTAAGCTATTTATAGGCATGTTGGTTTTTATAAATGTTGATAAAAATTCTAAAGTTCGATAAAAATTCTTTAAAATGTAAAACTTATAATTCCTTATAAGTTGTACCTAGAGGTAACTTATGGGTATAAGCTTTTGTTTAAACATTTTATTTTTATGTATTTTTCTTAACATAATTTATTATTGAGGTTGTACAATTTTTTTCAGTTTTAATAACTAGTTAATATCAGAGTTAATATTGATCCTATATATTTTATAGTAACTTTTTAAAACCGGTTAATTTTGTGATTTAAAAAAATATATTTTTTTTTATATAACAACTTCATACCTCAGACAATTAGTTACTATTATTAAGAAATAATTAATTAGAAAAATAAAAATCAACTATGTGAAACATTCAATAAGTACATATGGAAAATATGAAAATTCACAATCAATACCGAGATAAATGTATTTGTATTTCAGAATTTTCTACCTATATTATGTTTAAAATATTTAAATATGTATTGTATAATATGTAAAATGGGTAAATGGTAATACAAGAACACAGTTTTAATTAATAGAATTATGTTGGTAAAATTAATATACTATAACTATATAATATCATAGGATTTATTTATTTAATAAGAAATTAATATGATAAATTATAAAATGTTCATGAAAATTGACATCACTAGTTGCATCTTTAGCAAGTTACTGGCCCTACCAATTTCACCGTTTTTTCCACGAACGCCTTATGTATCATAATATGTGCACTCAGTAGTCTTATGAACCCGGGCTGAGTATCATATATGATGATCAGTTTTTTAGTATTTTTGGCAAGGGGAATTTCCTATATATAAATAAAAAAAAAATTATCTCAAAAAAAAAAAAATAGAAAGTTTTACGTGTATCACATATGATACACTAGGCATTCAACTTGTTAGCGACATAAAAATATTTAAAATATGCAGGCAGTAGAGACCGTTTTATTTTTTTATAAGCGTTTGGAGATCAACAAAATTTGTCAAAATCACGTTCATTTAAAATTGTTTTATTTTAAATGTACCGATAACATTTTCCATCTAAATAGCTAGTTTTAAGTTTCTAAACAAACGTTTAGAACACCTTATACTTCCGTCGTGTCCGTCCGTTAAGTACCAATGTATATAGACATAATATAGTTACGATTGTTTGTATTAAGATATTTAACTACGATTGTTGATATTAAGATAATTACCTCTCCGCCTATTGAATAAGTATTTGATATAGTTTCATACTGTTCAAAATATTAAGGTTACCAAATTCTTTTTAATTTCCAACCAAAGATTATATAACATCTGGGAGTTTAGACGAAGAAATAATAAAGAGCTGGAGACTTTATACCGTGGTTAGAACATATTGAAGGTTATTTGAACAGGAAAACTACGATCGGCTGGCAATGCTTGGAGAAGGATGCTAAACAAGGATGTAGAACAGATGGGAAGTGATTCTAATTGGCAACATTTAGCGCTAGACAGATAAGAATGGAAGATTGTTTGTGAGACGGGATGGTCAAAAAGCCTAATAACCCAAAAAGAAGAAATTTTTTTTAATTGTATTTGGAATTATAGTTTATTGCTTCAAGATACGATTGGAAACCGAGAATTCATTATGCTAACATAGTGTGCTTTCTTAACTTGTTTAATTTTTCCACTACTATAATTTACTATACAAAATAACATTTTCATAATAAGTTAATAATTAGTTAATATTAACTACCTATTTAAAACACAAATCATTTATACCATTCACATCATTCTACGGACAGTGTTGGCTCTCATTAGTTGATCACAGCAGAGAACATGAAATACACTTATAATGTATATTTTATATAATAATTTTAGTATGATATATAACTATGTGATTTTTTTTGTAAAAATTAGTTATGTCTACTGTATTACTTATAGAAAACTTAATAAATAATAGCAATATCTTCTGTGTATACGTTCAAAATATGTAGATACCCAGAATGACTAATCAACACGAACAACCAAAACGATGATATCTAGAGACTTGAAATTTTCAAGGTACCTTTGTACCACATTGTAATAGTTCACTAGAAAAAGATTTTTCAAAATTCATATTTTAGAGATTGGCTCACGGAAATCAAATATATATTTTTATACATATTATATAAGTATTATATTAGGTCGTCGCCATCGGGTAAAGTAAATAAAATAATTGTAAAATAGTATATATAAAAATGAACGATTCTTTGTTTGCCTTCTATAGGCTCAAAAACTACTGGACCGTTTCCAACAAAAGTTATATCAATAGACTTAGAGGGTATAATAGCTTATCTTTTCAACTCCTATGTAGGGTGGCTCACACATGAGTTTAATTTTGGCTAACCAAAATTAAATTTTCCATTGGTTACAGATTATATTACTATTATAATTAGTATAAATATAACGTACAAATGATTAAAAATATATATTTTTTTAAATAATCTTAAAATTAAATGCACACAATTACAATGAATACATGTATGATTTGCTTTCTTATATCTTGGAAAATGTTTTATGTAAACATATAAAGACAAATACTAACCTTATATTAATATTGGATTTATTTTTGGCTGCTTTTCTCAAACTAATCATGTGTTATGTTCAAGTAATTGTAAGCTTTTTTTCTCTTTGATTAATTGATTATTTTTGACCTTGGATGTATGTTTTTCTGTGTGACATTGGCTCATTGTGCCACTAGGTACAGATTGTAAATTTCATTAAAAAACAAAAAATAAAAAGCATCTGATTTTAAGCATTAGTTGAATCTGTCTCCATTTTTTTGTTTTTGCATGATTAAGATGTGGAAAGTCATAAAATTAAACATTGTATTTGGGTTTGTGTTATATAATTAAATTGAAGAAAAATGGAAAACAATAGAATGACAGATTCATTTTTATTCAGGCAAACTAGTGAATATAATATAAAATATTAAAATATCCTTATAAATACCAGCTATATTCTGATTGACGGGTTTCGCTCAGAATCGTGTTTCTTATTTATTGATTTATGATTGAATTCAAATTAAATACACGTATTCGTGACATACTCGATGGCTAGGAACGCTCGACACCTATCGACCTTCGTATTAATTCTCTACAGCTGGGTGACTTTCCTGGTTTAATTTTTCTTGCTACTATTCTGAAGCTACTATTCTATTCTGAATTTCATAATAATATTCTGAATTATTTTTTTCTTTTCCACGAAATTATAATAACATAACAATATTATGATACTCTATCCAAAGAGAGAACGCACTGACCTAACCTAACCTAACTTAACCTAACCGATTTTAGTTGGGCCGCAGCGCGTTTTCTCGCAGGACAGGTATAATATTTCTACCGCAGGCATAAGAATGTCGACGTGCACGACCAAATTAAACGATTAAATTGAATTGAATTGCCCAACGTTTAGATAATGTGTGGGTTCCTATTATAATTCAGCGTTATCGGTTTTTCGTTTATTTATAGATTAACGCCATTCAGCTTTTTAATCAATACAGTATTTAAGAAATTACAGAATTAACAATTTAACAGTATAGGTAATACACATTTAAACATAATTTACATACAGCGGGTTGTTTTGGTACGAATGATAATTTTAGTAATGATAATTTTATCGGTTAATATTAGTTAAGGACATCATTCTTATGATGGGACATTCTTGACAGAGTTTGAACGAATGACTGGCATATGAAACGGCTCCTAAAGCACGGTGTTACCTGGGACGCGAAAACAAAGTCGCTCTTACATGCGCGATGCATCAATCTGACCTATGGTCGTGGTTATCGGTTATTGTTAAGGGGATGTCAGCGCACTATTTGTTTTCTCTCTCTGACCCACGCGTGACATAGACAAAACGCATTTGCGCAGAATCGTTTTTTCTATGTTTTTAAGTAACTTTAAAATAAAATCACCCATTACAAAAAAGATAGAGAACAATATTTTAAAGGGAATGACATGTCGGTTTTATATTTTATTGTTATTTGACTTTGTATTCGACTTTCAAAATAAACAAAAAAATGTTGTAAATTTAAATTATGTTTAAATCGTTTTGAAACAATATTTATAGAAATCGATATGTCATTTCCTCAAAAATATTATTCTCTATCTTTTTTGTAAAGAGTGATTTTACTCTAAGACTACTTAAAAACATAGAAAAAACGATTCTGCGCAAATGCATTTTGTCTATGTTGCGCGTGGGCTAGAGAGAGAAAACAAATAGTGCGCTGATATCCTCTTAACTTAAATCATCGCATACACTGATCCTCATTAAAAATGTGAGGCGTACCAATACTAAAAGGTGATTTCAAATTTGTTTTGACTACCGGCCATCGTTTGAGCATCGCCTGTTTACCGGCGTCAAAAAATCGTCTGTGCATCAACATAATATCAAACAATAAATGTCTGCAGGCTGAACTTGAAAATTCAACGTTGCTGTTATAATTAGGCATAATATAATAAGTACATAATGTATAAAATTTTAAATAAATTCGCATATATTTCTTTACATTTTAAATAATAGTAATAAATCATAATAATATATTATTATACTACATATAGATGGATACATTTGGCGATAAAATTCTACGAGTAACTCAAACAGCGAACTACTATTCAGTTATTTAGTCTTGTCGTCAGTTTATATTTTCAAATAGAAATGCCTACTCAACATTTGAAAATTGAATAACGTGCGTCAAGTTCTAAGTTGAAAGTTTGTAAACAACTTACCCTTTTGGGTACTCTTATACTCTTACAGTTCTATCAATCAAATATATTATGCTGGTGTGTAAGTTATATACGATAATTTGACGTAAGGTAAACGGGTTATGCGCAAACGATGCATAACCCAAAAATCGAACGATCTGCAACAACTGCAGTCTTAGAAAAAAAAGGTCGAGTTGGACAATATATCTAGTGACGAGCAAGCTGCGATTTACGGCCTTATAAACGCACTGCAAAGTATATAATATCATTCGGAAGAATGAAAGCAGTTGACAATACTGTGCTAACGACGCTGGAAGTCACCACTTACCGATGACTGTCGACGAGGTACCATACCCTTGAATGGATGTTTATTTTTTTATCAACTTTCTATTGGTATATATACAATATGTGTCTGTAGTTATTATTATGCATTGCGGAACACGTTGAGAGCAAAAATAAAAATATATATTTATTTATTTTCTGTTCTTTTTTATGCACGTAAGCACGTTATTCTGTTATTGTTGTTATTATTATTATGTTATTTATATACAAAAGATTCGGAAAATATATTACAATATTATTCTTTTTTATGCATCAAAGTAAAATATCATCATAGCAATTACAACGGCGCTGAATGTTTTTTTTATTTATGGCTCTTCTTAAAACATTTTTTTCGCGCGTTGAATGGCACTTTTCAAAAGCAGAATATTTATCTCATTTCGAAGAAATATTTTTATTTTATTGTCTATAAATATTATACTATTGGTTAACTCTATGTATATATATTTTCACAGATTTTTAGAAACTTTGATGCAAGTGGATAGTATAATATGTATAATCATTATACGTTTAATTACAACGACACTATTATGATAACCGTTGAGTAATTTTATCGAGTTTCTGCAAATTTTAACCGAAATGTTCGTTTACACTCGAATTATCTCTTGTTAGTATTATCATCGATTTGTGCAACCCATGGTACCTACTATTTTATTCGCGGCGTACATAAAATGTTATGGCTTTAACGAGCACAAACGACATGTTCGATGACATTTTTAGCAGCTATTATACCATAACAGGATTGTGTTTACTCTATTTCAGAACGATAACTGTCAACTGATAAGCCTAGGACATGGATATCGACGACATTCACGTATTACTTTTGAATATTTTATATATACCCACGATGGTTTCGTAGCTAACAATTTATTTCTATTTCGTACAAATTTAATAACAAACGTTTTTTTTTTGCATTTTTCTGGTAGATAATATTTTGAATGGAATGTAATAAAAAAAAATCACTTTATTCCGTCGTATATGACATGTACGTCTTGAGGCAGTTCTTTTGATCCGTATCAACTTAATGTCATCCGACAGCATAACAATAATACATGCCGTCGCATAATATTACCATATAATAGCATATTGATATGGTATATTATAAAAAAATGTTATTAAATAGTCTTTAAATATTTTTTTAATTAGTATTTAAAAAAAAAATCGTATGATTTAATCAAATGTGTTTGGAAAAAGAAAATGGTTTCGAACGATGGAGATGTGATAGTGTGATTGTTATTACTATAATAATATTTATAATGTCGTTACCGAAAATCGACATTTTAACAATATAATATAGTACGTTGCCGTAACATAATAATATTTTTACGTACGTAAATGTACCTATGTGGTGTTAGATACATACAGTCGTATTTAGGGTTTGGGAGAAAGCGCCATTTAAACTGTATTGTGTGTCGATTAATGAACACATGTACCTACCTATTATTTGGTTACACGCACTTGATGCGTAGGTAAACACACGGATAATATGTGATGATATACGATAACATAATGTTAGTATATACCGTTATTATGACTATTTAGAGTGTATATGGTTTAAATAAGACGTTCATTAAAATCAGAAACAAATAAACAGTTTGTCGAAATATTAGAACAAAAAGCAGTGAGTATTCTTCTTATTAGTAATTATTGTACTTTCAAAGCACTTATATGCAGTACCTACCTATGTCCAATCAAATTCAAATTTAAAAAAAAAACAGATTTCACTCTATTGTACAATAGGTTACAAGTTGGTCACTGTATAATATATGGTATTAAATTTGAATTCAATGATATAATATACGAAAAATGATTCTGAGCGGAGACGGTCTTTCAGTGTGGATATTTTATATTATATTTTTATTTATATTTCTTAATACGGTAGGTGGTAAGTTGAATTAATATTATAGAATTACAAGAAAATAACTAAAATCCTTATTCTTGGTTATTTCATATGTAATTTCCTCCAAATTTGAACATAAAATAACTATAAAAAAAACTGAGTTTTTATATTTTTGAGATTTTTGGGTTACAGAATAACTTACTTACGTGGAACATTGTTATAATTTTCAATTTTTAACTATAAAAGTTGAACATTTTTAAATTGTAAATTCGATAAATGTTATTAAAAAAAAAAACTTTCAATGCTTATAAAAAAAAAATTGTGCTATGTATTTTTAATATTTTTCAACTACTATAATGTAACTCATATAGTTTGTATATCAGGAGCCTTGTATACCTTTTTCACGCTTTTTGATCCAACAAATACAATTTTATAGATATGTATACAAAAAAAAATTTTAAAAAATTGTATTAAGTATAGAAAATTCTAATAGCTAAAACAACCAGTGAAAATGTCATGTATCTACAGTTATTTATTTTAGAGTTACACCAAAAACTAAAATCGATTTTGCGTTAAAATTCCCGGTTTTCCTTAATTATTTTTTTGTTTGTCTCGGTGCTTTTGGAATTTTAAACTTTGACCTCTCCAATGCGCCAACGAGTTTCACAACAAGATACTGAAGGTGAAAATCGAAGCATTATTTCGAATACTTATCGCGTACACAGACACAAAAAAAAATTAAAAAATTAAAAAACACAAATTGAAAAATCAATACATTCATCGATCAGCTCAGAATGCGTTTCTTATAGAGTTATATTTTTTTTATATAGGTACATTTATATTGTTTATCCACCTATAATATGGTGTTAGATAAATATATTATAATCTATAGTCGTATATGGGTTGGGAACTCACCATTTAAACTGTATCGGTTAATGTATTGTTTGGTTACACTCACTTGATGCGTAGTTACATAAACAATAAACATTACAATATTGTACACGATAATATAACTTATAGGTACATAATATAATATAAAGTTATTATTACTCTGTAGAGTATGTATGGTTTACCGAATACATAATTTATAGACTGTTCAAACGTTCCATCAACATTTTCACAGACCACAGTTGATTTATGGACAGCATAATATTTGCAGTATGAGCGCCAGACGATCGATTCCCAACTTAAAATTATACATATAATAACACTTGCCATTGGTATTATAAGTCACTAAGCAGTAACTTCATTTTTATAATAATCGTGTATTTAGTGTCTGTCGATTGACATTTTAATTTTCTATCGATTCCCGTTCTTATAATTAACGTTTTTACATTAAAAATTCATATAAATAGATAAAAAAGAAAAAAAAGAGGTAAGTGGACGTCGCTCTGCTGTACAGTAGGTTACAAGTGGGTCGCTGTATAATGGATTAATCTTGTATTAAACTTGAATTCAATTATATAATATTATCATTGTATAAGAAGAACGATTCTGAGCGGAGACGGTTTGTCAGTCTGGATATTTTATATTGTTATTATTTATTACATCATGTAAGTTGAATTAATTTTTATAATTTTTTATTCGTTTCTATGGTGATAAACAAAGCGTTAGAAATTAAAGATTCTGAGTGGAACGAAGATAGTGGTTTTACAATGGTGTTTATTTTATTTTTTTATTTATTTTTTTTTATCCTGTATACAAAATTTCTACCAGAAGGAGTGCTTCGGTTTCATCATACAGTAGGTATTTTATCCTTTAGAAAATTGTATCAAGATGGTACTTTAGAGAGATCGTTTTTCGATTTTATCAATATTTACTTAAAGCCACGGGAAAAACTACTGACAAATCACGAAAATCTGCTAAAAATGGGATTTTAATTTCTAACGCATTGTATATAACTATAGCAACGAATAAAAAATTATAATATTATAATATTAATTCAACTTGAAGACTACAATAAATAATAACAATATAAAAAATCCAGACTGACAAACCGTCTCTGCTCAGAATCGTTTTTCTTATACAATGATATTATATCATTGAATTCAAGTTTAACACAATACATTATACATTGACCCACTTGTAACCTATTGTACAGCAGAGTGACATCCACTTACCCGCTTTTTATATACGTAAATGTGTATGGTGTTAGCCGTTAGCCGGTATATACCAGGTGATTCCTTAATCATTGAACACTTTTTATTTAAAAAACTGTAAATGGTTTTGAAAAATAATATTTGCATGGTTTCTAGTTGTTAAAAACTACATTTTTAAAATATATATATATTTTTTAATATTTTGTTTCAAAATTGTTTAAGTTTTTATTTTCTTAAATGACAACGTCATACAATTTTAATTTCATATTCCAGAACAGACTATTTTTCTAAGTATTTCGATACATAAAAATTTAATTTAGGATGTATAATTTAAGAGTTATAAATATTTAAAGTAAAGTATAAAAGATTAAAGGATAAAATGTATTTAAAAATATAATTTTCTTAATAAAAACGTTGTTTTTTTTTTTTTTTTTTTTTTTTTTTTTTTATTGATCTCAAAAAAAAATTAACATCGACAGCAAAGGCCATTAGTTTACAAATAAACATTAATTTAATACAAAATAATAACATTTTTTTTTTTTTATAAAAGATTAAACAATTTGGTTTGTTTTATAAACTTTATTAAATCAATGTTTTTTTCATGATTGGGTCCGAGTGAAGAGTCTAGGTTGTTGGATATCTGATGTGTGGTCCGCTCTTGGTTGAACATTAAACAGTCTGATATTATATGTTTGACGGTTAACAAGGTTCCGCAGGTTTGACATATGGGAGCTTCCTCTCTTGCCATCAGGAAGCCGTGAGTCATTCTGGTGTGACCAGAACGGAGTCTATTGAGAACCGTATCTTCTTTACGGTTGAAGTTAGGGTTTGTCCAACGATGTATGTCTCTTTTTATTTCGTTTAATTTGGTGTTTTGTAAGTTCCAAATTTTTTGCCATTTATATTTTGTGCGCTCATTTATGATTTTTTTTGCGTCATCATATGACATTTTATTAATTAAGACGGTATCTTTGTTGTTGATGGCTGTTGAGGCGTGTTCGTCGGCTACTTCATTACCTATTATTCCCGAGTGACCAGGTATCCACATGATGACTATGTTTTTACCTAGACCGGACGCTAAGGTGAGGTTGTTCAGAATTTTGGATGCAATATCACCGGGATTGAAAGGGTTCTGCAGGCTTCTTATCGTGCTTAATGAATCGCTGAGAATGATGAAATTCGAATGAGCTTCTTGTAATATTGTCTCAATGGCCATGAGGATGGCTAAAGCTTCAGCTGTGAATATGGAGCAATAAGGAGGTAGTTTGTGTAAAAATATTTTATTTGGGAATATTATTGAGAAACCTACTCCTTCTTGAGTTTTAGATCCGTCAGTGTATACTTCCTGGAAGTCATTGTAGTTACTTATTATGCTTTTAAAGAAGCTTTTGAAAATATGAGGAGAGGTTTGTTGTTTGTAAAGACAGCTGAGTTCTGTATTAATTAGATATGAGCTGGCCCAAGGGGGTTGGGCAATTTTTTCTTTGGTTATAATTTGCGTTATATCTAAGTTTGTGTCTTTCATCTCTTTTATGAGGAGGGGGTTGTTTTTTTCATGGATGGTGTTATTTGATTTTGAAGATCTTGCTAAATATTTGAGATGTAATTCCAGTCTTTTTATGTCAGGGATAATTTCACCGGCGAGGTTATAAATGCTGTATACAGGACAACTGCGAAAAAGTCCTAATGCCAGTCTCAAGCCGCAGTTATTAACACTATCTAGCCAGTTAAGAAGGGATTTGGATGCTGTTCTGTAAAGGGATGAACCGTAGTTAAGTTTTGATTGGATTAAAACTTTATGAATTTTAATTAGCGTGTTTGTTTCCCCACCCCAAGAGGTATGAGAAAGTATTTTTAGAATTTTGACTGAGTGACTGGTGGATGTTTTTAACTGTTTAACGTATGAAGACCACGATAACCTTCTGTCGAAAATAACGCCGAGTATTTTTACAGAGTTACGGTGAGGAACTTCTACTTTGAAACGTTGTTTTATAACGGCTTGAAACCATGAAAAAAATATTTTCAAAAACATTAATGCTTTTTGGATAATGATATATGTAACAATATAATAATATTTATATTTAAATAACTAGCACTTCGCTGCCCGTAAAAAATGACAAATCTTAAAAAAATTGTGATTGTTCAACTCTTTTTGGGTGTAACTCGTTGCAGTAAGTGCAACTCAGCCACCTTTGTAGGCAATGTGTGAAAATTCGATTTGATGCATGCTTGTATCTGATCTGACCGATAACCAATGGCAACCAGTAAAATAGTAAATACTAATTTCTATTATTTATTTCTCCTATAACTTTTGCAACCATTATTACAAACAAAAATTTCCAACGTAAATCTCAAAATTTCTGTTTGAGCACCTCCTCGGGTTAGACTTACCGGGTCAAATCGTGAATCCAAACCATCCAGGGAACCACTCAAACACTCACAAAAAATGTCATCAACATTGGTCCAGCTGTACTCAATTGATTAATTACTATACATATTTCATACCATTTTATATATATAGATACATTATATAAAAAATGATATATTACAATACGATACAAATTCAAAATCTACTTAATAAATTGCATTATTTCCACTCAATCATACTATGGACTTTGAACCGAATTAATTTCTTAGAGTACCTTCAATATGTTTTACCTAATACAGTAATACCTAAGTGATAAGTAGACATAATACGAATATATATTTTTTATTTATTTTTTACTTAACGCTAAACAGTTAACAGTAATTATAATATTATAATGTATTTATGTTTAATAATCATTAATAACATATCATTATCAGAAAATTATAGGGTTCTAAATTTGAAATATTTCACTTGAAATCGAAAATTTCTCTGTTCTTGAAATATTTCAATGAAATTATGAAAAATATTTTTTCTTCTTTTAAACGTGTTCGGTTATAGATGATTAGAAACAATAGATTGATTACACACTTAGAATTTTAAAAAAAACATATTATTTTTGTTGATTTATTATTTCATATTTGTATATTCTATATTATATAGTGCTGAAAAATATTCCTGGCATTATTTTAAGAATAAAAACATTTTTTTACATGAGTTTTAAAATATTGTTGTATATCAGCGATCCAAAATATAATGGTTTGTTATAAAGTCGAAGTCAATTCCAACAATGAATGAAATAATAGTGTATTTTCAGTAATTAAAAAGTGTACAAAAGTCGTATAATATGTGTGTATATGTGGCTGAGTGATGTGAATGTGCTCTGGACTCATTATTTAATACTTAGATCATATAGTTTGTTATGACTATTATATATTTGTTAAACAACTTATAAATTATATGTAAATCTGTTAAATATTTTTTTTTGTTTCATACAATAAACCAAAATTTAAAAATATTCACTTAAAAGTTGACGACTATAAACTTTTAGGTATAATAAACATTTTATTTTTATTTTTCATCAAAATGAAATATTTCATGAAAAATTCGTGAAATATTTCAAGAAAATAAATTTCATGAAATTTTAAAACCCTAGAGACTTATATAATGTGTTTTTAAAACTATGACATTTAGTAGGTAACAAAAATAATAATATAAGCGCATATATTTTAGTGGTTCACTTATTAGTTATTATAATGTCTAATAATAAGTTTAAGAATATAATTTAATTTTTATAAAATAATTCCAATACTATAATAGTTTAGAGATTACCTATATTAAAAACGAATTGTACGAATTGTTTTCCGATTTTTATCATAATTAACAATATTGATTTAGTTCGTGATAGGATTATTAAACGTTTCAAACAATATAGTTTTAATTAAATGTCAAACTTATAAGTTAGGTTAGAACTTGAATCAACATCCAATGTTGAACTTGAATCAACATCCAATGTTGAACTTGAATCAACATCCAATGTTGAACTTGAATCAACATCCAATGTTGTTAAAGCACTATTATTTTGTATGGTTACTGATGATGATGGGACAGCAGAATGTTCAAGCTGAAAATGCTGTTTTGTTACGGTATGATATTTCTGCAGTTTTTCTGAATTAACAGTAATTAACAGTCCAACCCGGAAAGGTGTTCAAACTTTTAGATTTACGATTTGTTGTTTATAAATTATTGCTATAATTGGTTACAGGAGAAATAATTAGTAAAATTAGTATTTATTTATTATTGGTTGCCATAAGTTAATTGGAAAGATCAGCTTGCATCAAATTGAATTTTCGAACATTGCCTACCAAGGGGGCTGAGTTGCACCTACTGCAGCGAATTACACCCAGAAAGATAATTTTTTTAATGGTGCCTTTTTTAACGTTTAAAAAAAAGTGTGGAATCGTCTAGTAATATAATATAATATAGTAGGTACCTATATTCCCTATAGGTATCGTATAATTTTTTTATTTTTAATTTGACACTCAACAATATTTTTAAAATACAAAATTTGTAGGTATGTGTTTTAAATAGGTTCAATATAACAATACCAAAAAATTAAAAAAATTAAAAATTAAAAAAATCATGAACACATAGGTAAGCAAAAGCTACAAATTATGTCACCCCCAAAAATTTGCCGCTTGGGGCATTTGCCCCTTTCACCCACCCCTGAAATCTGAATCTGAATGCGTCACTTTTGTATTTTTATAGCAAAAATATAAACTTTGTAATTTAGACTTTAGTTACATTGTAATATCGCTTGTGTGTTACACAATTAACAACTAGGTAATGTTACTTATTGATATATAAAACTTTATTTTTATGAAACGGTTATAGAACATCGCACTGATGTTAATCGGTGATGTCTTTTTGTGATCTAAATTCAACATCGCGACGATGTTATGTAACTCGCGATGCACAGTGGGTAGGCTTTAAATACTCAAATTAAAAATTAAATTAGAAAAATATTTTACATTTTATTACTTACGTATATGGTATATTTATATAGATTGTCAAATTTTACTTCTTGGAACAATTCATATTTACGCGCCGATAAAATACACACAAAAAAAAATTGTCAGGTTGCAGGTAACTTGAAACTCAACGGTCACAGTGCCATATATAGGTATACAATTTACACGTTTATTTTAATTATTTATTCACACTTTATTGGACTAAATTTAAGACCACGACTCTCACAAAGAGTGTAGCTTTCTATTGGTGAAAGAATTTTTGAAATCGGTTCAGTAGTTCCAGAGATTACCCTCAACCACGTCAACTAACAACTATTACTCCTCTTTTTTATAATATAGTATAGATAAATAATTTAATTTATAATATTATAATAATTATAATAGTTATAACTATAGTCGTATTTAGGGTTTGTACTTCCGGTGCGTTAAACGATTCATTGTGCATTTAATCTGTATCGGTTATAATTTAATATTTGATTACACGCACTTGATGAATGAATACGCATAAACATTAAACACTTTATGAAATATGACAATATAGATAGACCTATATAACGCTATTATTACTCTGTAGAGCATGTATGGTTTACCAGGTGTTTACACGGTTGGTATGTTGTCTGACAAGCACGTGTTTCGAACGTTCTATCAATATTTCACTGACGGTTTCTAGACAGCGTATTATTTTCAGGATTTCAGAAACCCTTTACAGTAAAAAAATGGGGGGGGGGGGGTTATCATTTGAAAAACAGAAGTTTGTGCCTCTACAGGAATACAGGATACACTCCTTAAGTAGGACAAAAATATCAAACATTTTAAAATATTATGTTCTTGAGGTATAATTAAAAATTCTAAAAACAGAATTTGAACAAGTGTACTATTAAAGAGGAAAATGGGGGTGTACATGCTTAAAAAAATCATCCTGTATAATACAACTATCTCGTTGTCTCCATACCGAACAAATAACTATTTGTAAAACATAACAATTATAAATTCAATCTAAATATTATACAGGACACGTGGTTTTAACGGCCACCCGCACTTTATGTATACCTACCTATTTATGTGCAACCACGACATTAATATTATATTATTGTTATAATGTACCAGTGGCGTGTACCGTGAAGGACTTCCACTCCGCAAACTGTTAATATAGTAAATTATTATTATTTGTGCGTATTATATTGTTGTATGATACACGCGTCTGTTGTATACAATTCAGCACAAAAACGTCTCGCGACGGTCTCGCCGTTTAAGTCCTCTCCTCCATCTCCCTCTCTCTCTCTCGCCCACTCGTTGTTTTTCACGGCGTTTTCCGAACGGCGAGTAAACGGGGTTTATTAGTACCGCAGTGAAACTATTAAGTCCCCTAATCGGCGTCGTGGCTATACGTATAATAGTGGCTGAGAAAAAAATAAATAGCGCCTACTACACGCGGAGCGCCTGTGCGGGGCCAACGGTTTGGCGCCAGAAATATGAATTTACAACATCTGCATTTAAACGTTATGGGGGGGGGGGGGGGGGGGGAGAGGAAAAAAAATAACGGTATAGACATTGCCAAACGGGATCGTGTGATGCGGCGACACGGAACATTGTGCCGGAGTTTTTCCGTTTAGTGCAAACAATTCGTTAGCTTTCAATAAAAATAGAGAAAAAAAAATCGATTCTTGTCGTGGGAAAAATAAAGCATCACAGATACAAAAAAAAAAAAAAAAAAGAAGCGCGCAATTTTTTTTTTTAGAAATATTGCCCTGTTCTGTTTGTGTAATATTGGAAATAATAATTTTTGTTCTTTTTTTGGGATTTGAATTTATTTGCATTTAACATATAACATATTATTTGTTAATACTTCCGCAGTAAACGATTTGTTCTTTCGAACGTATATACTATACATACGTTATGTACTATATATAACCGTGATCCTGTGTGCATTGGACTGATAGACTGAGCGTGATGATCTAATATAAATCCACAAAGTACACAAACCAACAGTGAATGCAATCAACGATGGTACACATGAGTTCGATTTACAATCGAAGGAGTAATTTTAAATACTAAATATCAATTTATCGACAGATAATAATTATTATGATAAGAGCACAGCGCAATACGTATATTGACGCTTTTGACTGCATAATGGAGCGAAGACTTTGACATCGGATAAGTATATTTTTTATTTTCCTGGTGTCATTAGCCCTATCTCGTAATTGGTTTTCAACTGTGATCGAGCTTTTTACTGATATGATATTAATAATGATAATCGTCTTGCTTGTTCGTCCATTTCAATATTCTTTATAAATCGTTATACTTACGTTAAACGATAGATATTTCAAAATAATTCAAGTTAGTTAAGTTAGAATACCTACTAAAATACCGATGTTTCTCGCTATGAACTTATCAGTGTATTGTTCTTAGCAACTATCTGCAAATATTGTTTAAATATTATAATATATTGAGTTGAGCATTAAAAATAAAATAATTTCATTTTTGAAAATAGTATGATTACGTGGTCCAGATAAAATTCCAAATAAAATTATTTAATATTATAGACATTGAATTTCCAAAATAATTCATAACATTTTTCAATAGAATTACATTTCAATATTGTTTGTCGCAGTTTTTCTTAATTTTAAAGAAACTTTAGTACTAGCATATTTTACAATCTATATAAAAATATTCTATACATATTTTAATCATTTGATTGACAGTCCATTTTTCCGGAAAAAGTGTTTAAAATATTGAGATACCTCAACGTTATCTCTGAAAAGACACATTATTGACAATATGTATCGCAACGTTTCGATTTCGACATGAAGATAATAATCGCTGCAGCATACCTCTTTCTGACACGGATCCAACGTTATCAAGGGTGATGCGACGTGGATTTTAGGCGTTTTTAATCGTCTAGGTATAGTTCTGATTGATATCGTGATATAAGCCCACTATTCTAGTCGTTGCATAAAGTATTAATTTGTCGAGTAGGTAATCGGAGTTCATATGTTATGCTAAAGGTATCAAAAACCTCGGCAATGTCAGACAAGACTGAAAGTTTTGTGCGGTCGGTTCTAGTTGAGTTGCCAGTGAAAATGAACGTGTCAGATGAAGGGTTCCATTTGAAGCCGAGGACCTTCAAATTTAGACTGTTCGCTGCTATTAAACAGAACTGATGGAGACATGGCACGGGCATCTTCAGAGATCGTCTGCAGAAGTTCGCTGTTAAAACTGTCCCATTTGCGTAACTTTAATTGTACCAGAGAGCATATATTTATGAGATATGCTTGACGCTCGAGTATGGCTTCTGTTGAATTTGCAACAATAAGAATGCCATCAACAAAGGTATATATTCTAATAATTTAAACTTCATTTTGAGTCAACTATTTCATAAACTTGGATTTATATTTTAGAAAATATTCGTAGTTGTATAGGAATATAGTAATAGACGATGAACACGTGTTTTCTCTTAAAATAGGAAATAATTTATTATTTTTATATATTATCGTCATTATACAATAGGTACAACAAACAACTATGATCAATGCATTGTTGTAAATTAAAAAAAATTACCTGTGTTAAACATGACAGCTATAAATATTGTTATTATATTTTCAGTTTGAGAATTTAAAATTATATAACACTTATGCTCGTATACGTCATAGTCAATGTCTGTGTCTCATAAGACATGTTAAACTATGTCATATGTGACACATGAATTATTGACTATGCATACGGATAATAGTGTTTTGACTGTGTTCAAAAAATAACTTATTTATCGATTCCAGAATTTTGTCAGAATTTTTATTCAGATTTTATATAAATTTAACTGTCATTCTCTTCTATGGTTTGTTTATGTTTGTTATATGCCCCGATACTGTTATTAATATTATATTACATTTAGACAGTCTTAATATATATATTATCGTCTTTTGGTTGATAGATAATATTATATATAATAGTATTAAATAATCAACGATAAAGGAGAGAGGGTTAATCTCAGCTATGACTATTTCTTTGCGCAAAAGTTTATCATTAGATAGAGTTTATGAAAGTTGCACTGATATTATTCGTGTAATATTTCTAAATAAATCCTAATCGTAGAGCGTGACATTTGTATAATATATGGTTGACATTTTATGAATTTGAATTCACCGACGATAACAGAGGAGCAGAAAAGACACCACGTCTGTGAATTTAATATGGTTTTGATTAAATCCGTATCCGAGTAGGTAGGTAGTTCTTACGGTTGTAGGTAATATTTTTAAACCACAGTTTAAGTTAAAATTAAAATAGTTCAGACAATCTAAAAGAAAAAAATGATAACACGTACGAGTAATGATATCCACGTACCTATCGTTAATTATTTTTAGTTAAACATTTTACTTATAACCTTGCACGGAAATTATTTTCATGCCACAAGACTGCATATTAAATAATATTTTTGTAAAGAAACGCACACATTGTGTTTAGGGACTTAATAGAAAATTGTTGATTACACTGTACCGTGTACGCTTATACGTTGGTCGTATCTAACTAGTCTTACTGTATTATATTATAATAGGTATTTAAAAAAAATGTATTTATTAATAATTATTATGAAAATACATAGGCACAATTTTTTTTTATAAGCATTTAAAATTCAAATTTTGACAAAATTTATCAAATTTAAAATGTAATAATTATTTTGTAGTGAAAAATGTATAAAATATTCAACTTTTGTAGCTAAGGATTAAAAATTTAAAACAAGGTTCCACGTAAATAGGTTATATATAAATAACTTTATTCGCAATAATATCATCAAATATACTTGGTAATAATGGTAATATCATAGGCTGACGGACCGTTTTCGCTCAGAATCATTTTTCTTATACAATGATATTATATCATTGAATTCAAATTTAACACCATCCATTATAGTGACCCTCTTGTAACATATTGTACAGCAGAGCGACATCCACTTACCCACCTTTTTTTAATATAAACGTTGTTTTGTAACGACTTGGAACTATATGTAAAAAATATATTTTCAAAAACATTAACACTTTTTGAATAATGAGTGTCCTACGTTAAATAAAACCCTCGGTATATTTATTTATATTTTTAATGTGTTTTTGATTATTATTCAGTGCACGGTGTAATAAATTTGAGTTCAATATAAAATGTATATAATGAATATTTTGAAAATGTAGTGCATAATGTATGCACAAAAATATAGAAGAAAAGGAATAGTTATCAAGGTATTTAAACGTGTTTAATCACAACTTTCAATCAAAAAGTTCAAAGGAAGACATATTATTTACTGATGTGTAATGTGAATGCATTTTACCAGTTAAGGGCGTTGGAACCTTTGAATTTTTTAGAACAAAATAATGTCTTACAGGTAAAACTCTCATGCACTGAACAATAGTCGGATTTCGTTAATTTTTTTTCATTTAAAAGAATATAATATTTTTCAGGTTGGATTAAAGCCTGATTTTCAAAGTTATAATTATAGAAGCTGAAATATGAATTTGAATACCACACAATATTTGTTCCTTTTCAAACGTATTTTTCTACAAAATTTAAAGTAAAATGAAAATACGGCCTTTGATTCCCTACCTGAAAGTATTCTCTCTAAAAATCCGACTAGTCTACAGGACGTCATAGTTTTTCCTATGAAGTCATTTTCGTTGATATAATACACCGTATCAACCCCCCCCCCCCTACCTCTCATAAATAGGTATCGAGCTGTAGATGAGTGGAAAAGTATTATAGCCAAGGCAGTACAACTAAAAATAAAATGTAATTTTAAAGTTTTATAGAAGTTCAGGAAATTGGAAAAACCGGCACCGACACTGTATTTCAATAACAATTATTAATTCCAGGTATTTTCATGTTTTTATTGATTCCTGCGATAATAACAATTTAAATATAAATAAATTCTATACGTTTATAATATGAAGTACTAAATTAAAAACTAGGACAAAATATCCTGCACTAAAATGTCCAACTTAAAATATCCACCGTATAAAAAAAAAAACATTGAAAATAGCCTAAAAAATATTATTTCTGAGTATGATTGTCAATTTCAATAAAGTATCATGTCACTATCATTATTATTTTATGCAAAATTAATCGCAACGTATTTTATATACTTAGTAAACTATTATTATTTTTAATTCATAATTTATTGGAACTGTTCAATCACAGCTAACAAATATTTAATTCATTTTTAAATGTGATTTAAAATTGTATTCAATATTTCATAATTATTTATACCAAGTTTATAAAAATAATATTAATTTTTTTTTTTTTTCACATGTAACTTGTCCTATCCGTTAGATATTTTGTCCTTTGGTATTTTTTTCCATTGCACAAAACTCAACTTTAATGCATCACTATTTTACCACGTACCTACATAGGTATATAAATATTATAATATAATCGTAATACTAAATACATGGTATTATTATATAGTTGTTGGTATATACGCAAAGGTTCTATCCCCAAATAAAACATTATTTATTAATTTCAGCAGCTAATATGTCGTTAATGCAGTTTTTTTGTTATAAACTTGTAAATTATAACATAACATAAAGTCCAATTTATGATCTTTACGATAAAAACCTGTGTTTGACCAACGATATACTCTATATGTTGATGATAACTGCAGTGGTTATAACATACAATTTGATATCTATGAAACAGTATCACAATATCGAAACAACATCGAAATTCGATCGGTGGCCTGAAAAATGTAAAAGCCTTTTTGCACCCAACGAACAAAAACGGCGATCACTGTTTGTAGTAATATACCCATTTCCCATATTGTGCTACGCAACACAATATAATGGAGCTCTTGAAATTTTAGTTTTTATGCAAACGTCGAGAATGTTTATGACGTTAATGTCGAATAAATTGTACGATAGAATAAAATATTTGTTTTACGAACCTTTAGTATATGGATACGGTAATAATAATACGGTATACAGCTATAGTAGTCCACGTCATTGTCAATAAGGGTGACAAGCCCGTGGTATAGAAACTTCATTGTAAATTATATTGTCTGCACCGTAAACCGTATAATATAGCAGTGTCCAGAAGTCTACATACAAAAGTATGTAAGAATACGTAAGAATCTAAGTAAAGTTAACCTAAGACTTCGTTTTTATCTCGATAATACAATATGTGAATATTTTCAATTACTATTATATGTTATTTATACAAACAGTTCTAGTAAGCATACCTAATATTTTGTCTTTTCGAAATTTAAAATTAATTTTACCCAAAAAAAACTACCTATAACCTATAAAATAAAACTACCTATACCTATAACCAATAACCTATTAATTTAGTAAATAATAGCTTAATGTCCTAATCAATACATAACACATAATATTACGAATACCTACCATTCATTTTCTACTGAAAATGGTACGCATAGTGCCCAAGCTCGTGTTTGTGTGTGTGTGTGTGTGTGTGTACACTGTACATATATGTGTATTTATTTATTATTTGTATATGGATATAAAGACCAGAAAAATACTAACCTCTTGAATAAAAACGAAATATTGAAATAAGTTAGGTTTCACCTGATAAAAATGTTTACAAATGTATAACCCAAACGTATACGCATAAAAGAAATACAATTATGATAATGATAACAATAGCAGCCATTAATATTGACAACAGGGCATAAAGCTAAATGTACATTGTGCTTGAAATAAAAATAATCAATGCGGTTAGCAAGTTTATTCACTAATGAGAGATCTCCGGGGAAAAATAATGCTGAACTATAGTTAATGATATTGTACAATGGAACGTGGAATACATATTTCTATCTAGTACAATGGTTATTTATAAAAACCAATCATTGAGACTTGAGAGTAATTCTAATTATTTTATGCTCTGGGACGTTCCTATATTTATATGCCTAAACGATAAAATGAAAAACGAATGACAATTCGCATACAATTATCAATGATCATTAAATAAATTATAAGATACCAAGTAGGCAATATTAACTGCAATAATAATAGCATAAACATAAATCCCTACTCATATGCATATATTTCCAACAATAATTTAATGTTATTTTATTTAGTGAATATGATAAAAAAGTGGGTAAGTGGATGTCGCTCTGCTGTACAGTAGGTTACAAGTGGGTCATTGTATAATGGATTGTATTAAACTTGAATTCAATTATTATATATTATCATTGAATAAGAAAAACGATTCTGAGCGGAGACGGTTTGTCAGTCTGGATATTTTATATTGTTATTATTTATTACATCATGTAAGGTGAATTAATATTATAATTTTTTATTCGTTTCTATGGTGATACACAAAGCGTTAGAAATTAAAATCCCATTTTTAACGGTTTTTCGTTATTTTTCGGTGGTTTTTCCCGTAGCATTATATAACTATTGATAAAATCGAAAAATGACCTCTCTAAAGTACCGTCTTGATCCAATTTTCTAAAAGATAAGGTACTATAATATGTTGAAATCGAAGCACTCCTTTTGGTAGAGACTTTGTATACATGCAGTGTTGAGTTTATCTAGATAAATATTCTTTTCTCTTTTATCATATCTAGATAAATAGAGATTATTAATTTACACAGTTATCTAAGATAAAAATCACTGTTCATCTAGATGAATTTATCCAGATAATTTAATTTATTAAACGCTTTTATTTATTATAATTTATAGGTAGACAATTAAGTAATTTATTTAGTAGGTAGTATTTACTAATAATTATCAACATTTTCGATAACATACTATTAAGTTATTCTATATTACTACAAGCTTACGGAGAGTGCCATAAACCAATATAAAAAAAATTACCCGATAATTTATCTACATAAAAAAAATTTTTTTCATCTTTATCTAGATAAACAAATAATTTAGTTATCTTTATCTTTATCTAGATAAAATTATTTTCATTTCGACTCAACACTGAATACATGATATAAAAAAATAAATAAATAAACACCATTGTAAAACCACTATAGCTTCCACGCTCAGCTCAGAATCTAAAAATAATACAATTAAAAGCAATAATAATATTATATATTTTATCTTAAATGAAAATTAGTTACTCATTTTCCTATTTATTCAGCGATGACACAAATACACAGTAGTTTGTATCCAGAAAACTTATCTAGATATTCTTCAATAACGGTTATAAATGAAAATCAATCTATACACAACGCGAGAGAAATTTGTAGATTCCATCGAAACGCCATTAGATGATAATAAATGTTATTGATTCCGTCGGCTACTCTTCATACTTCATATAATCTGTCTGAAACAACCTCAGCCAAAGGATTGTGGATATGACCTTCGTAGTGGAAGTAAGTTGGGAAATAATATTATAACACTCGAACGCTGAAGGCCACCATGCACATCCTGTGCCGCTCGTAGCTCTTCCCCATGTTGTAAGCCAAGCTTCTTGCCAAAAAGATGATATCATAACAAAAACTTACCGATTCATTGACGAGTAAGAGCCGAGGAGGAACTCGGTTTGTCATACTTCAAACAATCGATGAGGTCGTTGAATGATTAATGGTATTATAATGTTTGTTGCAAACTATAACTAGGTTAGGTTAGGTATACGTAGGTATATTGTGTGATTCGCCCAGCATACTTACCCCAATGTTTTCCTTTAATAATGGACTTATTCAAATTCTGGTTTTTGGAATTTTTGAATATAACTAAAGACCCTATCTTCAATTGTACTACTTATGGAGTGGTGATACAAACTTCTGTTTTTCAAATCTGTACCCCCCCCCCCCTCACCACTTTGAACTGTAAATGATATAGTTGATACTGAATATTTTTTTGAAAATGTTTACGTACTTAATTTAAAATTCTAACGAGTAGTTTCTCAGTTATTAAAATGTTCGTACTAAGGAAGTATAGTCAATGTTTTTACAAAAATATAAAATATGTAATATTATATCTAGTATTTATTGTACTTAGGGCATTTTTATAAATTATTATATTGATGGATTAATATTAATCACTATAATTTTCAAATCACCATAGCCCTACCTTATTCTCGTCTTCCGAATACGTTGTAGAATTATAGTGACTACCTACCTACCTATCAATATATAAATTACTATAATGGTATAATACTATAATACTTGAATTTAGGGGGTACAAAGTCCTTCTTGTTTTTAAAAAATCTTTGTGCGTACCCATTCTAATATTATAAGACATTTAAATATTCAGGTATGCGCTTTCTTTTTACACTTTTGCGACCCCCTTGTAATTTTTTTCCAAATTCAATCAATGACCAAATTATTATATCGCAGAGTTTGGTTACGTTGAGAAGTTACTTTGAGAATAGTAATGTAGTTATGACATAATAATAATATACTATTATGTTATGTAGTAGGTATAAGGCAAGTACCCATGTGAATTGCCAAAGTAGTTGTACTTGAACGGTTTCGACAGTGCAATTTCAGAAAACCACTGTTATAATGTTTTTATAACGCATTTCCCAATTATAGCGTATAATATTATTATAATGTATTGCGTGCCATGTGTACTTTTTGGACCTTTGGCTTACCCCGTGTAACCACCGTTACCTACTCCAAACAACCAACGGTAACCGCGTGTAGGCCGCTCTCCACGTCGTACGTTTCGATTATTTGTTTTTCTTCGGCCGGCATTATTACAACGGTGTAATATCAAAGCGCACACGCCCACTAATTTTCACTGTGCCGCGCCGATATAGGATGTAAAAGCGTCGGGAAGCAGACGAAAAATTACTCTTAATTACGGTCCGAACTCGAAATAAATAAATAAAAAATAACCCTCCCCTCCCTTTTGCGCAATGGGAAGGCGAAACACGGTTCGGCGGTAGTTGCGGCCGCCGTAGCAACAATATTAAAACGGACGGTAAAAAAAAGAAAAAGAGATTCGCCTGTTATCCTCTCACCGCGTTCGCTTCTTCTGCGCCTCCACCACCGCCTCCACCACCACCTCCACCGCCACCTCCGCTACCGCTGCGTATTGTCCGATTAATCTCTTACAGGACATTTGCCAAGGTTTCATTTCCTCTTTCAGTATATTAAAACGCACATCCGCTGCCGGGTGGTTATACTGTGTGCGTATAGGTTTTTATTTTATTTTATTTCACTGACCGGCCACTAAATTATTATTCTTCCGTTGTAAATATTATACTATACACACACACACACACACACACAAATATATGTATATATATAATGTTTTTGCGAGCGTGGGTGTGTGTGCAAAGCTATTGTTTTACGCCGGACGGCGGTGGCGAAAGGGAAGGTATAAAAGAAACAATAAATCCGTGTTTTCGCGTCGGCCGCCCGCGGCTGTAAACAATAATATTCGTCCGTGCCCGGTAGCCTGTGATCAAATTGTACAACAGGTTGATAACCGCACTGTGGTGCCGTTGGTGCCGATATTATAAAGGCGCTCGTCGAGTCCCGAGCCAAGTGCAGTGATACGTGGGTACAATGTAATTGAAAGGACTACCTACCTACTATATATTGTGCGAATCAGCGTTGGCCAGCATTTTTGTCGATAAAAAAAAAGTCGATAAAGGATATAAAAGGAATCACAGTTTTTAGTAGAAAAAAAAGATAAAAAGTAGGAAACAATTTAATTACATATTATTATTATTATTATTATTATTTTCTATCGAGATCAGTTTATATTCTGTGTCGTTATTTTACGATGACGTTGACGGCGAGGGCTTACTGGTCGGATCATCTGCACTGCACGGACACCTCGTCAAGCGAAGGTGAATTTAAAAGTAGACGTTTTCACGCGCCAATAACCTCGTCCAAGTCACGTACACAGTTATAACGTATAGCTCTGAAATATTATAAAAATATTGATTATATTTTTAAAATTTTCCACAGACATTTTTTAAGAAACACGCGTCATTATATAGTATTATAAGTACTAAAATCCCGAATACGAATACGAATCGATGGAAAACAACTTTACCTATGTGAATTTAGGTACCACTCTGGTAAACCGTGAAGAAATCCACTCGTCTTGTCGCGGTTCAAAGGATTTTTACGCACAGTGAATGTAAAATATATAAGGCCAACCGGGCCTTATAAAAGCGCAATGTTATAGTAATATTGGTTGTATTATATTTTTAAATTCTCCACAAACATTTTTAAGAAATACGCGTCATAATATTATTACGGGCACTATAATATATCGTATACGAACACGCGCTGGATAATGCGAATCGATGGCTAGCCGTCGTATATGTTGACCGTCGACCGAAGTTTAGCTACCACTCTGGTATACGGTGAAAAAATCCACTCATATTGTCATGCTTCAAAGGATTTTTACGCACAGATTGAATATCAAATCCATATGGCCAACTGGCCTTAGAAATTCGGAATGTTATAATAATATCGATGATATTATATTTTTAAATTCTCCACGTACATTTTTAAGAAATACGTGTCATAATGTTATTACAAGCACTATGTCGTACGAACGCTTGTCGGACAACGCGAATCGATGGCTAACCGTATGTTGACCGCGGCCGAAGTTTAGCTACTACTCTGGTATATACCGTAAAAAAGTCCACTCATGTTGTCAAAGGATTTTCGAACACAGAGCGAATGTCAATTCTATATAAGGCAGGGCAGGGCGAAGGCATAATTTCCCGGGCGGCACGCTCTTTTTCTTTGATCCACTCACCTGTCCGATCGGAAATTTTGGCCGTGTGGCAGTGTGTCCAAAAATGTGGCAGTTAACTAATTTGTGACGTCACACTTGTGCCACTGGCCCATAACCACCAGGCTGCAACGATGGACCCAATTTAACAGCCACATAAAACCCCACCATTTTGATGGCGAATTTAATTAAATTTATGTAGTTTTACTTGTTGTAGGTACCTACTGGTCGGACGACGAATAGGACGTCCGCATCCTTTTTTTCAGACTATGCATACGTTTCCCATAATTATTATTCGTTTAGTAGGTACCGTACGGTATTGACGCATAGTTTTAAATCAATAAAGGTTAGCAATTTTACATAATATATAACCCGCATAAGCTCGTTATAATAATATTATGAAGGTACCTACGTCTCCATTCAATATAAAACTGATTGCAGGTCTTCTATTTTTTAAATATTGGGTATGACTTGGTACTTCTCGGCATTTCACCAGATCGATGTGTATAAATATAGTTTGATAACTTCGTTACCTGTTTAAATTTCCAGATAAGATTTTATGATCATTTCTCATGATGTTTATTGTAAATAAAAATATGCTAATTACTAATAAATTACTCAAAGCCAATCACCTCAAACTTATTTATAATATAATAAATTACAAAGTAATATATACCTATATTATATATTCAGGGCGATTCACCAATTATATAGAACAAATTGCATTTTGATTGGACGTTTATTTGTTGGTATCGTGTAATAACCAAATTGTAACCGAGTTTACCAAGAATTGACTACAGTTTAACTTCTAACCCACTATATGATTACCAGTCGTTACCAACATAGTTACCACGCCCACACACGACACGACACGCTACTGTGAATCCGGTAACTCTTCCGTAACCGGCGTAACCTCATCCTCTTATAGGTAGGCGCGAGTGGTATCAAGTCAGTATTGGTTTCCGTGGACTGGCGGGGGTGGAGAAAATTTAGATATTGGTCGGTGGTAACATTTGGTAATAATAAAGACTAGATAATCCGGAACGACTTATAAGTACATTAATTAAATACCATAATTTCAAATATTTAGAATTTTTGTATGCTATTTAAGCTGTTTAAAATCATCCAATGTCGATACACGCTTCTTTGTTTTCAGATTAATATCACATTTTTGTATTGTACCACATTAAAGTGATAAACAATGATATTTTAAAGAATGGAAATCCATCCATATGAAAATTTGAACGAGTGTAGTATATAGTTTAATCAAATTCATAATTTTTATTTTATTTTCAATTCCTGTTCTAGGCTAAAAACTTGCATTTCTAATTTAAATATTTGATTTATAATTTGTATTTGGTATGTAGTTCAGTTATTTTCTTCAAATGTTAATTTAATGATAATTTCACTTACAGTATTCTTACCCTTTAGGGAGTAGGGTGTTATATATTTATTTATTTAATAAAGATCTGTTATTATTATGGTGTATTAAACTTTTTGTATACTAAGGACAAAAGCATTAAGTACACATGATAAGTTATAATAGGTTTAAATAATATATTGAATGTATGATTATTTGAAAATTATAGTAAATTATGAACAGATTCTTCAAAAATGTTTTATGTATGACATTAGTAAGTTAGTATATGATATAATATATTATGTTCTGTACTTAAGATACAAAAATTGTTTTAATGTTTCAATTTAAACGGTTTTTCATGAAAAAATTAGTTTTTAAAGTTAAATGTATCAATTATACGTGGTTCATTGATATTATTTTAATTTCTTAAAATTTAAAATTCATTACTTGAATTCGTCAATTGATTAACATGTATTTAATTGGAGTGCAGACGAAAATATATTTTATTACTTACCTATTTCTGTAAGTACATTTTAGGGTTTTAAGAGGAGTACTCCCAAATTATAATCATATAGAATCATTTTAATTAAAAATAGTATCTAAATGGTACATATGTAATGTCTTATTTTTTTTCATTTTCTCTACTTGTAGCTTGTCTGCGTGCAAGGAGCTCATAAACTATTTTAAAAGAAATCTCAGCTGGTGCTTTTTAATCGGTCTCCACTCAGAATATGAAGTTCTTAACAAAGCAAGGAATTCATTTATTTTTAATTTGTCTCAAAATGAAGATCGAAACTCACTACAACTGCTCGTGTTAAAATAGTAAAATTATAAATGCTAGGTACTTATATTTTTATTTCAGTAAGAAACAATGGTACTTTTTTCTGTTATTCGAATAAAAACCGTATGTCCGTATAAATATAATAAATAACAATACATGTGACATTAAGAAATGTATATATTTTTGAATATTATAAACTTTAAATTAATTCAACTTCAGATAACATAATATTATTATTCGTTCATCCTAGTTGAATAAAATTACAATCAATTTTTAGTTTAAACGAACTTGGTATCCAGGGATTTATTAGTCAACTAAGATTTGACAAGTAAATGTGGTTTAACAATGATGTAATAGTACACATCTTATTCGAAAGTTATTTGCTGAAAAATAATTAAGTTTTAATATTTATGTGAGTTTCAATGACACTTTAAGTGAACGACCACCAAATGATTTTAAAACAAACTGCATGAACGCCCAGATTAATAAATTGTTCATTATTAGGTCAAATTCTGGTTTGGGTTCTATTTGAATTAAATTTATGACGAAGCAAACTAGTCTATTATCTTAAAATTAAATTGTAAGCCCAATATAGGCACTATCCAACTAACTTAATAATTACTATAATTAAATTCAGTGCTAACTGATAAATTAAACGATTATCTGCCAGCTCAAAAGTAAGATTGATCTAGTCATGAATTATATGAGGCTTTAAAATAACCAAGTGGACTCTAAAATCATTTAGTAATATTATTATAGGATTATAAAATTGTTATTGTGATAAGTTTAAAAGACTATCGTTGTATAGCTACCAGTTATATTATAGAATTAAAATTACTTTTAGTACTCAATTTTTGTTCTTATTACATCAATTACCATAGGATAGACATTTCAATTATTTTACAGTGACTTTTTAAATGTTTTACATTTTTGAATTTGAGAAAATATTTTTAAAAACGACGTGAATTATGTAGGTAGCATTATTATTGAAAACTTATCAGTAACACAACAAGTTTATAATAATAAATATTTTATAAATTAGTTGTATTAGTTGTTCAAATTTAAGTATTTACTTTGACAGTTTAAGTAACTAGAACCTACCTTGTTGTTTTAAAAATAAATATCGCAACTTTATCAATATGGATTCAATATCAAAATGTGACAGTCATTAAATTGTTTTCATCCATAAAATGTTATATGTTTTAAAATGTTGGTTCTTGTCAGTATTTTAATTTTAAAGTTTTAGATACAATTAACTTTATTCAATCGTCTCCGAACTTCGAGCATTCAGTAGGTACCGAAGTAACTTACATTAATTTCATCAAAAATAAAACTAGCTCTTACATTTTGTAAAAATAAAAATTTCACATTCTGAGCGGAGCAAGGTTTTACAATGGTGTTTATTTTTTTTTATCCTGTATAAAAAATTTCTACCAAGAAAGAGTTCTTCGATTTCAACATATAGTATCTTATCTTTTAGCAAATTGGATTAAGATGGTACTTTAGAGAAGTCATTTTTCGATTTTCTCAATATTATTGAATGCAACGGGAAAACCCACCGAAAAATTACAAAAAACCGCTAAAAATGGGATTTTAATTTTAAACGCTTATTTTATCACCATAGAAACGAATAAAAATAATAATAAAAATAATGAATTTAGTTATCTTGTTGTAATTTATAATATTAATTCAACTTACAGGCTATATAATAAAATATAATAACAATATAAAATATCCAGACTGACAAACCGTCTCCGCTCAGAATCGTTTTTCGTATACTATGATATCATTGAATTCAAATTTAATACAATCCATTATACATTGACCAACAAGTAACCTACTGTACAGCAGAGCGACATCCACTTACCCGCTTTTTATTATTATTATTATTATTTTCATAGAAAATAATAATTTTATTTTGCGAGTTAAATTATATTATTATTTATTAGGCATTTCTAATATCTTCGTTACTATCCGACGTTATTATTGACGTTATAAACGATACCCACTTTATTAAGAGGTACATAAACTTAACAGTATAGCAACTACAATCTAGGATTAATTATAGACATATCATACTCATTTGTTCATCATCTCATAATATTATGGTAGCCACTAATTTCAAGTAAACATAAGCCGTAAAATCGATTTGATTATAAATTATATTGTAATTGATAGTAGCAGAGTAAATACCGGAAAACTAATTTTGCTATAGAATTATTAACATAATGTAAGAAACCGGAATCACTAAATACCTTTTTGGATTAAATTAGAAATAGTGAGATAATTTAAGCCAGTATATTACTGTATATAAAAACAGGTAGGTATACAAAACAAGTTATCAACCTTAAAACAGTTTTTATACTCTTCAAGCTTTAAGAACCAATTGGATCACGAAATATACCGAGAACACAAGTTCAAATAATATTATGTTTGTTATTTAAAATATAATAAATTATTATTTTTTTAATTTTTGTAACTACATAATATAATATGAATACCTATATCTTGTATCAGCGTAAATTTAAAAAATGAATTTCTACAAACTGTATAAAATTGCACGACTAATTATTTTGTATACTTACGTTTTTTGTTCCCTAACTTGAATACGAAATTAAGTGATAAATATTTAGTATTCCACTGGTATTGTAAATAAATAAACACTGAGAGCCTTTGAAATATTATTAAAAACTTGTATAACTTATTTTATTATTTACAAGACGAATAATGCATAAATGTACAATCGATCAAACTGCCGCGGACGGTGACGTTTAGTGCATAAACAATAGGTAGGTAGCTAAAGATTATGTAAACAAAAATGTAATGAGCAATATTTAAAATAAAATACTGAATATAAAATAAAAATCATACTTTACAATAAAATGCAAAAAATACATTTTAAATATTATTTGTTATAAATTATAACACAATTTTGGCTCCACAACAGGTCTAACTTGTTGTCTAAAAATAATTAATAATATTTCTGTTTATCGATACACAAATATCTGAAGGGTTTATATGCAATTTTAATGTAAAATGTTCAAACTTTGTCGCACGCCGTAAAATAATTTAAAGGATAAACACTATGCACATTGGCTTTTCGGTATAATCTTTATGTGTAATCGGGAGAAAACTAACTTGTGTTCCAACATTTATTTTTTCATTTTTACATGAATAGTAATTTTTTAGGGAGGAGCAAAATATTATAAACAATATGTTTTACTTATCCTGTCTAAAAATGTAGTGAAGAAGAAAGTGAAATCTTTCTACTTCTTAAAATAATATATCAAAAATAAAGCTATACATGTGAACACTATAATAATAATCGAAGTTTTTTAGAACTGTAAAATTAGCGAATATAATATAACATCAAGTATTAGTACTACTTATCCATACTATTATTATTATTTATTTATTTATTTATTTATACGCCAAACAGCAATTTTCAAGAATACAATTATAAGCTTATACAAAATAATCAAGATAACAACTGCAATATGAAAATCATTACGCGACCTTAAATTCTAAAATGACAGTTATTTCCATTTGTTTTAATTTTATTGGCTTATGTGATTATTTAAATAAAGTAGAATACGATGTAAAGGATGATTGTGCCGGTAGGATGATAAATGGACATCAAAAAGGAAGCTCAACAGAAAATTTCGGGAGGAGAGAATATTTTTTTAAACCTATGTAATATGTCTTAATTGATAGCTTGGATAAGTGCGTCATTAAAAATTGCATTAGCGTGGTGAATACTGTGTAAAGTGAAAACATCTTTGTTCAGTCAAAGGAACTTAAAAATAATTGCGATGTGGAAGACAAGTCACATGATTTGAACTTTGAAGTCGCGGAATGTACGATCGCTTTGAGATTTGAAGAGATATTGGAGGGTATAATTAATAAACAGCAGATGGCGATCGGCATAGGAGACGGGGCTGACAAGAGCTGTGTTAGGACATATCTAGATAAATTATCCAGATAATTATTTTTTTATCTTTTATCTTATCTAGATAAATAAATATAAGTTATCTAAGTATTTATTTTAGATAAAAATTTAACTTATCTAGATAAACTTACAAGTTAAATTTTTTGGAGAAAATTAACTAGATCTGTTCGAAAATGTTTTATTTTTATTCTCATAATTTGAGGCACATTTTGTACGTAAAATAACATCCAGGGCTAAACATATATGAAGTTATTCTGAAAAGACTATACATTATTCCTATTTAGTACTTATCACTTATTAGTAATTAATATTCTGTATTCGGTTAATAATATATAAAATAATATACTAATTCAATTATGTAATTAGCCTATATTAGTATATTACTGTTACAACAAATATGTCAAATTACCAGAATTTTATAAATATTTTTAAACTATAATTAAAATACGAATAATAGAACAGATGGCAAGTTATAACCACCGCCGCCCCAAACAAAATTCCATAAAATATAATAGTATTCATTGAGAAATAAAGATAAACCAGCAGTCTATTCTTTCCGTATTTGCAATGCGTCTGAAATTAATGACAATATTGATAAGTCTGACGAGCAATACATGAGATGCTATTTATATATTTCGGGTTTTATGTTTTATATTATAAATCTATGGACCATAAACAATCTCTAAACCAATTTTAATTGCACATGACTTATAATAATAATTAACATTATGTCGTATACACAAATATACATTACTCGTAAATATCTTTTCAATGTTGTTAATTAATAATAATAATAATAATAATAATAGTACGTGACACGAAAAGTGGCCGGTGACCCCACCACCAGCCCGGAAAGAACGGCCGTTAGCCATGGGTTTTCTTGTGTGTGTATTATTTTGTGTACTTACACGACGGTATATAATATATATTTTTAAATTAGTTGTTCTAATTAAAATTTCTAAAATTATCTGTTATTTAAATATTTAGATAATTATCTATAGATAAAATATTTTTATCTTTTATCTTTTATCTTTTTGTTAGATGAATTTGATTTGTTTATCTTTTATCTGTATCTTAGATAAATTTTAGTGTTGTTATCTTTATCTTTATCTAGATGATTTTTTTTGTTATTTGTTCCTAACACTGGACAAGAGTAGGCGATGAAACTGTTATGGAAAGACAATTGTAATTGTAGTAAATTATGTCAAGAAGACCTCAGCTTTCGTTAAACTGCCGGAAAAAGTAAAGGTATGAGAGTAATGAATGGATAACATGGGGAAGAGGTAGCTGAGATGACACCAGATGCAGTAAGCCCTAGGTAGACTATAGACCAATTGATTTATAAATTCTGGTGGTTAAAGTCACAACATAGAAGGACCGAGGATGGGTAGAGTGGTAGACGGACGAAATGAGTTGTTAAATGGGTAAAGTGTAGGCTTGCAAGAGTGTCATTTGGTGGCTGATGAGCATAACTTCTAGTACCGATACTATCTATACTGTATAAATGAATAAATAAATTAGTAATTTACATAAAACGCATACAGAAAAATAATATTCAAACGCAAGCATTGTGGTTTAAAAAAAAGATGTCAGTTGTATATTGTAGTGTATACATAAAATTAGAATTTAAAACAGGAGGCATAATGATATCATCTCTGCACCCCCCTCCGTCAAATGCAAGAGGGAAAACTGCTCCCCTTTATCTTCCAGCCTATGTGGATTTTTTTTTTAACCTAACATAGTATAATAATGATGTTTAATAATTTTTTTTCAGACCTACAATTTAAACGCTCAAATCGGCGAATCGTCAGCATGTGCTACTGCATTATTGTGTGGCGTAAAAGCCAATTTCGAAACAGTTGGCTTGGATGGCAATGGAAAGTTTGAAAACTGTTATTCTAGTTTTGGGTCTAGAGTTGACTCATTGGCCTACTGGGCTCAAAAGGAAGGTACGTGTTATTTTTTTGTTTAGAAATGTTCATTCGATAGATATTGGATTTTATAATTCATCAACTTATAAAGCTATATTATCCTAACTTAACCATATTATTCCAGCGGCGAGTATTGGTAAATTAAAAACTATATTATATTATTTTAGACTTTGAAGAGTTTCTGGAGATTTATATAAGTTTATTATTATAGGTAGTTCGTGATCTTTGACAAAATAAAACAATACACTATTATGTTATATTGTATAACATATAATAAAAACCACATAATAATGATGTGCTATTACATATACTTACTTCTAATCCTAGCTAGTTCGAGAACTCTGAAATTGCATAAACTATTATGTTAGGTGAATCTTTCCGTAATATAACTTTCTTCGTTATATTGATCACCACGTCTTGTTGTCCAACAAAGTTTATTCAGTATATTAAAACTGTATTAATTAAATTTGCTTCAATAACCCGCTAAGTAGTTTACACAGTAGTCTATTGAAGATAATTAATTCACTACGTGGAGTTCATATTGTTTCAATAGTTTATTTTTTACAATGAACATGGTTTAAACAAATCGGTACACTCGTCGATGACATTTTTAGCACCTTTAAATAGTATTTAAGTTGTAATCACTAATAATAATATATTATGTAATATGTATTATGAAAACAATAATACAATTAATTACAGAAAAATAAAACAGTCATTTAAAATACATATAACAAAACATGTTAGAGTTGTGAAATATTAACTAAGGACATCGGTTCTATTTTAACTTATAAAACCAATTAAGTTTGATATAATATTATTATAAGCCCCATAAACACTTAATGTGCCATAATGATGTTCTGATTACTTCAAGAACTTCGTAGTAAGACACATCCATTGCGTAGAAATAATCAATACATTGAGGAGTAACACGCTGTATAATTTGTCCATACCGTTAAGTATTATTTTAAGCATCGGTTTTCTAGAGCTTGGAGCTTTTTTAGGCTTAATAGAGGACATAACAACACGGTCGTTTTCTACAACATGATGAATTTAGGTACTAGGCACTGAAGCATGAAAATCATAAAAGTTGTTAAAGATCTATATTTTAATAGAATTATATCTAACGTTGGATGACAATACATTTACGCCACTTTTACACGTAGCTAACAAACAATCGATCTTACAAACACGTGACTGTATTGTCTTGCATCGAAAGGGTTTATTTTAATAAATACAATAAGACAGAGAAGCCTGATTGTGGTTCAAATTAAGGTAGCCAAATTTTCCAAATTATAAGTATCCCGATTTCATCCAAACACACATTGGTTTACAAAATATAACGTATACATAATTTATAAAAAAATTATATATTATTGGTCGATTATAAATAAAGTTTTACAAACAAATATTTTTATTAAAATGCATCATAAATAGTATATAGGTACATGCAAATAGTTTAGTTCGTAAAATAAAATAAAATAAATATGAAATTATAAATACAAAGAGCAATAATATTAAAACACTTATAATTTAACAAAAATGTTATGTAACAAAAATACCTAATAATAGGATAATAATTTTTGTATGGAACAATTTAATAATATAAAAATTACTTAATAATCGAGTCAATAAAATATAGTCAATTAAAAAAAAGAGGGTAAGTGGATGTCGCTTTGCTGTACAGTAGGTTACAAGTGGGTCGCTGTAATGGATGGTGTTAAATTTGAATTCAATGATATAATATAATTGTTTTAGAAAAACGATTCTGAGCGAAAACGGTCAGTCAGCCTATGATATTACTAAGTATATTTGATGATATTATTGTGAATAAAATAATTTATATTTAACCTATTTACGTGAAGCCTTGTTTTCAATTTTCAATCCTTAGCTATAAAAGTTGAACATTTTATACATTTTCAACTACAAAATAATTAATAAATTATAAATTTGATAAATGTTGTCAAAATTTGAACTTTAAATGCTTATAAAAAAAAATTGTGCTATGTATTTTTAATATTGTTCAACTGCTATTAGAACGATATATCAGGAGCCTCATATTAAATTTTCACGCTTTTTTACCAAACAAATAAAATTTTATTGATATTTATAGAAAAAAAAACTAAAAAAATTTAAAACTAACAATGTCCGTAAACAGCTCAAAAAGAGTCAAAATATTTGGAAAATGTTATGGTGTATAGGAAATGTAATTATAAACATTCAGTCAAAATGTCATGTCCCTACGGTCATTTGTTTTAGAGTTACACCAAAAACCAAAATCGATTTTCTCAAAAACAGATTTTGCGTAAAAATTCTCGTTTTTCCTTAATTTTTACTTTTGACCCCCCAAAGTACCAACTAGATTCATTATCCTATCAGAAATGTTACTGTTGAAGAAAATCCAAGCTCTTTTACTGTCCTAAAAGGTGATGACAGACACAAAAATAAAAAAAAAACACACATCATTGTAAAATCAATACATTCATCGTTCCACTCAGAATCTAAAATATCAGTTAACAATAAAGTGGTAAAAATAGTAAAATATAATTTCTCAGAACAAACCTTTTTTATTAGTAAATACGATTGTTTATTTCTATTGTTGTATTCTTGACAAATGTAGTTCTTTCTAATTATAACAATAAAGAACTAAAAATTGATCTATTGTTTTGTATCAGTACATACATTACGAATAATTAAATATTCGTAATACAATTAATAAATAATTCAAATTAAATAATCAACATTAATACAGCATTTCCTTTATTTGTTATGTTCAAAAGTCAACACATTTATATTTATTTACTTTTAACTATTACTTATAATATACAGTGTTGAGAAAATAGAAAATATGATTAGTATAATAATTGTTGTATTAGTATTTATTATCAACTGATAAAAATGATATCTCTTCGCAATTCGGGATAGACGTGTTCGATTTCATTTGATTAGAAAGGCAGAGGTAAAAAATTATTAATCGGTAAAAAATTTACCGTACATTTTAACAATTTTTTTACCGGTAAATTATTTTTTACCCCAAACACGAGTTTTTATTTCTTCATTCATACATATTAAATAATTAGTTATGTTGGTGGGTATTCGAAAGATGAAAATCAATTGGATAATCATAATAATATCATGAAGTTTCCATTTTAAATAACATTGTTTTATATTATTAACGAACGTGAAAAATGTATTTTTGTTGGTTCATCAAATCGCACATTTACATTTAAATACATTAATCTATCGTTACTAAATAGCATTCAGAAGTGAATGAATATATTCCTATATAATAGTAGTCATTTTTTTTGGGTATAAAAGATTATTTATAACAATATTTAGGTAGGTACTTTAAAAATACAGATAAATTATTCAATGCATCTTTAATACCTACGTATTTAATTTTTTCAACTATAGTTTAGTTAATAGTTATTAAGTGAATAAAGTATAGGTATTATAAGGAAACTACGGAGAGTAACAATAATAATATATTTATGTAATGAAACGTATTAAACAACAATTTATTTATAAATGTATTGAAATTGTGATTTAAATATCCATGTACGGTATATAAACACTTTTAAGAAACTCACAATTTATTAATCTTATTCCACAATTAAACATTCCATCATACTTTCATTCTTTTCTTTTTTATTTTAATTAATTGTTGCTTCTTAATTACTATATGACCTACTGAAAAATAATAACATCCTTTTTTACTCTTATTTTTAAAATATACCATTGAAAATTTCTATGCAACTCTAAATTCTCATATTAGTAAGGTAAATATTTATGATTTCTGAATTGAGAATAATATGTGTTACAAACAATATTAAAAATTGATACCTACCTGTGTAGATTACTTAACAATTTAAAATTAAAATAAATTGTTGGTACTTGGTACATGTGGATATTTGGAATGTAGTAAGTGCCTATATTGATTTAAAAACAAATTTAAATACAAATCATATTATATATTATTTTTTTTTAATTAGTAATTTCAAAATAATGTTACATGCACATTATTTAGGATAAGGTAAAAAATAATGATCTAAAGGCCTTATATTTTGGATACTGCAACTATAATACAGATATTTTAAATTTTGTTTATATTTTATTTAATATTTAATGTTTAAATAATTTATTACAATAATATGTTTAGTTAATAATATACTATGCACATTGATTTTTTTACATATATTATGTAAGACGTAGGTACAGAACATTCACATGCCAATCAAATGATGTGTTTTTCTATGATTTGAGGTTATTTTTAATAATATTATATCTAGTAGTTATATCTTATATGACGTGTAAAATTAATAAAATTAAATTGCTTACTATTTTAGTATTTACTTATTATAATTTTCTTCTCTAAATCATCCTATTTTATTTTTTTGTACAGACTAAAACTAAAAAAAAATCCTTAAAATAATAATATTAATTAATAACATTGTGATATTACAATAACCTGTATTGAAAATAGGCCCGTAGCCACGGAGGGCAAACTGGGGCATTGCCTTCACTGGAAATGATCGCCCCCCCCTCTACAACGAATATTAAGTGTTGTATGTACCTAGTGGAATGTTATGGTTATATATAGGTATGCATTTTATTGCCTCCCCTAAAATTTGGTTCGTCTCACTTGAAGATTATTTGTCTAGCTACGGGCCTGATGTGTAGCAGTGAAATAATTTAATCGAAATAGCAGTCCAACAAACGTTTGAATATAGCTATAGAAATATATCACACCACGAAAATGTCATAATAACCTCAATAGGCTGGTTATCTGGTCTCCGTGATTGTAGGTCGTTGTGGGATAGAAAGGAAAATACGATAGGTAATCAGATTGTAATATATATATATGATACAAGAGGTTACCAGATGGATTTAACCATGTGTAATAATACGAGTACCACTATGAGTACCTCCGAGTCAGATAATATTGTTAAAACGATATATTGCCAATTGTGAATTTATTAACTTTGCTAAACAACAATGAAACAAAGAGTATTTTACTATCGATTATCGACCACCGTCCTAGCTACAAACGAATAATAATAATGTACATTTACCTCTGCAGTAAGTACCTAAAGTTAGGTTGTCTCGACATAATAATATAGAATTGAAACTGCTTTGGAGAATCCGAAAAGAGATGGACGTCTGACACACAGTATTGGAATTTCTAGAGTGTTTTTTTTATATGTTCAACGATAAGATATCAGTTTCGACTTCGTTTAAGAAGGTCTGTGTATATAATATTATCTGGGAATTAACTTAAAAGTTAATGGACTCTGGTGACCATGTGGTTTTTATGTAATTTTAGCTAGGTTATTTTTGTTACGACGACAAGAACATTTGGCATTTAAATATTTGAATAGGAAATGTTGGTTAAAACGTTTTCAGCGGGAATATTTCAGCTATTGTACAAACGACTCTCGGTTATGCGTTTTTTACTTCTTTTAATGCGGGCTGTGTGCTATCTCTTGGTAGTACATACTGATTTGTACATAAGTGCATGACAGTTTTAATTTACTGAGGTTGAATAATGTCGACAAGCTAATTATATTATGTTATATAGGCTGTAGCAACTATAGTAGTCAGGTATATATAAATATTTTATTATGACATTTACTAAATACTTGGACACGAGCTTAAGATACGTGTCGGTTTGAAGTTTTTCGTAGGCCCCATGGTTCCGTTTTAATGACAATACGCATGTCTCATTATAATTACTCGTTCTTAAATGATGTTCACAATAATTTGGTTTACCGTTAGGTTTCCATATTTCGCTTCCAACGACTCTGACAGTCATATCTACGTTGGTGTCATGACATAGATGATTCGCTTCAGGTCCATCCACCTATACTTTTCTCGATACCTATTAAAATAAAAATAAAAATAAGTTTGCACACGATATAAGTATAGGTCCTTACAACGTTATAATAATTGAACATATTAATAGGTATATTATTATACGATGTACTATTATACTATTTATATACTATATAACCTATATAACCTTTATATATAGGTTTCTAGAAATTTGTTTAGAACACCAGTTATATCTCTGTTGTGTCCGCCAGTCCATTAGTAAGTTACCAGTACATAGTTATACGATTGTTGATATTAATAGATAATATTTATTTATTGTCCATAGTCGCTGTACATATTAAATTGTACATGTAACTATAATTTGTGTTTTATTAAAATACGGTTTGAGCGAGCTTCGATGAGTGGGCTTTCCTATATTTTGCTTTATATTATGCATATCATTTTTATTTATATCGTTTTCATTAATATCATTTCAAGAAACCAGACGAGATATTAAGAACAGGTGTGATGATTTTTTTTCGTCTTCCCAATCACGATTCGGTATGTATCGTGGTGTATTCTGATATAAATCTGAAAAGCAACGATAAATTCACATTAAATCACATTAATTTAAAATCACATTAAAAAATAAAACGAATTCTGAGAGGTGTTTGGTTAACCTTGCTGATATTCCATCAACATTCTATTTTTGTCTTCTGATAGGTAGTTGATTATCATGCTTAGAGAAAATTGAAAAATTACTTCTTCGAAATAATATCATTCAGACACAATCTCCGATCTTTAAAAGTACTTTTTGTATATGTGGGTACCTACTTCAATATATTTCTTTACTCGTTTTATACTAGATAGAGTGTTTAGAGAAAAAGAAAAAAATCTATGTTCAAGTCCAGTTTTTTTTGGACTTGAATATGCTCCGAAACAATCCGACGGATTCAAACGAGGTATTTTTTTAATTTACATAGCATATTATGGAGCAGGCCATAAGTATAGTTTTAGACACCCGACTCCTGGTCACATATAATAATTTTGAAATCGGTTGAACTTTTAATGTATGAAAACGACTTATGTTTTTTTTTTTAAATACCTACTGTATTGTAAAATTCTATGATTATGTGGGTATGTGTGCGAGTATAATTAATTACGTAAAAATAAACACCTGCAGTTTATATATCCGAGACGTTTAATATCGACATCTGATAGTAATATTAAAAATGAACTTATCTTCTATATTGGCCCACTTCTGTGCACAAGAACCGATCGTGATTCGTATATCGTATTAATATTGTAAACGTCAGGTTTCAGGGCTTACAGACTACCTACTGGGTCACACCAAGTATTTTAATACACTTAGCACCATTATTGAATATCAAATTATATAAAATTGTTCAAGTCCACTATACATATTATACTAACAAGGACGGGTGAAAGTATTCTTGCACTAATTGTAGGTTTGTTTAATAATCGTCCACGAATCACTATAGATGTATGATTGTAATATGATTTGAATATTTTGTAATGGTAAATAAAATAAAACTGATCATAATAGAAGCGTTAATTGGTACTGTACTTTATATTAACTACTATAACAGACAATAATTTACTAAAAAAAAGTAGCCATTAACGCACTTGACGGGTTTTTTATGGTTTATTATTTTGATCAATATAGTCAATGGAGTGTGGAATGTAGGTACCTATATAATCTGTGCGGTCAAAAGAATCATGGTCTGTAACAAAAGTGTAAGTAGTCAGTATATTATGATTGTGTAGTAATTGATTGATTGGATTGTTTGGTAGTGACTGTGTTAGGCTATTATGTTTTTTTTATTCCAATATAATATAGTAGTTTAAGTAATTATAAATGTTATAATATACTAGTATAGGTAGCTATAAATTGTATTATTGATATTGGCTAAAGTTTCATCGATAAGATATTCCATGACATAACCTATCGGCTGACGGCTATCAAGTTAGCGGAACAAATTATTAAAATACAATATTAAAATGAAAATATTGTTCATACAATTTAAAAGTTTTAGTCAAACTGAAAAACTTGTATGGGATAGTTGGTTTTAATAAACTCTTATGGTACTAATTGGAAATCAATTTTCTTTTTTTAGTCCAACAGCAGCTGCTAAAAATTGTATGACGATTAAATGAGTTTTGAATTATTTACGACTGTGATTAAAGATGAATTTGTTTTTTTTTTTTTTAAAAAAAAGCAAAATATGAGGCCGAATAATTGTCTTATCCTTAGTTTGTTTTTAATTAAGCAACAGCATGTTGCTAGGTTAGGTTATATAATATTAATTTCAAAAATTGTAGAGATATTTTGTTTTCAAGTGGGATTATTCAAATCATTTGGTAAGGAATTCACAATTAGTTATTATCTTTTTACTATTTATTTTTAATGTAATATTTTACTTTAATAAAAGTATCAAATAAAATAATATACATTTTATGGATCTCCTAAGTTTTCACTCAAAATCTAATCTCATAAAATATTGAATTTTTGTTATATTGTATTAAATTGTATTTATATAAAAAAAAAAAAATAATAATATTGAAAGTAATTGTATAACTCTAAGTACCTACTAGTTATTATAAACCGAGTGTTGTTTGTGCATTTATAATAATTATCAATTTTTTATTTTATATTAAAAAAGTGTTCTAAAGAAAATTCCACCCTAATCCTGTGTTATAACTTTTAAGCACTGATAAATAATTTTTCACAAAATATGTTTTTACGTTTATCAACATACTTAATAGTTTTTTTTTCTTTGAAAAGATATTAAAATAGCAAAAATCCAATAAACGAAGTTATAGCACGATAAAATATGTTCTTATGTAGGTATTTTCATGTTTTGCATCGAATTGAAAAAATAATACATTATTATGGTATACATTTTTATAGTAGTTCAAAAATAGTTCTAAAATGTACTCACATATTTAGGATAATACAGTTCTATTAAAACATTTTAAATTTATATTATATTATATTGTGTCGTATACGCCGCGGCCGATCTCTCCTGAATGACCCACATTTGTCTTGTCCTATCACTTATATATTATCATTCAACTTAGTTACAATGTTGCTGCGTCTGCTAAAACTTACTAACTATAGCCTATAATCTTTATTATAAGACTTAATACTAAACACTATTGCAAATTTCATACATGTTTGGTTAATCTAGTTAATAGTCTTAATACTAACAATGTTTATGTTTATACGATACGACAATTGTTATCATAAAAACTAATAAGATGGATTTATGTTTTCTACAAATCTCAATTCACATTTATCGCGGCTGCAATATTTGTCGCTTGTGAATTTACCGTCAAAATAAATAATTGATATCTATTGATCTGATACAAAACGGGGTAATAAGTGTTTTCTATTCTATTAAGACCAGCTCTTTCTACGCCACGCAATTTATTTTACAAATTCTACACTGTGTGTGGAATTCAATTTAGTAATATTTTTCCAACATTTGCCATAAAATAAAACCTAGAATACATATGTTAATTTTTCGAATGCAGAAAACTATTCAAAAGAACCATTAAAACCAAAAATGATTATGGTTGAATTTTCAAATATTGTTAATTACTTTTAAGGGTTTCTAGTAGGTATCATATTAATTTTCGAGGATCTTTTTCATCGATCACTGAGAATTTGGAGACACGTCCAAGATTAGGATTCAATAAGTATATTTCAAGAACTCAGAATTCGCTTTGCAAGTCTGATGTGCGAATTATAGCTGAACTTAGTCTTGTAACTAAAGACGACTAAAGAAAACTAATTTAACAAACTATTGGACTCAGCAATTAATTCACAAACAAGATGACATTTTAACACTATTGAAAAATTATTTAGAAGATAACTGGATTGAATAAATTAAAGAGGACCAGCAATATTTCTAGTAACAAAATGAAATTTTTTTTTGTATATTTGAAAAAAATATACATCCCCCTAAATGGCCTTAACCAACAATTGTGTTAAATTGTGGAATTAAGTCTTTGTATCCATTTAGAACTCGTCACATCCATAAATATAGAAATGTGTATACTAATTCAAAAATAAACAGTCATAGATATACTGTTGCAAACAGATCAACTAAGCACGAAAACTAGGAATCAACATAAAATACAAAGACCTCGCAAAATGAATTCAAAAAATATGTAACGATTATGAAAATATAATTCAAGTAGAATTTAATAAGAAGGCCCATAGTATCTAACTTAAACATTGAAATTATCATAAATGATTACCCTATTATAATCTTAACTATATTTTTAAAAAAATATTTCTTATTTATTTTTTTATATTTTATATATTAAAAATTATGAAATATTTTATAATATAATGATATGATGATAAATTCCCGGCTATAGCCCTAATTAATTGATGAGTCTAATATAAATGTGAACCAACAATTATTGTTTAATTTAGTATCTAATCTATAGACCGTCATCCAATTTATTATGTTCGAATTTATAATACGAAAGTGCTTACTTAATGAAACAACGTTGGTAATTTTCATAAAATTGCTGCGTTTTTACACCACATAATATCTATTGACTATTTGATAAAATAAAATGAAAAAAATGATTGGTATCAAAGTGATACAACTTTTTAGGTTTTCATACTATATATTATATAGAATAGTGTGATATATATTATATTTCTCTTGACTACTGGTTTTTATTTAATTTCCTTTAACCTTTATTTGACGCGGTATTATTTTTCAATCTAAATTATTTCCGTAAAACGATTCAACAAAAACAACGAACGAGTTTGACCTAACATAACACGCTTCTTCCCCTTCCCGATCACTGCAGAACTTTAGACAGATATAATGTATTGTTTCTTTTATGAAGGAAACATTGAAAAATCATATCCAGCTTGTATACGCCCAACAATTTTCGAAAATGTCGATACATTTTTAATCATTTTGTTATCAAACTGAAAACCGAATAATAATCCTGTAAGATTCAAAAAATAAAAATAATATCGCTTTAAATTTAAATGTATTAAAACAGTGGAAACATGGATGATCATAGAACATTATAAAAACTATAATATAGGTATTAATGGAAAATATTATTTACTCAAATAACCAAAATCCTCGTACGATTTTATAGGAAGCGCTTTTATTTAATGTCACATTTGTACGAACAATGTTTTAGAAATATTAATTAACCCACGGTTGAAAAGTGGAAACTAAATTGACTGTACTATTTTTAATCAAAAACGAAATTTGAATAAATTGAACATTGGAATTATTTTCATACAAGTATCATGCAACACTCATAAAAAAGTGGTGAAAATACATTTTTAATAAATGAGAAGCATAATATTTTATCACTCGTCTCGTTTGGTCTTAATTCTATACGTGTATTACGTTTAGTATAATATAATAACTAAACGTATCTAAAACTGAATTCTATCGTTCACGTTATTAATTTTTAAAATTAATTTATTGCTGTATCCTAAAATTAACGTAGAAAACAATTTTCGAATTGAAAGAGTTACAAAGAAACTTTTTGGATCAAAACAAAACGGTTTAATCAAGCAGCGACAAAAAGCGTAAGGTTTCTGAGTCCTAAACAAATAAACCATTATAGTGTCAACTTTATAACATAATAACACTATAAAAGAATAGTAAAATATTATCGAATACCATCACACGCGTCATGCCAAATTATAAACAATGCAAAATATCTGGGTACAAAAACTATTGTGGTTGAAAGAACAATCGTATTGATATAATATTGGTACCGTGAACGAAATAACTTTGATAAAATTGTATAATATCAAAGAATCAGAATAATATGGTAGGCACCTACTTTTGAATAAAGATTCGTTTGAAGTATTTGAAGTCCTTTCCGGATAAATGTACAATCTTGAGTTAGAACCTATAATTGACCCCCCCCCCCCTCAGAATATAATGATTTTGAATAGATCAGAAATAGGATACCTAGTAGTTGGGGCACAATTTGTTTATACCTGATTATCATTCAAACTTTTTTAAATTTTTTTTTTCCCATAAATGTCAATACATTTTATTTTTTCGGTAAAAAAACGTGAAAATGTAATACAAGGCTCCTGATATATTGTTACAATAGCGGTTAAAAATTTTAAAAATACATAGGCACAATTTATTTTATAAGTATTTAAAGTTACAATTTTGACAAAATGTATCAACTATGAAATATGTGTTAAGTCTGCTTTTTTTCACACCGGTTTGGGGGAACAGACTTCTTGTAGAAAACACAAAAATACCAAAAATGTTTTATTGTTTTGTTAGACACTAGCACCGCTAGGCTCTTGCCCCACCTGACCTTACCTAATGTGAAGAAATATGATGTTCCGAGAAATGTATTGTTGAGTGGAATAGTTTGGCGGGTTAGAATATAATAGACATCGTTATTATAAAATGTATCAAATCTAATAAACAGTAAAAATGTGTGTACGAACGGGTCGCGTAACTCGACTAACTGCATGAAAACGTATTCAGATAATATATCTGTGTCCAGACTTCGTAATTGGAATGTGTCAACTAAGCATTAATTGATTACTATAATAATGTATAGTATGTTGTATATCCTTATACTTAAATTGCAGTGTATGTAAAAACTAATATATTTATATACTGAATATACTGGGTGTATTGGTTACGCTATTTCAACACTTGATCTTGAACAATATATACCCATAGAAATTACACATACAGGGTGATTCTTTTATCATTGAACACTCATTATTTCAAAAAGTGTAAATGTTTTTGAAAATATTATTTTATATAGTTTAAGTTTACATAGTTGTATACATTAAATATATAATATATATATATATATATTTATTTATCTCATCCCTAACATTTCCCTAAGGGTACCTGGTACCTAGCCCGTGCTGTTGGCTTGGTCAGGATGTCAGATAACTGTTCCATGCCGATTACGAATTCCAGTGAAAACATCCTTTCATTGAAATTCTCACGAATGCAATGATATCGAACATCGATATGTATAGTTCACTTGTGGTATTCCGGGTTCTTCACTAGTTCGATTGCACGTGGGTTGTCCGCATACAAAATATGTTCATCTCCATGTGTCCCCGGAAGATCACTGATAAGTAGCGTCAACCATAAGTAAGCCAGTGGCGTATTTAAGTTTTTGTTGGGGGGGGGGGGGGGATATGAATTTATCAAGTGGTCACATGAGAGTACATGACGTGTATATACATTAGTACTATATCAAATAATTCGTTTAAAGCAATAAAACTTTTTTTTAACATTGTTGATACTTGATTATTTAAATAACTCATGCAAGTACTTATAATATATATATATTTAGTGCACACTGCATAATATACATATACGTATTACATAATACATGAGTCGACGAGAATATTAGAATAATAATATGACGTGTTTAAATTTTAGTCAGTTTATTTGTATTTATTTTTTCGTTTCAGGTAAATCCACCGGACTAGTGACCAATACTCGGATTACTCATGCTACACCGTCGGCGTTATACGCACACTCGCCTAGCCGATATTGGGAAGATGACGGAAAAGTGCCAATACCTTCAAGAAAATCGTGTAAGGACATTGCCCGCCAACTGGTGGAAGACGATCCAGGTCGATTTATAAACGTGAGTTATTATTGATATTATTATTATTTTTCATTCTCCTTCAAGCCTATTGATGTGGTTATAATAATATAGTTATACTGAGGTGATGGCGTGAATAACATCAGTGGCTGTATTCACTCACGCGACAAATACGTTTACGTTTTAAAATGCATGTTATGTACTTAATGGTTTGGTCACTGGTCTGACTCCGTATACCTGAGATCTTAATGGTTAGCTCATTTTAACTTTGTAACATCATATTTTTTCATAATATTTGAAATACAAATTTAGAACGACGGCTATTCCTTGATGTAAGTGTTAACCCGTGGCCACCGTCTATCTAACTATATAAATACAAAGACTATAACTATACAGACTAAACTCTGGAACTACTTATCAGATCTTCTTGTATATATTATAAACGTCTTGATTTTTTTTTTTAACCTAAGAGTATTACACGGGGAAGATTTATATAAAAGAAAATTTTAGGAAAATCCACCTGTGTATAATATATTGGTTGCTATTGGTTAATCGGGCATATTTGTTGATTTGTATTATTGTCTTTTGTCAAATAAGATAAATAAGATCTAATTAGTAGTTCCAGAGTTTAGTCTGTATAGTTATACTCTTTTTCAAATGAGAACGCACCGGGCGGCGGACGAAAACCGGTCGAAACGCGCGCATGGCCTCCCCACTCCCGACAGTTTCAGCTGTCGTAGGTGGTGCCACCTTGTATACGTAGTGAGTTGTATTTCCACAACATTGACGGCCGTTCGCACAATATGTGAAACGATATCTACTGTTTTGTTTACGCGCGCTCAGTAAATATATTGAATTTTGGCTTGGATTTGTGCGTTTAAATTATTTTTTTTATCGTGTCCTGCTTATTGGACAAAATTATGGATGACGAAATAATTGTTACACCAACAAAAAAAAATCCAAAGGGAAAGGTTTGTATTATTGTGATTAATTATATTATAGAATAGTGTATATTATGTTATTTGCAATGTATACAATAATATTATTATCATACATTTATTTATTCCAGTTTGTTTCATCAAGTCAAAAAGTGATGATTATCAATGCGTACAAAATGGAGTTGAAAAACAATCCGAAAATCACTATTAGGGAATGTCGGATAGTTCTTTCCAAACGCCTAGGCATTGGGCAAAGAACAATTTCAAACACTATTAGTGAGTACAATACCTCAAAGACTGTGATGTCTCCAAACAGAAAACGATGTAAGAAATCGTTTAAAGACGATTTCGATGATTTACATCGTAACACTGTGCGTCGTCATGTACATTCTTTTTGGTACAACAAAACCATTCCTACATTGGCCAAAATATACGCAGTTATTAAGGACGACGATAGTTTACCGTATGTATCAGAAACCAATTTATATCGTCTTTTAAAAACCATGGATTTCGAATACACCAAACGAAGCCGCAATAGTGCTCTCGTCGAAAGAGACGAAATAGTTGTATGGCGTCAACATTACTTGGAGGATATAAAGAAATACCGGGAAGAAGGGAGACACATGTACTACCTGGACGAAACGTGGGTCAATGCAGGAGAATGTACCAACAAAACATGGGTAGACAAAACCGTCAAATCGTGCCATGATGCATTTGTTCGAGGCCTCACAACAGGGCCGAAAAATCCAACAGGGAAAGGCAAACGACTGATCATTCTACACATAGGGTCGGAAGACGGGTTTGTACCAGGTGGACTCCTATGTTTTGAGTCAAAAAAAAACACGAATGATTATCATGACGAGATGAACGGTGACACATTTTTTGAATGGATGCAAAATATATTACCAAAACTAAAAGAAAACTGTGTCATCGTTATGGATAACGCATCATACCATTCAGTAAAGGCAGACAAAATACCTACTACATCAACAAAAAAGGCGGACATAATTAAATGGTTGGAAGAAAAAGGTGAAGTTATCGACAAGCCTATGGTAATTCCTCGACTACTTGAAATAGTACGCAGAATTAAACCAATGCACGACAAATATGTAATTGACGAACTGGCCAAAGAACACAATCGCACCATCTTAAGACTCCCACCGTACCATTGTGAGTTAAATCCGATAGAGCTGGCTTGGTCATCAGTCAAACATCACGTCAAAATAAACAATACCAGCTACAAATTACCTGATGTGAAAAACTTGTTGTTGGAAGGTATCGAACGGGTAAATTCCGTTATGTGGAAAAATTTCATAAGTCATACCGAAAAAATCGAAAAAAAATTCTACGAAATGGATTTCATCGTTGACCAAATGTTGTCTGCAGAAGTAGAACCTGTTGTCATCAATGTAAGTAATTCCTCTTTCGAGTCTGAGTCTGACTAAATGTATTTTTATTTTTTATATTTGTAATTTTTATTTTTTTTTTATGTGTAATAAAAAAAGAAATATTAAACAAATGGTTTTCTGTACTTATTAAAATATCATCCATAAACCTATCCATCGTGTTTCTGTGTATAATATAATCAAATAAAATAATGAAGTATATATATTTATATACATTTATATGTATAAAAAAAAAATTTTTAAATGTTTTTTTGTTGTAAGTGATATACAATTATAAACTAACTACCTATCTGATCGAAATCAATTTAATGAACCGTTTGATTAATTTAAATACATATCTAATAATTATACAATCATGAAGAGCCAAAAAAATCTTTAAATTCAATATTATATAGGTACGATTAGTGTCGTACTTATATAAATGCGTATTATAATATATGAGTTGATATACATCATAATATATTATATATTAGGTATAATAGGTGTGTGTGTGTATATATATATATAAGTATATATAATTATCCCATTTAGACCCTAACACATGGATGTACTAAAAAAAATATATATATAAGTATAGCATTTATATACACGCGTTAATATTGTGTACGTATAACATAATATAATATAATGGTCCCCACGATGCTATACTTTATATATATATAATAATTAATAACACACCAAGTATATTATCGCCAAAAATGTGTACGAAATCTTCGCCGACCTGCTATGAATGTTCGAATTTCAAAACGTACATTCTCATCACAATAACCTCGTGCGGCCCGCCGCCGGACGTACACAATATATATTATACTATAGGTCAGAGTTGGGCCAAATTTTATCTAGATAATTATTCGAATAAATATGTATTCGATTAATTATTTATTCGAATAAAATGTTATCTCAATAATCATCTAAATAAAATTTCATTCGAATAACGCCCTACTCTGCTATAGGTAAATACTATGGACTCAACAAGTCCCTGTGGTGAACTGGCACCACAGCCTGCTACGACTGCTATGGACGATTTAATAATTTTGTTTTAAGAATTAAAATATATAGGTATTATTATAGATACCATATTACCACGATGCCATAATATCGACAATATGTATACTATAAGAAATACATCAATAAATAATGAATAATAATAATCCGTAAGTGTTTACGTATTTGAGTATAAAAATAATAATATTCTGTGGCGTGCAACAGTATGATGCGGTAGATAATAATTATAATAATAATTGAACATTCTGTATGCCCGGCGGCGTCGAAAGTAGCCGATCATTGGCGACTAATCAGAAATTAATTACTAACTTTGTGGGAGGGGCTTGTGGTTCCGCCTCTGATAACGATGCGCGACCCGGTGCGTTCTCATTTGAAAAAGAGTATATAGCCTGTGTATTTATATAGTTAATTGGTAGATTAGACCTCTGGGAAGAAGATAGGTTAATATTTACAAAGGGTAAATTTTTTTTTTTATTTCATTTATCGGATTTTAGTTCGGTTAGGTTAGAATAGGATTTTGTATAAATTGATTATATTAAGTACAAACGACAAACTTGGTAAAAATTTGATACTTTAGACTCTAAAGTTTAGAGTTAAATCATATGTACAAACAGCACGGGGCCTACAATCTACCGCAGGTAGATTGTCTACCTGTTGATGTACTGCTGCGTATCAGAATTTTTATTCAGGGAAACGGAAAAGTTAAGATACATTTTGAATACTATACACCGAATATTAAATAACGAATTGAACAAAGTTTAAGTCATATAGAGTTGATACATTTAACGGGCAACGAAGTGCACGGGATCAGCTAGTCTATACTATTATATAAAGAGGAGTTGTTAGTTACCATTGTTGAGGGTAGTTTCTGGAACTACTGAACCGATTTCGAAAATTCTTTCACCAATAGAAAGCCACATTCTTTATGAGTGTCATAGATTAATTTAAAAATGAAATTGATCACCCCTGGTAGGTTCTCAAACAGGAATTTTGAGATTTACGATAGAAATTGTTGTTTATTAATGGTTGAATACAGGTGGGTATCTACGGGTTATAGGAGTTGAGAATAATACTGATTTATTATTATTATTTATTATTACATAACATGCCATTATTTATAATACATGATAACTCCTTTGTTTATTAAGTTAGAGAATCGATCAAATGACATAAACCTTCTCCGCAATGAGCTCTTCAATATATAAAAAAAATCATAACGATCGGTTCAGTAGTTTCCGAGAACATAGACCTCAAATATTTCATTTTCACATTTATATATAAAGATTATCTATACGTACCTATGATGGTAAAAAAATACCAGGAAGGGCACCTAACTTACCTCGTGTTTATTAACTTGTATTGATTTTTAATAGTGAACCTGTATCCAAGTTAAATAGCCAGAATAGTAAATTATTTTTTCTTGCCTTAAATGAAACACATTAATATTATTTATAAAGGATGACTTTGAGTTTTTCGAGTTCTCTAAACACAAAATCACTAAATATAAAAGCAGTTGATGAGTTTCTTTCTCCATTATTGTCTTTGACGCTTTGATTTATAGACGCTACTTGTAAGTATAAAATAAAATACAATTTTTTTCAAGATTCTATTAAAAACAGTTTGTCAGCAGTTGCACTGAAACAAAATATTTTAAAAGAAATGTTAGATACCTATTATGAGAAATAGAAAACTTTTAACATGCTCTATTCATATTCCACAAGTGGCGTACTAACAAGTAGTAACAATAATACTGTTCACACAGTGTTTGAAGTTTTTGTTAGTGAATATCATTCTTTACTTACCTACATAGATCCAAACCGACTGAAACAATTTTTCTATTTTGTGTTTAATTTAAAAAAAATAAAATATTTTTGTACTACCATAAATCATAGTTTCGAATAAACCACAAAAAGACTAGGCAATGCGTATTTTAAGTACATGGACATTGGCCAACTGCAGGCCATTCGTAAGTTTCTTGGGATAACATATGGCAGTGAGAACATTTCATACTTTTCGTAGGTTGAAGAAATTGAAACAAAAATATGTCGATAACGAAGTTTGATCCATTTTACAGGGTTGAAATATATAAAGTCATATCTATATTCTAATAAAATATATCTAAAGTTATCTTAAAGAAAAATTATGACATTTTGAACACTTTTTAATTTTATTAAAGTATGTAAACTATAATAATATGGGTAATTACCAATATTATACGCAAATATTTACATTTTTACACAATAAACACGGAGTGAACTCCTGACTTTAATATACGACGTATTCCCGGAAAAAGTCAAAATGAAAAATTATAATAAAGTTTTATATTCACAATAAGTTTAAAGATAAGGTATGACTTATTTTGTTTTTTTTTTTTATTATTTTTATTGATTACGAATAAACAATTCAGCGTTGGTGACTGAGCCATTATATTCACGATACATATATATTATATTTATATAAATATATAAATATAATTGATTAAGTTTTAAAAATGAAAATATTAAGGATATGAACCTATAGTGTTTAACCAATACGATATTAAATAATATAACATAGATATATCATACATAGATGTTTTATTCGATAGAAATGGACTTAGAGTATGATTACAAATTTAAAATAAGGTTTGTTTTTTGTACGGTAATAGCGATGATATAATGGTATATAAACGATAATATTTTGTTTATATTATTCAGGAAGCAAATGCAATATTTGTGAAACGAATAAATTGGAATAACACTTCCATTGAAATTCATAAACCATAATTTTTTTATTCAACAAATGTATATAAATTGTACTACATCTATCAATTGCTTCATATTACTTGACATACTTTACGCTTGGGATGTAATATTAGTAAAATTGTATGAATTATTAGATTTCATCAACGGAATAAAAAATATTAAAAGCATTGTAGTAACGGAGGAGGGAAAAACATACAATTTTAAATATATTTTCGAATTCAAACGACTAATTTGTTTAATATTTCTTTGTCCGTTTTTAAATTTATTAATGATACATGCATAATGCATATTATACTGCATGAACAAAATGGCCTAATCATCTAAAATAAACAAAAGTTTCATAAGACCGTATTTAGAGAAAATAATAAAGACTTAATGTTCCATTTCTTAGAAGTTTAAATGATTTAAACCATTTTTATTTCGCAATTTAATTATAAAATTCTAAAGGTGTAACGGTTAATAGTTAATTGTTACAAATTATATTTTTTAATTAAAAAAAAAAACTTGTTGACTTATAAAAGAAAACAAAGTTGATTATTACCATCGAGTATACTATATTGCCAAATGCCCATATATAGGTTAGGTCAAAATTATTACCTGTCTAATGGAGTACATAGGTTTTCCCGAAGGACTATTTTCTGAAAATCTTGGATTAATTTTCATTGTTTTGAAATGTCAATATTATATTATGTTATAGGTGTATTATAGCTATATGAATATTATGGAAAAATCAATGAAATAATAATGAGTCAATACAAATTTGATAAAATTATATTGTAACATGATATTGCATGCTATTGTTCTATAAAAAATTATCAATCGTCCGTTTTATTTGTACATTGAGTTTACTCTAAATATAAGTTATTCTCTTATTTGGATTTTGAAATTTAAAAATGTTTTTGTTTTTGCTGGGGTGGGGGCAAATGTCACCTTACAACCAAAACCGAACTTAGCAATGGCAATCTCTGTCAAACACAATATAAGTAACTGAAATTGCGATACAGTATACCTTACGACAAGCCAACTTTAATCGTCGCGTAGATCGCTCATCGATGAGTGATTTTTGTCGTTATCACTTATTAGGAATTCAATTAAATATTACCATAATATACTTTTTACCAAATTAAACGTATAACTATCGACCGTCTGTCGATGCGTTACCATTTATCGCGATGAAGCATCTACATTCTACATAATACCTAATAATGTGAAATTTAGGATAACTAAATATTACATATTTACAAACCTTTAGGACACAGTCATTATACCCCGTCCAATGTACATAAGTATATACATATAGCTATATGAACGATAGTATCTGTAGTAGTAATAATTTTCAAATACCTAAAGAAAGGAATTTATGTTTCCGGGAATACGGATAGTTTTCTTGAAATGATACTTCAGGAAAACGTATGGTAACTATAATACAGGGTATCTTACTGTATTTTCCATGATATCATAAGCATAGTTTTTCTAATACATATTATTTAACTTCTTAAAAATCTTAGACGCCCTGCAATTCAAAGAAATATATTTAATATTATGAGAATAACTTAACATATACGTTATCGCGATAAGGGTAAAACAATGCACAATGTGTACTGACTTGATCTTACAATTATTAGACGTTACAAGCACACATTTCCGAGAAAAAAAAGAAAAAGTTTTCTACTAAAACACAATTTCTACTTAATGTGTCGACTATAGACTCCACAGTGTTATTTTTTTATATTGTGTTTGCCAATGGCTAATGAGTGTTAAATACAATAGTTAAAAATGGTTACAACCAATATTGTACCTATATGAAATAATATTGATTTGATTATTTAAATATACGAACAAACACCAATTTAGTCAAAAATATTATATACATTTGCATTATTTTGAGAGATTAAATTACATAATACTATAAGTTTTCATTAAATGTATTCTTCGCAAAATTGGAGTTACATAATACTTTATTAAATATTAAAATACTTCAAATGTAAAAATGTATAAACCTACGCGTTCCGCTATTTAGATCATAAAAATTATTCAAGTTTAAATTTATAATTGCCAGATTATTATATTCAAATGGGAGAATATGCTAATGGTAATGTTAATTACCGAAAACTTTTTGTATACCTATGTTATTATACTACCTACTCTAACTTATAATCTTTTTAAAGTAAAATTTATTTATTTGGGTAAACGTATTTAAAGTTACCTCAAAGTTGTAGATTATTTTCATATACGTAAGCGTTTCCGCCATGTTTCCATTAGTCTAACTTGCCCGTTTATAATATATTGAGACTTTTTATAAATGACCGCATTTGTACAGTATACGATAGCTTAAACGTAAAAAAATGGATAATTTATTAACTAGGTGCCTATATAATAATATTATAGTCTGTTAAAATAATTATATTTAATGATTTATTGAAAACCTTGTAATTAAAAAGTTATAGTTGAGTGGAAAAAACGATAACATTACATTAAAACATTTGATCACAAATATTATTTATTTTACACAGATTTAATTTCATTAATTCAGTAGGAAATAGTACTAATTAGTACCTATAACCTAAAAAACTATAAGACAGCTAGAAAATGAAAAAATTTGCAGAAACAATGAGTAAACCGGTGTCCAATTTTATCGTCTCACATGAAAAAAACTAAACTTGTTAGACCGTCTGAAAACGTATTAATATAGTACCTATGTTAGAATTCGATTTCAATAGTTTCTCAATTTGTATACAAAATCATAAATATTAATTCTCATTAAGTTATGTTTGCACATAGGTACATTATATAATATCTATGCATCGATATAAACTCAGTGGCGTATTTAGGAATTTTGCTAGGGGGGGGGGAGGGGGTGAAATATATAATAATATACCAATAAATACGTACATGAAGACTTAATATACTTTTTGAAATCCCCTAACTTGTAACCTATTGAAGTAAGTGTGGATCAAGGTGAATTAAGAATTAACACAAACTATATAGTACCTAATTCTTGATAGCATTTATTATAAATTCATACTTGCGCCAATCCCGTGTTTAATACGGTAAACAAAAAAAATTGTTATAGTATAAAATCCAGTTTTCTAATTTTTTGGATGCTCAGTTCATCGATATCTTATCTGGCATTGTTATTGTATTGACCAGTGACATGCCAATAAAGCCCACACATTAAGAAATGAGGATTGAGGGCCCGTATTCCAATAGGTTATACCGCGGAATTCGGCCGGTAAAATCAGTGGGTTAAGTGTAACCAAGGCTTAAACTATGATTGTAAAACGGTCCCTAAACAAAGTATATAATAATTACTACTTAATTTATAGTTATTATTCAATACTAGATAGGAAAATTGATAAAATATTTACGTCTGTCATATTCTGTTATTAGGTATAAGACTTAATACTTAATAAAAACTTGAAAAACATCGTTCAGGTGTAGTAGCAGTTGATACAGGCAAAGCACAAAATATTTTAAAGAGTTCATGAATATTTGGATAAAACTCTTTATCACAAATATCTAAAGCATGTAACCCAGAGGCGAATACAATTTTTTCAGTCACTATAACTACAGTTCAGTCACTAAATATATAAATCTACGGTCTTCGTGGTAATTTTGTTTTATTTACCGACTGTTTATCGGGTTTATTATTAACACTCATGCATGAAAAATAATTCGCAGAAAAGTAAAAAATACAGTACACCATACTACCATAGAGGTATATGTTTTTGTTATCCAAAATATATGTTACATATATGCCGCGAACGACTAGTGACGTATAGTATATCAGAGTGGTAAAATTACCACGGCTAGAACATTTAGAAAACAGACATACTTAAAAGTAATATCATATTGATAAATACAGAAAATGATAAAATTTAACTTAACAAAAAAAAAAAACATCAAGGGGTCCCCCCCCCCCTATAAATACGCCACTGTATGAACTGCGAGTAATACGTTTAAATTAAACTATAGTATTCAAGCAATTATGCATAATATTGGACATGGTTGCACGATTAACATCAAAAATCTAAATATCGTTTTATTTGTTAAAATGTATTTATTTTTAATTATAATTTGTTATAACACAGCGTGTCATCCACAAAGAATGTTATATTATGATTAAGACGAACCAACAATAATATACTTTTACTCGCTGATAAATAGTGCATGCTATTACCCACAAACGTAAAAAAAATCAATGTTTACTTATCACTTTAGACTTATTAGTGAGTAATGAGACCTATATACCTAATGACCAATAATTATTATAGCTCACATTTGAAATTAATATTGCTGATTGCATATAATTTCCTATCAAAATGTAAAAATGGAACTGTAGGTTATTAAATTATTGTTAATCTCGTCAAATTTGATCGAACAACATGAACAAAAAAATTAAACAACAATATTTAAAATGTGTCGAAAAAAATGTTTACATTAATTTATTTCTATCGGATGAGTTATAAAACAAAAACTAAACTAAAATTAAAAAAATAAATACATTTGAGTCGTGTATGTTAAAACTAGTAACATATTATTATTATTATTATTATTTTATAATTTTGCGCACAATGTTTATTGCTGTTACGACGTATAATCGAATGTAACTTTTTGTGATTCTTTTCCGACCACGCACTATAAAATATAGTTTACGCACAAATCCATGTCATCGGATAAGGTGTTAATTATTGCGTTAAATGGTTTGCAATCTGATACAAGTCCTCTATTACATAAATGGTAGTTAAGGATATGCAAGTAATTAAAACGGTTCAATTACAGGATTTCAGACGAACGTTTTATGACCATTAACGTTTTTATTATCGCTTATCGTATTTTGCAGTGTATAATAATTAGCATACAATTTCGGGTGTTTAAACTATAGGGTTAAAGAACGGTTATTTATACATTCAAAAATACCACGAATTCTGTAGAAAAAAAATGTCTGTTTATAATTTAAAACATAAATCTAAACTTGCCATGTTGTGAAAGGTACAGTATAAAAACAAAATAATACCAAACAGAGATAATTTGAAATAATTTTTAAACGCATTGACATCGACATCACGATAATCTATAACAAAAAATTATATACCTGGTAATCTATAACGTATATTGATATTTATTTTTTTTTTATTTATTTATGAATTGTTATAAACGCCTATAAGGATCAAATACAGTAAATCATAAATACTCACCTAAATATAAAATTATCATAAAAACATTATACGAATAGAGTACAATATATTATGATATTAATATTAATAATAATAACAAATAAATATAAAGCAACCAATAAGTAATAAAACAACAATAAAATATTACGGAAACTTGGTTTAAATTATATTGAGAAACAAAGAAATTTAAGGAGTGTAATAAATACGGACAGAATATAACACCATTTAATAACTTGTGCATAAAATAAATATCTATAGATTTTAGACGAAGAAGAATGTTGACTAGCAATTTTCTCTTATAAGTGATGAAACGTAAAAACCTTCTTTGGACTCTCTCAATAGTTTCAATAAGGCCAATATGCGAGGGATTCCAAAGGACAGAACAGAACTTTAATATTGGTCTAACCAAAGAGGTGTAAATGTTTTAAGACATGGCTCATTATTAAACTCCTTTATATTACGTATTAATGAACCAAGACTTCTAAGTGCTTTAAGCAAAATTGTAATATATTCAATATGGGAACAAAATAATAAATTAGGTTGGAATACCACACCCAGATCATGATACCTATTAATTTCAACTAGTTTATCACCACAGATATAATAGGTAGTCATTTTATATTTTAGTTTTAGAACGAAAAAATGACATTTTAAAACATTTTGAAGTGTTTAACTTAAGCCCGTTAGAGAGGCACCAATCACATAGTTAAGGTCGTCTTGGATTAAGATAGAATCCTCATTCGAATATACTTATAGTATTTATCCATAATACAATCGTTAATTTTATGATAGTATACAAAGTGTAACAGAATGACCTGACAAACGAATTAACTTTTGGTCTAATCAATATATTAGTTTTTTTTTTTTAATATAATTTATAGACGTTTTTTCTACGAGCGTAGTCACATTTTAAATTTTGATTTTTTAATACAGGAAATAAAAAAATTTTAAATTGTATTAAATTTGTTCGGAAAATTTCAAATTAGCACGTTTAACTTTTATCAATTTTTTTTCTTTAAGGTATTTCTGTTACAATATGTATATTACCTATACATATTATTATTTAAATCATATATAATATTAAAGTGTCAACTGTCTTAGACATTTTATGAATATATTTTTCTGGAATTTGTAAAAGGTTTTATTATATAGTATTATTTGTTAAACTAATAATAATTGTAAAATTTTAAATATTTTTCATTTAACATGAAATTTTTTTTTCTGAAAGTGCAAAAATTGTTCAAATTAATAATAATTAATAACTCACGTTTATCACTTAACTTATAATATTATTTTATTGTGTTATTCCAATGTTTTGTTTACTCTAATAACTCTAATGGATAGCGGACACATTTAGCGATCACTTTTTTAACATTATTACAATTCTCAGTTATAACTAGTAATGTTACGCCTAATTAGAGTTATACTATAGTTATACCGATAAAGTCCCCACTACACTTAACCATAAGCTTAGTTTAACTTTCGGTGAAATCAAATTTAACTGGACTATGTTATAATAGCCCTTGGCGGTCTCTTTATTCATTGGCAAGTTTTAGTGCCCGTTAATATAACTGCAAGTGAAAAGAATCCATAATGTAAAGGTACTGAATAAATATATTTTTTACCTTGACGAATTATGGTGATAATTTATTTTATTTTTATCAGTTGGTGTTACCCAGCAATTTGCTTACGAATTTTATTGTGCATTTATTTTATAATTTAGACAGCATAACAAAATGTTCAATTAATTATATAATTAATAATTTAAAAATTTGATAGAGATTATTGATGTCATAAAAATTATGGCTATACAGAAGACTAAAAGTGTACAAATAAAAGCAAAATTACCACGATATCTTATTTGATGATGAATTAATCTACTATAGGTAATTATAATATATTTTCGTCTTTCAAACAATTGTATTTAGTGATATTAATTTATTTAAAAGTCAATTCGATTTTCTTATTTTTAATATCATTGAATATGCTCGCTGAGAAGGATTTAACTAGATTTAAAAGGTAATTTTATTAAAATGGTTTGAGCGGGTAAAATACGTAATATCGTATAGTAATTTTTAAAATGCGATTAATTTAAATAATAATGTATATTATTATAAGGTACTTTATTTTATCGACATTTAAAAATACAATATTTTGTAAATGTTATTTGTTTTATTCAATAGGTATTATTGTGTATAAATATATAATACAACGAATTGCTTAAACCATGGTCATAAATAATTTAAACTAAACAATGATAATATTATTTGTTAAATCAGAATTGCCAAGGTAATATTATTATGTAAACCAATTTATACTTTATAGTATAATATTTTTTTAAAATTCATATCATTAACTATCAATGTTAAAATGTATTATGATTTATACTAATATTTTAACATGGGTACGATTTATTGATCAATATTTTTTGATTTAACTGTTCTCGTAGTTCAGTTGTAACCGTTGATGCTGAAACATTGCACGTAGTTTATGTTTTTTATTTTCAAAGCTTTTTTCCGTTTTCTTTCGCAAAAAAACCATCTTGATCAATAAAGTGCCAGCAATTCAACGGGCTATAATACACGCGTATGTGGCATATCGATAGCGCAAAGCAGCTTTGCCAGTTCAAATTCAGTAACCAAGTTAATTACTCATCAATTACTGTAACTGATTATATTTAATTAGTACAGCCGTGGCTTATTGCTGTTATTTCGAGATAGACTCAAACCGTGGCACATAAATATTCTAAAACCATGTTAAAAATACAAAAATCTCGTCTACAAAGTGTTTCAAAGCACACACATAGTTCACCTTCTCAATTCAAATAAAATAATGGATTTCCCACTCCTGTGGGTTCTAATAAATCTCATTTTGTCATCCCAATCATCAATCACAACTGCTCATTAATATAAACAATATACCTAAATATATCATCTCAAAAGATCGCTTCTATTTGTTTTCATTTGATCTTTTATTAATGGCTTCCATTAATCGTGATAACCAAACAAACACATGGAATTATGGTCTAAACATAGAAGACCTCACCCAATCTTCCTTCACGTAGTCACCGAATTACATTTCGAGTGTAATATTTTCAAAAAAGGTATCAATAGTGAACATAGTGAACATTTCTTCTATAAAAGTCCATCAAATTGTGTGTATTCTCTCTACCAACTCGGAAGAGTTTTATTGCTTAGTTATTAAATACCTTCAATCCAACAAAGCTGATTTTCACACTCATCATTCAAAAAAAGACAGAGTTCCTCGTGTAGTACTAAAAAATCATTGCTACTCTACCACGATAGAATTAATAACTAATTACCATTACTTCATGGTCAATGGTCAATGTCATACTATAACGTATCTTCTATACAACATTAAACTTTCCCAATTTTCCACTTTATTTAAATGTGCAATGATTTTAAGCCTATACCCTTAATAACAAAGACATATTTAAAATCAATTGTTTAAACTACTCCAATAGCAAAATCGTAAAGCCCTTAGTCAATTAATAAACAGTACAATGTCTTTTTTGTCAAGCATTTGGTCACATCAAATGTTACCGTAACCCAGTGCCTAAAATATCCAAATTTTCGTACTACACACATAGACCTAAAATCGGTCAAATCTAAATTATTTCTAGATAAACACTTAAAACACTAGTATACTATATTATACCACAGTTCACTACTAAGCTGATAATAATAAAATAGCTAATCTCAATAACAATGAATAGTTTATAATAATAACTATAATAATTAAGACGTACAAAATATTGTTTACTGCGTGTCTGTGTAGAATGTAGATAATAATTAAAATGTGGTTTGTCAAAAAACCATTGGAATATAAAAAAAAAAGTGAAGATATAACATTATACATAATATCATTATAAAGGTTTAATTAGAATAACACACTTTTAAATTGCGTACTACACAAAGTGTGTCGTAGTACACACGATTTTATGGACTGCCGTAACCGCTCTCAACAAACTTGTCCAATAAATCGTGGGTATGCCCAATGTAGAAGAAATTTCTGTCTACCTACTCTACAATCAAAAATAGTATAATTAATATAATAAAATAAAATAAAATAATTGTCCACCGATTTACTAATATTAACCTAAATATTTTAAACGCTTCTTCAAACTTCTCTTCGTCTGCCGATTCAAGCATTTATTATCTGTTAAACTTCTAACTATTCTTAATGATTCTAAAACCTTAATCTAAGCCTCCTAATCTATCTTTAAACTACTGTTATCAAACAACTTATTATATCCAAAAACTATAAATAGACATAAAATGTCTAAATGTATTTTACTTTAAAATGCCAACAGCCTAATGCTACAATCAAACGAACAACCACATTTTCTTACCTACTGAAAACAAAATCAGCATAATTTTATTAAGTTAAGCACACGTCACTCCACACTCTATTTTTGAAATTCCCGGTTATTGAACCAACCATTGGGATCATTCCAACTGAACAGCACAATATTGGTTTTATAAAATCTAATGTTAATAATTATGCACTTCAACCTTAATTTCAAACCACATTTCTTCAAGCCACTGTTAATTTCAATGCCTTTAAATCATATCACTATTTCGTTAATATATTGCTAACCACCTGGCCATGCAAATAAAATAAACTGACAATGACAATGTATCATCCTAACCCACTTATATCCAACCTTGCTTACATCACTCTGGATAACAACCAAACTCATCGACTTTATCATAACAGACAACTTCTAAATGATTAAATATTATACCGATCCTTCATTAACAAATAAATAAATCCTAAAACAAAAAACTTTTCAAGTAGGAGGTATTTATGGACACAACCTTCGCTCAAGTAGACCTGTCTTTTAACATTTATCAAATGTATTGCTCATTGACCAAATTTAAATTTAATATTTTTTTTATAAAAAAAAACCTAATAATTCTATAGTATACATGTGTAAGCACTGTAAACTCTCAAAAACAACGATGGAGTGAGTTTTTTATTGCAATATATTATTATAACAAATATAAAAATTAAAAAACTTTTCAATGATTACTAAAAGTTCAATTTTAATTAAATGTTGTATGGATATTATTTAATTGGTATATGCAAATTGTGTTATTAAAGTTATTATTATTGGTTTTTCGAAATCAAAAAAAATATGTTAAGCAATCGGCGCATGCACTAAAAATAGGTATATTATGATTTTAATACTATGTATATTTTTTTTATGTGTTTTTTAATGTCTGACTATTGGGAAATATTCAAAGCTATAATTAAGACCATCTTAAAGTTGTTCTATGTCTTCTTCTCTTTAACATCAAACCAGTATCTAACATTTTAATGTTTGTATTTAATACTTATTATGTCATATGCCAAAAGACTGTACCTAAAAGAAATTTCAACTCATCGTAAGGCGCAATTAATCGAAAAAACGTTAGTAAAGTGACATTTTTTATAATAATATGTTGCATTTTCATTGCGATGGTCTTCGAATTCTGTATTTTATCCTACAAAAGTACCTACATTTAATAAGCTTTAACTTTAAAAATATAAATATGTATTTAACCCCAAGGTAATATAACATAAGAACCTAATAAATTATAAATTGTAATATAATAATTCTTCGAAAACTAATTACCTAATTGTATTTTGGAACACTCGAATACAAATTATTCGTTTCTAAAAATTCGCTATTCATGATTTTCAAACAAATAAAAAGTGTTCAACTTATAATGGACTATGGACGTAGATAAGATTTATTAAGAATAGTAGTAAAAAAATTCAATTATCTTCAATAAACGTAATAAATAATAATAATAAAAACCAGCTGATAATTACTTGATTGTTATTTGTTACACGGTTATAACTTAATATAAGACGTAGGTACTTTATTAAAATTAAAATTTTAAAATGCAAACATAATCAATTTACAAATGTTTGAACGATGTCATAAGTATACAGCATAGAACTACTTAAGCTGTCTCTAATTCAATTTAAGTTTCATATATTTAGCTATTTAGAGTTTAGACACTACCTAGTGGTATTTTATTTTGAAGTGACCGATGTTCGATTTAGTTAGAAAATTGTTTAGTCTCAAATTAGTATGCTCAAGTTTAAATTTTAAAAAAATCACTTTTATACGTTATTACTTTTTTTAATAAATTGTAAAATAATTTTAAAATTGTATAATATTATAAATAAATAAACATAGACCCTCAATCAATAACTCGTATCTTTTAAATTCTTTTAATTTTGTTTAAATTGATTTTTGTAGTACACCTGGTCAGTCAGATATAAAATGTGAACCAATTTTACGGCAAAATACAATATAAAATCCCAAAATCCTAACACCACATATAAACGGGTTTAAATAGACTAAATAGGTACTTAAAGTTAATACTTTTATCCTTTTCAAACAAAAAATAATAAAAATAATAAATGAAAAATAAAAAGTATTTTATATAAGTGTATTAGGTACATTATATTGCTAACATAAGACATAACTGACATTATATACCTATCAGCCATTTACAATTCAACCAGTACTAAATATTAAACCCAAATGATAAGGTTATAAGTGCGGTGATTTTTTTTCTTTCAAAACATCAATGATTCTTCTTAATACCAAAACTACTATCGGTATAATATTCTATATATTTGTATACAAAAAATAACGAAAATTAGTCTAGAATTAAGAAAATTGAAATAAGAAAATATAATATACTATATTATAATTTGACGGCTAACATTCAAACGGCTTAACAGACAAAAATGATACTAACATGAACGTGCAAATGTATATTAAAATATTATATAAAATGTACATTATAAAGAGCTTATATATTTTAAACACTATAAACATATTTTACTCTATCACGAAATGTTTGAATCAACTAATAAAGCTGGACAAATTATAATAGTTATTTCATTTCATTCCGAATACGTTTAGGGAAAAAATGTTAAAAAAAACGAATTCATAAATATTAAATAATATTTATTCTATAATCAATTAAATTATCGAATGAAAAATAAATAAATAATATTTTATATTGCATCATAATTATGATTGTTAGACATAATTGTTATAATAAACTAGAGGGAACCGCCTCTGCTCGCTTCTCTCGCCAGTCCCATCTGACCACACTGACCCCCCTGAGGGTTTCACCCCCATAACCAAAAGGTCGGTACCCTTTGCATCTTGAAATTTAATATTAGTAATTTAAAATATTTGAAAATTAAATATGTGGAAGATAAAATATACAAAATTTGTTGAGATACAATTTTATTATTTTTGGCAATGTTGCTAAAATTTTAATATCGTTTCTATCATATTGTTATATACCTACCTATTCATTATAATGTATCACATCTTGTTCTATAATCAATAACCATAATATAATATATAATATGCGACACACGTGTGTATATAGTTCCTATATTGGGCCATTGTATCAGTTAGAGTTTGAAATACTTCAAATCAAATAACGTTTGTCCATGACGCGTTTTCCTGTTTGGTTTCGACCAGTTTTAAAGTCCCAATCGTGAGTCTCAATTCTTTCGCGGCAACTGATTGCCGTTTCTCCATCGGCCATTAAACTGTCAAATAGGAAAATGCGAATTAAAAACGTGACCTGTCTAACCGATTCGTACAAACAATAGAAACTCTTTACGCGCAACTTTCCACTCCACACCAACGCACCACCGTCATAACAGAGCCGTCCACGTAGGGATTTCACGCGCCAATCCTATTCGACCACAAATCGACTTGACTGCTTTTGTGATGCAACGGGTGTATGCCCGTACCTTGTTAATAAAATGCCACCGTTCGTATTGTGCGTAAAAGTGGTATAGGTGAAATTTGTAATAAAAAAAAAAAAAAAAAACGTGTAAAAAACAGCCTTCAAAACATATTCTATAATTTCGTTTTAGCATACACTGGTAATTTAATTTATAACTGAACAACAATAGAACGTGCATGGTTTCTCATTTCAATGGTACCTTCGCGCATCGGAACAATGCTTAATAAATAATAATGTACTCGGGGTACATATTATATTCCTGTGAACAAAAACAATACGACTCATCAATACATTTACGATTTAAAACCAACCGAAACACCAAACTGAAATAAAAGACGTTTTTTTTTTTTTTTAATGTGTATTTGCAATTTATTATCAAAATAATATCTATATAATGGTTCTGAAGAACGATCTAGGTGTATGTCCTGAAATCTCGATGGGAAATTTGCGTTTTCAACATAATTATAAATTTATGCGAAATAATTAATGTAACGCAATAGGTAACGCATAAATTGTATTTAATATATTAAACAGATAAGATTTTTTTTAACAACAGTAATTTATACTTACTCAATAATAATATAATTTCGGATATTTTATTGCATTAGTTAAAAATTTAAATTTAAGTACATGTTATGTATGATTCATATATATACATATAATTATAATGTGTGCACATTATACGCATACAGATGACAATACAAATAAAAGTACTTATTTATTTGTTATTCTATACTCCATAAAATAATAATATCAACACTCTATAAAAAATCTTGTAATAAAGTCATGCGTAATCTTATATCATAAAGCGTTATCCTAACATTTTTTCTTCCTAAATCGATGGTTATTATTCTGTTTTGAAGAGGACATTTCAAGCAAAGTTTTCATGTTTAGTGCTTTTATTGAATTTTATTTTATACATAATAATATTATATTATTATATTGTTATTATATTATTATTATTATTTTATATATTATTAAAATAATAACAATACAATAATGTATAAAACTATAATGTGCGTGTATGCAGCACGTGACGTGTACGGCGTAGGTAGGTAGATACCTTGCAAACTTGCTATTCTCGTACAGTTGATCTTTCAACAAATAAATGTGATTTCTCTTCAGAAGTTATACGAGTCCGATCTATATTACTTGATCGTAGCACGGTGGTGAAGACAAGTACAATTGTACGCCTTTGATACATTAACCTCGTGTAGGTGTGGTTTGGATGTCTTCCAGTGGTACTCGAGTAATTATTGTAAAAAGGTAAATATTTACAATGTATATATCCGATGGTCAGCGTGTTGAGTTGGTGTTTTTTCATCGATTGGGTGATTATGGGTGTTCTTTGTGTTTCATATTATTATCAATACCGAATTTTCGTTATTATTTTCCCTTTAATAAAAATAATAACCATATTTTTTTCATCTATAAAAACAATAGTGTCTTTTTAACGAAAAATTATACCTATAGAGCAATTGTAATAAATATTGATAATAACCAAGGTAGTACCTGACTGGAGATGCAATTTCCAAACATATAAAATAATACAGACGGTGTTATGTTAATATCTGTTAGCCAGAGCACCTGTGAAAATTCGATTTGGGGTATGCTCAAGCTATAGATTAATAATTCAATATTAATGGCTTGTTTGTTGGCCATCGTCCACATTTACCATTAATATGATCATTTCAAATATTGGAAGTGGTCTATAATTGAATAGGATAAACAATAAAATCAGAAGATTATCGATAAATTTCGAAAAAGTGAAGGGCAATTTCGTTTTTATTATTATTTTCTGTTTTAAATTGGCTATTAAAAGAATAAAATTATTAGGCTTAATAAGTTATTACTTATACGATAAATTATTATACACCCTGTGACATATTGTGACATCGTATTTTCTTGTACTTACTGATTTCGGGAAAAGGTATTTAAGATATTTAAACAATTTAGCATGCTACTAGATACTTTTCTTCTGCATGGAAAATTTGACGAATCGTAGATATTATGTTTTTGGGTAGGTATGTGATAAAATATCAAGTAGCGTGCTACATTTTGTTAGGAATTTATTGAATTAAGAGTTAAAGATTGATTATTAATATAATATATTTTATTTTATTTTATTGATTTGCGTTTCCATGGCGATAAACAAAGCGTTACCTACGCAAAATCGGTTGGAAAAAAAATGTTGTATCCAGCCCAAAAATATATCCATGTTAAGCAACAAGACAAGTTGTGTGTGCCGCTCTCCTCGAGTGTACACAACCTTACCGGGAGGTGCGATTTTTCGTATAGACTGGTACAATTAGTGTTTTTGTAGCCGGTGAATCCCGAGCTTTACCAACGGTGGTAAGAAAACCCTATAGTTTTATACCGGAACGTTTTCACAAATCGTGTCGACTTATAAGCCGATCGGGAACTGGAAATATAATATGGCTTAATCACATGCCCAGTAGACGTGGGCGAGAGATGCAAAAACTTTTCAGAACTTTGATCCTAATTTTCCACCGACATGTCCCTGCATACAGCTGCGTGTTGAAAAAAAAAACAAGTTGGGAAAGCTCACTCTGCGAGCGTGCTAAATTTCCGGTTTCTAAACGTATTTTAATACAACGCGATAAACTCCGTATACAATTTAAGAATAATTTGGTAACCTTTATAATATTTTGATACTTATTTTTTTAATATTGGCTAATGTGAATCTAAATTAAGTACTCATATTTCGATATATTATGTATTATTTTTAATCCTGCAGGTGAGTACGAGTGTACTTTTAACGATTTTAAACTAGTTATTTATTCAACTGTAACTATATTATGTACAATTGAACTTTTAGGTAAGTAAACTGAACTAGCTGACACAACGGGGATATAAGGCGATGGTGTTCTAAACTCATGTTTAGAGACTAAAACGAAATGAAATTGATAGAAAAAAATCTGCTAACCTATAGTTACATTATTATATTCTCAACTCGTCGATTATACTAGAATATATTTTTATCGGTACCGAATTGGTATAATATTAAACTTACATATAACTCGTGGGTTTTGAATGGCTAATATAGTTCTGAATCGTTGGTCAAGGTGGCAAAATACTATTCCATAGCTTTGGAGTGCACCGTACGAGGACGAAATACTAAACATTAATATAATATTGAAGATCTCCTGTTTTTAAACTAAATTGAAAACGCAATAAACTATGGTTCTTAATACAATTTAAATAGAGTTTGGTAACCTTTGTATTTTGATATCTATTTTTTTTAGACTGGCTATATCAATATTTATTAAATACTCATATTTTGATATTTTTTTAATAATTTCGACTAGCATGGATTTACCTTGAATAGAAACATTTTAAGTTATTTATTTATTCAACTGTAATTATATGTACTATTAGGTAACTAACGGACACAACGGGGATATAAGGTGTTGGTATTCTAAACTCATGTTTAGAAACTAAAACGGTATGAAACTGGTAGAAAAAAAGTCTGCTAACCTAAATAGGTACATTATTACATGATGTACCCTTAAGAAGACGTGATTATAGAGGTTCATTATTTTACTCTTAACTCGTGGATTTCATACTTGAATATATTTTCATCGATACCGAATTGTTACAATATTACATCAAAATATAATATCTAACTCGTGGGTTTTTATAATGGTCAGTTTGGTTCTGAATCGTTGGTCAAGGTGGAAAAATAAAAACGCATGTAACTTTGGAGCGGTGGACTTGGGAGAGGATGAGGAGGACGAGGAGGAAAAAAACACTAAACGTTCTTTTGTGCAAAAGACTCAACTCGACCGTATTTGCAAAATAATCGTAGTCATTAATCAGGTAAGCCGGACGAATCGGTTTTGGAGAATTCACTTGAAAACGTCTTGATCGGTGGCATTTCGTTACGTAGGTGCTAACATGCGCGCACCACTATATATTATTATAAACGACGACATTACCCCATAAATTGAAATCGGTTAACAAGATACTCGGTATACTGTTTACTAAACACTTCTCGTTTCGTTTTAGATCGTCCACGACTCGGCAATCGATCCCAACGCGTATCGTACACAAATTACCATCACATTTTTTTCCCTGACATAAATAAATTTACTTTCAGCTATAATATGCGCACACTAATGAACTGTTGAGACATTTAACCGGTGTTTGGGACATTCATTTCGAAAACAAATATATTATCGTAAATTCTCGAAAAAAAGGAATTCATTTATCGGTTACCGTTATTTTTATAATCTAAATTAATGCGTTCACCATCACCATTCACTCGCATTCCTTCAAAAAATTACTGCATTCCGACAAACATAATAATAATATTTCGGAGCACAGAGAAATAACTCAGAACAATTTATTGCATAAATACATTTTTAAATAACTACACATAACAATATTTTTCAGACATAATAATTATAATGACATCGCTAATGTTGTTTATTAATTTTTAATGAAAGATTTCAACATAATATTATTGTTCGTTATTTTATCATTTAGCAATAATGAAGTTTTGTTTATAATAAACAAGAATCATTAACTACATTATATTATAACACAATAATAGCAAGCCACGCTGTGTACTCAGTATGCTTCAATTTTTTTCTCGTTTAAAAAATGTTATCCTACCATAAAATTCGCCTTCTGCCTTAGTAACCACTCGGCAAGTTACAAAATGTGTCAAGTAGGTATTAAAAAATATTCAACTCCAGGAAAACACATTTATTAAACAGAAAAAAACCGAAATATTCAAGATACTATAAAAATCCAAATGTATAGTTTTAGCAAAAACCCAAAATCCTATAGTCCCCTCAGAATAGGTATACTTTAAAACTACCCACGACAAATCTCTAATACTTGCAAATTACTCAAACAAAATATCAAACAACAAATCTGCAAGATAATATATTAAACTAATACCGTCCCAAAATCATTTTAATCCAACTATCATCCTTTATAAATTACTTTAATGTCCTTATCAATCCACTGATTGCCCTTATCATTATTTACCAATATGAATAAAATTTTTTTAAAAAATTGAATATTTAACCTAGATCCAGCTTTATCTTTAGTCTTGATCTCTAACTCTTTGGAATCCTAAAAAATTATGAGGTTTCGTTATAATGAATAATAGTTGTAACTGCCCCATTGTCATCATGTCATTCGTGTTAATTATAATATACTCGTATCAAGTTTGATCATTGCTATAATTATAAACAGATTGTTAAAAAAAAAATATTTATATTCATACAATCATTAATATTCGTATACTTAATTTTATCTCAAATGGACTCATTTCTACACAAGTCGTTGAGTGGGCCGTATAATAATTTGAATTTATGTAATGATGGTAATGGTATTAATATTCGCATTCACGTGAATATATCTTCAAAGACTAGAAATATGTTCAAAATCCGTAGAATGCATTCTTATTCTGAGAATTGCAATTGACTGTACAGTTTGCACTTGCTTTAGAAACATGTTCACCAAAACTGTTTACAATATTGTCTGTTAAACAACAGACGTTAATTAACTGCACGCACAATGCTATACTATATTCACTGTACGACATATAATGCATCTCATTTTATAATTTGAATCTAGTTCATGTGCATCAGTTCTACATGTGCAACCATTATACCCATTAATAATATACCTTACTCGCGCATCTATTATTCTATAAAATTCATAAAATATGTGAATCGTGTTTTATACGGATAAACGGAATTTTGTATTTCTCCGTTAGTTGCGAGGGAATGGTATGATAATGATGATAGCAATAATAAAACTATATTTCAATTCAAGTCGTAAAACATTTTACGAAAAATGTTTCGACGCGTAAATTGTATATTTGTAAACTCTATTTTGTTATTCTTACGTGACGCCTGTGTCCTAGATAAATGTATAATAACACTCGAACCTAGGTAGTTTTACGATAATTACTTCAATATAGGTATACTTATTTCTGGAGTACTGATAGCTCTTTATCAAAAAACAATTTTGATTTAATCAATAATTGTTTAAACCGTGAGTACCTAGGAATTATTATTATGTATTATGTGCATATTTTGAAAGTACCTACATAATGTATAATATCTATTTTCTATTAGGGGTTCTTAATAATATGATAAGATAACGGTAAAACGAAAACCTATAAAACAGTTGTTCTTCCATTAATTATCTAATTTTGTCTCTTTATTATTATTTTTTTTTATTTAAATTTTACCGGCTTCACTATCTAAGGTTATTAGTAGGGCTCGGATTTCAATTGATTTGCATCTATTTTTTTGAATGTCTTACACGAATCTTTTCAAGCTACAAATGTGTTTGAAGTACTCCATGTTATAACTACAACATTTTTAGGGGGCATTTTGGCGTTTTCAATGCATTTTTAAATTGTTTAAAATATTTTTGACCCGTTTATCGTATTATGACTAAAAACGGACTTCATTAAAATATAAACATAGTAAATACTTCGTAATATAAATCATTTTCATTTTGAACTATACATAACATCATGTAATCTGGTTTTAAATTAGACAAGGTTGAAATTTGTCACTGTAATATAATACAAATTTAATTTTTTACTAATTTCTTTTTATACTTATAACTACACAATATTACATATTGATTGCATCTTTTGAAAGGGGGTTTTTTTGATTATTTCAAGGCAATCAAATCCGAGCCCTAGTTATATTTAAAAATGTATTTGGACGTACCTTTTTTATATACAATTTCTTAATATTTACAATAAATAATTAGTTTATGTTTACATTATATTATGTTGATTAAGCTATAGTTTGTTTAATTGACTACATTTTGAGATGAACTCGACCATTTTAGATTCTGAACGAAAAAACATTTTTTAAGTTTCTTTTTTATTGGGTATTTCTTTGATATTGCGTGGAAGACTAAGACCTATTATGCGTGTTGGATCGTCATTCCTCGAATATGTGTTTTAATGTCATGTGTGTTTGACATATATTGCATATTGGCAGATGATCTTTGCACATTATGAAGGATTACACGTTTATATGTATACTTATTATTTTTAAATAATTATTATATCCACTTATAAGGAACCTTGTATCAAATGTTCAACCATTTTTACCGATCGATATTTATAGGAAAAAAATAAAAAGATCAAAAATGTCTTTAAATATCTCAATAAAAGTCAAAATATTTTTTAAATTTTACCATGTATATAAAAAGCAATTTGGTAAAAATTTCAGGTATTTCAAGTTAAAAATATTTTTCGACCAAATACTGTAGTCTTGCGTAATAATTCCTGTTTATTCCGATTATTTAAAAAAGTGATGGAATTTCAATTTTGACCTCCCAAAAGTATCAGCTAGAATGACTACTGTCCTACCAGAAAATATATTTAAGTTGAAAATCGAAGCATTTGTTCTACACTTCTACCATAGATCGTGACACATACAAAAAGAAAAAGGTGGGGTAATGGGTACCACTCTGCAGTACAGTAGGTATCGGATTGGGTCATTGTAATGAATGTGTTACATTTTAATTCATTGATAAATCATTTTATAAGATCAAAAACAATTCTGAGCGAATACGATCTAATATTTTGGTAACTACCTATAGTTAATAATAATATTACAATATTTACAAATGTTTGTATTTTTGTTTTTGATTCCCAATTATTTTTAAAAGTACTGCGAATATTTTACTTTTGACCAAAGTACAAACTAGATCCAATTTGCTACCAAAAACTACCCTCAAAATCCAAAGTAAATCCAAGCATTGTTACTATTATTAAAAAATGTCTTCAAACGCTATAAAAAAAACTCACATCATTATTATATAGTCAACACAATCATCGCTCCACTTATAGAATCAAAAACATGACATATTTTATTTGTCTTAAAGGGTTATTTTTATTCGCTGGAAATTTTTCAACGACCTCTTTAATCAACATTTATTTTATTTTTGAACACTAGCATGCAGCTGATATAATAACAATCGTACTTAAGACATGCCTTCCGCCGCAGACTGTTCTGTTTAATTTTTGTAATACGAAACTGTACTCTAATTTGACGCGATCGTTTATGTGCGACTGTCATAGATTGCCACCCGTCAACCACCCACATTGCCCCAATGGTTGACCCGGTGGGTTAGTTTAGCCCAAAAAGGTAATCTAATTAATGCGTCAGGTTTTCCGACGATAAGAATTAAAACCAGACTTGTTCTGACGCACGTCAACGGCGTTACTCCACTACCGTCCCTTATCGTGTCAGTCGCTTAGGACGTTTAGGTACTGGAATTTAGTACAAGTATAATTTCGTTTCATGGTTTCCTAGTCTCTGATCATTTTAACCATAATTTTGGTACAATATTAAACTCGTAATATGCTTCCGAATGACTCACACGCATTTCGTCAAATATCGAACTTCAGACCGCCGGTGGTCGTTTGCGCATCACTATTGTTAATTTTGAACCATTTTCAGCCATGTCCATCAATAAAGTGTCTACAAATTTAAGAATTAAAACAATAACTGTACACTAACTAAAATAAAAGTGTTAATGTGTTCAAAACTAATTATAATATTCCTTGTTCATATTCTCATTATATCAATTAGATATTAGTAAGGTAACATATACATACAGTATATAGGTAACACAAATACAATCATAATCGTTTAGTTTATGTTTCACGACAATTTACATTCTTGTTTAGTCTTCCAAGGATTGTTTTAAACAAATTCTTAAAAGTACATAAATTGTGTACTAATTAACATTTATACCAAGCTCAAAATTTTTAGTAAAAAAAAAATAATAATAATAATAAACGTTTTAGGGAATATTGATAACGATACTATGAATGTCTATACTTAAATTACCTATATTTTATTAAGTATTTATATCTTAATTTAGTCTACTAACTTCTTGATCAATATTATTATATATTTTAAATGTTTATTATTTTATTATTTCCCTGCAGTAGATATATCTATTGCGTTACACAATATTAAAATGTGAGGATTACCGTACGCTTAAAAACTGTTACATTTATAACAAACGTAAAGTAAAAATGTTTGAACAAAAATATTAATATGAATATATTATACTTATAAGTAGTTGAAGCTATGCACTTATGTATCTTTATCTATTCTATGCCACTTCTAGCCATTATGTTGGTCTTTTAAAACCATATACATATATGCATATATGATCATTATTTATTACTATAAAAATGCATTATAACTCATTATATTATGTACATTTATATATATAATAAATATCTATCGATTTATTATTGCTATGTAAAATGTTAAGTATTGATTATTTTTTAAAATTGAAATAAATACATTAAATTGTTTGGTGAACCTCCAACTGACAACTGTAATACAGTAAATTGTATAATTATTAATAATATCAACACCAAAATAAAGAAACGGAGTAGTTTATCATGATCATTAATAAGAATCATTTATAACGTAAATATTCACTCCATCTAATCTTTATTTACAATATGTGATGATATACCTATACAGTATACATTATGGGGAGGCGGAGTTGCCGAGTGGACTAAGGTATCGGCTGCAACTCAGCCTACCCGAGTTCGATACCTCGGCCGTGGGTGGCATTTTTCTTCGGGCAAGTCACGGTGTCCGGAGAACAAGTGCCACCATCCCCCCACCCGGGGCATGGCAGGAACCTACGGGTGCCCCATTAGAAAGTCTGCTAAACACAACACACACGTGTACCAACCTACCCAATTTAAAAACCTACAGTTCCCTCCCCCACACCCAATGGCCTATGTTGCCACGGGTAAATCCAATAAAAAAAATAGTATACATTATGTAAGTATATTAGTATATAATATATTACTATCAGTCTTGTAAAAGATATTTTTTTAATTATTCAAAATATACTGTAATAACTTACATAATACATCAACTTATTTTGAAAACTTGATTCGAGTACCTCCTCATTAATAAAAGTATTTTTGTGCAAACACAGATAATACTTTAAAAAATTTTAATTAAAAAATACTTTGTCTAAGCACGTTTTTCTAAAGTACCTATTTGAATTGCGTTTTTGAATTTTAATCTAATACTTTACAATACTACACACAATATATTTTTGATTATATAAATGATGCATAATATATTACATACATATTTATATCATATATTATATTTGTATATTAATTTTTGACCGTGCCAAAAAGACTTTCATTTCAGATAATAGTGTCCTCAAGTTGACATAAAAAAAGGTAGGGACGGCCTGCATTCTCAACCAAACACACTAAAAAGACCTAAAGAGCACAAAAAAACCATACAAGCACCAGCTAGAGAGCTAATTAGTCAGCTTTTTGACACTGCTTTGTCAACTCCCATATCCTCAAAATTAATTAAAACCATCAACGTAAAGTTGATCATCTAAAAAAACCTATCATTATACAAGTAACACGTAATATGGCAAAGTCGTAATGTCGATCATTGAACTCAATCCAACATAGACATCCCTCAATAGTTAAGAAAAATTATTTAAGAAAAGAATAACTTTACTATTAACATAAAAGACATAGATAATACACACACACACACACACACACACACACACACCACTTATCTACTTACATAATAAATTACACAAAAACCAGCAGTAGTATATAAGAATATTACCCTACATCAATCTAAGGCGTAATAATCCATATACAATTGCACCATATGGAATACCGGCCATCATGACTTCCCGTCATGTTCGACGTGTGACCTTTTGCGGTATAGTTACATTTTACACGCACCCGTATTTAACAAACAATATTTTTTATTAAATCAAAAGAAATATTTAAACATTTTAACGCCAGAAAAATAACTGCTTAATATGTATATAATAATATTTATCTACCCGTTATCTTTTACCGTCCTTTTCCTACGCATTTTTTTATACTTCTATACCACCAGCACAACTCCCGACATTCCGGTATCCTGCACCTCTGATTATTTAAAGTTTTATTCAAATTTGTCATTCAATCATTTATTTTTGGTTACCATAAAAAGATTATTCTTTTTTTGAATTATATTATATTAAATCCGTTTTCAATCATTAATTCATTTCATCCAATATTCCTATTATATAAGAAAAATAAAACATTGAAAAAATGAAATGAATAAATAATTTTGTTGAGTTATTTTAATATAAACCAAGATTCAAAAATCGTATTATGATAATATACTTAATAACGCACTAAGTTCCGTTTTCAAATCGCACAAAACAGATAAACAACGCGTGACTTTTTAAAAATATTTTCTCTATATTAAAAATAAAAGTTATGTTCCTGTCCTACCTACTATACATTGTACATATTGTATAGTATTCTTTTTATAAAAAAATATAAGCAAACATACTTTGAAAACAGATAGGTATTATACATTAAAAATATGCATATAAATTGTTTCTGTTTTATTCCGATGCTTGAATTGTAATAGACTTTTAAGACGTTTGCAATTCTATTAATGTTAATTTGGTTTGACTTTAAGGTAATATTGGGCGGTGGCAGAAGACACTGGTTACCAAAAGTAGCACAAGATCCAGAACAACCCACCGACGAGGGTAGACGATTGGACGGACGGAATTTGATAGACGATTGGATTAGAGACAAAAAGAAACGAAACATTAAAGCCGAATACGTGTGGAATAATAGTCAGCTGGACAAAATCGATGCGAAAAATGTTGATTATCTTTTAGGTAAGTCTATGAATAATCATTGGAATAATGAAATCACTTTTAAAAAAAATGTCATTAAATCAATAATAGTTGTATAGAATAGATATGAAATGAATAAATATAGCCAATTGCAATAGTGAAATTAAGATTTTAGCACTGGGGCATCAGCCTAGGGCACTCGTGTAGCATCAACCAATTTGTTACATATACCTATGTCTTATAAAGACGATCGAAAATTATTTAATTTATTTCATATTTCTATGCAATATTTTATAATCCCGCGACGAAGCAAAATTGCAGAGGGAATAATAAATTTTGTTCCATTTTATATAATGAATCGAACGCTGTTTTTTCTTTTGAATAAATTGATTGTGTAATTTTGTTTTATAGAACTGATTTAAGCGTAACAATCAATACATTTGTAGGTATAATAATTAAAGTTGCAATTTAATTTTAATTTAAAACGGATTTTACTTATTTCACACTACTGGGCAGCTAGCCTGTTGTATAACTGTACATTTACCACATATAGACTGGCCTCGATAAAACGAGATAAAAAGCGATAAAAAAAATTGATTTTACACAACAAGACTTTCAAAATATTTAAATTTAACCTATTTATACCATTCAGATGGTTTATGGTGCGTCGGTATTGACTTATAAGTTAATAACAGCTACTAATATTATATGAAATAGTATTATTTACTAGGTATCAATATTTTTAGTAGAATATTTTACTATTTTGTGTATATGATACAAGCGATTAATGTTTGCCGAATAACGCAACCCTTGTTTTTGACGATAATATTTCGAATGTTTTTAAACTATGTATAGCAGTATAAGTAGTAGGTTAGTACAATCGTATAATTTGTTCATGATCAATGGCATTTAATTCAAGGTGAAATGTAATGGAAATATGTAAAATATAATGTTTAACCTTGTAAATAATACAAAATATTTCGTGGTAATTTAAAAATTTAAACTACCAAAAATATGTATTTATGTAGGCACAAATTTTTGTAGAAGAATTTGTAGAAGAATTTGAAGATTAAAATATTGTGTCAAGATATTTAAACGAAAAACAACAATTTTTCATTGAATGATTTTAGTTATTTGGTCGTAATTCAAAAATATTAATCATTGAGACTTTAAACTTTTTATGATGATTGTTAATATTATTATTTTTCATACACATTTAAATTTTTTAATGCCTACAATTATATATTATTTTTAATTACGAACCTATTCACATGCGATATTTTGGCAAAAAATAAATCAATCAGTCAAATTAAGAAAATGTTTATCATAATATAAACTGTACTTAGAAATTAATACTGATCTCTATCACTAAAATTGTTTATAATGATGTGTCATTGAATTCAAATTTATCACATGCCATTCGGAGTTCTACTTAATAACAAAGTAGGTATGCTCGATTACAAACTTACCTGACAACACAGCTAGCTTAACGGTGTCTTATTTCATCTTGTGTGTACACTGTACATAAATAATAAATAACCGTAATACTTAGAAAATCATAACAAGATTAGGTTACAGGTGTGTTACTCGGGATTATTCATTATTTTAACAAATTTTAATCTAAACTGTGTACAATAAATAAATAAAATATTTATTATAAAAGTAGATACAAATCCCATCAGCTAGAAAATGTAATGCAGATTGGTCGGAAGTCGTGTAACTCACAGAGTCATACCATGAACAAACTTAACCTTTGGTACTAATGACTCGCATTACTTCTACTCTCATTAAAAATAAGAATAAGAATATTTATTTTTTTTCGACAATATAACATCAACTTTGTCCCAGGTGTAAAACTAAAAAATAAATAATTGGTAAAAAAAATACGGACAAAATAAAAATACTGGAGATGTTGGAAATCTCCATGGATACACACTTACAGGCACAGGATAGACAACTGCTGCAGTAATTTATTATTATTGTGATATTAAATTCGTAAACAATGACATACAATTTTAAAAACGATTCTGTATCGGTTGAAAGAACTTAAAACCACACTTTCCGACATTTATAGACGGTTGTCGTAAGTTTTTGTTTACGATTATATATAAACTATTGAAAAAACCGAAAATGATTTGATTTCCGAATGTCGTAACATGAAACTTTTTGAACACTAACACCCAAAATATAATAATAAACATTGTTGTAACAACAAATACATTATCGATCAACCCACACATTTCAATCGGTTTCCTCTCCTAGATAAATATATATGGAACTTCTCGATCCCAGACCGTATAATAATACATTTTTAGTAACAAATAAATACAATTATTTGATTATATTGAAAACTAATATAGTATTGAGAGTATCAAGAAGTAGTTTTCTTTTACTCACCTCGTTACATCATAATGATATTAAATAATTATAGCCTAATTAATAACATAATATGACATATTATTATAATTTGAAAATATTTTTGATATTGTTAAATGATTATAACGTATATTGAAACAGTTAAAATTCAAAAAATCTTTCAAAATTCAATATGTTTTCTTGTCAACAAATCATGTCATAAATAAATCTAGAATATTATTCAAAATTAAAAAAAAAAATAATAATAATGGTTAGCATTAATACCAAGTAGATTGAAAACGCAACGAGTACCACATATGCTTATAGTTCATTTATATTGATTTTGTTTTTAAGTTTTTATTCTTTTTAAGATTACACAATTGAGTTTTTAATAATATTGTTTTAAAAGTACCTATTATATATTAGTCGTTAGCAATAACTAATTACTTTAGAATATCATTGATTATATTTGTATAATGATAAAGTCTTTGAACGTTGAAAAAAAATATTAGTTTATTCCATTTCCATCTCAATCTGACATTTTGCTATCAAGTTATTATAACTCGTAAGAGTAAATTTTATTTTTAGTGCAGACAATAAAGAAACATAATATTATATACATTTTATTGGACGGTCTGTATAATAATGTTTAAAGTGGGTTAGTATTTCATGCATTCGTATGCGTGTGCAACGTTATGTATACAAAATACATACATAGGGTCATGTATGAATGTTTGATGTACATAATAATAAGCGTGTCCTTATGTGAACTACGTGTACCCACAGAGTGGTTACTGGTTATATTATTATCCGTGCCAATTTATAGTTTAAGTTATTTTTTCTTCATATATTTTTTAATATGTTTTTTTTTTTAATTTTCTCTCATATTTTTTGTCATACGTGGCACAAAGTTTCCAAAATAGGTAGTACAGTTGAGACCATTAAAAATAATAATATCTTAAAACGATTTCTCAAACATATAATTGTACTTACATACTGACCGATACTTATTTTTCGATACGGTAATTGCTCATGAGTCCATACACAAGTTGTGTAACACCACTTCACTTAAGATTGCCCTTATTAAATTTTCCTAAGAAGTTTCCATTTATGATGCTTTTATTTTGTGGTGTACCTATAAAAGGGCATAAAAAACTAATATTCAAAATATGTAAAATAATATTCATCCACGCTGTCTGGACAATACATTTTATTGAATTAGGAATTAAAAATATAATTTGCATCAGATAAATTATTGAAATATTTGAAACTAGTACGCATTCGATTTTCTAGTAGTTAAAAATATAAATATAATATTAGGAATATTTTATACGGTTCTGTTATCAATTTTATATTGTTGTTATTTTTCCTTCAGGAGCTTATATTATTCAGATAATAATTCATCAGCTTAGGTTTTTTTTAATTTTATTTTTTTTGTCGACTTACATTAAATTGTTTAATTATATCGTACACTATGTTTTAAAGTTATGAATGAAATCTCGATATTGAAGAAACTGTTGAAATAGAAAACTTTTTAGTAATTTAGATAAAAATACATATTGCATTGTTCCCACGAACCATGTGAAATTTAACACCATGAGAGAATCTTAATGGGGTGGTTTTTTTTTCATTAGTACTTTTGGAAGGGAACTTTTTGGAAACAGTTCAAAAACAAACAGGAATTGTGGCGAAACCGGTGTCTCGTGACGATCCTCGGTTGGCCGCGTGCCCAAAATATCGGCTGTTGAAATACATAATGTCTTTGATACAAAACCGCTGAGCAAAGTCAAATAAAAGAAATCATGTTTATATGTGTCCTAGGTTTGTTTGCGTATTCGCACATGGAGTTCGAGGTGGACCGAGACAAAGGACAAAACGGCGACCCACCCCTAAGCGAGATGGCCGTCAAAGCGTTATCTATACTCCAGAAGAACAACAAAGGATTTTTTCTGTTTGTAGAAAGTGAGTACATTTTGACGATTCACATGTCATAGTAATGGGTAGGTGTGCTCACGTCGGTCGTGATGACTGTTATTGTAGTCATTCCAAACAAATTAAATCAAACACAAATTATTCCAAATCCATACAAACAAGAGCCATAGAAATGCAAATATGGGCCATAAATAATCTATACAGTTTTAAATAATACACAATATTATTTATTTGTATAATTGCATATATTCTGATAATTATTTACATTCAAATTACGGATCACAATACAATACACCAAAATTCATGACACTGGAAGTTTAAATTAACTAAATACATAATGTCCATACTAAACATGTGTTTTTCATTTAAAACATTAATAAAGCCAACTAAAATAAAATATAGATTTTTTCATTTTAAAACTAACACTATACGTTTAAAATTAAAGTATATAGATACGTGTTAATTATTCAGCTTATGCCATGTCTAAACTAAACGAAAAATAAATTGTTCTTTTTCTAAATTACATTATAACCTAATTTTGTTAAAACATAAAAATAAAATAAGTGCTCTCACTTCGTTGAAGTGTGCGTTTAATGGGAAAAAAAGGTAATCTGTGTACACACATATTATTACTTGTGTGTGACTCAGCTTACGATATAAAAATATAATTTATTCTGTCAAATTACTAAATTCTTACTACCGATATAATCCCGACATCCAGCTTTCTCACAAGGAAGAAAGTCTTAAGGAAAATAACACCAATAACTTATCCAAATTAGACAAGACTTCAAGAAATTGGTTATTATAAAGTCTTCCAACGTGAATATAACCATGATAAAAAAATATATTATTTTCATATCGATGTACATATAGGTACTTAAGTTCCAAACGTGTATAAAATAAAGAACACAATAATTGGTTTACAAAAAATCGTACATTTATAAAATACATTTTTTTATTTAACTGAAGTCATCTGATGCAAGTGACAAATAATTCAAAAACTGAAACTAAATTTACTTCAATATAAATATTTAATCGAAGTAATACTTTTTGTTACAAACTATACCTAATTTACTATGTAACATTTTCATACTAGTTATTACATATCTATTTAAGTTTATGTATAATCTTTTTATTCACATAATGGTTAAAAAAAACCATTAGCTACTACTTGTATACTCGTTTTTTTTTATCGCTACAAAACTATTGTAACGTTAACAGAATATTATTGTTCGAACATGGTCATAGTTAAATCATTGATGTAAATAGTATAAGGGGGAGTCTTATCTCCCACCCCCACTTAAATTTATCAATAAAGGTACCTCCTAGACAGTTCAAAAAATTATCTAAACATACATTAGGTATATTTAAGCAACCTGTTAACAGTCCTTTATGTGATAAACACGTATTCAAGTATTTAAGTGATACAAAATACATCTATTGATTTACGTCCTATTTCAGACATCAAAAGAGAACACAATGTTATTAAAAGCATCGATATTTTAAAAAGGTTTTCAGACTTCAGTCAAAGGAGATCGCATTATTTACACAATATTAAATGAAAGAAATACTATGTTTGATAATATCATTATTATTTGTACATAAATAAAGACGTGAGATTGTTTTGATTACGTGGTATACAGTTTTTTTATACAGGTTGTCCATAAAAAAATTTAGTCAATATTATTAGAAATTGAATTTGATATGTAATAATATAATTTTCTGTAAGCTGTAAAATTATTTCTAGTTACTAGGTAATAGTTATATCAGGGTTGGTATAATATATGACTTCAAATATTAATTTACTCTAAAATAGTAAAATTCTAGTATAATTGTGATTTTCTAAAATTATTTTGCCTTGTTAAAATTGGGCATAATAATATACAATAGTTGTATAAACTGTTTTCAATTTCCAATAATTTAAGGTAGTGCAAGTTTTATACGGTATAATACTGGTACAATACCGGTATAATACGGTATTATACAAGCAAAATAATACCGTTTTTTAATATCTCTATATATAAATGATTAGGTTCAGTAATCATTTTAGGCAAAATTTGAAATAAGAATCTTAAGGGCTATAATGGAGGAAGATACCGTTCCCAATGATATTATTTTAAAACTTTGGTGTAGTGAGCTAGAGCCCCCATAACTTCAAAATCCTAATCAAGCTCACGATAGCCATACAAAAAATATAAGCTCAGGCAAATTAAAATCAATAAAAATTTTAAAACCATTAATAATTTATTAGTGTGTGTAACCGCTTGTTTTTTTTTTTTTTACCCGGGAAATCTTTTAGGTGGCCGCATCGACCACGCGCATCATTACAACAATCCTTACAGGGCGTTAGAGGAAACGCTTGTGCTGGAGTCCACGCTGGAAGCCATTATGTCTAAGGTAGACTTGTCGGATACACTCATCGTTGTCACAGCGGATCATTCGCATGTAATGACAATGGGAGGATTGGCAACCCCTCGAGGCAACGACATATTGGGTACGTGCAATTTCATCCCTACTCAATATTGTGCTACACTAAGCAATATATTCGATGGCTTGTTTATTTTTTGTCACTTAATAATAATAGTCTCAACCGAAATGTCTTCCATCAGTTCGATTGATTGCACTATTTAATAAAACTATTTTCCAAACTTATTCCAACTTTTGAATAACTTGTTTTTGATCTTATTTATTCAACGATGGAATAAAACATTTCAAAATATTAATTATAAAACAATTTAAACTTTTCTAAAGAAGATTCGAAAATTCCTACTCAACATTCCAATTTAATCAGATTAAATAAGTGTTGTTAGGACGGTGTAACTTTCCGTGACAGTGTTAGTAAAAAGTTACAAGCTAAAAATGAAAGTATTTTTTTCGACTTACCAATAAATAGTATTTACGTGTCCGTGCGGAAGTTCAAAGTAGTTTCTTGTCTTTCACTAAAAACCATTTTACTACCATACTAAAACCGAATCAACATCATACCACGTTCAAATAAATTGCTTATACTGTATGAAAAAAATAATATATATTTGTAATACCCAAAAAATAACTTTACACGACTAAATTGAATTTAAAAGAACAGTTAAAAGACATATCTTTATGATTTTATTTATAAATATTTAGATACAATCATGACACTTTTCTAACGACTTTTGTTGTTTTGAAGTCGTAACTTAAAATTTGTTTTTCAAAGTTTGTATATTACACAAATTACCAAAATTAAATTATCGCTTTTTCAAACAATTTATCAATACACACATTCCCAAATACTACCTTGTTTTAAAGAATATTTGGTGAAATCACACTAGATTAGCCTCTTTTTTCAACGATATTTTCTAATTTATTTTTCTAATATTGTAGTACGGTATGTTCAATTAATGTTTCCAAAAACATTATATTTTATTTTTTTATTATTAATTAACCCGTGGCAACTTAGGCCATTGGGTGGTTTTTAACTGTGAGGGAGGGTAATGTAGGTTCAAACACGTATGTTTGTTGGTTTGGCAGATTTTTTAGTAGGCACCCGTAGGTATCTGCCATACCGTTGTGGAGGATGGCGGCACTTCTCTCCGGACACCGTGACTTGCCCGAAGAAAAATGCCGTCCGTGACCGAAGTTTTGAACCGGCGTCGGTGCGCGTCGCAACCGACGCCTTACGTCCCTCAAAACATTATATTATTGTACACTTCTAAGTCAAAATATGTCAATTGTAACAGCGTACAATGTGGTATAAACAGCATAATATTAGTGTAATATTTTTTTTTCAATCATATATAGGTAATATTAATAATAATAATATAGGCAATGGTAAAAACTTTGAAATCACCAAAATTATGTTATATCTTCGTTTTAAGAAATTTAAAAATTATATTTAATGTAAAAAGAATGATTCGTCTAGCAAAGAAAAAGTCGATGTATTCACACACAAATATTTGTCACAGACCTAATTTATATAATACAATATTATAACAACGAATACACATCAAAAGTTGACATACATAAGATGTATATTATTTTACATGCACGCAATATAAATTTACTTGCTTGTTATTGCTCCGCTTGAGACTGTATAATACAAAATATAGTAAAATTTATACAGTAAACAAAACTTTCAAACTAAATTAAACAATAATAGTACATTGTTTACAGTTCATATTATATAATTAAACTTAGACAAAAACAAATAATTAATTCGATTTTTGGAACATCTTTTAATCGTAATTTGTTGACCATTTTCAAAAATTTAATATTTAATATTTAATAGTCTTTAACTTGTATAGATACCTACACATTTTTTTTGTAAAATGTAATGCAAGTTTAAAATATTGTGGTTAATAAAACATTAAAATTAATTGTTAACAATATATTAACATAACGTTTGAACGATGAGCCAAGCTTGACACTACACAATACACATAAAATAGAGACCAATCAAAAAAACTGACGTAATAGTTTTTTTTTATGTCAACAATTCTATAATTTCTAAGTAATATATTATTTTCATTATAGGGTACAATAATATTATAAGCAATTACGTTTATTTATTTGCATTTAAAAAATCTGCTTAAAGGTGTGGGGTAAGAACCACCAGTGACGGCATTTCAGCGTGAATTTCTGTTGTTAATGGCGTTTGCTAAGTATTACTAATATTAGGTATCAAGGTCTTTGTCGCCTGAGCCTACTGGGAAAGGGGTTCCGAAAGTAAAGATTGTTAAAAGTTTATGAACGAAAGGATTAACATGACGATACTATAACAAAATACAATTCAACCTTAGAAGTTTTTCATTTTTCAATAAATATTTCACGTTAAAGACTTCGAAATAATGAAATAAAAGAAATATTGATCAAACATTTTGAGTTTTAACGTTTTGTGACCGGATACAACTTTTCAACTTTTCTTTCTAACCGATTTTGAGTGACGCTTTGTATATCGCCACAGAAACATAAATTAAAATATTGGATTATAATATTATAATAATATTCTTAATTCATTAAATTCTCAACACGAATTGACATGATACTAGATAATTTTCTAATGTACTATAACCAAAAACATAACATCTATAATTCGTCAATTTTCCTCGCCGATGAAAAATATTTAGTAGAATGCTACATTTATAATATTTCATATTTTTTTGGATGAAAAACTGCTGATGGATTGTCTGGTGACGGAGCGATAACAAACAATTACCGAATTTACATACTACACTATGGGTGATTTACACTTCATATCTAGTTGAAATCAGAAAACTTGTTATTTTACAGAGAAGGTACCTAGCAAATTAAATGCATATTTTATGATACACTCGACTGTGAACAACATATTTTTTTAAAGCAAGAACATCATCGTAACTAGCAATATCGCGTAACAACATTATGGTTTCCCAGTTAATACTACGGTACAATATCGTACTATTGAGTCATAATACCATTTCGAATGTTTTGCATCGACTTTAACGAACGGATGTCTAAGCATAATGGCTATCGTAAAAGTACATCCTTAAGAGTATAATATGCATACATCATGATATTTATATATATGGTTTTTACGGGCACTATAATGGTATATGTAGGTATATTATAATATTTATCATGTACATATATATTTGCATTCTACACTTTTATAAAACGATGCGAAAGTTGAATGTTTATTTTTATGTTTACTGGTTTTTCATTTCCTATTTTCCGTCGTGACACATAAACGAGTTTATAAATGTATACATTTTACATCTGAGAGGATCTGATGGCGTAAAACAACGTAAGAATCGTACGACAGTTTCATCGTCTTTCATTCCTTCGTGACACAAAGGATGTATAGCTATACGGAGAGTAAAATAAATAAAATCCTCATATCTCTCATAGTTTTTTTTTTTTATTTTTATTTTGTATGGATGTTTATAATATAGAATATGTGTTTTATACGCAAAAAAAAGAAATCAAATAAACCGTACAGCGAACGCAGAGTTCACAATATTTTAACTATAACGCGACGATGTAATATTAACGAGGACACCTTATATAAAAGTCTCGAATCGTCATTAGCACCGTGCTAAGATGTAATATTTATACGTTGTTTAGAAATTCATGAACAATGAGCTTTAAATTTATATCCATTATCGTGCAGTGTAGTGTATTGTTAGTGATATAAATTGGCCCTCGTAGACTTCACACTTCGCTCACATGTTGAATGGCATAATATTATGTCTATAATACAAATATCTACGCACTTAACACAAACTAGAATTTTGTGAACGCTTACGTTTTTAGACGCACATAATTGCAACATTATATTATTTTACATTTAGAGATGGTTATGCTAACGTAAATTTGGTAACCAATATTCCAACAACAAAAAAATGAATAAAAGTTAAATGTTCAATCTTTTTTTAAATTTAAAAAAATTACTAATTGAATGTGTTAACATCCAGCTAAGACCATAAATACTAAAAAGTCATAAAAATACATTATTTTTAAATATTATCAAGTATAGAAAAATTGCCAGTTTGAATTTCATAAATTATTTACCATCACTGTAACTATCACAAATTTTATAAAACTGCAAAGCTTATATAACATAATATATAATATTCAATTTAACTGATTTTTTAATATATTCTGATAAATAAAAAAAAATATATATACAGGGTGATTCTTTTATCAAACAACACTTATTATTTGAAAAAGTATTGACTTTTTTCAAAATTTTTTTTTTTCAAAATTGTAGATTTACGCTGTTCTAGAATTGAATATTTTTTTTATATTTTTCACCCTTATATTTATTAGGTAAACCACCATCAACTTTTGATTTTCAAATGGTAACCTATACTTAAAATTTCATAATTGAATAAAACTATTTTTTTCATTAATTATTACGTTCAAATTTTCATTTTTCGTTAATCCGTTGATGAGATATTGTTCCTCAAAGTTGGGTGGTTTTGGGAGGTAGTTATTGTGTGTAAATGTGTTATACCTCGTCAGTAGATATTATCTCTACTAGGATTTTTATTTCCCAGGGTTAAAAGATATTACACTTTTCAAATCAGTTCATAAAGTACTTAGAGCCCCTAAATGTATTTTATTATGCCGATTTTTCAGGGAGTCACACAGTTTTACCCCACGAAGGTGATTGCGGCACTGGTCATTGGTCGTAATAATTATTATCAATTATAAAGACCAGAAGTTATAAGTAATAAATTCGATATCGTTCGACCCAAGATATAGCGGTGATTATCTTTGTACCTGATAGCTGGTAATACCTACATACAATAACAGACGATCATATTATTGGGTATACGTATACCTAGCTAATTGGACTGCTTCTGTTTGTAGATTTGATCACGATTTAATCTCTATTCTATGCCGACTACAACACACCATAGAGTAACATACGGAAATACAGAATTATTTTAGTCCATAAGTTGTCCATGGTTTATCACTCTAAGACCGTGATCATTACAACTGTCTATCATAAAGAAAATACAGTGTTACCAGTATGTGTATTTACAAAATAAATAGTAGCAGTAACTTACTGTTAATTTATGTCACAAATAAAATCCTGTTTTTGTTACTCAATTAGACAGTCTGTACTACAGTTGCAACAACTAGATTACTGATAATAAAACTTCTAAAATTATTAAAAATCTGTATTTCAATGATAAATGTATACAATAACAATTAATAATAAATGTACAAATTATGATATAATGGACCATAATATTAACAATAAATTAACTTAATTTTTTTTTTATACATATTTTAATAATATACATATAACTGTGTATAGCTTTGGTAGATTTAACTAATACAAAATAATGTGTTAATTATTATTATACATTTAATATTTATATTTTCTACTGTTTACCATATGGATACTATAAACATGTAAATACCAGAATACCTATGAGGATTTAATATTTTTAATAATAATTTTTTTTTTTTTGAACAAATCAAATATTGTACCTCTTCTTATACATATAAAATATCATTTAGGCACATGCACATCGAATAAAGAAGTTTGACAAGTACATAACACTAGGGTCTGTGAAAATTTAACATTTTAACTTTTTTTATAGTCCCGAAGAATCAAGATAAAAATTAATTTTACACATAATATAACACTAATTGTACAGTGGTATTAAAATTACAATTTATTACAAATCTGGAAATACAATACCAACATAAATTTAAATAATATTTTCAACAAGTTAACATTATATAATACCTAATAAATATAACTCTGAACTAATTTAATATTAGGTATAAACAACTTTTTTTTATGTTTACAATTTTAATTTAATGCATTTACAATTCCAAATCAAATATTAGTATAATATAAATAATTCGCCATAGGTCACTTCAATAGTTGTAATATACTTGGTAGGACTAGGTCTTTTTGACCAATCACATGAATTTAATCAATAGGTAGGTATTTAAATTATAATGATATACATGCAAATACATAAGGCACTAATAAACTTAAATAATTATAAAAAAAATCATATTCTCAATGTCATGAACAGGGTTTGAGACCATTGTCACAGAAGGGTCTTTAGCACGCCAAGCTCTAATTTAGCACCCCTTGTTTTTTTAGATTTAACTATCATTATTATAGTGAAATGCCATCAATTTAATGTTTTTAAAATATGAAATATTATAGCACCCCACATTTTAGAGTGTTCTTTTTAACACATTTTAAATTTTTTAATGTATATTTTCTACTTTAATATGATGCAAGTGATAACCACTAACAAAAACTAGGGAGAGAATAACCATTTTTTAGATTGCTTAATTTTGATTATTTAAATGTTTGATTTGATGATTTTAGGTTCTGTTTAGCCCTGAACCCTGTTCACGACCGAATTTCTCACATTTTATACTGATATTATCGTGAACCATTAAACAATTTTACTTTAATAAGCCCAGGACTATGAAAAATCTATTTCAAAATGATGATACAGTTTAATCAAAATGTTCGTTTTGCAGTTATGCAAAATATGAGTAAAGATAAAACATGTATTCAAAAAATTAAAACAAACTTTTCAATCACCCCAGACTTAGTAAAATTTAAAAATGGTGTTAATAATATTCTTATTTGAATTTAGTACTAATTATTATTTAATGACAACACCAATCATTGACAAAAGTAATTAAGTATTTATCATTATACAATGTAATACTAATATCATTAAAAAAAATATATGTATATTAATAATAATACATTTATATTTTTTTAAATACTTTACATTGAGCATTTATACTGTTGTTAAAGTAATAACTGAAAAATAATTATAAATCACATACCTATTTTTTTTTTTTTTAAATTCTTTATTTGATTTACACAATCTACATATTATATTGTGTGTATTAAACACAACATACATTATTTTATCTTTTGATTTGTAATGATTGATGTTGTCACCTCATTTAAATTAATTAAAATATCATACAAAGTACAAAACATTAACATTCACAACATTTTTAGTTTCAATACACATCATTTGTAATATGTATGCACTTAGTCCAGCTACATTTTTCCCACTTCTTTGCAATTGTCTTGAATATCTAAAAAATTGAATTTTCAATATAATAATTTAATAATATTACAATTAAAAATATTTATACATACTTTATTTTGTTCTGTAGTCTGTTGAAATACTTAAATCCAATATGTGAAAAATTATTTTTATTTTTCACAGTTACCATTTTAAAATGTAATTAAACATAGCAGTATGAATATAATTTTAACATACAGGATCTTCTGAATTGTGTGTCATAGGTAGCTGATTCCATTATGGCATATTTAAATTAGGTAAAATGACCTATGTGAAACTGATTTTGAATCATCACATATTATGTAGATAAATAATTTTCTATTCACTTTTAGTTTAGGAACTAAAAAGTGGAGATTTTGATATAACATTTGTAGAGTAGGTATAGACTTTCATGAAAAACCCAGTGTCCAGCTGAGTATTGTAATGACTAATTTTAAATAATATGGAAATATTATCGCAATATTTCTGTGTTGTCATATTATGCCACTTCATTGTATAACAACTCATATATTATCCAGTAAGTACCAGTGTTCCTTGGTTAGGTATACATTTGAACAAAAATAGTGTATTATGTATAAATGATTAAACTGAAATCAGAATGTCTAAAGTTAATGACATACTCATTGTATTATTTATTTTAATTTTGGCCACTACCAACTAGTAAAACTTAGTACTTACCAATAAATTGTACAAATGTAATCACCAAGCATCTAATTCAAGTGTAATAAGTAAATTTAGGTACTTATATGATTGATAAAGTATTAAATTATTAAATAAAATACGTAAATGTGGTGAATAATTATATTATATTATACAAGAACTAATAGGTATTTCAAAAATAAAATACCTACGACCACGAGTCACGATTAAATTAGTTCCGAGTTATTATCTTAACCATTAATTGTCTACAACTAACGGATTGTTATGTGATTAACGCTAACCCAGTATAAGGTATACTTCCATATCATGTAACCACGGAACCACGATATCAGCGCAGAGCACGATAAACATGGTAGATGATAGTAGGTACTATCTAGTATCTGTTATTACCTAATCGCAAATCCACCATAGATATTGTAAGATATATGCGCATATCAGTCTAATCACTAATCAGACAACAATCACGTATCGTTGTGTCCGTTGTCACAAATTGTCGGTACTCCATACTTAATAGGTATTTAATGGGGTCGACGGAATTACACGCGAGTATGCGCAAGTGACACTAATGGTCCAATTACTTAAAATATGACATTATGACAATAAGTTATCAATTATCATTACCTTGGGTTCGAATGATATAGGATTTAAAACTTTTAACTTCTGGTTTTTATAATCGATAAGAATTATTATGACCAGTGACGAAATCACCTTTAGTGGGGCGAACGGCGGACACCCAGCCAAATGGATATTATACAATACATTTAGGGGCACAACTCAACCTTACTGCACCTACTTGAATTGATTTTAAAATGTAATATCTTTAGCCCCGGGGCATACAAATCCTAATAACTGCGGTATCTACTGACGAGGTATAACACATTTACTGTACACACACCCAACTACCTCCCAAAACCACCTAACTTTGAGGAGCAATATCTCATCAACGGATTAACGAAAAATGAAAATTTGAACGTAATAATTAATGAAAAAAATAGTTTTATTCAACTATGAAATTTTAAGTATAGGTTACCATTTGAAAATCAAAAGTTGATAGTGGTTTACCTAATAAATATAAGGGTGAAAAATATAAAAAAAATATTCAATTCTAGAACAGCATAAATCTACAATTTTGAAAAAAAAAAAATTTTGAAAAAAGTCAATACTTTTTCAAATAATGAGTGTTGTTTGATAAAAGAATCACCCTGTATATTGACATAATACATTTATATGGGAGATAAGCTTACATTGTTTATATTTAATTGCATGGTTGAAGTCCAGAGTCCTATAAAAAAAAAAAGTTAACAGATATAAAATGTAAAAAATTATTGTAATTAGAAATACAATTTTCAAAAACAAATAATTCGTGAATATTTTCTTTTTTTATGAAACCGTGAAAAAAATGTAAAATTATTAAGACTATTGACATGGAAATAATATGTATGCCTATTCGTTGTATTTACATAACAAATACCATTACAGTAATGAACATCCAACACGACACAATTTGTTATTTATTTATTTTGACGTTTATGTTTAGTGATGACTTGTTTAACGAAAACAACTTGGACTCTAAGGGAAACGTACAATAAATCATAATCCGAAAGCAATGACAAGTACGATTTATTGTTGGAACGTTATTTTTTACCAAACTATGTTCATTTACCATGACCCTAGCTTAATCGAAACCCTCCGGAAACCACAATCCCACAGTTATATGCATAATTTCGTTATCAACTTTTTCTCGTTCATCTAAAGAGGCCACCGCGTAAATGACACTTCGGGGATTTATTTTCCCGGGGTTCGAGCTTTTTCAGTTCAATTTACATGATTTGAGTACTATAATCGTTCAAATTATAGATTAAAATTTACATGTATTAAGCATAGTTGTTGTGCACTGGGCACGATAATATTATTATAACGTGAAAAGAATATTTAATTAATTGCTAAAAAATATCATTCGTTGATTTTAAAAGGTGTTTTAGAGAATACCGGGTGATTATTTTATCATTGAACACTCGTTAAGTATACATGTTTTTGAAACAAAAAACTTTAGATTGTTTCTAATCGTTAAAAACAACATTTTAAAAAGGATATAATATATTATTTTATCCTCGACATTACAAAAGTTTTTTTTTAATTTTTGAATGACAACATATGGTTTAAATTTCATAGTCCATAGTAGTCAGAGTATTTCGATACATAAAAATCGAATTTAAGAGTTTATGAGTTATAAGAGTTTAAAGTTTAGATGATCATTGAGCGGAGTGGAGTGGTTACCCCGCAATTTGTTGGCCAACTACTCCGCTCATCAAAACTTTAAATACTTATAATTCATATAATACTACTCGTTCTAAATTCAATTTTATGTATCAAAATACTCGGAAAAATATTCTACTTTCGAAGATGAAACTAAAACTGCATGTTGTAGTTCAAAAAATCAAAAAAATCAAAAAATTATAAAGTATTATAAGTTATTTTTTTTCTTAAATATATTTATATAAATAACAGGTTAGGTTAGGATTTTGTGTTAATTGATTATATTAATCCACCATAGGTAGAATAAGACAAACTTGGTATAACTTTGAATTTTGGTACTTTAGAGTTAAATCATACACTTACGTACAAACAGCACGGGGTCCGCGATCTACCGCAGGTAGGTTTATTCCGGACAACGGAAAAGTTAAGATTAATTTTGAATACCATACACCGAATATTAAATAACGAATTGGACAAAGTTTGTGTCTTATAGAGTTGGTACATTTAACAGGCAACGTAGTGCACGGGGTTCAGCTAGTTAGTTATAAAAATAAAAAATATTAAATTTTAATAATAAAATAAATAACTAAGTAAATAGTTAATAACAGAGTAAATACTGTAACAACCTAACACACTCATATTCAAAACTCAATAATTTATAAAATAGAAACACAAATCCGGAGAGAAAATTTCAAAAGAAAAGCAAACGAATCAATTTCTCCACAGACAACTAAAATTATTCGCCCGTACTTTTAAAGTCATCTTTAACGTTAGATTTAAAATTTGAAATGGCAACATCAAAGAGTTACGTATGCTTAGTCGTGTTAGGATCCTTTGATACCCCACAAATGTGCTCAATCATGTCTTAAAATATGTGTTTTATGCCCAATCGTGTCATACCCTTTTGAGCACAATGTTTATAATATTATAATGAACATATTTTTAACAATTGTATTAAGGTTAACAAGAAAAATATTGATATTGATTTTTATGTTTCATTTTGATCCAAAATAGATGACCGAATGTAATAAATAAATGTAAATGCATAATAGAATAATTTACCACGTAAGTCGTGTAAAAATGTATATTTTTTTTTTATCGAAAATGTGTTTTATAAATATACTGTCAAACGCATCTATTTCCCACCGATTAAGTACAAAAATACGATAATAATATGATTTTCATAATTTTTTCATTAATGTCAAAATAAATTTCCAAAATCAATTAATTAATAATTTACTCTGAGAAGTGGGTGTACAGTTAAGGTTGCTGAATTTTTACTAGCCCCGGGTGAACCGTTTCCTAGATTGCCTTGTCATCAAACAAATTTGTGGTATGGATCAGAAATACTAATACAATAATAAAAACAGATATAAAAAAATGTCCATTAATTAATTGCTTTTAGATTTATAATTGACAGCCCGTCCGGCCATGGCACTATTACCATCAAAATATAAGCTTTGACAAAAATGTTAGAAAATGTCATACAATTATATATGTCATACAATATAATCTCGAGGACTGAGGCATTGAAAAATAAATTATATAAACTTGTCTCAAATGTCAATGTCAATAATTCTTAAACAGTTAAGCCATTGTACTGAAATGTGTTGATTATATTATACAGTGTGAGGTAAAACATTTTTTTAGAAACTCGTCGTCAACGACGAAGAATGCGCCCAAAGTAGTCCGTTACACCCCGTTCACTATCCTGTACACCAGTGGTTCCCATTAGGTTGTACTAGTGATGTGGATTTTACGTAAAAAAAATTGGTAATTTACCGTAAAATTGGTAATTTTTTATTAAAATTCAATTTATAGTGTACCTGTTGAATTTTTTTACAATATTATGTAAAGAAGGCAAGATAACTATAAAAATATAAAATAAAGCATTAGTATTTACTCCCTTCATTAAAAATAACAATTAATAATTATTAATAGTAAAATATAAAATAAAAATAATTTTGACCTGTTTCAAAAAAAAAATATATAAAATATAGTATTATCGGTCATTATCATTTTATAAAAATCCTGATTTGTATTATAATCCTAATATCTTGATAAAAAATACAAAAACATACAAATTAAGTTGTCACTCAACTGTTTGAACAGTAAAAAAAATGTAAATTGTAAATTTACTTTATTGGTAAAATTTTATGTGGTAAATTTACGAGACTCGCATCACTAGGTTGTACATAGTCCACGACCCGCGGGTTCAGTGGCGTAGACAAGGAGGGGCGTGGGGGTCAGATCCCTCCCCATAGGCTTTTTATTACCTTAGTAAAAGAAAGGGTGGGGTATTTTCCAATTCCCCCCTCCCATTTAGCTGTCATTTTTTTTATCCCTCCCCCCTTTCAGAAATCATGTCTACACCACTGCCCGGGTCAATGTTAAGGAGTCCGTGCAGGTTGTGGTTGACCAAATGTTTAAGCCACATGCATTCGTTCATGATGCCGACGATACCACACTACCACAGGCAAACATTTTTTTCTTCATTTTCATGTTTTTACAAAATTGAAACAATACAATATGACGTGCAGAAGGCGGGAATGTTCCATAAACATATTTTGAAAGAAATGTTCCCAGCCCGGTCCAATTTAAGATTTAGCTAGGGATGCGTGGCTCCATGCTAATAGTTGGGAACCACTGCTGTGATAATATTTATACAAAAGCCCATTTATTTAAGACATTTTATTATTTCTTCCGGTGCTGCAGCCTCAATGGTGGTCAAATCATAATCTTTTCACTACATTAATTTTTGTGTTTAAGTTGTTGCTTCATTTTCTACTAGATAATAAACATCGTTAATACTTTTCCTTTGGCCAACAACCATTCAATATTTTATTTTATTTTTGTTAGTGCGAATAACTAAGTACACTCACTTATTCTAATTTGTTTCTATTCCTAAAGAGTAAAGTGTATGTTATATTATAATGTTGGATAGTACATACTTGTATGTTTGTATATTTTTTTGAAGAAATTATAATCATAATAAATTGTATTATTATTGTTAATTATATGCGAGCAAAATAAAAAAAAGCTAAGAGATATAAAAAAAAAAGGCTCATAATAGTGGTGTACCTAATTTGCCTATATATAACGCCGTGCGAATGAAATGTGATAACTGCAGACATAATAATGCATTAAAACAATTCCACTATATTGTAATGAGATATTTTTAAAAAAAGATATCCTTTGCAAGTTCCAACCAAGGACGAAAAAAAAGAAAGTTATCATCCAAACCTGAAACCATGCATGGATACCTAAATTGATTTTCATGGAATTAAGTGCTATATTATAAAATAACAGATAGTATTATGTCATCAATTATGTACCAAGTCAAAATGTTACATTTTCATTGTATCAGACATCAATCTTATATTATATAATAAATCATACAACTTACGCTTGTAGTCACTTAATTTATTTTGTAATTGTTTATTCATATTTTCAATTTTCTTAGGATTTTAACTGTGATATTAATTTGATGTTTTCAAGCAGAAAAAGAGTGCAACAGTTGTAATTACCATACCTATCAATATAAAATAAATATTTATTGGATTTTATAGTGATCTTTTTCAATTTTATCCAGTAGGCTTTCTAAAAGGAATAAACTACTTAAAACTTAAAAAAAATTTTTGAAGGCCGCAAAAAAATAATAATTTTTTAAATGAGAAAATATTATTTTCGTACATACATAATACAATTTATAATAATACATAACTTTACTATTCTCTGCCAAGGTGAGTGAGGTGAGACTAGTGCTCAACAGTCGTTTCTACCATTTACATTTTTATTTTCTAAAAATATTCCATTTTGTTTTTTTAAGATGAATTCGTACTATTCTATTTTATGTAAAAATATTAAATTACTATTTTGTTAATTAACCTTTTTTTTTTTTAATTACAAAGTATAGTCTTTATTTGTATTATCTTATATTTAATTTTTATTTTCATTATCGTCCTTCTAAATTCTTATAAATTTTTTAATTTTCCAACCATTAACTACTATTATTTCTCCTGTTTATTTTTAGTTAGACCACCACAATGGCCATAATGATGAATGCTCAAATAATTACTTCTACATTCAAAGTTTTAAACTTGTTTTGTTAGTTTTTTTATATCAATTAAGTTTCGGTGTCCTCATTTTTAAAGAAATCGATGTTCAAAATTATCTACAAATTGTATATATTATCAAAGTGGTCGAAGTTGATTTCCTTCGATATTTCTGTAATAATATTTATTTTTTATGTCTTTTCATTATACGCTTTTAATCACGTACTTCAGTGTGGTGTACCGTCAATTTATCGTAAGCGACTTGCCGCGCGATAATTGACCGCAAACATAGCTATATAGGTTAGGTTAGGGCAATTTTAAGGCAAATAGTATTTTTTCTTAACATTATTCGTTCGTTAAAGATCGAGTCTTATCTAACATTGTAGTCGTACCTTATTTATCAGTCCGTATTATTCTCTAATAACCCGATAGTCGTATAGATCACCATGAAACGCTACGACAATACATCAGTACTGACAAAATCGTATATTAATACGATACAATATATTATTATTACACAGACAATGAAGATCTACTGGCGCCGCTGTTGGATTATTTTGAAAATACATGGGTAGGAAAATTAGATAGGAGAGCACAAAGAAAGCCGCCAAAGTATGCAATCACATTATGGAACTGTTTTTCGAGAGTAATCCAAGATTAGCTTCCACAAATAATGCTATAGAAAGGTGGCACAATTGTTTCACATCACTTATAAATAGTATGCATCCTTCAATTTGGCGATTTATAGATGCATTAAAAAAAGAAGAGAGCATTAATCGGTTTAAAATAGAACAATATGTAGGGGGCAACAAGCCCCCCCCCCAAAAAAAAATTTACCGAGATAGAGCAGCTAAAATAAAAAAAATATGTACCAATTATAACAATAATACAAATATTGAAGATTTTCTTCGTGGCATTGCATACAATTTTCAATTGCAAGTTTAATTTTTAGTGTTTTTCATTATTATATACCTACCTTTATGATTTATTATTATTATTTTTTTATTCAATTAAATGTACCAATTTTTTCGATTTATATAAAAAATATTGCATATTATAATTTTAAATTATAAGTTTAATTTGCTTCATTTTTATATGCATAACAACATGTTTAATCCAAGACGAAAAAATATATATATAACAATACATTTAACCAAAGTTGAGCCAAATTTATTCAAATTAAATATGCACCTATTCAAATTAAAAATTATTCCTAAAAATGTTATTTTTCGATCAATTGCCGTGCGGCAAATTGTAATTGCGATCAATTGACTTGCGGTAAATTGTTTACGACCAATTGACATGTATCCCTTCAGTGTAATCGGTTTTTTTTCGATAATCTGATGATACCGATAACCAAACTCTTATCCTAACCAAACCTAACTGTAAGAGCATAATATTTAATTACCCTTTAACCTTGTAATCTCTAACAATTGATTTATAAACACTTCCTCAAATTTAATCGTATGAGTTTTCTGACACGAATTATTTACATAATATTGTGGATACACAAGCCTATTTATACAGTCATATGATGCTTTACAAAATAAATCACAAATTACTTATAATGTTTAAGGTTTTTTTTTAAGTCTGTGACGCAAACAAATAGTTTAAAAAAACACATTGGTAATATTGTAGAATATGTACGAGTTTTTTTTTGTTAGGTTTAAACTAAAATATAAAAGTTAATTTCTTTGAATAAATATTTATGTTGGGTAAAAAAAAATCAAAGAAAATACACGTGAAATACGTTTAAATAAAATCGCACGTTAAAATATTTTTGTCATTGGCAAACAATAATTTTTGCCATTTGAACTACATGTGCACATTGTACATATTTCGTACCCACGCGTACGAAATATGAGGATTATTTCCAACATTACATTATTCGGAGAATGTAGGTGATCGTAATTCATTTTTTTTTTTATTTCGTCCCGATAATGTGCGTGCTCCCCTACGCCCCTTCCACGATTATACCACAATGTTAGTATTTTAATTCCCTTCGATCGATGTACGATTTGTGCGTATTAGACGTGGTTGGTTACACGATACCTATGCGCCTTGCCGTTGTGTTAAAATTGAAATTCATCTTTGAACTTAACCGATGGGCTCTAGTGATGCATAACACTGATATTAAGTATTTACCGTTTTTAAATATTTAATACTTCCTACGATATACTTGCTTTGGCTGTAAGGTTGTGCTTCATTACTGTTCGTCTGTGCGAACATCTTGACGCAATGATCACAGTCATTTTATTTCTCCAAGAACATTGATTTAAAATTGACGTGTACATATTATTTTAAATATGCATCTATAGAGTAAATGTACTCCATGAGATGTTTAAAACATGTTACCAACGCCCTTGATATACCTTCCTAATATAATAATTACGACTATTTTTAAACTATGTATTCTGTCTAATCTACAATGGCAGTTAAAGTTAATGTTATAATATTATGACGTCAATAGGTTATATAACAATTTTGGGAAATGTTTTTTCTTTAATATCCATTATCTGAAATGAGTTCACGAAGATCTCTTTGTGAAATATTCAAACTGCGTATGATCAAAAATGCTCACTTTGTTATATATTGATCGTCTTATAAATTTCAGTTTTTCCGAATATTTATACTTTATAGTTTATAGGAATCATAAGTAAGTGCGAAAATGTTTTTATTTTTATTTTGCAAAATAAAATTCATTTTATAGGAAAAACATTTTTTTTTTATATATATACTTGTTATTGATTTGTTTCATATTATTATGTAGTATTAATTTCACTATTTCAGATAATATACGCCACGTCAATTAAGACTAGTCTTAAAGATATTATTCGGGACTGACATTTCTAAAACAGTGAAATATGAAACACAAACTAAATATGGAACCAAGCCAAGCCTCTAGCATATGGCCAATGCCCAATATAAGCGTTCCAATAAATATTTTTAAAACAATTAATAACCGATGGTTTGTCACAGATGAAACTTTACACAAAGACCAACGCAACAAAAGCGTGGACTTTCTATTTTGTATAATGATTAGCAATTATTTATATTTTATACTAGAAATGTGTGTGTTAGCCCTAACAATTCAATGGACAATAGATTACAGATTGTATAAAAATAATATTAAAAATATGCAATATCACCCCATCCCACCCTCCGCCAGAAAATCGTCCAATATAGTTACACCACTGAATTAAACTATTAAATGTATTGTGGCATTACACTCAAAGATATTATCTCTAAAATGATTGCAATATAATATTGTAAGTATATTTTCAACATAATTATGTAGATGAGCATTTAAAGAGTCCGGCCAAAAAACTGAGTGCAGTACTACTAAGTAGGTAACTATATAATTATGTACCTACTCGACCGTAGTATGTAACATAAATATTTCAAAATCCTCAAATAAATTATAAAAATATTGAAATTGATTAGTGACTCTCGTTATAAATAATATACTTCTGATTTCTAACATAGGTACCTATATTATTTTTACCTATAAACCTAATACCTATAGTGCTGGTGATATAACCTGGTTATAATATTATATCTGTTATTCAAAATGTACTTGTTGATGCTTGCGGGCGTTTGGAAATTCGAGCACGACTAACGCGATCAAACACATCGGATTATGTCTTTTACACTGTGAATATTTCATACCGAAATTTTCCGCGAAATTTGTTTTATTAGCATACCCTTTAAAAGTATTTCAGTAGTTGTCAAACTACAACTATTCGGCTGAACCGAATACCTACCGAGAAGAAACCTCGTGCGCGTATCAATGTTTGATGGAATGTTAACACCCGAATAATAGATATTGTGTGTTCGCTTTCGAGTGAATCCAATACGTCGACCATTGTATTTCGTCGTACCTACCCACTGTTGTGCAGGTGACTGTTCTTTTTTTTCATCTTCTCCTTTAATTCCGAACCTTTTTGACTTTAATATCCACCCATATAGACCCGGTCCTTTTTCTTCTTCTCCGGTGACGTTTGCGAAGCAACGACCCAATAATGGCGAAAACGATTGCCGCGGCCCACCCATATCCTGTCCATTTGTATTGTCCGTACCCAATAATAAACGAAAATCGTTCGATAAAAATAATGTAGATTATTCCGGAGGGCTTTTTCAAAGTGCACAATAAATACGCTTTGTGAAATTCCACAGCTGAATTATGGTATGCAATTTTATATCACAAAGATAGATACATACTGCAGTGAGTACTTCAAAGTTACTACCTATACAATATAACATGTGAACGTGCTTTGTAAGAAATGTTTATGGTCTTTTTTTCTCTTTTTTATTTTCTTTTGCCCACTTAGAATATACCCACAAATATTCCATACTATTCTAGATTACCATTCGTGAGTACACAAATTTATGTTCAAACTCTAAACGGTCGAAATTATATTTTTGAAATAACGTTTATTATTTCACGTTTTCGAGTGACAAATACCTATAAATTTCTCACTACCTATAGGTACTTGTATATGTATATTATATCGGTACCAGACGAATGTTTAAAATAAAATATATCATCGTTTTCAAACCCAATATCTTTACCATATTTTTGCACCGGATTAATTATTGTTATAATTCTATCGATTCGATTTTTTCCACGGGACAAATGCGCCGCGCGCACAGGTCCTTTCCGTTATTATAAATAATTGATTACTATTACGTCTTATAAAATATAGTGCGGTTACGTCCAAACGATAAAGACCGTTGGCGTAAATTGAACACACAGAACGTTTCGGTTATTATAATTTGCGGATAAAACGATGCGCGCTTATAATCTCGGTTAATTTATAATCGTGGAAAACCCCGCCGTTCGCGGCTGCGGTGGCGATGCCCGACGGGGGAATTTCCTGGTGGGGTGGTATAATAATAATAATAATAATAATATTAGTCGCCTCCGCGGGTATAGAAATGGTCTCGAAGAGTCGCGGCTGTCGGTGTGTGGTTGTGGTGGGAGGGGGTGAGGGGTTGGTGCAGGCGGTTCGACGGGGTGAAATGGGGTCGCGGCGTCGGAGAGTTAACATCTCCGGAGGAGGTTAGACGAAAACAAATTGTGTCGGCTGAGGCTTTAACCGGCCGTCTGATTCATGATGGCACTTACGGGCTCTGATGCCAGCAGCCCCGACCACACCGCCGCCGCCATTGATGCGCGGGAAATATGATAGATAGATGGCACGGGCGGCTGCGAAACGGCATCCGGTACTTAGGGATAGAGAGATATACGCTCTGCAACAGTAAAACGGAACTGTTTGCGGGCTTTTCGGATAAACAATCGTTTTAAACGCCGCCGCCGCCACCGCAGCACACGCATATACAATATTATTGAAATATTATACGCGAACGTTGACAGTCCGCGTACAAGGGGATCCGAGTTTTTTTAATTTTTTTTTATCATTTTATTGTTTTATTATCGTATTTGCTGTTTATACGTTGTCTTATTTTTTACGCCGATCCCCCGGTGCGCAGTGTTTTATTGCACAATTGCTGCGTGTTTCTGTTTCCGCGCTGGTCGACAACCCGAACTTCTATAATAATATATTCTTTAAATACCTATGAATAATAATCACAATATATTTATTATTTTTTAGATTCTGAGCGGAGAGATGAATGTAATGATTTTACAATGATGTGTGTGTGTGTTTTTTTTTTTGTGTGCCTGTCATCACCTTTTAAGACAGTAAAAATGTTTAGATCTTCTTCAACAGTAGGTATCTTTTCTAATAAGAAAGTGAATCTAGTTAGTAATTTGGAAAGTAAAAAATAGTTCTTGAAAGCGCAGGGAAAAAGAAAAGTAAAATTAAGGAAAAACGGGAAATTTAACGCAAAATTTGTTTTTGACAAAATCGATTTTGGTTTTTGGTGTAACTCTATAAAACACATAACCGTAGATTTAGCATTTTCTATACACGATAAAATTTGTTTATAGTTATTTTATGTTCAAATTTTGTAGAAATTACATATTATTAAATACCCAAGATTAACGATTTTAGTTAATTTGTTGGAATTTTATAATATTAATTCAACTTACCTACCATATTAATAATAAGTAATAACTAATAATAATATAATTAATATAATGTAAAATATCGACACTGACAAACCATCACCGCTTAGAATCATTTTTCGTATACAATGATATTATATCTTTGAATTCAAATTTAATACCATCCATTTTATAGAGACCCACTTGTAACCTACTGTACAGCAGAGTGACATCCACTTACCCACTTTTTTTTTATTGGTTTTACTATATTTTAAAAGCCTGTGTACTTCTATGCGCTGTGTCTGAAACAAGTTTTTTCTTCTCATATTAATTCTTTATATACACATTTGAAATTAATTATACATCACTTACAGATTACGAAAGGGTACACATTTTTTTTATTTAAAACTATGTATTATTCATATTTATTATTTTTTTTCATGGTTTTACGATATTTTAAAAACCTGTGTATACTTACTAACCTATATACGCCGTCTGAAGCCGATTTTTTTCTTAACATATTGATTCTTTAAACAATATTATGCATCATGACTACTCAAGGATACGATTTTTTTTATTTTAATATTATTCATTATTTTACTATTGTGTTTACTGTTTATATATTTTCTTTTTTTTTACGCCAATCCTTCGGTGCGCAATGTTTTATTGCAGAATTTCTGAATTTCCGTGCTCGTTGCTAAACCGAACTTCAATAATATTCTTTGAAATATATGAATAATAATATTCTTTAAATATGAATAATAATAATAAAATCATATTTTTTTTTTTGGTTTTACATTATTTTAAAAACCTATGTAAGTACTTATACCTATGCGCTGTCTGAAGTCAGTTTTTTCTGATATTGATTATTTATGCATACATTTAGAATTTTTGAAATTTCACATTAATTATACGTCTCTTACAGACTACTCAAGGGTAGAATTTTTTTTATTTTAATGCTTTTATTGTGTTTACTATTTATATTTGTTTTTTTTACCCCGATTTTTTTATGCGCATTATATAACTAAACACTGGCGATCGTATTATAATACTTTCAATAATATATCTTTTAAATATGAATAATATGTACCTACGTAATAATAATAAAATATTTATTGTTTCACAAATTTGGTTTTTGGTTTAACAAGATTTTAAAAACCTGTGTACCTACTTACACGTTTTATTTCGTACTCTGAAGACGCCTTTTTTCTGAACATCTTGATTCTTTATACATGTAGAATTTAAAGTACAAAATAAATTTCACACGATCTATACTCAATTTACGTCTTATAGAGTACTTCACGTTATAAATGATTTTGGATGGTTTGTAGTATATTATTGTAATAACAATGTTATAACTGTTAGTATATAACAGTATTTTTTTTTGAAATTACAGTGTACCAATACCATACACATCTTTAAATAAAAAAAGTCCCCTTGATCTGTTCAGAATTTTAAAAAAATATAACTATTTTAAAATCACTTTGCATTAAATAATTGTCACAATAAATAGAAGAATATTTTATTGGAATATTGTTAATTTTAGATTCTGAGTGGAGGGATAAATATTTTGGTTTTACAATGATATGTGTTTATTATTTATGTCCAAACTCTGAAAACACTTTTTATACAAGGAAAAATTCTTCAATATTAAGAGTATTAAGTTAGACAAGAAATTATGTTGAGGTGGTATTAAAATGGACCAATTGATTCATATAGATTGTCTTGAATGTTAAATTAATTTCTGGCATCGTAGGAGTTTGGGCAGTAGACGATGATGTTCTTGTCGAAGTTGTTTGTGTTGCGTGTTGGGCACACGGTCGGTTCTGTCTTTGCCATATAAGGTGTCCACATGTGAATTTGATGTGGCCAATTTTTAGTCGATTTAGAATCACCTTTTTTTTCTATTTATATCTATGTATATCGGCCAGAGTTCAACTGAATGTTTGATGTCTCTTAATTTATTTTTCGTTTTTATATGCCATTCTGTGTTTAACAAATCCATATAGTATTTGTTAATATTTCTTCGCATATTATTATATTATTCTATATTATTCTAAGAAATTTTTCAAATATTTAGACTAACATTCAGCTATATTTATGCGATGAACCTAGTTATACTGCGTTCTAGTGTTCGTTGGTATTTACTTATTGGTACATAACCCAGTAATAATTTATAAATTTACTATACTTAATATAATAGGTATTATATAATATAGTTTGAAATTTTTTTGTATGCGTATGCTAAATTGTTTTAGGTGTGGTTAGTAGAGGTGTCCCGAAAAAAATTACAAAATGTATAGCGTTTAGGTACGACATACATATAATTTAAAATAATTTCTTAAACGTATATTTTAGAGAACTGATTAGTTATGTTTATGTTGTTTTATTTAAACATTATTAGGTACTTTAAACTATAATAACTATATACTAATAGGTAGGTACATGATAACATGATTGGATTATTAGTTATAAGTTAATGTTGATTTTCCTTTTCAATGTTTTTGCCAATTAATTTATCATGTCGTCGGTATAGTCACATTGGTGTAACGGTAGATGTTAATATTAAGGTTAAATAATTTTAACAATTTTTAATAGTAGAATTCCTTGAATTCTTAGAATTGCTTAAAAGGTTATTAAAACGACGTTGTGACGAAAATAATCAATATATATCTCTTGTTGCTGTATATGTAATATGCCTAAAGTATTATAATATTATTAGATACACATCTGGAGTGTAATTCTCCGTTTAAAATGTAATCATTTATGTTGAAGTCTATGCATTCATCAATAATTCCACGATATTTTCCAACTAATTGTTTAAATTTATCTCATAATTTTTGGGATTTTTTCAGAACTTTTGGAGTAAAATGCACCATACATGTTGGATAACCGTAAATACGCTGTATATTTTATAATCATTGTATATTGTATTTGTGTTGTAACAAAATTATAGCCCCCCTTCCCAGATCTTTGATCTAGATCTACGCCTAGTCGCCAGAATGGCAAAATCTACTTTAAAGTTTAAAAATAAGTTCTCTAAAATGTCCTTGGTTATCAATCTCCATGTAAAGAATGAAGTTTTGTATCTCTGTGTCCTTGAAATATTATTTGCTGATTGAACAATAACATACTTCATTAGGTATGTTATTATTGTAGGACGAAGACGATTTCTTTTTTCTAGAATTTCTTTTTTTAATGATTCGTTTATTTTAATATTAACAGATTCGATTTTTTTTTTTTGAATTTTCATCAGTTTTATATCCAAGTTTGTGATATAAAATATGGTTTGTTTTTTTGATATTTCATTAAATCTTTTGCATTTCCAACTATCAAAATTGAGTACAACGAACTTCCCCGGAAATTAATAAATACCTTTGCCTATGCTGTCTGAAGGTGAAAATAAAATAGTCGTTAAACAATAAGATCATCGTTGTGTAATTTTGTGGAACAAAGTCAGTGAAATGCATGGTTTCACGTAATTTTAAATGTTATGTTTCTTTATCCACATTTTGATGTCGGAACCCATAACTTGTCCAAGACTGTTGTCTTTTCATCATCAGACAACAGAAAATTAATAGTTTTTGTATTGATTTTACTCTTTACATCTTACTATTAAAGACTCTTTGACAAAAATGAGTTCAACTTATCATCTTACTAAGAATAATATAAATAAATTATAAAATGTCTTTAGATGTAGAGGCTTACACACCGTCTCCTCTCAGAATCGTTTTTCGTATGCAATAATTTATCATTAAATTTAAATTAAATGCAACCATTTCAGTGACCTACTTAATGACGAAGGACACACGTAACCTACTATATACACCGACTTCCCCGGTTTCGATTGATTAAACATGAATATATAATTTCCATTTTGTCACGCGTTATTCATAATACCGTAACTATACCAACAATTATATCTAATTTTTTGCCAACGGCTTATAACGTGAGTATTTTCACGGTACGTTTTTAAAAAAAAAAATCAGAGATTTAAAATTCATCTAAGAATAATTCAATAAATTATGATAATTAAATGAATAACTCTTTCAACTAAAATTAGGTGTAGTCTTCGGCTTAATTTAGTGCGATTTCAGTAAATATGTAAGAAACGTTTGTTAAACTTCGACTATATAATCAATTAGGCGTTTATTAAACATTTTAACAATGGGTGTTGAATACTAATTTATTGTTTATAATGTCAATATAATATTTAGCATAATAATATAATACTATTATTTAACACACGAATACACGATACAGTCTTAACTGGAAATTATAATTAACTATTGACGGGAATCGCAGAGTTACGTAGCAGCTATATTGTGCAATATTCGGATATTCTATACACGTCAGCGTATGTTCCTCATTCCCAGGGAACATAATTGAATCATTTATATTTCAAAGTTTTGTTATTTAGTTTATATCATAATCATGCATTATTGTAACGCTATACATTTCACATGACCAGCTATATAGTTTTACTAGCTACCTACTAATATTTATTATCGTCCAAAGAACTTATCCTAAACTAATCCCTGCAGTTAACATAGTATAAGATACGCGTATGTCGTATAATCTGTGTTCATAATAAGGTCAATTTTGGTCTATAATATACATACCTGGTACCTACAAGTTGTTAATATACCATGTACGAGTATTACGGTACGTAAGCATAATTATGTTAGTTCACCTTACGTGATGACTATATTTAACGTCGACTGCATATTATATTCTATTATTGTATAGTCGAAGTTACGTCGATACAGGCGTAAAGACTAACGATTGATAATCATATATTTTTAGTTTAGTGTTTAGTCAAGTGGCATTTCGTGTGTATCATAAGTTAGGTTAGGTCATATGGCCAATATATTAGTAACGTAACCATAATATTTGTGGGATACAATGCCTATGTCTTTTCAGTTTTGACTCAATATAATCCTAGAATTGAACTAAATAATAATATGTAATATTCATACGTCAGTATACATTTGAAGTCTGTTTTAAAATAAATACATACAACAGTATGTTGTATGCATCTATAGTTGAAATATAATTGTTATTTTAAATAAAAGTAAGTAATATTTTCTGAATACAAAATGTAAGTTTGATTATAAATATTGTTAAACATAAAGATAAAAGTACACACATTTAATAATATTATTCAATCATTTTTTAATCACCGATAGTGAATGCTATAGTTAAAATTAAAGAATTATTTCTGTGCCATGCAGAATAAGATTATCACAATTTGATAGGTAAATAATTATCGTTAAAAATTATGCTTAACTAATATTTGTATTTTACATTACAGGCCTTAAATCAATATAGCGGTAGTAACGGGCCATTATATAATGCAGAATTCTAATAAAACATACAAAAACAAAATATAAATCTATAAATTATATAATTAACTTTTTATTAATTAAATTATTTAGCGTTGTTTTTAACAAGACGTTGATCATTTTTCTTTAACATTTTCAATTACAAAGATAAGATATTCTATCGAAAATGTTCATTAAAACAATGTTCATTAATAAGTTATTAAATTAAAAATATATATATTCAAAGGAAAACAATTTATACAAGTCCTGTAACGAGCGGGGAATTAATACACGGTATAAATGTATAATAAACCAATATAGATGTATTTACTCGTTATGAATATAATATTAATATATAAATTATTGACACTGCCACAATTCATGATAATTATATTAATAACTAGGTATTAACTAATAAGTGGACAGTTCATACAATAATATGAATATACCTCATCGACACGTGGCTATTAATGTACCTACCTATTCATACAGACGACGAATGTTTCCCTCTTTACTATTAGAGGCATTTGTATATTGTTATCAGTAATTAATGTGATGCATTTATAAATATAAAACATACGAAATTCTTCCTAAATATTATAATATCATATTTTTTTTCTCATTATATTTTCTATATTCTACAAACTCGTAATTTACAATAACTATATACGGTAATAAACAAAATATTTTTCTGGGTACCTAATATGAAAATTAAAAATTTACTTGAGAGGATTCGATACCGTGATTTTCTATTTTTGTCCAATACACGCACGACATAGTATTTTAGACGTGTTTTTTGCCAAACATACCAATTGATCTAATGAAGCGATAAGAATTCTAAAAACAGATTTGAATTTGTCAACGTCTACTTGAAATCGACTTTCCCACATTTTTGGTTTTTTGATTTTAACTTCTCCGAAACTTGAAATACAACAATTTTTAAACACTCTGTCTTAATATGACATTTTTAGGAATTTGAGGGATATATCACGCGTATATTAGACAAAAACAGAAAATCACGGTATCGAATCCCCTTAATTGAGAATATTAAAAAAAATTACAAGTTAATCTTAAGTACCTATTTACGAATTATTAGTTTTATTTAAGAATCTTAAGTATTTACGTAGAAATAAATTAGTTAAGATTAAGTAAAGTTAATTAAAAAAACATCAAACTATTAAGTTAAAAGGATGCTATACCGTAAATTCCCGACTGCGACCAGAATTCTGATTCTATTGCGTCCTTATTAAAAGTATGCCGTTTGCATCCAAACAAACATCAGTTCACAAAAAACCGTATCAGCGTATAAATAAAATTAGTAAAATATAAAAAAATCAACAAACAAGTTTAATGTTATTTGATTTTTTTACACAGCATTACACAAATATCAACGTTTAAATATTAGTCAGTCGTAGAAAATTATTATCAATTCAATCGACTCATAATAGTATAATTTTTATAAGTTGTGTTGTATAATATATATATATATATATATATATGTGTGTATAAACGTTTTAATGGTTCACATGTTTGGCATTGTTTTAAGATTTGTGCAAATTGAAATAAACTTGGATGTGAAGTATAAAATAATGATTTGAATTTCGCATTAAAACTTTATATTGTAAGAACTATTTGCTCAAAATATATTATAATTGTTAGCTTGTGTGAATGCACTGTAAACTATTTATATTAAAATATATAATATGCAATCGGCGGGATGTTAGTTTAGTTTTAACAACTTCTGAATAATACAACAGTATTAATTCTAACCTACTTTGTATAGACCGCAATCAGAATATTTTGAAAAATATAAATAAATTTTACTTTGAGTATGCACACATGCGTCGTCTATCCGCCTTACAAACGTTTAAAGTGGCAAATTGTAAGTTCTGAACAATCCATTTATCTCTATTATGTTTAATATTGGAGTGAATTAACCCTTTATCTAATTTGAAAGTAAGAATATTATCTTGTAAGTCGCAGAAGGTTTTTAATTATATTTTAAATTACAAACAATTTAAAATTTTAAAATTATCATAACTCACTTTAAATTTAAATTATAAATAAAAAACTTATTAGAGTCAATTCACTGTGACATTAAACACAGCAGAGTTAAATGGATTATTCAGAACACTTACAATTTGCCATGTTAAGACGACGGAGACAATGCATGCGTGTGTAGCGTCTTCATAAGTTAATAAGTTGTAATTGACTTAACTTTTAGCTTATTAACTCGTTAATTCCCAGCTTTGCTTCACTATCAACATACTATTATATAGTATAAAACATACTTAGTAGTATAGACTGACAGACCTTCTGTGCTCTGAATTGTTTTTCGTATGCAATGATTTATCATTAAGTTCAGATTTAACACATACATTACAGTGACTTAATCAATAACGAAGTACACTCGATTATGTACAGCAAAGCGACTACATAATATTATATTCCAACTTTTGTTACACGTCTTGTATTCGATTGACCAATAATACAATTAATTTATAATTTTATATTCACCTATAAATATCATACTTTGTTTTGATCTCATCGTTACAGATGAGGGATTTTTGGTTGTGGGTCTTACAAATTGTCCTACATTATTTAATATTATATTAAGAACCAGTATAAAAAAACAAATTTAATTTTAAACTAATAATCGAATTTGAACACATATACGTAACAAGCACAACGGCAAAATCCATCGGACTGCACTATCTAAACGAGACTTCCGTGCCACAGACTATTGACAATCATAATTATTATTGATATCGTAGTTATCGATCAAAGACGATGGCTGACGATCCGATGTAATCGATAGTACCTACTTAGAATACACTAGTACCTAAATCTAAAAACAATTTAACGAAATGATCTTTTGGCGATTGCCACAAACCTTATCATAATGGGACATGTATATAAGTAGATAACCATTAATGTATATCAAACATAATAATCAAATTTGAAGAAAAAAACACATCATCATTGATTATTGTAACATATTTGTGACAAAACAATATGCCATAAATCATAATAATGTAGATTAATCTAAATAATTTTTTTTTGAGGGGGGGACATCCCCAGATGTCTCCCATTACTGGGTGCCCCACCATCGATGCTTGTATTTAAGTTTCATCATTGTTCAATTCTAATATAATAAGATATTACATTGTTATTTTATATTATTCTATATTTATTTTGTGAATGTAAAGTGTGATCAAATAAGTTACAATCTATACAGTATACATATCACGTATATAAGGATAAATGGTATTAACAATTTTATCATTTTATTTTTTTAATAATATCACATCGTCTATCCCGTGTTCCATATTATTCCCTACTACTATAAATTCACTATAGGTATAAATGGACTTTTAATAGGTAGTTTAAACTTGCCGAAACTTTAAAACTTATAATTAGTATATTTGTCAGAGTATATATTTTAGGCACTAAATGAAATATTTTATGGCATGAAAACACTGTTGTAGCAGTCAACAATTTTTAATAACCTTCTTCGTTTAAATTTTTATTAAATTTAGGTCAACACGAATAAATTGTCACGCAATGTTTCTTAGAATAAGCCAAGTTATAGCTAAATATAATGTATTTAAAAAACAAAAATACACAACTTAATATAAAAAAATTCCAGTAAATTTTTATAAAACCTACTTAAATCGAAAATCTGTTTCAATATAGCTGAATAAAATATTTATTTTTTTTTAGAACACTACAGGTTAATATTTCCATTGAATATGATTTGTTTTTATATCAATGAATTTTTTTATTGAAAAGTTCAATTAATCAAAATATGTGGATTTATTACGGTCACCTGTATTTTTAGTTATTTATACTTTTTCGACATTTTAATCACATTGCAATTACCTACATACATAAATACATTAAAACTTTATGATCGGTTACTATTGTGTAGAAAAAATATAATACTAAATAACTATTAACATTTTTAATCGCCAGATTTGTTTGCATTAAAACACTGTGTTGAATATAAAATATGTAGTTTTTTTTAAGTATAGTAGAATACGCTTAAGCTTTGTGAATATTTAATATTTCAATTACATTCGTACCATTTTCTGTATATTTTCGAAAAATTAATATAAAAATTATAACAAAATAAAATGTTATGGTTATAGTAAAATTATTAATAAAATTATTACCAATTTAATTTTAAATAATTCTAAAAATGGTTGAATGCTCGAACAACTGATTTATTGTTAATTAATATATGTATAGAAATCACAAAGTTTAAGAATTAATTTGTCGAGCAAATGTTGTATATATGAAATAAAAAAAAACATTTACATTCTCTTATTTTATACATTTGTTATTTAAAAAAAAAAAAACATAATTATTGTTTAGATATAGCATCTTTATGGCTATTTTAATTTTAATTATGAAAATAATTTATGTTTTTGTGTCATTGTTCTGATGACAGAACTTTAATTTATTCTTATCTTAAACAAAGCGTTTCTTAAAACAGCATCAACTTTCATATTATATTTTTCTAATTAACAATAATTATTGTAGTAACCCAGCAACTTAATAGAACAGTTTTTCAGTTTGGTTTTTAGCATTCCGAGAAAGCAAGAAAGTACTGTTTTTAATTCAACTACTATCATTAGGACTTATGCACACACAGTGAAAACGGTCTGAAAAAGACTGCGAGTGAAAAGTCATTCTTCCTCGGATGGAAGAATCGTCGGTATCGAAAAATGAAATAAGATTTTACTTTATTTGAATTGAATGGAATTGAAAAATGTCCTAAATATAACTTCGCTAATATCTCGAGTTTTCCTCGAATACGATTGTCGTCCGTCTTATTCCAATAAAAAAAAATATACGCATATTATATATTATAATCTTTGCACGTCTAAAAACGTGTTACTTAATATTCACCGCGAACCTAAAAAAAAATATGTGTATAATTTGTGTAGCGCGCGGCTGGTGAGAAAGTCGATGAAATTAAATTTAAGAATGTTATGGTTTTAATGTACAATTTAATAAAATAATAACGTGCCAGGCGGTGTGCGCATGCATTTTTTATTTACCAAATTTCGTACTTATAGGTATTTCATAACCTATTATAATATATACGAAACGAAAATAAATAAAATAAATGTGTGGAAATTATTACAATTATTATAATATACAAAAATATTCAGTACAAAATAATAACATTTTACCCACACCGTATGAGGATAGAGAAACGTGCTATGGTAAAAAAAATGAATCTTGCGACTCAAGTATTCAAATCATAACCTAAACACTGTCATATGGTATATATAGGTATCAGTGGCGTAATTTGTTTTTTTTTCTAAGGGGGAGGATAGGCGTTTAAGCTCGATGATACATAACTATTTTTGTATTGTGCGATACTGTATATACTTACAAGAACTAAAATGTTAGTGAATTATGATTTATGACGCTATAATAATAATTTTATAAAAATTATGTATTTTTTAATAAAGTAATTATACAAACCTCACAATAGAACCAATCCAACTCTTAAATTATTGTTTATCCGCTATTCTTGAAAAACCTCGGATATTATTTAATATTTTTCACTCTTTCGTGGTAATTCAATTTGTTTAGCCTCTCAAAAGGTACTTGCAAAGTATGATTTTCAAGTCCTCCGCGTCTTTTGTAGGCTGTTAAATATTAATATTGTGCCAGGTGCCTATGGTAATACATAATAAAAATCCATTATTACGGCAATACAATATACATGCATGGCGATTGTATTGAGATGTAAGTAAAAATGTGCAGGTGGCGAGCGAGCTTGAAGTTTTTTTTCACAATATTTTCCGTGGTAAAAACGTCCACCACCCCCACTCCTGCAGATCAAAAACTTAAATTACTCCTCTGATAGGTATATAGTGTGCGTGAGCGTACCTAATGCGTGCAATAAACGCGTAAGTACAATATTACTCGATTTCGGCGGATGATTTATTCGCAAAACATTTCAACAACGAATCTGTATTATACGGTCGTGACGTGCAAGTAGTACTTATTTTCATATCATCGTCCAGTGTTATTATTATAGTAATCTTCAAGATCATATCGTAGTCGATCAGTGTGATGGGAGGTGCACACGCCCAACGTTTTCCAAGATTTGGCAGTAATTACCTTTGGCAGTAACACGCCCCGAGAATGTTCACTTGGAGATTATAAACTATAATATGGGTAAATAGGACGAATGGTAAAACATTTCTAGAAAGATAAAACAAACTAGGCAGAAGCCAAATCCGATTGCCAAATATACTGATTTTTCCACCATTTGTATCGTCTAAAATACAACCACGTCCGTAAAAAGACCTACTGGCTACCAGTATTAGAAAATAATAATATTCCTATCTGTAAGGTCCTCTCGTAGTCGATCAGTGTGACGGGAGGTGCACATGCCCGATGATTTCCATGATTTGGTAGTAGCACACCCCCAAAATGTTCACCTGAATATTATTATAATATAGGAAAAACGGTAAATTGCATTTAAAAATAAAACAAACCAGGCAGAGACCAAATCCGATTACCATAATATGCTGATTTTACCACCATTTTGACATTTAAAATACTCCCCAGCCCTTAAAACTACGTATACCTACGTAACGATAGGAATTAATAAATAATATAATATTTCGGTCAGTCAATTTTTAGTTCGCCGGCGATAAGAGTGTCCAACTGTCCGAGATTAGTTAGCTAGAAAGTTTTAACTTCCGAGATGTTGTCTTACAACCTATTAATTATTATTAATTTACCTAAGGACGACATCACAAACAATGTGCATTGACGCTGGACGTTGATTAAGAATTAAGATTAGTGCTTATTAATTACTATATAAGTACCTAGATAGGTAGGAACCTACCAAAATAAATGTTTTTCTAACTTAAAATAGAGTTGAATTAATTAATTAATAGTTTAAGTAATATAGACAATACTGGTCGTATTCGGATATGGCTTGATCGGAATTTCCACAAATTTGTTTACCTCAGATTTTTTTAATTAATTTTTATTATTTATTATTATTTACATAAAATAACAAAAAAAAATTAAATAGTTATAAATTACAATAATTATAATAATATATAATATATTTAAATTTAAACAAATTATAATATGTAAACGAGTTATATAATATATTATATTAGGTATATTATAAATTATAATATAATTAAAACTCAATGCAATAGGAGTTTAAAATGTTACTGAATAAGCAACCAGTGTATACAATATACGAAAAATATTATTGAATTTATAAAAAATTATATACTGATAGTTTAGGATAATGGACATTTAAATGGTTAAACAGATTTTCTTGATGAGTTTTTGTTGCTCATAAAAAAAAAATGTTTTAGCATATTTTTATTTGTGTGCTACCAATTTGAGTTGTCAGATTTTTACATATTGAAGTTTTATTTATTTTTATTATTAGCATATTTTTTCCCAAATTAAATAAAAATAATTAAACAAGTATACCAATATAAGTGGGTAACTTTAAAAGTAAGTACCAAACTTAATAGCTGGATATGCAAAATGAATAACAAAGAATTAAGTAAATTTATAAAGGTAGAAAGGTATGGTATAATGAAAAAATAAAAAATTATCTGAAAAAATTAATTGCAGACCTGAATAATTAATACTTTTTTGTCCTTGCTCCGGATATAATATTGTTACCTTTAGTTTGAAATACGTACTAGGTAATTTTATATTAGATTTTTCCAAGAAATACTTATATATTTGATGAAAACCGCTGGTTAAATGGATCCATCCCGTTCGGTCGGTCGCAGCTGAGACTATACACAGAGCCGGACCGCAGTAGCGAGGGTGCAGGGGGTGCAATGCACCGAGGTCCCAGGTTGATGTCCTAGATTTTCTAATTTATTAATGCACGGTGATTCAACCCGCGGACCTCGATGCCTTTTTATTCCCCCCAATAAACCCACCCTAGACGACTTATATTTAAAAAAAAAGTCAGTTCAAGTGTTAAAAAAGTACCAAACCTCCAAAATCATGATTCAATTCAGCTCGCTACGTACGGTATCGTGTTTGTATAGCAGCCACAGCGAATCCAAATTTTAGTGGTGGCCGATCGATAGTAAAATATAAACAATAAAATGTTTTTTTTTCTTTTGGCGGCACCCAGTGTTTTTCTGAAAGTGTAAATCGGCCTGCCAAGTACAAAAAGATGGACCTCCCTGTATTATTGTAAAAAAAATATTTTTTTTACAATATTGAATATTGACGAAGAAAACAATAATTTAAAAATATTACCGACAGCCGTTTAATACAGACTATTATGGGCTAAGTCTTATCCGTACTTGTGACTCGCTTTCATGGAACACATGAGCCGCGAGGTACCTATAGTTGAAAAGTTTTCTTTTTAAAAACCATATGAACTTTGACAGACGACGAAAAATATATAACTAATGCGTCATATATTACACGTATATATAGGTGTTTTTATAAATTTCAATTTTATTTTTTAAAAGACACCTCCCAATGATATTATTATCAGTTGCACCCGCGGCCTCCCGAGACTGACTCAGATCCGGCACTGCAGATCATCTGCATGACGTTATCATTTATTTGCATTTTGTCCACAGGCGTGGACGTGAAGCCGTCGGACGTGGACGGACTGCCGTACAGCACGCTGCTCTATGGCAACGGGCCCGGCCACAGTGCCGAACACCGGTTGGTGCCCATGGTGAACGCCACTGACGCGGAGACGCACAACCGGTTGCACGGGGCCGCGGTGCCCCGTCAGTGGGCCACGCATGGAGGCGAAGACGTGCCTGTGTACGCGGCCGGGCCACAGGGCATCACGCAAGCACTGTTCTCCGGCACGTTCGACCAGTCTTACGTGCCACACGCAATTGCTTACGTGGCGTGCCTGGCCGAGCACGCCGAACGATGTCGCCGACAGGACGCCGAGGCCGTCAACCGGAGCAATAGTGACGCCACGTTCACCGCCGGTAAGGCGGGCGTCCTCGGGGTAGGACCCTCGTCGCAGGTAACGTTTTTCTTAAATAGTTTTTTAAAGTTTGTTTTAACGACTGGACGTAAACCAAATCACAATCAATAGGTTTCGAAACCCAAAACTGCCCCTAAAAAAATTCCACAAACTATAAAAGAAAAACACCTGTTTTATAATCTTATTTTAAATGAACCGTTTGAAAACCGATATTTGTTGAACTTGATCGATTTTAAATTTATTGTAATATTGATAATATTCTACTTTAAATCGTAGTTAATAAATCAGCGACGGAGAACGAGTTTGTGCTATTTTTATTAGCTATCAGTTGTTATAATCCCGTTGGAATAAATAAATACATATACGAAAATATACTTTATACGAATTATAATATGAGTTATTAATAAAAAGTACAATCTCTAAGGTCAAATAAATATCATTACGAGAAACAAAATTATTCTAAACATAACATTTGCTATAAGAATGTGGTACTTTGGATAATTTTGGTCGTTTTTTGATCTGGAGTCTAAAGTATAGCCTAAGTAATAGTTTTATTCTGCAATTAAACGTTAGTTTGTTGAATTTTATTCTGTCCAGAATGTCAGGGCAGTCTAAGTAACTATTGGCTACAGAAACTAAGTCCAGGTATTATGGCACTGGACCAAAGGTTTCAGACCACATAATTTAAAACTACTTCAGAAGATTTCCCTGCCATTTTTATCTCGTACACCACCATTCTTCCACGTATTTTCTGTACTTTCTCCTATTAGTTTATTAACTTGTCCAATTCGTATAGATTCTCAAACTATACAGCAAAACTCAATAATTGCTTAGGTTAGGGCCCCAGAAATTACCTTTCATCGGCGCCTCAAAATCCTAGTTGCGCCACTGCATATAGGTGAAACCTGAACAATCAGAACCGAAAAATTAAATCTCGGCAACCACCGAGAATGACACATTTCACATTACTACTGTAAGTTGAGAATTCCATTAAACTGTGTCCGTATAATATGGCTGATGTAACTCAACTGAGTGGACTGTATAGTGGAGGGGTAAGGCAGTGTTCGGTAAACGTACGAACGCGTTAATAATAAATAACCTACCGTGGAAAACGTCATAAAAAATAAATCACTAAATAATTTTTTTTTAATTCATATTTTTTTCGTGAATACGTATGAAACCTATGCGGGAGGTCCTAAAATACGAACATGCGGTAGAAAGGAAACCGGTTGAAATATACGCGCATATAAGAGAACAAGCGTAGTCTGAGTCGTGGACAGAGTCAAGCGACCGAGGATCAATAATTAGTGTTCCCGATATTGAGTTTCGTATTTTTTGTTGTGCCGCAGATTTGTAATGTACCGTTAGTAGCCCATCTAAGACGCCACGTAACTATATATTTTATAAGACAGTGATGGCCAACGATTCCGACATCGTTTCAAAAAAACTACTCAATACATACTGTGTATTGGCTAGCTATAGATTTGTGGATAAAATATTTTACCCGAAAAACGCCCTTATCTTTTTTTCAAAATTCAATTTGAACTACTTTAAACGAATGAAAAATATGCTACAGGGACCAAAAATAATGATAATGGCCAAGATTTAATAAATTAATTTGAATACATATTTCGCTTTTATGAAGTAGGTTACGAAACTACCAAAAATGAAAAGAAAATATGTTTAAATGATCATTGAAGTCGATATTTTTCGTTGCAATATATTTTAGTATTATTTACGATTTCTGAAAATGTTTAACGATATTGATATTATATGCAGTTAGACATCTCTTTAGTGTTTTATAATTTCAAAAATAATAGTTACTTTATAGTTATAAATTTTAACTTGTAATATTTATTATAAAACATATTATATTATGCATTTTTTTTCAACACCAAAAGTAGCCGTGTGCTTATGTGCTGGTTTATGTGGTGTAACTGACACATAGTGTCAGCATAATGTTGCATTCGGTACTCATTGGTTAGTCGTTAGTGCCTCTGAGACTGTCGATTTAAGCGAAAAATATAAAAAGAAAAAACCGTAACACACGTATACTGTCTGCATTTATCGACGTCAATCCAGCAAAGTATATTATAATATTATGTATACAAGTAGCATTTTAATAGTGTACCCGTATGCCCAACGGTGTCGTAAAACGTGAGCATCCATCACAGTAAACATAATTTTATTTTGGTCTGTTTTCTATATAGTCGAGTTTTCTCGAAAAATTCAGTAGCTATGACCGATAGCGGAAAACTTATTTCTCCGCGATAACACTCATCCGTACATAACTTAATCGCCGATATGATAAACCGGTCATGTTTTACTTAACATTCGATCGAATTTTGCCAGGCCTCGACTATAAACAAATGTTTCACGTTAGTGCGTTGTTGTACTTACATATTTCGAAGAAAACTTTTCATTATTTTAATCTATTGATCGCATAGTACAAACAATTCACGCAGACGTAAGTAGAATATCGCCTGAAAAATAACGACGAGACATGTCTTTTAAAATATAATAATAATCATCTTGTATTCCAATCTATGCTCAATACATAGTGCAAATAATCTATTTTTCATCGATAATGATATAGGTACCTTAATATAAGTAGGACCATTAGTTATTCCATTTGCATGTTTTTTGAGCTATTAGATGTATTGCTTTAAGTACCTAAGCTTTAAACATTGTTTTCACTTTTCAAGGTATTACGAAAAACATATTAAAAGTTTATACGTAGTGATTTTGTGGTGCTAAGGACATGTTACATAATGTTACCATTTTATAATTATTTGATCACTATAATGATAAGGTATTAATACAATTTGAACAATTGACAATAAAAATAATAAATACAGTTTAATGTATTTTGAGAGTTTTCACTGGGTATTATTGTATCGAATTTAAAATCCCTTTATGGCATTCAATTTCCCGTTTTTATTAATAAATATTCAGAAAAAATAATTATAAAATATAAAAATATTTTTTGTTAAATGTTTGTATTCACGAAAATTATGATTAAAAAAAAATCTGCATATTTTTAAAGCGTATTTGTTTTTATAGTTAACGCATAAGATAGTACTTTTTAATTGCATTAAGTTCCGAGCCCTACTTATACAAGTTGAATATTATGCGTTGAAGTAACATCTCTGCAGGTTTTTGTTTCATTCATGTGCTATAATAATGCGTCTTACAACAAGATATGTGACTCGACACTAACGCACCTGGTGTTAGTTTTTCTCAGTTCGGTTGCCCTCGATTTATATTGGAAAACAAACAAATAACGTGATGGTCAGCTGTGGTTGTCTGTAATTTATTGCTGAACAAAATTCGTAGGCATTCGCCTTTTTTTCGTAGATAGGTCACAATGGTAAAAATCTTATAATTCAGTCGACAAAAAATATTTATCGCTTGACTTAAAATAATAATTTTTCAAGCAATTACTATGTAAATTGGATACAGGTAGTGTACCTTTCAGGAGGTGGTTTTTGGATATTTCGCTGTAATAATTTTCCAAAAAAAATCATAATATTTACCAACATTTGTTGTACGTACTACGTAACATTCAACATGTGTGTACTTTGAAGTGGTTATTGAATTGGGTATTTCAAATATATTCAAATATTAAAAAATGTACTATGAAAAAATGTAATGAATGCAAAGGTTGAACATCTTTACGTAGTTGCTATATATTGGCGAGAGGTCTCTATGACAAAGTTAAAAGGAACATTTCACTCAATCACGCATATGGTGTCCAGACATCCCTTTTTTACAGTGAAGTTCAGTAAAAGTATGTCCTTGTGTAACGGCTAAACTCAACTGTCCCGTTTTTTTTTTAAATAAGTTCCATTTTCATAATTATAAAAAAAATTGTTGAATAAAATTACAATTTCAAATAGAGTAATTGGACGCTAAAGATGCATCAACTTCTATCAGTTAGTAATCAGTAGGTACCTACCTATATCAATATGTATGAACTATTTAAAAAAAAAAAAATAATATTAGGTTTTATTTTAGTAAATATAAAAATAATAATTTATCTCGTATTTAAGTATTTTGTATATGGCTACCCTAATCATGACGTATTGCTCAACAATATTAAATAGGTACTTGACATACTTTTATAACATAACTAAATGACAAAGAGCATTTCGCGGTATTAAAATAAAGTTCTGTGGCTAGGAAGTTTTCTATTTTCAGGGATTCTAGATAACCCAGATGGTATCGAATTCTGAAAAAAAAATAATTTCAAAATGAAGCGAGTTTGTATCAAAATGTCGATACCTATCTATTTTGATGTATTAAAACGAGGTTCCAGTGTTAGGACAGTTTTGATTTTCCGAGAAAACCTAATGGAAGCAAATTCTAAAAATATAGTTGCAAAATGTATCAAATTCGTTACAAAACGTGGTTGACGCATGTCGGTTGAAACCGATGTAAAAAACTGGTGCCAACTTGACGAACGTATAAGACAGTGACTATGGTTATAATATTTTTCTCATTTGTACTTTTTATTCCGTTGGGTAAATTAAAATGTAATTTTCTTCATTCTGAGCGGAGTGGTGAATGTATTGATTTTACAATGATGTGTGTTTTTTGTTTCTGCCATCGCCTTTTAGTGCAGTGAATATGTTTCAATTTTCAACTTTCAGCGTGGTTTCTGGTAACAAATTGGACTTACTTTAATTTACTTTGGGGTCACATCATGGTGACTTACTCAATGACGGGTTACACTTGACATCTTCTATACAGCAGAGCATTTACCTACTTTTTACCTTTTTCATTTTTATTTTTAAAAGTTCAATTTATTACCATATTTTCGAAAACTTTTGTTTTAGTAATTTCAATCTGTGACGTCCTCTGCTGTATGTATCAATAGATGAACTTCACTTTTCGGTATTGAACAATGTGCCTACAATCTTACTTAAACCATCAAAGTTTTCTTGCCGAATCTACTTTAAACTTATGGATTATTTAGACTTGTTTTTCTAAGAACGTGCTACAAGTTTATGTCCAACAAGTATTCACGATAGTCATACGGATGCTAATAAATTGAAAAACTTGATAGGTACAGCATTCAAAAACGTTGACTTTGAATAACTTTTCATGAAAGAAATAAAATTGACATTTATGAATTGATCACTAAATAGGGTGGTTCATCCAGGAATCTCCACTATCCATTTTATTTCAATAGTAAATAAATTCAAATTCTGATTTTTGGAACATATTGTATTTTTACTATAATATTAATTATTATAGACCATATTATTTTCAAACTCGTAGATTTTGTAGATTTGTTATTCCATTTAAGGAATGCCCATGTCGATTCTTATTATTTTTATATTAACCCCCCCCCCCCCTTCTTTTTTTCTGCATATAATATAAATTATAAATATTATTTTAAACATTGAGCAATGAGCATATAATTTTTAGAAATTTTTATGTATGTAAATGAAAATTCAAACTTAATATGCTTAGGATGAAGGGACTAAAAATATAGGACATGGGGTCTAAATTGATTTAAAAACTACAGTAAGTAATTCATTTTGATATTATATTAACATTTTATAATTTACAAATATGTTCTAATAAGTACTATTATAATAGACTAATTAATATATAATCTTATAATTTATATAAAACCACTGTTATAGAGTATAGACTATTATCTTTATTGCATAAAGCTAAATAACCCAGAAACTGTTAGTTTGAATTTCAATATTTATATATGCATCAACATTTTCAAAAAAATCATTTGCATAACATTTTGTTATAAAAAAATGGGTGGTTCTCGAAAAAAATTGCATTGCTGCATAACATTACTAAGTACTAACAGTATAATTAATGTAAAAAACTAAAAAATATGGTCTTTAAGATAATAAAAAGAGTACTTAACTAAAATTGTAAAATTCAAAATTTAAATATCATAAAATAATATAGTGGATGTGAGCACTCTTGATGAATCACTCCAAATAGTTTGCGTATACAAGCTTCTATTAACCATGAAAATCTGAAAACATTTCCCCAGAGCCTTACCCTTTTTGTGATAAACTGTATAACACTACATTCCACCCACATTTGTAGTCTTGTAGATAACATAATACTAATATGTTGGGCATTAGGTGTAAAGAGGACTGACTCATTTTTCAACACGTAAAAATAACACCAATCACAATTATGTAACCAACTCGCTAACTCTGAACTAAGTATAATATAGGCGATACACGATATGATTAAGGTTTTTTCGAGATATCTAATATTCCAACAAATCACACAATACGATGGTACCTACCTACATCCAAAACGATTGATATATTTTATCCAAATTAGGAACTAAATATAATATTGAAAGTTCACAGGATAGATTTAAGAATTTAAAGTCTGTAATCATTCTCTCAGTGTTTTAACCTTTTTTTCAATAAACTTTATAACACTACATTCCAAATTTGTAGTCTTGTAGGTAACTTTATTATGTAAGCCATTAGGTGAAAAAAGGACTGACTCGTGTTTCTACACGTAAAACTAACAACAATCAGAATATTATAGCCACCTCACTAACTCAGTAATCAGGATAGAATACAATACTAGGAGCATTACACAATCCAATTTAGGTTTTTTCGAGACATCTAATATTCAAACAAATCACACAATACCTATCTATCCAAAACTATTGATATTCATAAAAGTTACTAAATACAATATTAAAAGTTTCCACGATAAATATTATCTACCCATATCTAAGATTTAAAAATAACAAAAACACTAGGTATGCTAAAAAATCAAACTTATAGATAATAATAATAATAATAATTACTATTATACCTAGGTATTCAAAATGTATAGAGAAATATTTTTTTAAAAGAACTCGTTATCTCGTGAAGAAATAATCATGAAATCTGTTTTTTAAGTAATTGCTACTTCGAGAGTACCTCTATATAGTTCATATTTAAATTCTAAATCAAACGAAATATTTTAATAAAAAAGATATCAAGCATGCAATTAATTACATCTCCTATTATTAGAAATATTTACTTTTGAGATGAATCGAACAACACATTTTATAAAAATATAATTTATAAATTTAATCCAATAAAATTACATTATTATTTATTGAAACTTAGTCCAACGAATACAGATATTTTAAATGATAATATTGTAATAACTTCAATACGTTTTACATTTTTTTTTCCTGTTTTACAGTATTTATAGTGTTATAAATAACTTAATCCTGTCCGTAATATTATTATAATTCAAATGATAATAATAATAATAATAATAATAATAATTTATATTTGCTTTAAAAGAAAATACTAAAACAAATACATTTTAAAAAAAGTCATTGTTTTGATTGTTTTTTATTTCTATTTGCACGTATTTTAATACATGAAACAAAATTATATTTATAATTTAATTTTAAAAACTATTATTTTCCATTTTTATTATTCAAATTTAAATAAATCATCAATAATATACTTTGATACTGATTGAAGTGAGTGTGTGTTAGTTTTATTTTCGGGCTACTCTTTTTAAAAATGTAATTATGATTAATGCTCAATAAATGTAATCTCACTATAATAATTTATAAACAAGTTATATATATTTTCAGTCAGAATTCGATATTATATTACCTATAAATTATTGATCAATAATACACCTACTTACTTAATGTTATTTTTATAAAAAAAAAATTACATTGTCAAAGAGACGTTGAATTAAATAGTTATCAATAATATTATTATCTGAGGACTTAAAAACTTAATTAATGTTTCGTTTTGAATGACACGAAAACAGAAGAATTATTGTCACCTTTTATCGTAGAACTTTTATCATTACAAAATGTTGTGAATATGAAGCAAATTTAAAAATTGTTATTTCTTTAGTGAAGGTTTCCATAAAAATGTAATGATAGTTTTTTTAATTTTTGGAGTTACTATATTCATTTTTGATATATTATTATCATTGCAATCAGCAATAATAGCGATATACATTTTTTATTATATTATACGTACCATAATACCTATATTTGTAGTTAAGTAAAACAAACCGTTTGAGTTTTAACTGAGATAGTTTAATTTTTCTTTACGCCTCATCCAACACGTATAGGTAATAAACATCTAACGATATCGCAGACTAGCGATTAAGTAATATTATATGGCAGGAAATTGATGCTAATAATATAATTACGTTTATGAACACCTAACTACATTATTTTGTACTGCGCAAAAGAAAATGTTTCGAATTCAAAATACCTATATCAGAAGATTTATACAAACGTAAATGTAACCCTTAAGTTTATTTTATTAACGTTGACCTCGGCATCAACATACAATACTGGAAATAAACAACTTTTAGTTTTATTTCTCTAGGTATTTTATGACGTTTATGAAGTCTCTTAAGGAAAAAACATTATTTCGGACAGTGATGGTATCTAAAATTAAATGTAGACAACGGAATCGTAATATTAATAAAAAAAAAAAAACTAAAATGTTGATGATATTATGACTGAGTTTACGGATAGGTAGATACTTGTTTTGTATTCAATAGATTATAGTTGTCACCCGTCGAATAATATTATAACTAAAAACCTAACTAAATTGCAAGTAATAATATTGAAAAAATACTCGTACATAATATGTACATAATATTATTATAGACTTGGGTGTTTCAGTATGTAATATTGTATCTTTTCGTCTGCAGAATAATATACTTATTATAATATGTATTTTTCTTTACTATACAGCGATATAACTATTGTAGTATGAAGTATTGTTGTGCTATACAACAATGATATAGAAATGAAAAAATAAATATAAGTATTGTAAAATATTATAATAAATTTGAAAATCCTAAAAAATTGTATTTATTATAATGTCATCTTTAGACATATTTTTCTAGTGCTTTCAAATGCTAAACCTGTGCAATTATTTCTTATTGCACATTTTCGTGGTGGTACAAAGGTATCGTTAAAATGTTATGTCTCTAACTATCGTATTTTAAGTTCTACGTTTATCAGGCAGTGAATCCGTCAGAAAACGTTCGATTATATAATAATAACGTTTCATATGCCAAATAGGGGACCTGCGAGTTTAGCTATTGTGATTATGCGAGCAGTATATTATCAGGTAGACGAACTCTTAGCGAGGAGTATACCTAAGTGTATAATTTCTAACTACAAAATTTCAGTTTTTTTTTCAAACGGCTAGGTAACTAGGCATCAAGGTTCTCGCATAAATCAAGGCCTTGCCATGAGCTTAAAATTTCTTTTAATAGTCTCAGCTAATATGTTTTCTGCACCAGACGTACCTTATGTTACTTTCTGTAATACTTACTCGCTAAATTGACTTGATTTAAGACTAAGTGCATTACAATGCAACACACAAAACTAAATTTGGTCCTTAAATTGTTTGGAAGAAGACTCGGCTACTAATCAAGTGATTTGATTAAAAGATAATTCCTTACTTATTTCATACAATAAGTCGTGTATTTCACCAATTTGATATCTAAATGGTCTAATTGCATATTATATTCTACTCTCCCGTCTTGTAATATTCGGTGGTTTCAAGATTAAATTAGTTACATGGTTTCCTTTTTGTGTTAACAGACCGACGGTGCCGTGAGTAGAAGGCAGAACTACTCAAAAATAATTAGCTTCTATTGCTATTAATATGTATTTTTGGGCTATTTGGTATCATTTTATTCTTTCGGTGTATTCAAAAAAAGAATCATAATTTAGTTTTATTCTCTTCTTTGCATTAATTTTTCTTCTACACTATTAGAAAGCCGTGGACGTTTTAACTCGGACATAATGATATTTGTACCCTTGTTATACACTGACTAAATTTATAAAAATAAAAATGAATCAATTAGTGGTAACTACAAAATATTAAAAAAAATTAAATAATAATACGGGCACACGGTTGGACTAAAAACTGAAACTGAATTTTAACAACTGAAATTTCTATTTTTTTAGCAATAATGCAACGTTATTTTTACCAACATCAACAACGCATATTATACACTAAAAATTCCAGTGCTCGAATTGGGGGGGGGGGGGGTGGACGGAGCTCCTCTACTATTTTTATTTTTTTTTTACTTACCCCAATTACTTTTAGATTCTGAGCGAAGCGATGAATGTATTGATTCTACAATGATGTGTGTTTTTTTTTAATTTTTTTATTTTTTTTTTTATTTTTGTGTCTGTCATCACCTTTTAGGACAGTAAAAGTGCTTGGATTTTCTTCAATAGTAACTTTTCTGATAGGAAAGTGAATCTAGTTGGTACTTTGGGGGGTCAAAAGTAAAATTTTCTCAGTAGTTTTCACAAGCGACGTGAAAAACAAAAGAAAAATTAAGGAAAAACGGGAATTTGTACGCAAAATCTGTTTTCGAGAAAATCGATTTTCGTTTTTGGTGTAACTCTAAAACAAATGACCGTAGGGACATGAAATTTTGACTGAATGTTTATATTAGCATTTTCTATACACCATAAAATTTACAAAATATTTTGACTCTTTTTGAGCTGTTTACGGCCATTGTCAGTTTTCAATTTTTTTAGTTTTTTTTTCTATATATATCAATAAAATTTTATCTGTTGAGTAAAAAAGCTTGAAAATTTAATAGAAGGCTCCTAGGTTATTGTTTCAAAGGCAGATGAAAAAAATTAAAAATCCTTAGTCACAGTTTTTAATTATAAGCATTTAAAGTGCAAATTTTGACAAAATACGGAAAAATCATGAAAAATAGTAAATTATTTTGATGAGAATTCATAAAAATTTTTCTTTTTAAATCTAAGATTTGAAAATGTAATATAAGATTACTCATAAGTTTGTCTACCTTTATCAAAAAAAAAATGTCTAGAAGAAACTTAAATTAAATTTTTATGAGCGTCTGAAATTTATATTTTTACAACATTTGATATTTACTCGATTTTTCATGTAACAATTTTCTTATTTTATTGTAATTAAAAAACGAATGACTGTAGATACTTGAAAATTTCACTGAATGTTTATATTAGCATTTTCTATACACCATAACATTTTAAAAATATTTTGACTCTTTTTGAGCTATTTACGGACATTGTCAGTTTTCAATTTTTTTAGTTTTTTTTTCTTTGAATATCAATACATTTTTATTTGTTGGGTAAAAAAGCGTGAAAATTTAATATAAGGGTCCTGATATATCGTTCTAATAGCAGTTGAAAAATATTAAAAATACATAGGCACAATTTTTTTTTATAAGCATTTAAAGTTCAAATTTTGACAACATTTATCAAATTTATAATTTATTAATTATTTTGTGGTTAAAAATTTATAAATTTATAAATTTTTAACTTTTATGGCTAAGGATTGAAAATTTAAAACAAGGCTCCACGTAAATAGGTTATATATAAATTACTTTATTCACAATAATATCATCAAATATACTTGGTAAAATCATAGGCTGACTGACCGTTTTCGCTCAGAATCGTTTTTCTTATACAATGATATTATATCATTGAATTCAAATTTAACACCATCCATTACAGTGACCCACTTGTAACCTACCGTACAGCAGAGCGACATCCACTTATCCAGCTTTTTTTCTATGGACGGTACAAACTAATTCCCAAAAGAATAATTTTTTTTTAAATTTGGAGTGGATTTAAATTGTTTTCAAACATACCTAATGAATTTAAATTTTTTTAGTAAAAAGATGCTTTTTTCATCCTTTCAATAGTTTGACTAGTAGTGTTCAACATTTTTGACTCGCGATCCACTATTTTTGTAACACAAGGTGAATATAAAATATAAATCCATATTTACTTACATGTTACATAGGTACATTAAGTTAAATATATTATGTTTGGACATTTAGAATAGAACAAATTAAAAATTAGGAATTGGTTAATGGGGGGGGGGGGCGAAGCCCCCCACTAGCCTTCGTTAAGTAATTTTGCACTTGGAACGCAGTTCATAAATTGTTGGATTGAGCTCCTCTACTTAATAATTCCCAATTCAAGCACTGCTAAAAACACTTTAATATTCAGCTCAAGTCTGAGTGTGATCTTAATGATTTAAATCGATGGATATTGGGAAGATTTAGTCAATCATAAGTGATTGAAATTTTTAAATAATTTCTTTGCATAGGTATTATTATACAATGTACTATGAATTCAAATTTAACACCATCCATTACAGTGACCCACTTGTAACCTACTGTACAGCAGAGCAACATCCACTTACCCACCTCTTTTAGTTTTTTTTTTCCATATTTAAAATTTTATCTGTTGAGTAAAAAAGCTTGAAAATTGAATAGAAGGCTCCTAGGTTTTCGTTTCAAAGGCAAATGAAAAAAATTAAAAATCCTTTGACACAGTTAATACAAGATTATTCATAAGTTTGTCTAACGTTATCAAAAAAAAATGTCCACAAGAAAGTCAAATTAAATTTTTATGAGCGTTTGAAATTCATATTTTTACAACATTTGATATTCACTGGATATCTCATGTAACGATTTTCTTATTTTGTTGCAATTAAAAAACGTATGACTGTAGATACTTGAAAATTTCACTGAATGTTTGTATTACAATTTTCTATTCACGATAAAATTTTGAATATATTTTGACTCTTTTTGAGCTGTTGATGAACATTGTCAGTTTTCAATATTTTTAGTTTTTTTTTCTATAAATATCAATAAAATTTTATTTGTTGGGTAGAAAAGCGTAAAAATTGTATGCAAGGCTCCTGGTATATTGTTACAATTGTAGTTGAAAAATATTGGAAATACATAGGCACAATTTTTTTTATAAACATTTAAAGTTCAAATTTTGACAAAATTTATCAAATTTAAAATGTAATAATTATTTTGTAGTTAAAACTTTATAAGATGTTCAACTTTTGTAGCTAAGGATTGAAAATTTAAAACAAAGTTTCACGTAAATAAGTAAATATATAAATTACTTTATTCACAATAATATCATCAAATATACTTAGTAATAGTAATATAATAGGATGACTGACCGTTTTCGCTCAGAATTATTTTTCTTATGCAATGATATTATATCATTGAATTCAAATTTAACACCATCCATTACAGTGACCCACTTGTAACCTGCTGTACAGCAGAGCGACATCCACTTACCCACCTTATTTTTTTATCTAATAATATAGTGTAAGTTATCAACAATTTCTGGGCAAAACCGAATCGTGTAACGATTTGTGAATAGTTTCGCAACAATATTATTCGTAGAAAATCACTAATTGAAAGAATCGTTCGGATTCCAATAAATTGAAATTATTTCACTTGCTCGTGTTTGTTTAAAACGATTTTATTCTGTCCCACCATTCTTCAAATAATTTCTATTTGTAAACGAATTATTGAGAATGTAGTTTCTACACACACTAACTATTTCAAACACTTTTTTTTCAAGATTAAAAAATAAATTAGAATTGAGTAAATACCGATTGACTAAGAGAATCCTAAGTTATTCGTTTGTCGGAAGTATTGAAATACCTACTGACTTTTGTGACATTTCGTAATGTGCAAATAGCGTATTTTAAATTTTTTTATTTTTTAATTATTCACCCCGGCGCCCGCGCGTAATGATGCACGAGGGGGTGAACTTTCGTTGGAATTTCCACGTCGACAACTAAACATATTTGAATGGACAAAGAAAGCTGCAGTACAGACATACTACTATGTATAGCGTTCTAGGTAGGTACACGGCCATTAGATTTTACGATTTCTGGTCGTGATTCAAAACCATACGGATCGGTTGATCACTCGCTACTTCCCCGTGGCTTATCATTGAAAACCATCGGCGCGTAAAATACAAACGCTACAGCGGACCTAATGAACTGACGACGATTTTCACTGCCAGCATGGAAACTGCAGAATTTTGGGCGCTCACCCTCGGCGCATGGCTCTCATCAGATACGTTCTGTACACTGTATAGAAACCGTGTGCGTGTTTACAAGGGTTTTCTATTAAGTCAACAGAGTAAATTACGCGGTTGGATGAATTTAAATTTGATAATGATTTCTCCTCTTTTTTTGTTTTCATTTTAATAACACTGAAAGCCAAGGCGTAAAAGTGTAAACAATTTGATTGATTATCGTCCTAGTATGGGGGTTTTTTTTTTTTAAAAACAAGACAATAATTCATTGTTTGTCGGATGCAACAAACACATGTAGATATTATCAGATCGTAAAACCAGTGTAATATCGTGCACAATTCCGATAATACGTTTAAATATATATATATATATATTCCGATCGTTTTTCTTTCATAAAATATAGGTATTACGATTTTCAATACGCTGAGATTGGTGGTATAGATCGGCAAAAAGGATAATATTATGAAAAGTCAACACGTAAAAACGTTTAGGTGCCTAATGAGTCTAAATAATTACACTAAAATTGTCGATATTTAGTTGATACAATGATACCACACTGAAAAATAAAGATTATAAATTGTAAAAATAAGATGTTTAAGAAACAATAGGTATTGGTATTTCCAATTCGTAAAGGGTCTTATTTATTTGATCATTTTATTCTCCGAAAATACTAACAATAAAAAAGCAATACGTTTCAGATTTTCCCGCTCCAATCAGAATCTGAAAAATTAATTCCGACAGTAGCTATAAGTCAATAGCTTTTAAAACTTTTATTTCGGTGATGTGTTTTTAAATTTTACTAAAATATAGTTTTAAAATTTCTAAAGAAATAATATATTATATAATATTGAGTGTTATGAGTTAGTGTAAAATTAAATTCACATTTTTTGTTTTTAAAGAACATTTTATAAATATCCTATCAGCACTGAACAAACTCTGTTCAATATCATTGGCTTTTAAAGTATAATTACAATACACGCTGGCTTTAGCTTAAGTCAGTGAAGCGAGTCGAGTGCCCCACACCCGGTCTCTGTATCCTGTCTGGTTTTATATATATATATAATATATGTTAACTATTTCACAATGAAATATTGGAAACTTTAAACAAACTTTTTACAAACACTTGTTAAAAGTAACTAATAAAAGTTTAGAATGTAAAAAACTATTCCTGAAAGTATTGTACTTTTTAACGAATTCAATTAGAAATACTCTATCGTATAAAACAAAGTGTACCAATATTGTTTAATTATATTAGAATCGAATCAATCATTCTGGCAAAAAACGACATAATGTTTTAATTATGTAGTACGTTATACTAAAAAAATTGTACATTAATTTAAAAATATATTAAATAAAACATACTGCGGTCAAATAGATACATGGTAATATTAAATTTTGTTTTAAAGTAAGTTAAACGGTTAAGTATAATAATATATTTGTTGGATTTATCACTTAACATGTCTAATGAAATTTCTCTAACTAGCTTTATCGCAGGACTTAACAGTGCCCTCGGTCGTGACACTTCAGATACTACTTATATATTTTTATTTGATCACACGACATTCAAATATGTGACCCACTTTCTTCACAGAAAGGTGTAAAGTACGATATGAATATATTATAATAATATAGATGTATATGGTAATAATAATATGTTATTTCCGCTTTTATGTAAAAGAAATTTATAATAAGTTCTTTTCTTAGTTTTTTTAATGCTTGTAGAATAGTCTGTAAATATTGATGATTACAGATTTTAAAAATATATTCCATCTAATATTGTACCTATACGAATTGACACTTTTTATAACTACTAAAATTATGTTTACATTAAATGTCTAAGGAAATGGATCGCCTACTCGCCTTTTTAAAGACTAATATTTTATATTATATATTTACCTACTACGTGCTTCATTTCCTATCACAATAATTATATAATATAGCTAACGAAATAAAAACCTTGGATAGTAATAATAATAATAATAAACCAATAAGCACCGGCCAAAATATTATTTTCGAATTGCAATTATTTTATGTGATTACTTTTAAATAATAACATACTATGCACCAGTATAGGCCGACTTCCGAGGCAAATATTTAGATAAATATCTTGAGCGGCCTTTAAACTCCATCCTATACTGTGGATAAGAAAAAAAATGTGTAATTTGAAATTATATTTTTGATGTAAAAAATGGAAACGACTTGTTTTAATTAAAATGTCCAAAGGATTAATATAGACGTTTCGAACGCTTCGTGACAAGTAATCTGCAGTTTTGAATTTATTGCCCTGTAATATCGTAGTATCGACACATATTTAATTATTTTAATTATAAGTTTATGTAGAGTTATTACTTATTACATTTGAGGTAAATTTACGAACGTGAAGGTTTATTGTTGCAGAAACTTATAATATTCCCGTAGTCCGTAGACTCTTTACAAATTTAAATAATTTTAAAATGCGGGCCAACAGTTATTACATTTTAATTATTCATATTTCATTACAATTCTAATTATTATATTCCGTTATAAATTAATGTCTTGCTAAAATAAATCCAATATAAATATTAGCTATTTGTAGAAAAACCCCATTCTTTTATTATGTATTTTATATTTATGAAACTACGCATTAACTTACAATAAAGTTGTTATGTAACTAAACTAAACAATAAGAAAAGTTTTAAAAGTCAACCAAATTTCAATCGCAGTGTATAATATACAATAGTATACAATATCATAAAGTGTGTAAGTTTCAAGTAAGCATATAAAGTACCTAAGTGTTTTCTAATTTTGGTATTATAATTTGACATAAATTGTTTTTTTAAAATCCCATGCAGAAATCATTTCCATTTAACTAAGTAAAATATTTATGTAATATATAATTTTAATCCAATATTATAAAATAGATAAGTGTCAGAAATTAAATATATTATACTTTAGTTTAAATTAATTGAGGTTTTGGTAAAAATTCTAACGTATTTTACCGGTCGACAGTTACTAGGTAGTTTTTATCTTGTGGCTTTTTGTATGTGTACTTAAGTGACGGAACGATAAAAATATGATGATTGGGCTTGATTTTGAAGTTATTACAATTTTGTGATTGTAGATTGTCTGGAAATTTTTCCTAATAAATTCGTATATTTCATCATAATAACAAAATTATATTATATAATTTATACAAAAAAAATTATAAAAAAATAAAATACAGATTATTTTGTAGAAATATTTATATCAAAAGTATACTACCTGCCTATGTATTTTAAATTTTAATAAATCAACTTACATTTTGAAATTCATAACTTACTCGAATTATGATATAAAATAATTTTATTTGGCTTATCATGTTGTTTGATTTTAAAGTTAAAACACAAACAGTGTTCATAATGTCCATAGTACTCTGTGTACATGAGCAAAAATATTTGTTTTACTGTTATTATAAAATAAATAGTATGAATATACCAGCCAGTACCTGCTATGCAGTTATGCCTGACGTTTAATACATTAAACAGTTATGTTCAAAAAAACAATACTAATATAAATGTAATAATAATTTTCAAAAAAATGCACGAAATCACCATAAATGTACTTACGCGTACAAATAATTCAAAAATGTTCAATCAAATAACGTCATGTACAAACATGGCTACGTCGTAACTACAGTGTTATTAATAGTTACTTCACTGTTTCTTAAATGGCCTTAATTTTATATTTTAATCAATAAAAACAATATGTTGTAGCAACCTGTTAGAAATAATAATAAAGAGAAGAAGGCGCACAAATGCAATTGTTATAATGGTATTATTTTTATTTTTTCTAGATTCTTTATTTTTTTTATCGCGTTCAGTTTAGGATAGCGCACAACAACCGATCTAGATATATGTTTAACCATTTACCGGATTAAATGACCTGATTGCTGGCCATATAATATTATAATATAACATGAAGCCACGAGGGCTTGCAAGTTTCAGAATTTAAGACAAACATTTATATTGCATAATATACAATAGCACTGCTTACCGTAATCGCATTAGTATTAACTATGAAATATGATTAACTTCAAGTTTCAACCATCAATAAGACGATACTAAAAAATACCAAAAAAATAACAACATTTATGACAAATCAAAAATGTATATTATGCATTTTTGAATTATTAAAAAAGTATTAAAACAATAAAATATTATACCTAATAATATTATTTTTATATCTGATCCCGCGCACTTTGTTGTCCGTAAAAAATGACAACTCTTCAAAAAATTATGATTGTTCAACTTCTTTTGGGCGTAAATCGCTGCAGTAAGTGCAACTCTGCCACCTTGATAGGAAATGTGCGAACACTTAATTTGATGCATTCTTATACCCGATCTGCCCGATTAACCAATGGTAACCAATAAAATAATAAATACTAATTTCCACTAATTATTCATCCCATAAACAATAGCAATCATTTATAAACAAAAATTCCGTCGTAAATCTCAAAATCCCTGTTTGAGCACCTTCTCGGGTTGGACCTACCGAGTCCAATAGTCAATTTAAATCATTCTGGAAACCACTCAAACACAAACAAAAAATTTCATCAAAATCGGTCCAGCCGTTTAGGAATGCATGAAGGTCTGTCCTTAGACAGATAGCCAAACATTAATTTTAGATTCTGAGCGGAGCGAGGAAGCTAGTGGTTTTACAATGATATTTATTTTTTTTATCCTGTAAACTAAATTTCTACCAGAAAGAGTGCTTCGATTTCAACATATTATAGTACCTATCTTATCTTTTAGTAAATGAGAACAAGATGGTATTTTGGAAAGTCATTTTTCAATTTTCTCAATAGTTTTTTCTAATGCTTTGCTATCACCATAGAAACGAATAAAATTTAAAAATGTCCTAATTCCCACTTGGTATATTATATACAATTAATGGCTACTTATCAATACATATTATTTTATGATTTATACATTTTCTTTCGTCCGTCCAGAATGATTTTTTTATGGAATGCAATTATTGCATTCAAATCGAATACTGTAATAATACCCTATCCTGTCCGAGGACCGAAGTCACATTTTTAGATAATAAGGAAATGGATAGGCTATTGGAGTTTATCATGCGGTAATTTATTACTATCAACTTTGAGGTTTATGGAGTAAATATTTTTCATTATCATTTTAAAATATATTTATATTAAAGGCTATTATAGATAGTAGGGACTGTAACCTTGATAAATTTATGGTTCCGGTTCCGGTTCGGTTCCCAGAAAAACTAAAACGTAGGTTTCGGTTCTTAAAAAATACAAAATCTGTTACCTGTTTTGGTTTTATACTTACATAAAAAAATTTGTAAAGTAAAAGTATCAGTTCCGGTAAGGTTCCGGTTTTTAAAATAAATTTAAAAAAGGGTTTCGGTGAGATTTCGGTTCCCTATATTCAAAGAGTTCCGGTTCCAAAACCGGTTCTTTTCTGTAAGGTTCCAGTCTCTGGATAGTACGATTATATCGGTGATTTTATTTAACCTTAACCTTAAGTAGTACCCTATGCGGGAGAGAGAACATTCATAAAAGATATTTTCTCTCTCCAACAAAAAAGACCGGGACCCAAAACAGTGTTAATATAGCCATGACCTATCCATGTATCTATTGTCTATGGTCTTAAAACACTCACGTTATGACTAGACTTTTTTTAATAGTGTAGTTAAATTTTGTTAAGGGATGAAAATTTTGTTTGAAGATATTATTAATGTTGATATTATGTCCTGTCCGGAGATATTATATTTTCGAAGACATTTTCCGGTCAAACGGAAAAGCGTATTCGTTAGGTAAACGTTGTTCTCGGTATTTCAATATTAAGGTAGGTACGTAAAATATTATACATGAAATATATGATTAATACCCTCGTAATAATATTACAAAGGACACGCCAACTGATTATGAAATTATAGAAATGGTTCAGCTCGTGAATATTATTAAAATAGCCTACAACCGTACAGTACCGTACAGTAAGTTAAGTAACTTCCCATGAATTTTTTTTATTTAATCTTTAAAAATTGTATAATATTATGCTTACGTTTTGAGAATTACAATAAAATACCCAAAAAAAAACGTTCTTAACATAAATAACTAATTTTGTCAAAATATTAACTTCAAATGAAAAAAAAAAAATTACCTAAGTTTAAATATCTTTTAGATTTTTTGATTAGAGTATGAACTATTACTTATGATTAAGGTTCGGAATTGAAAGCAAAAGCATTTTCTATAATAATAATAATAGAGAAATATTTTTATATACAAATGCGTGTCAACTTATGTAAGATGATCAACGTATTTTTTTTGCATTTTTTACCGATAAATGCCTTTTTTCTTTTTCACTTATAAATGCTTTTATTTGATTTAATAGTTTTATACACGACATACGTATAGATGGTACAAATCGATAACAATTTCTGAAGATTGTGCATTGTCGGCTGTTAATTATTTTTAATGGGTTTTATTATTGGTGATCTTCACCGATATCGCTAAATACCTTATCAAATATTTGGTATGACCAGTTAATTTAACGTTTATAAAAGTACCCTTACATCATTTATAGATTAAAATGTGTTCATAATGCGTATATACTTACTATAGATTCAAAATTGTTCGTCAGTCCGCCCCGATTACATTTTCTATGCACAAAAATATTTTAAGCTCAAACTGTCGACGTTTTATTGAAGACAGTTTATCTAAGTACATGAAAGTGATTTTTTTTTTAATACACACTAGTTAAATATACAACATACAACTATTTAATATTTTAGAAAATTTTTTCTGTAATTGCTTTTTTTTGCTTTTTTTGATATTTTGAATGCTGTTTTACTGCCTTATTGTCTTTAAATCCGAACCCTACTTATGATGAACTTTGTATTCAATTTTCAAATCTAAGCTATAATAATTTTAAATTTTATACATTTTTAACTACAAAATTGTTTGCTAATGTTCGTGATTTTGACGGATTTTGTCAATATTTGAAGTTCAAATGCTTATAAAAAAAAAAATACATAATATATTAATATGTTTCTTTAATATTTTTAAATAACTATGATAACAAATTATGGGGAACTTTGAATTATATTTTCAAGCTATTGAACCAATTACTATGTATGGAAAATGCCAAACTTTTTTATTTTAACAAAGATTTATCAAGGAAATAAAATTTGGAATAACCATTAACAAAGAAAAATGCCTATATGATATTATTAAAATACATACCTAAGTCAGTACCTACCTACGTCGATGAATTATTCTATAATGTCTTGAACGAATGTTTAAAAATATTTGTAATCTAAAGTCAACAATGAAATATAAAATGTTATTAACTTATTTTATAATATATTACACACTTTCTGAACTTAAATAAAACGTATATGTAAATATATACATATTATATTATAGTATACATATACCAATGATTTTCAAACTGGGTGTCGCGAGCATTCATTCAGTGTGCCGCGGTCTTTCAGAAAGTTCAACTATTCGTCCAAAAATATAATTAATAACAATTTGCTAGCCCGTCAAGGACACATTTTTAATTAAATGTACTTATATAATTATAACTCAAAGCAATTTCGTTTATCTAATTATTTAGTACAAAAAAAGGTCAGCGTGCCGTGAAAATTTTTTGAGGAGCACGGTGTGCCGCGTTCAATAAAAGTTTGAGAAACACTGGTATATACCGTCTAAACTTTAATTAAATTAAATAGGTAAGTTTTATTTATATACAAGTCGTTTGCAATAAGTAGTTGTCAAAAATATTTGTATGATTTCACCTGCTCGTCTACCGATCCAAAAACCAAAAAAAAAAAATGTTAAGTTCATACAATAATGACTCAGTACCTAGAAAATAAATTAACCGATTAAAAGAAAAATTAAGAAATTGAGCACATTTATGCCTGTAAGGGGATAATTTAAAATTATCATTATTTATTGGTTATTATCTATAACTGGGCATCTCCCATGTATACTGTGCAATAAACCAATATAATATATATTTTTGTAACTCAAAATCATCAATTAAACACAATAATTTTTTTATATAAATAAAAAGTTGGATTATAATATTCATAAACATTAACATAGGTAGGTACCCGACGAAAAAACTTTAAGTTCGTTCAATAATTACTTGTAAATAAATTAATTGACCAAAAAAAAAATTGAAAAATCATTATCATTTCTTATTAGTTATTACCTATAAATACCGGTAATGTCAGTTTATCTCGTTAAAAGAAACATGATAATTCCCGTACATTGGGCATAGTATAGATATATCTAATATATATCTAATATACCTACATATTTTTTTTAACTGAAAATCATCTAGTAAAAACAATAATATTTTTTATGTACAAAAAACTATGTTTTATAAAAAAAAAATTGAATTATATTATTCTTAAACATTTACATAGGTATAGGTACCCAAAACGAGATTAGGATTTTGTTTTATTGCCTTCGAAACATGTATTTATTTAAATCGATAAAACTTTGTGTGTGCCCGCTACATACTATATACCTTTGGATTATTTTTTATGTAAATAATGTAATTTGTACGGATTTTTTTTTTTTACTGCCAACGTAGTATCATACATATTACCGCAGACAGACATACAGTACACACAAATACCGTGATAAAATATTATAAAACATTTTATGTGTTCTTGAAATATATGAATCATTTAAATGTTCAACGAATATGAAACTTAAACCAAATAAATATATTATTTTATTCTTTTATTAGTTATTACATTTGGATTACCTACTGATTTATTACATTAGTAAAAACGAATATTACTATTTAAAATAAAAATAAAAGTTATGCAATAGCATCTAAACAATTTATAAAAATTAATATTATATTATATTTGTTCTCGTAAATTTTATAATAATTTAATGTTTAAAATTGAATTAATTGATTACAGAAATATGTCTGTTAAGTAAATAAATATCTAATATGAAAATTGGGCACCACAACCAAACTACATACATAATACATATATTATATTTTATAGACACGTGTTGTTTACATTTTTTATCGTTTTATTGGTAGTTATTGGTAATTAATCTATCGACTTCAATAAATCTAAAATCGAGTATAATTATAATGATTAGTTTTATCACTATTAAACGTTTAATAATATTGAATTAATTTAAAGTTAAAACGTCGGTACTTGCCAACACAGCTTTATTGAATTAATATACGTATTGCACATTGGTATTAATGAAAGTAATTACTCGACCTTTCAAATCGGTTTAACTAACTATATCATAATATACTACATAATACTTATATGTATGTTTTAGTAAAGCAAATCCATGCCTATAATAGTTGCAATACAGTTTCACCTTATTCGACTGTACAGTTTTAAATTTTGATCCATTGAATTATTTCAATAGGAATTATTATTTGCAATTCAAACCATTGAATTCCATTAATCTTAGACGTTTTTATTAATAAGCAATGGAAAAAAATCAAAAATTGATCAAGTATACTCAATAATGTGTTTTAAGAGGAACCTTGTATTACGCTTTCAAAAAAATGTATTCACATTTAATGAAAAAAACCAAAAGAAAATTGAAAATTTCACATGTCTAAAAATAGCTCAAAAAGAGTTAAAATATTTTTTTGTCACGCCTGCACCGAAAATTTGGTTTTCAATAGCGGTTGAAGCGTTGGAAAGCGTCCTTTATCCGTCCAGCGGGTGGTAAAGTGGGAATTCCTAATAATGCCGGGTGGTAAAGTGGAAATCCCCAAAATTGCCTGGCGGTAAATTGGAAATCCCCAAAAATGCTGCGCGCACATTTCACGCGCGTGTACCCTGAACAAACAGACACTGAACTCTATACCACGGTCCTTACAAAACATAAACTTTTGGTTACATCTTATATCCATATTATAACCTTCATGCGTGACGTTTAAAATAAATAAAACCAAATCGTTTCCGTCACGAAATATTGTTGTCGTAGAATTATAGTCTAGTTATTGCATAGATCCCTGAATTACCTTTTCCGTGATCGATGAATGCAGAGGCGTGACAAAAAATAGTATGTGTGGCTTGTGCTGGAAGGCAATTCCATTCTTGGGAAAAATGCGGCACACGTCGCCCGCGACTGAAATAGCTCAATTCCCGCCCTTGGCACACAATATACTATTAAAATCGTTTCATGTACAGAAAATGTGAAAATGTAAGCATTTTTTCAACTTTTAGTTTTTTAAATATGGATTTTAAATACGGATTTTAAAATTTTAATAAAAACACACATCATTGTAAAAGTAGTACATTTATCGCTCCGGTCAGCGTCTAAGATGATCATTATAATATGTATGCTTAAAATATTTTACTCACAACCATAATAGTTGTTTTGTGAGTTTTACTATGGTTTCCATCAATAATAATAGCTATAATAATTTAAATTTTTATAACGGTATAGGTATAATCGGATCGAACGAAAAACCTTTGGCCAATAACTATTAGGTTAATAGAAAACTATAACAGCGTATCCGGTCGTCCATCGTGTGGTTACATGGCCAAAATATTTTGATATTATCATTATTCATCGCAATGATAAATGGAATTACACACGAGTGGGTTTTGTAGTTATTTAAGATTCAATACATTTTAATATAATATCAGCTGTTGATGACAAGCGAGAGAGAAAATAATATATAAGCGGAAAAAAAGCCAACGTGTTTACACGCCCAGTTACTCAGACACCATACACGTCGTATAATGCACATTAAGCCAAATAAATAAGTTTCCACTAGTCACATAGTATGTATAATATAGTTTTTTATATAAGGCACGTGTAACACATCGCCGTGTGTGATTGATGGACCTCCTGAGTACTGTCGATATTATACGGCGTGGTGTATCCGTCATCAATTTGATTGAGTCGTTATTAATGTACAATTTTCGTTTATTATTATTATTACTATTATTCCAATCATCGGTGTTATTTTAATGGCTATCGCAAAAAACGTAGGTAGTGAATGTTTATTATTTGGGTAAACGGTCTTAAATCACAATCGTGGCGTTCGATTTTTATGAGAGTAATTCGATTTCTTCGTTTCTTGTATCTTATAGTACTATGTATCAACAAGCCCGCGGTCTATTGATATTTTTTTAAATTTATTGTAAACGTCATTATTGTATTTTAGTTGATTATCTTTTTCAAAGGCGGCTAAAATATATTTTGCTTGAAATTGTCCAGTTTCAATAAGATGATCTGATGGTTATAGAGCTCAACAGTGAATGTCAAGATAATGCAGGTTAGATGTCCAGAGTACTGTCGATATTATACGGCAGGATGTATCTGTCATCAATTCTATTGATTCATTAACAATGTACAATTTTCGTTTATTATCATTCTTCTAATCGTCGGTGTTATTTTAATGCTGTAGTGGATGTTTAATATTTCCGTAAGCGCTCTTATATCTCAATCGTGTCGTGTTCGAATAATCGGTTTCTTTGTATTGTGCGTTGGATGTGTATCATATTTGTCTATTTGTTTGTACGGGTCGAGCACAATATTTTACAAAACAGTAATTATTATGACAATTAACACAGTAGCATGAAAATGGAAGAAAAAAATAAAACAAAATAATAGTTAAAATAATTCATAATGGTAATATCTAATTAGTTGTAAGTTACAACAATCTAACGTAAAATAAGAGACACTTGACGTTGAAAAGATAGTAGTGATTTAAATGCAAAAATATCGATATTTAGTATTTTCTACATAACGCATTATCAAATGCACTGACAGTCTAATTATTTTTAAATTTATTGTGAAAGTCATTATTTTTATTTTAGTTACTAATATTTTTCAAAGTCACCCATTGACTAAAATATTATATTCTGGTTGAAATTTGTGTTTTCCAGATTATTAAAATAAGATGATTAGAGAGCTCAACAGTAAATCATCATGGTTAGGTATGGTTATCATGACTAATAATTTGCTATTTTTAACTTTGCTGTTGTGTTGAATCAACAACAGAAACCGGATAGGTACATATAGATACATTATATATTAAACATGAGTAAGTACATAACTATGGAAAATGTCAAGTGAAAGTAAATACTTGGCGTTTCTTCTTTCTTCTAATAAGATAAATGGCTAACATTACACTGTCTTCAATCTAAGAGTGAAAATTCAACTTAATTTCAATCATTTATCTAAATCCTGCAGCTCAGAACTTTATGAAGTAATTATTGAGACAGCACGTATTCAATAATTTCACATATATCATATACAAAATGTTATATTTTACTCTCAACATTGGATGCTGTTTTGGTAAGTTTATATAAGTAAATCAACTATAATAGTAGTATAGTGTAATATATTTATGGAACAAATCATAATAAAATGAAATAATATGTATCCTATTAGGATTCGGTTTTACATTTTGCGGTAATTGCATTTTAAATAGATCCACTCACCTAAAAGATGGTTGTAGGTATTCGAAAGTGCATCAATTCTTTATGAATCAGAAAGTGATAAATCATTGTATTAAATAATCGAAGCATAATAATTATTATGGGTTTCTACCATAAATTTGGCCGTTGTTGCAGATTTTAAAATGTTCTCGCACCACTCTCTGCCAAAACTAATAAAATTTAATTTTCCAATGAATTACAAGTGAAACTGAATTCGAAGTACAACTTGAATTGCTCGTTCACTCGAAATGTAGACTAATCTTTTCTTTAAATAGAAAGTATTAAGACTGTTACTTTTTTAGTTTTAATACTGTGTTTATTGAATAATCACTTAAATAATCACTTAAAAAATAATGGGTAAAATGTAAATGGCAATTAATAATCACTTAATCTGTATTTTTACCATTAATAGTGATAATATTATAACATAGAAGTATCGTTTTTGAAACACTTTTGGGATAAAAAAATATGATTTCCTTATTTTATTCATGAAAATAGTAAAAAAAAAATAAATAAAATGCTTACAGGCGCGTTAGGAACGACGATTTTTCTTCGAAAAAATAAACTTCACAAAACGCAAATAAGATGACTGTGGTCTACGGATATTATAATTTACTGTGAGTACGTTTTATGTAGGTACTTTTTATCTATATTTATAACTTTTTTTTTAAGTCTATTTTCAAGATATATGAAAAACATCAAATTCTATATTTGTTTATAAATTTAATATTTGTATTTACATTATTTATAATGTTATGCTAATATTCGGTTACGGTAGTAAAATATGTAGCAGGTACCTATTATAATATAGTAAGCCATGTTTTATTGCCGTTTAAGATTTTTTAAATTTCGCTTGAATTATTTACTTATCTTAACATATTTTATATTTTAGACAAATTTAACGAAATCTCTTAAAATATTAATTGCAATAAACTACTCTTTTTAAACGCGTATACAGAACCATGATAGTTTGTATAATATAAATCAGTTTATAGTATTAGAAAATGTTTGACCCTCACTTTTAGACACAAATTTTTCTATATTTTTTAATTTTATTTTAACATAATTACTGACATAATTTTTTTGAGAATATTTGTCTTTTATAAACTTCAATTACTATTTTTCTTCATTTAATTCTAATAAAATTAATAATTGTTCATCCTGAGTCATCATAATAATATGATTTTTTTACAATTTTCCTTTGAGGAACATTTATATACGAATTATACATTTTTAGTTTTTAGTCTTAGATTTTGAGCAGAGCGATAAAAATATTGATTTTACTATGACGTGTTTTTTTTATGTGTGTGTCTTGAGACACAATAGTATAAAAAATGCTTCAATCTTCAACTTTAATATCCTTTCTAATAGGAAAGTGAATCTAGTTAGTATGTTGGTGGGTAAAATGTAAACATTTCCCAGAACTATAAAAATAATTGGTAAATACATATATTTAATGCAAAACCAGTTTTTGATAAACTCGTATTTGTTATTTTGTTGTAATTTAAAGTGGAATAACTGTAGAAACTTGCAATCCTCACCAATATTATCATCTTATTCATACATAATATAACTTGGTATAATATTCAAACATTTTTAAACTCTTATTGAGCTATTGTAATAGACATTATCTATTTTTTTCTATAAAATGATGATAACAATTTTTGCCCGGTCAAAAATCATGAAAATTTAATATTAGGTCTAATATAAGTTGTTCTTATTGCAATTTATAAATATTAACAATATAATATAAGCACAATTTTTTTTTCATAAGTTTTCAAAGTTCGAATTTCAACATAATTCGTCAAAATCACAAAACTTGTAGTTAAAAATGTTTAAGGTTTTCAATTTGTATAGCTTAGGATTGAAAATATAAAACAAGGTTCCTCATAACTAATAAGTAATTCTTATTGAAACTCAAAAATCTTAAAATTGTAATACATAGGTACTATTGGGTATAATATTTTTTCATAGACAGTTAAAGTTAAAACTTTGACAAAATCGGATACTTAAACGAGAATAACTATTTTAGTTATTCTGATGTCGTTTAAAAATATTATTCATGGGGACTTGAAAGTTGAAACTTTTAAATATTATATTATTATATTTTACAATACACATTAATTTTTTCAAAATATTTTGATTAATTTTAACTGTTGCTCATTTATACCTAACCAACACTAATCTAATCACACCGTTTCACGTAGATCAGTATATTGACTATAAAGTAATAAGTTACCTAATAATAATAATAAATTATATAAATAAATATTAGTATTATAATAATTAATAATATACCTAATAAATTCAATGTTTTCGGATTATTTATTAGTTCAACCTCCTGTATAACTAATAATAGATAGGTAGTAAAATAAATTACTATAATAGCAATATAAACGTATAATAAAATTTACTTAGTTATAATACTAATAAGGCTGACCTGTCTCTACTCAGAATCGTTTATCATATGCAACGATTCATAATTTGAATTCAAATTGAACACACCCATTACAGTGACCTACTCAAGGATGAGGTGGTACACTCGATACCTACAACTGTACAGCAGGGTCTCACCTACTTGCCAGCTTTTCTACTGTTGAATTCTATACATTTTTCACTTATTACATAGGTTGCTAATAATAATGTGAAATTGCCTACAAAATACATAAGTACCATTCGTAGGTATACTATTAAAAATGCAACAGTGCAACACTTAAAATCGTTAAACACAAAACAAACAATAAACAATAGCTTAAATAATGAAGTTATTTTATTATAAGTGGTAGTAAAATTATTACTTTAATATAGAAATATTCATTGAAATTGTACAAGATTATTTATTGCCTTTAAATATTACAAATATATTATGTAAGTAGGAAAGTTTTACACTTTTACCTTTCCTCTAGTGAAATAAATACGATTAATAAATAATTTTACGATTACTATATTGAATACTATATTTATAGTGCAGATGTTCAAAGATGATTTATTAATTCACTTAGCTATTATAAGTAGTTTGAAGAAGTAATAATAATTGTCAGCATACAATAAAATAATATGAATAATGAAAATACTACCTATAAACAACTCAATAAATTAAAATGTATTAAATTATTGATCTACAGTGAATTGTTTTCAAACAAGAAAGGTGCTTCGGTAGAAAGAGATCACTTCGAAATTTACAAGCGGGATGTTGTTAAACTTATTTTCAATAAACTAAAAGTAAACTCATTATTCATTATTAAATACGGTATTTTCGTGCAGAGAAATATAACTAATCAAAACGGTGCTATCTTCAAGGTATAAGTGCATAATAATAATTGTGAGCGAAATAATAATTAGTACTCTCGTCGGATATCATTCGAGATTCGACATTATAACCGTGTACTTAATTATTTTGCATTAAATGATTAAAAGTGATTTTATGCGTCACATAAGTAGGTATCATGCAAACCGCACAGTAGTCTGCACAAATCTGCCCTCTGCAGAGTCTGGTTAGGTTACCTAACAAAATTCGACTGAGGGTCACTAGAGTGCAGGAGTATTAAAACGGGTGAACTATACCCACACGGTCATATAAAAGAGTAGCGCGTATTTCAAACTCAATAATCGAAAAGGTGCTCCAAGTTCACCGTAAACAGATAAATTGTATTCATTTTGCAGTAACAATCCCGATGGTGTCATCTATATAATATTATAATAATATGTAAGTAGGTATTTAACTTGGTCCGGCACTCTGTTGCACCGCCAAAAACTCGAGCTAAACGCCTCGCAATCATTACGAATTATTCGTCTTAAAAATAATAAAATTATATTATTGTGCTTAAGTCTCATTTGTGTTATTGTTCAGAATTTCAACCCTACTCCGAGTGTAACCTCGTTCGCCGATCGTTTGCAAAATGTATTGTTGCTGCGTTTTAATATTGAACGCGTGCAATTGTCCAACAATAGTTACGTTTGAGGTGTTTGGGAGTTCGATTGTTCTAGTTTTTCTTTTCTATAAAAGGTGCTCCACTGTGTTTTCACACTATCTCACTTCAGTACCTTACTAAAAATAAAAACAATTTTAAATTCAATCGATCAAGTTTGAACATTGGAGTAACTAACATAAAATGCTCAAAATATTATTCAACTACATTACACGACATTTAAATTATCAGTAGGCATTTAGAAAAATATAAAACCAACAATACTATACGATACTAAAAGAGATGAAGTTTTTTTAATTATGCTTAATGCTGTAGTGTTGTGAATTCGACCTACTTTAAATTATATGCGATATACGTTCTGATTTTTTTTAGCAGTGAAAAGAATCTTTATTATTTTTTTTTATTATTATTATCTCTTTATTATTTTGAAAAGAATCAACATATTATAACTACAATAGGTATACCTACTGATAATAATATATTTTAAGCATTTTCACATTTTCAAGTTTATATTGCGCTCAATTGTCGTGACACTACAGCCCATAATACATAGTGTTCCGTTTAAATATCAAAATGTGATGATTCGTCAATCAACTCGACGTTTATGCAAAACGTTAATGGAACCTGCAAGAGCGTTTAAAAGGAAAATTTAGAAAAAATAAATTAAAATGATAGCTTTTCGAAAAAAATAGTCGCGAATTCATAAAAAATAAATGTGTCTTAGCACGAAATGTCTATAATAGACACGTTTCGTTGTTGTTGTATTATATTATTTTGTTTCATATTTTTGCCGACCCCAGGGCTGCTCGGTGGACACGAACGCCGTGACCAGGACGGCGGCGACGGGTGGTGCCAAGAGCGGAGCGGCCATCGTACTGGCCAGCAGCGTGCTGTCCGACAACGGGTCGTCCAAGCAGACCAACAACACGAATCCACTGCTGAACCTTGGTTACGCACTGATCGCCGCGGCAGCCATGCTCGTGGTAGCGGTCACGTAAGTCTCGAGGAGGGGCGGTGCGGTGCGGTGCTCGGCCCTAGGTCTCGGTGAATTCGCGCTCGTAATACCTATATTATACGTATACAATAATAATATTATGTTATATCGTTATTATTTTCTATAATTTTAATCGTAAAAAAATACATATGAACGATTGTGCCAACGAAGACGTCGTCGTCTGGCGATGTGCGTATAAATCGAAGGGGGTTTTATTTTTTTTTTTCCTTTATCGGAGACACCAGTGATCGTGTGTGTGGGTGGGCAGGGGGGTTGGTTGGGTGGGATAGGTGGCGGTAGAGGCGTGAGTAAACGCAGGCCGGAGGGATTAATGGGGACGACAAGAGTACTAGGCACCTTATAATGTAATATAAATCTCTGGTTTGAGATAACATCCTGCATATGCGGTATGCGCAAAGACACACACGTGCTCGCGTGGTATTTAAATTACATACCTACGATACACGCGCCGAGCGTATATTATAATAATGTACCTACGTTTTATAACGTAATGTGCGTACGTAATAATATTTTCCTTGTACACGTTTTTTTTTTTGTTTTTTGTTTTCACGCGTGGGCACCGCCGGTGCGATTAAAATATTATAATTCTCATAATAAGACAAGGTTCTATATAATATTTAAAATAATTAATAAAATATATAATATATGTGTGCATTATATTATATAAATAGACGATTATTTTTTTTTTATTATTATTAATTAACCCGCGGCAACTTAGGCCATTGGGTGGTTTTTACTGTGAGGGGAGGGTACTGTAAGTTTAAACACGCGTGTTTTGGTTTTGGCAGATTTTTTAGTGGACACCCGTAGGTATCTGCCATGTCCGGGTGGGGAATGGCGGCACTTCTCTCCGGACACCGTGACTGGCCCGAAGAAAAATGCCACCCGCGGCCGGCATCGAACCGGCGCCGATGTGCGTCGCAACCGACGACTTAATCCGCTCGGCTACTCCGTCCCCCAGACAATTATTTTACCACACAAGGAAGTGTTTATTTTTCCAAAAAGTTGTTACCAGCTCCCGCGATACACATATTATAATAAATTATTATGTGCATATTGTACACTTTGATAATATTATTATGTATGTAATCAAGTTACCACATTGCACGTCATAGATACGCGTATACGTAGACAATATTATATTATATTATTATAAAAATCCCGATGAAGAGCAATTCGAACAGATTTTATTCTCAGTGTTATAATCTAAAATAACAATTAATCCCTAAGATTTAAATTGGTAGTTATAATCAGTTTTCTCACGAAAAATTAACCATCTGGTACGTGACTTCAGTGGCAACCACACATATAACGAACACACAAAATAAGAACAACATTTTTCGATTAAATGCGCTGCTAAGTAATGAACCCCGGCAACGGACTTAGCCAAAGCAATCCGAAAATAAATGGCAATATTATGTCTGATTTCACAAGCCCTCTTAAAGCTTACAGATGGTACCTAACACTTGTTTGTATACATTTTAATCTTTATTCTAGTCGATTATTAAGTGCGGATCACAATCGGATTACTTAATCAAAATGCACACATATCATCAAATCACGACGTTTCTAAAAATGTCAAGATCGAGATGCATGATTTGTAGTTTTCTGACTTTGCGCCGTGGAACATTTTTAAAGAGTTATTACTTATTCTTGAAATCGTATTGATAAAATATCAATTTTCATACAGCGGGGCATTTCATATTTTATACTTCGTAGACAATTAATCACGTTATCCACTAAGAACAGCAGATGTTTTGATTCGTTATTTTTTGCACTTCCTGCATTTTTATTAGTATTTGTTATCATTAATAAAAATATCGAATCAATTCCCATAGATCTGTTTTTAAATTGTTAATAAAATTTAAACGATTACAAATTATTTCCCCTATAAACTATTTGAATCTATATGATGCTCAAATATGTATACAAAAAAGTATGTTACTCGTGAAATATCAACATTAATTCAACAGACAATACTAGTTTTTATAATTTAAAACCTATAAAATTAATAGAAATCTTGTAATTTGGTATAACTATTGGTAAAATAATTTTCAAGGCCACGTCACAGCTGATGTGCTGAAATTGTTGGTTCTCGACTTATACGGCATCCACCCCTCCCCCCCCCCCCTCAAGTCCACCATTACCATCGAAAAACTGTTACACCCTTCGGCATGTTTCAAACCGCTTCGAGGAATAGAGATCACTGTTCGAAAAAAACACAAAAAGAATATCCCGTTAAAAAAAATTTGTTTAAAATGGGATTTCCGGACGCAACTTTACTTCCAAAATACATTATCTAGTTGTACTGTTTGTTAGTGACATTAAATTGGCTAGTCTGGAAAAATCTTAACGTTGGTACATAAAGTTTTAAACACAATTTATATTATAGTAAAACATTTCTCCATGATTTTTCAGTGGAATTGTTTTTATGTAATTTCGAACTCGATTAGTTTGAAATTTACTATTGTTTTAAAAATATAATGTAATTAATAAAGTTAAGGAAAGAACCCGATTTTTTTTCTTTAAATCGAATACGAAATCTTTTTACACCAAAGTTTAAACAAAACTTTCTAGACCACCTTTTTCGTATTTTCTTATTTTTGTGTTCTAATTCCAAAATGTACATGGTTATATATCTGAACCCATACATATATATATATATATTTCTTGTTTAAAGAACTAAGATAAAAATGTAATTATGTATAGTATATATTAAAATAATATGGTTTGTATTGTAGTAATTACTAAACAATACATTTTCTTATTTTTTTTAATTATATCAATTTAATCAAAATTATGAAAAAAATATTAAAAATTGCGACTACTTTAAAATATTACTAACAGTTGTATTTTTTATTATTTTGAAATTCGACATAACCAGAAAATATTTTCTGGTAATGTACTACTTTTTCAATATGTTTTAAATAATGAATGTTTTTTTTTTTTATATTGATTTCTATATGAAATTGAATCAATTATTATTAATTTAATTTTTGATTGAAAATGTTGTCCAATGTAAATAAACTAAATGTACTTATAACTTGCAGCTTCATATTATATTGGAAATATACTACTTGTTAATTCGTTTATTAATTATTTGTTTGTTTGTTACTTAAACAATCCTCACATGGTTTTTATAATCTATAATTGTGTTCTTATAATTGTCTTAGTCATGACATCAACAATTGAAATTGTCCTTAATATGTTGATTAGAATAATTATATGTTGCAATAATATAACATTCATGATTCGTGTTTATTTTATTTTATTGTAATTTCAACAATGTTATAACTAAAAACAAATTTTGTCATTTGACATTTTGTTTACACATATAATAACAACTTAAATATTAAATTACAAAATACCTTTTTTAAATAATAAATATTTTCTTTTGTTATCTATTACCAAGTAATTACTTTAAGTTAGGTAGTTTATTTTTACAGTGGTATTTTATATTCAAAGCAATACAAAAAAATGTATTTTGTCATAAAATAAAAATAATGCATTTTTATTTTTAATGTATTTAAATGGATCATAAATTAAATTAATTTTCTATCAAAAATAGACATAGTAAAAATGAGTTGTATTCTTATTAACGGATTCAAAACCTAACACAGGTGGGGTACTTCAGAAAAATAACTTGAATAATATATTTTCTAAATTTATTGAATAAATCGTGTGACTATGTACCTAATTATTTTATTGAATTAATAAAATATGGAAGTACACATTTAACTGTTGAAGTTACTAACTTCACCAACCGCTTTCAAATTGAATGTGGGTATTTATATACCTATTATCTATTCCTATTTCATTAACATTGAAATTTTCACTAGATATTTAGATGAGAATTTTCTATAGACATAATGTATAATTTTCAATGTATTTCGACTCTTTTTGCGCTAGGTAATTATAGACATTTAAATGTTCAATTTCTTATAGTTTTTTGATCTTTATGTTGATAGAATTTTTGTTTTAATCACAATATTTTTTAACTATTGTTTGGTGTACGAGTTTTGAAATATTGGGTAGGTAACTAGTACTAACTACTCAAAAGTAAAATATCAATTTTAATAATTAGTCTTTTGATAGGTATTTAAAAAATATTCATCGTATAAAATTGAAACTTTTTGGTATTATAGGTATATGGTTATATACAATGCAATTTTCAAAAATATTTAGACCAGTGTTAAACTATTTATACCATCCTCGGCACGTCGTATTGAGGTGTTTAAGTTATGTGCAATGACAACAATTAGTTTAACGCAGAGGTATTCGAACTTTTTCATCCCGTGGCTCCTTTGTGTGTTCACAATATTATAGCCAATATTAAGTGTGGTAATAACAGTGACTTAAGTATTAGAAATAAAACTCCAAATAGTCGGCTAATACGTGTTTCATTATCGTTTCCATAATCGCTTTAATAATTATAAATAATATTTATATTAATTATACTAGAGCTAGGTACATTCATTTTGGTTTACGTTGCTTTGACGCGGTTCCCTTTGAAAACCTCGCGACGTCACTGGGAGCCGAACGCACAGTTTGAATACCTCTGGTTTAACCTTTCAAACTAAGAAAATTCTAATTCTAATATATCATTATAATATTCTTTCACCTTCGGTCAGAACCATTTTTGGTTTGCAGTGGTTTAAAATTTAAGTACCTATTAAAACAACCAAACACAGTGACTTATTCAATAATGCACTATATAGGTATACTCGAAACCTACAAAACAAAAGTGTGAGTAGCCTGTGTTTTTTTTAAAACATTTATATTTACGTAATATATTTTACTATTATTTTGGTTGCACATAATACAAAGTTAACAACTTACTATGTTCGTCTCATAAAAGCCAGAACAATAATAACGTGTATAAGGGAGTTTACCAATTGCGCTTAAAATTACCTTTTCATATACCAATTGCGCTCTAAACATTTTAGGGTCAATATACCAATAAATTGCGCTCTAAAAATTGTGGGTCGAAAGACCAATTGCGCTTTATATATTTTAGGGTCAATAGACCAATTACGCTCAAAACATTTTACAATACCTAAGGAAAAGTTATTAGTTAGATATAAATTATAATTATATAATAAATGATTACACTAACCGATTTTTTGAGAATATTAATGCATAATACATAATATAATATAAATAAATAAACAATGTTTTTCTTCACAGTTAACAAGTTACTTTTTTATCGTCAATTATGTAAAATGTATGACAATGATAACTTGTTTTCGTCTATCACTCAAATGCATACTTCCGTAGTCCCGTGATGTCTGTAATAATAATAACGTTTCATAAAATTCCCGATACTGTTATAAAATGTATTATAACCAGTCACTCTAACCAGTAATCAATTTAACAATAAATACGTTTAATTTTCAAGCATTTTAGTGTGTTTATGTTGATGTTGATGGAATTAGATCGAAAAACAATATTTCTAAATCTGAAGATAGCCACCAGGCAAATTTGAATACAATCGCGATTGGTATATTGACTGTAAAATATAAAGAGCGCAATTGGTACACTAACCATAAAATATAAGAAACGCGATTGGTACACTGACCCTAAAATATACGCTGCGCAATTAGTATATTGACCCTAAAATACAAATTTTGTTTCGGCGCAATTGGTCCATGCCCGTGCATAACACTATAGTACTGGTCTTTTAAATTTTAAATTAAATTAATTGTTTGATAATTGCGACTATTTCATTTCTAATGTTTATCACATTATAGTATTTTGATGTACAAAATTATGTTTTATCAACTTGAAATATTGTGGTTATTAATTTCACCAACAGGTGTTTAAGACCACTTAATTGTGAGCCATTCAGACATAGAAGCCGTGGTAGAAGCTATACTAAACAAGATCGGTATGTATTAACAGCTAGTCTAAAAGACAAAAGTCGGAAAATCCGATTAACATAATATTATATTAATAAATTAACAATTGAAACTAGTCAATATTTTTTTTCAGTTTAATTAATTATGCAACTTTTCATATTTCTGCATAAATACCTAGGTATAAAAATCCTTATATGAATCCTTATACCTATCGAGGGTTGACAATTTTACATTATAATTCCATTAACGTTTTTATACGTATACGTTTTTATGCGTATCAACGTCTGAAACAAATACCATCTAAATTATTATGACTGTTATTTAATAGTAATATTAATATAACAAGAGGTAACTGAGATATACATTTACTTCTTATTAAGTACCAACATATTTATAAAATAAATTAAAAACATTTTAATCTAAATGTGGTTTTGTAGGTAAGAAATTAACAATTTGTATGTTTATTATTGCTAAAAATAATATTAATAATACATTTATTACCTCTCATATATTTTAAATTTTAATATTTTATTATTATTATTTTTAATTTAGTACGTACTAATAAGTACTATATTATTATAGAATACGTTGTGCAGTATTTACTGTAGTTAAAATGCTAGTATAGTTAACGTATAGAGTGAACTATAATAGGTATTCATAAAATCTCAGACTAAATGCACTTTATGCTGAACTTATCCTATTCTAAACTTTAAATATGAATATTTCAATAACTTTTAAGGATATTATATAAAAATTAAAATAACGTTTATAATAACTTTTTAGAGATTCTAGGAGTTTAACCTTTTCAGAATTTAAAATAAAAAATAATATAAGCTATAAAATGTCATACCCTATCATAATTTTAGATTCATAATGTATTGGTTTTAAAAATATTTTCATCTTTTTTATGCATTCACATTTTTATTAAATTAAACGGCTTCAATAGTTACGTTTTAAAGATTCTATAAATTAAAAATGTGGTGGGTATATTATTTTTAAAACGGAACTTTTTTTTCGATTGGCCTTATGTCCAAATGTCCGTGAGAGAAAAGTAACCAATATAGAATAGTTGTGAACAAATTTAACAAAATTTTAGAAATATGATTTTAACTAAACTGCTTAATGGAATAATTAGTTTTTGAATTCTATAATGGGTCATGACTTTTCATGGCGAGCGATCCCTGCAGTATCTTTAGCTTATGATATCCTATTACTAAGATACTATGCAATTCGTTAAACTCGATTTTTTTATTAGGTTCTTAAACTTCAAACCTACATACCTACCTATGAGTAAAAGTTGTAGATTTTTTGCATTCAAAACGTTTATACTGCCAGCCTTATAATTAAATATATTATTATGTTTTTGATGTGTTAACAAACACTACCGAGGTATTTCAATTAAAAATAATTCATCGGTACATTTATTAAAAGCATCGATATTTAATATTACCAGTTACCAGCAATCATTGATTTGCCAAATTTAGCGTCGGCATCTCATTACAGGTTCACGATCATCAATCATCGGGCAGGTGGGTATGTTTAAGAATAAATCCGTTTTTCTTCAAAAATCGGTTTGCACCCGTTCTAATAATGGTTATCATATTTTGTGTTTCCCTATCACGCAGCAAACTTACATACAAGCAAACCGCGGCTCAGTCCGTCGTATTATACAAAACATAATATTATTATACAATTAAACACTGCAGAGTAGATGAACAATTTTAAATGTAGCCAACCCTTGGCTGTGTTCCCGTGTTTAACTACGTTCCGTTTTATATTTTTAACCAAATAGCAAATCAAAAGCCTTTTTCGAAAGTTGTCATATTTTCGTCATTGTATATTAAACTATTCAGGCGTATGGATATAATACAATATGATATATTGATATACCTACCTATTAATTATTATATAATTGCAATTTGATATAATACATTATTCGTGGGTAAAATAAATAAAGTGTTGATATTCTCTAATTAATAACCATCCTAATAGTGTAATAGTGTAATAACTACATGAGTTCTAGTGTTTACAACAAGTTACAACAACATAATGTATACACTAATATTGCCTGACTACATTTAGCTATTTTGATAGGTACCTAGCCGAAATATTATTGTATGTAATTGTTTTGATATTATATTATTATAAGCGAATTTGGAACAATATGATAATTTTAGCATTCACCTTTGTTTTTGTAAAAAATAATTTAAAAACCTACTCACAGATAGAGGAAACCACTCCACCGATTTGCCAATATTAAGTGATATAATATGAACAAACATAATATGAGACATTTTTTTTTCAATCTATTACTTTAAGTACCTAAGTAATATATTTTACATATTATACCTACAATTCTGTCAAATGATTATTAATAACAAAGGCTAGAATTATATATTTAACTATTATTTTGTATAACCTTTTTTTATAAAGCACGCGTAGACATTGTAGTATTATGCCATCTATACCTACGTCATAGGATGTATTCATATGTATATTATATTTTACTTGAGTGGTATTTTTTTTTCAGTGGTATTTGTGATACAACTATACACAAGGTTGAACTTGAATTTGGTTTAAAAAATACAACATGAAATTTTGGAGATAAATAATGATTATCATAATCAAAAAATATTTTTATTAATATCCCGTTAAACCTTAATGCTGTTTTCAATTTATCATTTTGTATGTGACTATAAAATATATTAAATTTTCATATAAAATCAAGTGATAATAAAATACATGAAAAGATTTTGACGTCATGATAAACTGGTTTAGTAACCCTAATCCTAGAACATAACTGGTTTTCAGTATTGTAACTTGTAAGTATAATATCTGGTATTTCATTCAGATCCATTGACGCCATCAGCTGTTATTTATATTTTACAATAGTAATATTATTTAGTAATTTATTAATTTATTATACAGGAATGCAAAAAAAATGTGTATAATAGGTACATTTATACATATACAATCACTACCTACTATAATCAGTGATCACTATAAAACATAAAGTGAAAAATCACATTTTATCATTAAGTTAAAACAAAAAATATATTTTACTCGTAAAACCGTCATTAATCAACAAATCTGTTGCAAATCTAATGAAATAACACAAAAATTGTTGACGAAAGTGAATGATGGCGATATTATGGTAAAAAATGATGTGAACAATGAACATCCCAATAATATAACTATACACTGTGGCAATGTTTTTAATACTTTTAAATTTAACTACCAGTCAACAATATAATTCTTATGTATAATGATATAAAGGTACAATAAAGTTATAATACAATATATTTGATACTACATACCGCGGTTAACTACTATAGGAAGAAAAAAAAAAATTTTTTAAATTTTTTTTCCTGAAATGAAAACTGTTACCAATAAAAAAAATGTACTTATAAAAGAGTAATAAAAACTCTAAAATAAAAAAAATACCATTAATGTACTCTGAAATAAGTAAAAAACACACTGTTGAAACAAAATTTCTAACTTTTCACGATGCGCTACATTATATTATGTACACTACATTTCCGGCTAAAATCATTCTCTACATTTAACTTTTGACGGTTTTTTGCTTTCCACGATAATGTCTTAAAAATAAAATCATAATATAACTGAAAAACCAACGACAGTTTCTTTTGTCTACTTAAAATCTAGAACACGATGTGGATCAAACATAATAGTAATAACATAATCATATAAAAAAAGGTGCGGATAAGTGGATGTTAAATTTAATACTTATGTCCCCAGAAATGAAAATTGTGACGAAATAAATAATGTAATTGTTAACATGTTGCCTAGACAAGAAAAAACGGTTTTAAGTTCAAGCACTGTGTCAAAAATCTGTGACCATTTTCTATTTTCTACAGAATTTTTAAATAGTTTACATTTAAGTGGTTTACCTCCGCACAGTTTGGTACTAAAACAAGGAACTATCGTAATACTTTTGAGAAATTTAAATGTAGTGTCCAATCCATTGAATGGTACATTGGTACAAGATATTTTATTGTACGAAATATGTACGACCATTCTTTAGATTTAGAATCCATAACTAGTCAAGGAACTGGCCAGCATATTTTATTGCCTAGAATTGATTTGACCCCGTCTGATTCTATTCTTTCTTTTTAATTTACTAGACGTAAATTTCCGATACGAATTTTGCTATGACAATAAACAAAGCATAGGATCAAACACTGGACAAAGTATAGGGTTGTATTTATGGTAATCATGTGGTCACAGATATATTATTGTTTAGAAAATATGGTTATCGAGTTAATATTTTTTTAATAAAAATGGTTCGATATAAAATATAAGTATACGCTTAAATAATAAAGTTCAGCATAAAAAACGTAATAGTTTATTTTATTTTATTAAACATTTTCTTGCTTTTAACTCTGTAGAAGATTTAATAAATTATAAATTACGAAATGATTCATATTGTATATTTAAAAACCACTATACATAAATCTATATATAATTCTCGGACGCACGTTATGAACACCCATCCGACTAATTTGAAATTATACTTCATGTTTTGAATAACAATTATTTATGGTACATGCGAACATAATATTATTATATTATACATTCGAGTGGACACGTTTTGTCGATTCGATAATACCAATAATAGCGTTGTCTGCCGTAGAGGATTTTATTATTACTATATATTGTGTATAATACAACAATTTATAATAATTGTCGGGGAAGCCGCGTTATTTAAAATCAAACGACTGTCATCAAAAGAACCAACGGGTGAGTATTTAATTTTAATTGACCTATTAAAAAAAATTTAATTAAAATCCGTAAACATATTATGTCACTGTTGTTTATAACGTTATCTGTATACAGCTGCCGGACAATAACTCTCCGATCTTAAAAAGTGATACTCCAAAAGAGTGCCTACTCGATATCATCAGCATTGTGCCGTTTGGCTTGTTGCACAATTACCACAGTTACCACAATTAACACACCGAACGATACAGACACTCAACGTTTTATGATTATGTACAACGTCACCGATAGTGTTTTCGTCATAAAATCGATAACAGGTCAATTAACTCTGATATTGACCCAGAGTGGCTCCAACAAGTGTTGGTGTTGCGGAAGCACGCGTCACGTTTGCTCACTGCAGACAGAGAGATAATAATATAACGCCTTGCGACGCTTGAGGACGTCACATCGATTTGTCATAGTAACAATAATAATAATAATAATAATAGCATTATATATTATAGTCGTATGTCTGTCGTGAGCACATCGTAGCAAATTAACTTTTCGCGAGATAAGCCGTGGCACGCTGCGGGCTCTCCGTAGGTCGACGTTAGCCGAATTAATTGACGTATTTTCAAATTTGACAACCGGGTCATTGTCCGTGATTTGGCGACGAGTTTTATTATTGTTATTTTTTTTTTTTTTAATCTGACAACGAGAGATACCTACAGTTATGTGTTAGATGTATCAAACAACTGATATCATTAGAGCTATAAGTATATTATGGGCATCGAAAAATAATATACTAATCAACGTTAAAATTAAACATTTCATATAATTAATACCTATATTATTATTATACTATTATTACTATCGTCGTTATTATATAACATTATAGACTATAGTTCTACCGTTTTTGGTTAGTCCCTTATTCATAATAGCAGCTTTATAATTAGGTAATAATTATGTCGACTAAAACATAAATCATAATGAGACAATCCAACGGGATCTTGAATAATATTTTTATCACTCTTCGTGTGATTAAAAAACGTCTATAAACATTAAAAAAAAATATACGGCCCAGGAATATAAAAATAATATCGTAGCTCTGGAACGCCAATAAAGCCTCCTTGTTTGTCTGTTTAGTTTACATAACATAGATGAGGGTTTACGTGTATATTTAGTGTTTATGCAACTTGCGACAACAATGTGAAGTGTTTTCATTTGATAAACGTTTTTTTTTTTTTTTCGGAATGCTGGTTTAGATTCTTTGGCTCATGTTTATTTTGCCAACGCAGACTACAATGATAAATAAAAATCATAAAACATGCATAAGAAAATAATTAGCATTTAAAATGACATTAATTGACAAAGAATAAGTATATTAATTTGAGAACTATGTTCAAATATGCAAAATTTGTATATTTTCGTTATTATAAAATATTTAACTTTTCTTTTGATACCATTAGTCAAACATGGTTGCTCCTTTTCATACCAAAGACATTATTTTATTAATTGTTTATATCTAACTTAAACCACAATAAACATTACACAGAACTCATATTATAACACAATAGTATATTGGAGTATAATTTATTATACTGGAATGATTCTAATTCTAATTAGAAATTCATTTTAAAATTGGATTTGAGGGTTTTAGGGATTTAAGGGATTTAAAGGATTCAAGCAATTTTAATGAAAACCTTTTGTGGACGCTGAAACTTCCTATTTTTACAGTTAGTCTTATTAGTCATTAGTCATTATACAATAAGTATCATTGGGACAATGCCCCTTCTCTCATACCGCCATTCAATTAACACCTATATAGGTATAATACTATAATGGCTCTGAACTGTACATATAAATTTATAAATATAAAATTATATGTAATTATCGACCATAAATTGCTTAAACTACAAGGGTACTGATTTCAAATTTGGTGGTTCTAAATTCTAACTATTCACCTAAGTCATCCTCTCGAAAAAAAAAAACTACAAAATATCATAATATCATAATTTACGTATAATTATTGATTATAGTTGTAGTAAAACACAATTTTTTTTTTTGATGAGTTGTAAAATTATATTATTATTGTGTGATAGCATAGGTACACTGACATGTGTACCTACATCTATATAAAAATACGTATACCGGTATACCTACTAATTGGCAATTATTTTATAAAAACAATTATTTTCAAAACTGTACCTACCTAACATATATTTTATTTTATCATCAGTCAAAACCAAGAAATATAATGAGTAATGACTTAGCATTGACGCATTACCTACTCTCGTGGTAAGTTGTTGAAATACAATAAGAATGAAAACAATTTCGAGTGAACGAACACTACATTATCCAACAGTCAAAAAGTTAGAATAAGACTATGAAAAATATCCAAGTTAGTTTAAATTTTTTTTTAAATTTCTTTCTATCATCACTAGGTAACCAGTTGAAATAACATTAATAATAATACTATTACATTAGAATGTAACTTAGGTACCTCTTAATCTAATCTATGATTTCTGTAATAATGTGCAGATAATAATATTTTTATTAACTATTGAGGTGCAATATTTTGTGATAAAAGCTACAAAAAAAACACCACAGATAGTATAGGTAAATATTGTTTTAATCATTTGTAGATAGATAAAAATACTTATATCTTATAGTGATCAATGAAGTTTTCAATATAATGTTTATTACCTAATAATTCAAGCTTATATTATAACAAGTAAGTTGTAACCTATATTTTAACATTTAACCTAATTTGGTAGTAATACAATTATAGAGTGTAATATGTTATAAATTAGTTGTTTAGTTTAAGCTCTGCTATTTTTTTAGGTATACCTATCTGCCTATCTTATTGAAGGTATGTTCACTGGTTTACTGGTATAATAGTAAAACCAATTTGAATGACGTGTTAGTTTATTAAGAAATGAAAAAGTAAAAACAAATTCTATAGTAATTAATATAGTAGTATTCATAGTGGTTGAATTGTTTATAAATTATAAGTACCTACCTATAAATTGTATATTAACTAATATAATGCTAATTTTAAATTGATGGTAATGGACAATTCTAAAAGGTAAATATAAATATAAAATAATTTATGTTTGGATTCATATTTGTATCATGAACGTAAAATATTATTAAAAAAAAAAATTAAGCTCATAAAAATAATAAATATTGTTAGTAATATTAAGTTTTTTTAGGGGTCCTCTTGTTCTCACCAGTGGCCGACCAAATTTAGTCACACAAGAATAATCACGTAAGTCGTACTATACATATTACCTATTAACCTATTGTGGTAGGTATTGCTAATATATTTATACCAGAGGTCTTCTAGTATTTGCATATTTGTTTTATTCAATTGTAAAAAAAGGCCAACTAGATACAAATTAGTTTCATGTTACGACGAATCCAAATTTGTAATTTTATGTTACATGTATTTGCATATTTAGTTGTTTTGCTTTTTGAGACTTATTTAAGTTGATTTTTGATTTTTTAAACTTAATTCTTAATTTGTTGACCTTTTTTAATAACTTTATTATCAAAACAACAATCTATCATTACATAATTTAAAGGCACCCACGCACTGCCACGTGTACACCAGCACACCACTTAGGTATAGAAGAAGAAATGGCTAATTAATTATCAAATCAATCAAGTTCATCAATCGACCAATGTAATTGACTATTTTCTAATCAATAAAAATAAAAGTTAGTTTCATTAGAATTTAGATTTTAAAAAAATGTGTTTATTTATTTTGGAATAGTTTGAAATGTATTTAAATTAGGTAGGTAATTGAATTGTATTTTCTTATTTTAAATGCTATTTATTTTATTAATAATTATTAATTTAACATTAAAAAATACATATTATAAGCAGTGGTAAAATGGGGAGGGGGATAGATCACGATGACCTATTTTTTCAATATTTATGATAACTTAGATATAGGTATAAAACGGAAACCATAAATTATTCTGAGCATTCCAAACAGTATACTGTATACCGTTGTATAATTTAAGCTTAAATTGAAATATATACCTATATATAAATTATAAATACACCTAAATCGAAAAAAACTTGGGCTCATCGGAAACATTATTGACGAATTTTCATAGAATAAATACGTATGGATTATATAGAAAAATTTAGAAAAAATTGTTCTTTAAAAACTTACCTAATGTATGATTTTTTTATATTTTAGTCTTTGTATATACATCTTTTTTTTTTTGATTTTAATATTTTTTTAATAACATTTAATTGACAATATATGATTTTTTATATAATTTTTATAATTTACTTAGAACCTTAAAAACACATATTAAACCACACCTCTTTTGAGACAAGCCTAAGTCAGAAGACTATTTTATGAAGTGGGAAGGAACTTGTGTTGTAAAAAAACCGAAGTCGTTTGGGAATTTACCTATTCGTAAAACCTTTTTTGACGAGAGCCGTTTAGGAATTGACTTTCTTGTAAAATGGGAGCCGTTTAGGAAAAACAGGAGCCGAATGGGCTACGTCCAAATTATTATATATCTAACGATCGAATAGAGTATATTAAATATCAGCCCCCCCCCCTCTTCCCCTATGACAATATAATTTTACCGCCACTGAATGCAAGTGCATATTTCAGGTGAACACAATATGCTTGCAGCGTATCTAGTGTTTTTAGGGTTGCAAGTCGTGTCCCTCTTCCCTATAGAACCTAAACATATAGTGATAAACATCGTTTCGATAATGCGGTGAATTCATAATAATAATATTATAATAGTTACCTATCATAATTAGTGCGGAATGCAGGCCGCGGGATAGTAGTTGTAATTGAAACCGTTCCAAAACAAAACCGTTGTGCACAGAGCGCGAACCGCGATGCGTATGTAACACAAAATGTTATGTTTACTAAATGCACCGGAGCACGATAGTTGTGTTTACACACGTCGCATGACCTCAACGTCCTTAACAATGAGCCGCCGCGACCATCTAGGAAAAAAAAAATTAAGTAGGTCTCTGTCGGCGGCCATCGCAGACGGAACCGCTTCTCTCTGGTAAAGTGGGGCACCGCACTGTCCGCCGTCGACCGGTCGGCGGCGGTCACCGTCGTATATTATAATAATATTATAACCGAGCCTCTCGCGCCGCGTACGAGTCTGACGTTACGTTTCGATACACTATCCGAAACGCGCGCCCGGTTACAAAATAATAATCATATTATTCCATGACACCGGTACCCGGTCGGTACGATACGGTACCGCGGTATAAATCCTTTTAATATTTAGGTATACAACTGCAGTATACCGTCTCGTTCGGTCTGCGTTTTCCTCGGAAATATTATTATATTATTGTGTGGTCTACATTGTCGACTCGCGCGATCGTAATTTTTTTCATAGTCCTCCTCGTGCATTACCCACCTTACAATAATATTAGGTACGCGTTTCACCGCAGGCACACCCACCGCGTGTCTGCGCATGCATAAAGGTAGGTGCGGGTGGTGGACGAAACGTTCGGGGCGGGTTAGCGACCGACGACGGTTTTTTAAAGTTCGTTGTTTTCTACCGTTTACGAACGATATAGATATCACAAGTTCGAATAACGGCGGTTATAATAATTGTCCCGCTGATTTCGTAGTGTATATATATAGTTTTTAATATCTCTGGGGTCATCGATATCTGAACTGGATGAAACAGCCTATACCGCAGTTAAACATGGTTATTTCTGTTCGCTCCCAGAGTGCGTCTGATCCGGTTGACATATAACAGTAATAATAATAATATTATGCGTTCGTAGTTTTTCGTGTGTGGGAAACAAAAAAAAATTCCAGACCGATTACGATATATATTATACCTACATGATGTTTTATATTGCTGCAGAGCGCGTGTACGTCAAAACTATACCGACACAATTTTATTCCCGTTTTAAACATAATATAATGTTCTTATTATTATCATTATAATATTCGTTGCGCATGCACCGCGGTCGCTATTGGGGAGAGGGGTCGGATATTGTGTGTCAGTAGGTACGTACAATAATAACGGTCCGTACCATCTCCAACGATCAAGTTCGAGTGTGAGCACCGAACACCGCCTGAGGCTGATAACGTGTAAAAAAGAGCATACACCTCTTCTGACCAATTCACCCATCGTTGCCGTCCGGTTAGCACTATATCGATAAATTTCACTACCAGCGCGGTAGTCTCTCACCTGCAGCGACGAGGGCTGTGTCCGGCATTTTTATTGTTTTTTTCCGCGAGTGATGATTAATTTTAACACGCAAATTTAAGTTCGATATTTTTTTTTTTTTTTTTGAGACCGTCAACCAGCGACGCTCGTGGACAATTTCGGCACAGAGTAAGAGAAATTTAATTAAATTATATTTTATTATGGCTATATTTGGTTAAGTGTTGTAGGAAGCGCATGCAGTCCCGTGTGGTTTATTAGTACTTGAACGACAATTTAAAATAATTCATTTAGCGATTCAAGACGTAAGTTGAAGGTCAATATTCAATTGTGTTGTGTTTAAGATTCTTGATAATAGATGTTTCAGTTTAACACATTTTATTCGAGAACTTAAATATTTAATGTTATATTCTTAAACTGATATAGTTCGACATTATTTTTTATGAAATAATTTAATACTGTTATATTTTTCTTACTGTAATTTATAAAAATTGTAAATACAATGAATAATAACGTGATACATATTTTAAAATTATTTACCTTTAATTAATTTAAACAAAAAATTATTACTTTAGCACTACAAATATATTTAATAATAATTAGATTATAATATTATATAAACTAAATGTCCTAATGATTTTTTTTTTAAACGTATATTTAGATTTAAGTTTTAGTAGTATCAATTTCACATTAGTGAAAAAGAGCATTGTATAAATATTAATTTAAACATCGTTAGTATGATAAAACATAAATACCTATGAAAAGTATAACAGTAGTTTATTTAAATTAAGATTCATAATCTCGTACCTTAGGACAAGGTTGTTATCGAAATTCAATTGGTGTTCTATTAGACGGTCATGATATGTGTAAGCTAATAGTTTTGATGTTATAAAAAAAGTGACTGTGAATCACGTAATGTATTATGTTTTTATTCCGGATGCATTATTATTCTAGGCCTACTGAGTTCTTTGAACTGCAATCCATTCGGATCAAATGATATGACTCATTGAGGACAAGAGAAAATATTTGAAACGGTAAAATCGTTTGAATGAAGTGCACCTATAAAACTTTCTCGGGGGGGAAATTTAAAAATACAGTAGTTTAACTTCAATAAAAAATGACACACAACTGTTAAACTTACCAAATTATATTTATTTTCGTTAGGTATGTAATTGATGACACGCAATAATTGCATTTTGCCGCAGACGAGAATTACTATAGGCATTACACATGAATCGCTTCAAGAGAGAGGGAGGAGAGAGAAAGAGAGATAGTTAGTTTGATAAGTATCCAAAAGTAATTCGTTGCCATTAGTCGCAACCAACCTACAATTAATCGATTAAACCTGTGGGATAGAGTTTCTTAGCCGCTATCTGTTTTAGCCCTTTGTTGTAAAAGATATAGTAGCAAATAACTTTTGCGTTTAATGTCAGTCCATTCGTTTCGGCTAAAGCGCACTTTTTACAGCTCCGCCTTCCGCCCGGAGAGATTTGCACGCTCTTCACATATAGTGACATAGAGTTATTGAGTTATTTATATACAGATGGGTATACCTACATGTAGGTGAAGAGGACGATTATTTAAGCGTGCATGTACCTAACCTATCATTAAAACACTTACGTGTGTGCTTTCTACGTTTGTATATTTATTTGATTATTATTATTTTTATTCGACGCGTGCCTGCTTTTTGTTCTGAGAATAGTTCGGATTTTTTTAATATGACCGGGGTATAATAACAATACTATTGTTGAGCCATATATTTCCTACCACTACAGTATTATGTGTAGGTATGTAAGTTATACAAGACGTGTTATGAGCAAAGTTTGTCAACTCCGTTGAAATATGAACACACAACACCGCCACTGCCGTTTTGAAGTTTTATTATTAATAAGCGGTAACGCTCTTAATATTGTTGTGTCGACATGGGAGAACGTAGTCATATTAAAACACAGACATGCTTAGGTACCGACAACATATACGATTTACTAGAGTCTAGAATACAATATTATTTTCAAATTGATTTCTTTTTAGTAAGTACATATTAACTTTTCGGTATACTTGTCCAGTTCTCCATATATCAACAAAAAAAATGCCAACAATTTGGCAAAAATCGAATCGAAAGTTGTAAAACAACTTTCACAATGTGTATGACACAATTTTATTTTTAGCTATAAATTAAATACCAAAACCATAGTCTACACCCTACAGAATTAACTTAAAACCGAATAGAATTTAATAATGAGTATCTTTAAATACATTTTGCATCCATCTGACATAGGTACTAATACTAATTATTATAATATTACCGAGTATCTATAATATTACTATCATAAATCTATGAAAGCCTATAAACTATAAACTATACGCCGTACAATATAATAGAATATTTAAACTTTTATTATATTGTGTAAGAAAAAACCAGTGTATGCACAAAGCACCATATTATTATAAAATAATGTATTTTTAGATTCAGTGAGTATTCTTTTTATTTATGCACTCTTGAACAGTAGAAAGGTTCCTTATTTCTGAAACGGCTGTATATAATCTAATAGAAATCATCTCTACGTATATATTGTAGAAAACTTTTCTCTATTATAATGCTTACTTCGTGTTGACTCTCATTACACCTAAACTAATTTTTAAAGTTGAACTTATTCTGAACCCAAAGAGAACTTTTATTGAATTTTAAAATTAACATATTCATAAATGCAACTATATTATTCTGGCAAAGCCCTTAAAAATAGTAAATCATATTATTTTGTTTTTTTTTTCAGTTTTATTCTATGTAGACTGCATGTTATTTTCATTAAAATATGTGATAACAATATAATGTTCTATTGTTTTAATAAGTATCAGTATATACACTGCAGCGCTAAACTTTCAAAAAAGTTTTTCTTTTTAATACATAAAATTAATTTAAAAAAGTTAGTATGTGTATTCTTGAATAAAGAACATCGTAATCTATCAAATTGTAGTATATTATTATTTATTTTATTTATTTTTATATCATAATTAAAAACGGATTAGGTTAGGTCTCTATTATTAAAGGCTCTTTGTATGAACTTAATAATGTTCTTAGACATTGTTAATGTTTTTGATTCAATATCTCATGAGTTTCCTTTGTCTAAATTAAAACTATAATATTATGTTATAAGTTAAAACATATTTTGGTATTTATTAAAATCATATATTTTTAATAGATCTAACATTAATGGTAGTGATCAATTGGTAATAATATTCCTAAGTAATTCGTGTGTAGTTAAATTTGGCACACAAGAGACAGCGTATTATACTTCTATATTATTTTAAAATTATGTAAATGATTTATTTCATTCAGATAAAATAGATGATAATATATTAGCATTTGCAGATGATGCTGTATTAAGTTTTGGTAATTGAACTAAGATGGAAAATTGTGATAAATTAAAAATAACTTAAAAATACTATTGATGTATGTAATCAAAACTGTATTTATTTCATCTAATCACTTCAGAAAAATGGGAAAATGCTTAGGTGTAATATTTATTGAACATTTAAAATAGGCACCTCACGTAGAAATGGTAATAATGCGGATATGAAAAATGCTTTTATATTTTTAAAGAGTTGCGCTAAACTTCTAAAGTAATGATTTATTTTGTATATAAGTTCAATACGTGACAATGTATAGTTTTACGGGGTCTCATAAAAATATTATATTATAACACCTATAATTTTTACTTCCTATAACAGAGCAATCGCACAAACGTTAACTCACATTCAACAACACTTTAGCCAAACATTGTGTTAAAACTAGTTTATTCAACATTTTATCCTAAAGGACTTGAATACATTTTTATTGGATTTATTTACTTTGTTTTTAGTAACAATTATATTTTCCCAAAAATGGCTGAAATACAATCAAACATCCAAGAGTTTTTTAAAAATAAATCCGTCTTCGTCACTGGAGGTACGGGGTTTCTTGGTAAGCTGATCGTCAACAAATTGATTAGATCGTGCCCTCAGATCAACCACATCTATCTTCTAGTAAGGGACAAAAAAGGAAAAAATGCGCACGAAAGGCTGGAGGACATATTCAATATGCCGGTACGTTTTATACGATGATGTAATATTTTTATTGCATAAATAGTTTTAAATATTATATGATATCGATTTACAAAACTATAGATATTTAAAGACATCGATGCGACAACATTAAAGAAAATCAGTGCACTCAGAGGTGACTGTAGCCAAGCAGATTTGGGACTGTCCGTCGAAGACCTGAATATGTTAATCAAAGAGGTAAATGTCATATTTCATAGTGCGGCTACGGTTCGATTTGATGAACGTCTTGACATTGCCATTGGAATAAACGTAATCGGCGCCAGAGAAATCGTTAAACTTGCTCACAAAGTTGAAAATCTCGCGGTAATTATTTATTATTTTTAAAAGTGTAAATTAATCATATATACCTAATCACTTTTTCTTCGAACATCTATTTACGAATTACAAAAACAAATCAATTTTTTTTTTAGTCTTATTTACATGTCTCGACGGCTTTCTCCAACTGTCATAATAAACGTATAGAAGAAAAGTTTTATAATCTACCGTATAACTATGAAAAACTCATACATCTTTATAAGACAAAAAGTTCAAATATACTCGAAAAAATGAAACCTTTGTAAGTATTAAAATTGTACCTACACTTTTGTACATGCAAATTGCTTAATTTACAATATTGCTTAGTATTCGATTCGTAATAGATTAATTAAACTAATTTAATTTCGTCAAATTTTTAAAAATCGTCAAACACTCATCAACACATTTCTACATCAGTATAACAACGACATAATCGTCGTCAAAAGTATGACGATATCGTAATATTATTCAATTTTTTTTTTTTATTTATTTATTATAAGAATAATATTGTGTACAACGTTTTTGTTTTTTTGTCTTAAAACATAATTTAAATCTGTCGAACACCAAAATAGATGCCCTAATACAATATTATTGCCATTATAAATCTAGCCTGTTGGGACCCATGCCAAACACTTACGTCATGACGAAAGCGGCCGCCGAACAACTGATCAAGCGCGAAGCCAGGGGTCTGCCCGTCACGATAGTCCGTCCGGCAATCGGTAGACACCTATATAATATTATTTAAAAATGACGAGGAAACGCGACATTTTTTTTATCATAATATTATACACTGCAGGCGATTATTGTTATTGTTTATTTTTATTTTAACAGTGATAGCGACCGCCAATGAACCGCTGCCAGGTTGGATCGACAATTTGTACGGGCCGACGGGCATCGTGACTGGCGTGATGACGGGCATAATAAAATCTCTGCCGTGCGACCTTAACGCCGTCACGGATCTTGTGCCTGCCGATTTGACTGTGAACGCGCTAATAGCCGCGTCCTGGGACACACACGTCAGGTACGACGCATGAGAACGGTCCTTTGCGACGACTGATATTATATACATATTATTAAGCTCGTATAATAAAAGCATATTTTTTATCTCACCGTACGTGATACGTGTGCAGCTCAAAATAATAATGGTGAAAAGGCCAAGTGATGTAAACCCTCAATCCTATCGAAAACGAAGTTTTTTAACAAGGGCGTAGCTAGAAATATCATCATGAGGGGGAAGGGGGCAAACAAGTGTATTTTTAAATGTTTGCCCCAATTTAAAATTTCGTTAAATGTATTCATTTTTACCTATGGACAGGGTGGGGGAGGAGATTCCTCCGCCTCCATACTTGGCTACGCCCTTGGGCCATAACAGGTAATAATAAAACGAATGTAAATACAACTTTTTTCAAAGCAACATAACTTTTCTCAATCCTAAATTCAAGTTAATTTATTTTAAGAACTATACTATAATAACCCACAGTAACAGTAGCAACATTATGGTCAAGTGCGATGTAAGCCACAACGGGATACCACAATAACTGTAAACGGTTCCAGTAAATTAATGTAACACTCACTGTAACCCACAATATTATTTTGTAATGTACAATTAACGTAACCGCCTAAAAAGCTTATAACTTAACCCACAATTTCACATATAAATTCAGGTAAATACTGTAACTCTCAACTCTCTTAACGCTTTGAATAATAATGTCAACTTTAAAAAAATAATTCATCACTTTTAATATTGTATAACTATTTATTAATATATTATACGTGTTTAACGATTTATCAATCAAATTTTACCTTATTCCTTGTATAATTGTTAGCAAAAATATTAAAATATTAGTCTCTTTTAGAGACTAATTAGCATTTTTGGGGGTTATACATCTATGCCTATTCCCACCATCGAATTATATCATCATATCGTATACAATTGTTTTCACGAATAAACGATATTATTATTTTCTTGTTCTTATTTCTTTTATACCAGCTATTGTAAATTATATTCATATTTCTCCTGCAGATACTGCCGTGCCGGGCCGAGCGAATCGATCGAAAATCACACAGACGACCCTCGCATCTTCAATTTCGTGTCATCACCCGAAAACCCATTGACTTGGAGAATATTTTCGACGACCCTGATGTACTACATCTTGCACCGGCCCACGGCTAAGGCCATGTGGTATCCGACATTGATCATGAACGCGTCGGTGTTTTCACACAAGCTCACCGTCCTGATATTACATTATCTGCCCGCATTCCTGTTGGATTTAGTGTTCATTTGCACGGGAAATAAACTCAGGTTTGTGGGTGTTTGGCTTTATTTTTCCGTAAACGCGGTTAGTAGGGCGTCATAGGTTATACCTAACCGGGAATATTCGACGTTAACGGAAATATAACATGATTAACGTATACGATTTTAGATTGGTCGATCAATACAAGAAAATAGGAAGATTCACTGACATATTGGAATACTTTTCCACGAGGGAATGGATATTCAGTAATAAAAACGTGCAAAGTTTATGGAACAGCTTAAACAACGACGACCAAACGCTGTTTCCATTCGATATTAAAAAGATGCATTGGGAAGAGTACTTGGATACGTACCACAAAGGGATAATGACATTCTTGCTCAAAGAAGGACAGGACAAGTTACCGGAGGCCAGGAAACGTCTTCACGGGTATGCCTTATCTAATAATATATACCTATACTTATAGTATGGCTACAATATAACTGTATAACATCTGTATAGTAAGTTGTACTTATATAAAAATAAATTTACCATCTCAAAACTTTTATTATTTCCATTATCTATGTATAAATTAGATAGTAAACTTTGTTGCAATTGTTTCATGATCTAATACTAACACGACTAAACTGTTGAGGCTTAATCAATTGAATACATCATAACTTTTAACTTTTTCTTGCAACGTGAATAGAGATTAGAATTTTCCAGGGAATAAAATTAATTTTATTATTGGCCCTACAACAATAATTATTGATATCCCACAATGCATCACCGCGTTCTAACTCGCGGTCTATAATATTATTGTTTTGTGACTAACAATTGACAATTCTAATTAAAATCGTTATTTTATGTTTGTTTTTTAGTTTATATATCTGTCATATGATCTTCAAAAGCGCTGTCTACATAGGACTTATGATGCTGTTATGGGTGATTTTAAAAAGAATATTTTTGGCTTAGTTGTGGCATACGTGCGTGTGTATACTACATAGCTATACGGAAGCTTGAATTCAATTTTAATCACATTAAACATATACCTAGAAGTACAAGATTCCATAAATATGTTTTCTAGTTGTTAACCTTTTTTGACAAATCAAACAAACCATTACCTATTTTTTTTTTTGTGTGTACTTTAATTAATTTTATGTCTTATTTTTATGTAGATTATATTTATAATTTTTTTTACTGTAAATTTCATATCTAAATCGAATTATATTCATAATTTAAGGAGTTCCTGATAATTAATCAATTAAGTTTTTTACATTAGATATTAAATGTACAATATTATGTGTTAATTAGTAATGCAAACATTTAATTACATTTTATTTGCATAAACATATTATAGAATATATTTTTATTTAAGCTTATTTCATAGTAAACAAGAATTGATTGATTGATTTATTCTTTTAAATAATTTTTTTAATTAAAATTTGCTTTAAAAAAGTAACTATTTTAAGTTTAATATTATTAAAGTAATTATATATTTTTTATGTGTAATACGTATAATAGTATTTTATTAACTATCACATTTAAAATACGCAAGCAATTTAGTTATAATATACCTATAGAATTCAAAATAATTAAATATTAATGCTAATTTATTGTTGTAATTATTATAATACATATTAGAGTTTAATTTAATTCATATACATATACTTTCAACTATCTAGTTCTGAAAAATAGTCGTTAATTAAACGAAATAGTTATAGTTATACTCCAATATAAAAATACTACCTTCCTCTCACCCCACTTACTGTCCAACACATCTAAACCGTCGCCCCGATATCCTTGATATTTTTATCGCAAGAGTTCCTAGTAACTGCATTGCTAAGGTCTCCAACACCAACCTAACCTGTCATCCAACCACTCACCAGTCATATTCGACCTCGAAATTCTTTTTTCGAGCTTCTCCATAAATCCTTAAAATCTTGGAATAATTAGATTGGCCTATTTTCCAAAAACTCATCGAAACCCATACACAACTCAACCCTCCTGAAAATCAAGCGAAGACATTGATAGTAGTATAGTACTATACAAAAGCCAGTGTGGGTAGTAACGTACCTAGCGAAAGTAACGAGTTACTGTAACAGCGTTACTTTGCTTGTAACGCGTTACGTAATTTTATTAGAATTATTTCCAAGTAACGAAAATGTAATGGAAATTACTTTTGAAAAGTAATTTCTATAGGAAAACGCGTTACAGTTTCGAATTATTAAGTACCTACCTAGGTATATTGCGAATTGAAAAATAATATATGTATAATGCGGGTATTATTATGTTTATCAATCTAATATGTAAATGTATATATTTAATTTTAACTCGCCACAATTCAGTTTTCAACGGTTTTGACATTTGAAATGTCTAATTGCACCGTAAATCACGATAAAAGTAAAGTTAATTAAATTTGTTATTTAATTTCATTCCTTTAAATAGGTTCCCTATGAATAGCTTGTGTGGAAGACTAAGTTTTATACGATCCTATTAGCTATACAGTTTTATAAAGAATTAAAAGACAATGGTGTCGAGATCTGCTTCTTTAGTAGGCGAGCAGAATAAGTGCTGAATGTTACTACCAGGTAACACCTTTAAAATTTTAAAAATGTTCATTGTTATTACTGTCACTTTATAGGGTGTTACCACTGGGTATCCTCCCTAATCTTAAGATTCATGTCAACCTATTTTTACTGTCAATTATCAAACCTACTTAATGTACATAAAAAATTTTATAGACTGTAGATAAATTTCAATATTATAAAAAATAATAATACTGTTTTAAAAAAGGTTTGTAAAATATTTTTATATTTTAAATTATTACGTGGAACCTCTAATCTAAGTTTGCGCCACCCAGAAGAGAATAACTAACCTAACTTATAGGAGGTATTATATTTATTCATTCTGCTTCTTGCGGACAGCGCACTTGGCAGTATTATGTAATATACCTACCTATAGTTCGTAATTCTTATACAAAAAAATTATTATAGTACAGACTATAACTGTATAACAAACCATAGTATGAACAAATAATTATTTTGGAACACAATTTACTGCCCAGAGGCTAGACGTCTCCACTTAATTCAATTTTCCGTGAATACAATTATTAATACATTTGCTGAAGATGATACATTTTTATTTAACTTAAGCCAAATCTCAGAATTCCCTGAGAGTTGAAGGCAATTATTAAATTTTAGATATAATGTACAAGTTTTTTTCTGTTCTTTCTTATCAAATCAGTAATAACCAACATTTCGTCAACACACCATTAATAAAAGACAAAAAAAAGTAAATTAAACGAATATATAAATATTATGCGTTTCAACTATTCTCTAGTATTAAGAAAAACAATTTCAAACGAATATTTTTCATTTATTAGATGAAAGACAAAAATAGAATAATGATTTTTACAACGGTTCGGAATCGTTTATGTGAATCAAATTTACAACCACGAGATAGTGAGTACAAGTCTTTACCTAATTAATTTTATCGAATGTGCACAAATCATGAATCTATTAAGAGAGGAAAAGACCAAAATATCTGTGCCTTTAGTATTTACGTTTTTATTTTACTTAAGTTATATTTTTCTTTTTAACATGACATGACAAATAATTAACTGTAGCAAAAACGCAGATACCTATCCAAACATGATCATAATTTATATTGCAAATATTCTAGCACGTTCTGTAATATTCATACACTATACACATTTCATTTAAACACTTATACTCGTAAATATAAAGTATGTCACTACGAGCATATCATAATATTGTAGGTATACATTTTAAATAATATTTAAAAAAAAAAGGGCAAATGTAAGTAACCGCTCTGCTGTACATTTGTAGGAATCGAGTGTACCTCGTCATTGAGTAGATTACTGTAATGGTGTTAAATTTGAATCCAATGATAAATAATTGCATACGAAAAACAATTCTGATCAGAGATAGTCAGCGTATTATCATAATATAGCTACGCAGGGCCGTGCCTAGGGGGGTGCAAGAGGTGCGTGTGCACCGGGCGCCATTATGACCACCGGGGACAAAAGCATTTTTTTTTTAATCTGAGTAATATTACTACAATACTCCATATTAATTCATATTATTTTCTCGTCGAACACCACTGTCTCGACATAATTTACATTCAGTAGGATTTTAGTTCGGTTAGGGTTTTATCTGAGTAAATAATTTGCATTATTTTTTTCTAACAGTTTTTATACAACAAATTATAGTTAGTCTCAAATTTAGTCAACATTTACGGTGTTTAACCGGGTCATCTATAGAGCCTCCTCGGATCGTAATAAACGTGTTAATAATTGATGGACGATGATCCACCATCGATTATGGCGTACGTTTATTAGCAATGTTCTAAATCAGCCAAAAAAAAAAAACAGAAACTATGATTATCGACGTTCTTGTCATATTCAACAATTTATTTTATATCTATTGAAAACGACCAACAATTGATTTGTAGGTATCAGAATGGTGTTAAATAAGATATTTTGTAGAAAAAAGAAATTTCAGGGGGGTGAGAACCCTACCCCTGCGTACGTCACTGTTAAAAATGCATCGATTACCTACCGGTTGACAAATAGTGTCTTTATTTTTGTTTATTTTTAGCGTAAGTATTTATTTTTTCCCCGATCACTGATCGCCGTCGTCGATAACAACTATATTATAATTATTGCTACTTGATAAAATTAATTTAATTACATAAACCTGATAAACTATAATACTAGTCGACTGGAACAAGTTGTACGATTTTATTTTGAACCCATGATATCTAGTGTTGAGACGTTCAGTGTTCACATCATAGTGCATATATATCATTAGGAAACAATTATTAATTAAAGGTAAGTTACTTTTCGTTTAATCGAACAAATAAAAATTTGTAAATAAATGACACCGGTTTAGTATGATACCCAATATCATATTGAATTATTTGTTATAGTTTTTCATAATATGACTAAAACGAATTTTGCTTTTTTAATTGTTATAATTTTTACAATGAATTTACAATGAAATCACCTAAAACAACAAATGTTATAGATACTCATATACAGTTATAATTGTATAACATATTTATTCAGATTATAAATAATAATCAGATAGCTAATGACATGCTGTTTTGAAACTGTTAAAAGTATTTTTGATTTAACAATTAATATTAGTAAAATAAATTAACAAATAAAAATGATCAAATAGCCATCGATATAACAGGAACAATTAATGTAGAAAATAGTTTTGAAATTAAATTGTGTTTCATACTGAACCAAAAAAAGCAAATGCTTTCAGTTATAACCAGTGATGTAGTCCTAAAAAAGTTTATGGGTACACGCCTAAATCATGGTGAAAAATAACGTCGGGGGGCTACGCCTAACATGCGTACTACAATTTTTTATAAGGGTACATGCATAATATACAATTAGGAGATTGGTACACGCCGTGTACCCACCAGTCTCCACTACACCACTGGTTAGTGGTTATAACTACAAAATTAAAACTTAAGTAGGTACTATGGTAATTTTTTTTGCGTGTATTAATTGAATTATTATTATTTGTAAATTTCGACGCGTGTACCTGACCCCCGTACGCCCTAATTTATTTAATTAATATAATATGTGCCTCTTCCGTAACCAGTATTACGAACAAAATTAGCCTATACACTATAATATTCGTTTGTATTTTTTTTCGTTTTCCTTTTTTGCTAACATGTTTTTACTATTTAATACTTATAAGTTATAACTATTATATTGTACATACAGATTTGGTGAACTTCTGAGTTCAAGTAAAATGTTTAATAATTATTAATACTGCTGCATTTGTCAATATTATACATAAAATATATTCAAAAAAGGCTCTCTCCCTGTTTACATATATTATCTTTAGAAGTGTTTGTACAATGTACATATCGATAAAGATGTTTAATGTGAAAAATAAGGTAAATCTGACGATTCTATCTACGGCTCTCCCCTAATATTTTTATAAGTATAAAAATATTTGGTAGAGGGGGTGGGGGCGCTAGAAATGATTCTTGGTACCGGGCGCTGATTATGCTAAGCACGGCACTGTAACTACGTATATTAGACATTGGTTATTGCCTTATTGGTACATTCCTAAATTGTTATTAATTATTACAGTAATATTTTATTTTACTATTAGTAATACGGAATAAATCATAAATAGGTTAGGCATACAATTAATCTAAATGTTTTGAAAATGTTATTGTGTACAAAATCTAATAAAATACGTAAAAGTTTCAAATTCCCACGAAAAATAATTTTGAAATGCATAAAATTAACTAAAATTGTTTTTCTTAATAAATAATTAAAATATATGATTTTTTCAAAATTTGAACTTAAATGATTATAAAAAAATCGTCTTTATGAATCTTCTATATTTTTAAATAGTTATAATAAAAACTTATGAGGAACTTCGTATTACAGTTTTCAAGGTTTTTTACAGAGTGAAAAATCGAAAATGTCAAAGGTAGACAATGTCTATAGCTCATAATTATAGTCCAAAAACTTAAACCAACTTTATCCAATTTTCTATCAGAAACCGCCCTCAAAGTTAAAGATCTATGCATTTTTTTCTCCTATAATATTAAATCGTACGACGCAAAAAAAATCCCACGTCATTGTAAAATTACTACATAATCGCCAGACCTAATCGCTCACATTAGAATCTAAAATGTAGACAAGTGTTGATACTAAGTATATTATAGTAACAATGAATCGGTGAGTTGCGACTTTTTCATATTATTCATATTATTTTATATAGGTACATAGCTTACAATTTATACCAATACCACAATATTTCTTTAACCGAACGGGCTATAATGTGCATAACCTTTTGTCTGCTGAATTATGCATAGGTACAGCTCTTAACATTTTATTTTAATTAAATTATTTGATTATGTTATACATGCTTAAATTAAATTTAGTTATTAGCCTGGCCAGTGATTATTTAATTACGAACTTTGCTATTTATGTTTAATTAAAATCACCAGTATTTATTTAATCATATTTTAAAGAATTTAATAGTGATCAACAAAAAATAAAAATAAATCAGGTATTTTTCTATTTACTGACTTGACTTAAAAATTAAAATATATATAAAAAATACCGATCCTCACTGACACGTATAAAAATAATTTTCTCAAGTGCGTGTGATAAAGCTTGCATTCAAAATTACCAATTATATTCAAATTAATTAATATTTTAATAAAATGGGTACGATTTAATGTTATACAATATATACTTTAATGTTTCACTTAATTACTTAAATATTTTTTTTTAACATATTATAATATTAACAATTTTATCCTTTCCATCTCACTTTGCCACTTAGTAAGAGATATCGGCCATCCTTCTTTTCCTCCCATGGTTTTATAAATCAAAATTATCCGGCAAAACTTTTCCTCATCTTCTCGCCTTTATTTTGGATATACCTCACTAACTTCGCACTCATGCGCTCATACAAATTTGTCAGTTTCTTCAAGTTTTTACCGTCACAATAAATATCATGTGTATACGCACACCATTAATCATTAATTAATATTATAAAACATTTTTAATGTTTTTTCCACAACATCTCCTTGTTGGCTTCGTGGTAGACTCATAGATATACAAGAGTCAACACTCGTACCAGATCGCAGGAACACGGTACGAACCGTTGACAAAAATCTTGAGTACCTAATCAATCTAGAGACGTAGTCCAGCTTTGTTTAATTGTAATTAACAACTGTGCTGGGTCACTAAACAGTCTTCCAGTGTCAATAAACGACTTTCATTTAATATTTTAAAATCATAAATTGAATCATCTTTGTAAGCCATCACAATAATTGAACAAGAAACTCATTGCCATCCGAAGTAGTTATATTAAACATTACTTACTGAACTTAAAACGTAACATTCCTAATATTATATATAAATAGTAAATAAAAAATTATTCTTTGATCGCGAACCAGGCAATATCTTATGTAATGCAGTCAACTCGCGATATGACGAACTTCAAAATACGAGAAAAAAGTTCGTTACATCGGAATTCGTTATACATCAAGTGCATAAACCAACAAAATTATTTATAACAAGATTTATTAAAATATAAATCTACAAACTACAAATACAGTCAACTCGCGAGGAAACGAATTTCAAGCAACCAAGAAAAAAGCTCAGTATATTTTAATTCATGAAAACGAGATTTATCAAAATATAAATCAACACACTATAAATAGTAAATACATATTTATTTTAATTTAATAACAATTACGTAAATGTAAATATATACATAGTGATTCACCTGATTCACCATGCTGTATCCCATTTTTTCCTTTAATAAAGAATTTATTCAAATTCTGATTTTTGGAATTTTTAAATATACTCATAGGCCGTTTTTTCAAACTCTTGAGTTTTTTATACTACTTGAAATGTCCTGTGGCAATACAAACTTCTGTTTTTCTAATGAGAATCTCCCCCGCCCCTTTTTTACTATAAATTATTAAGTGGATTTTTTTTTGTTGAAAATATCGATGTACCTTATTCAAAATTCGAATGCGTAGTTTCTTAGTTGTTAAAATGTTTACCTCTCAACTAAATCCTATTCCGTAATAGAAATCACCCTTAAAATTGAAAATTAAATCATGTACCTATGTAATTATGTAGGTACACAAGAAACACACGTTATTGTAAAACCAATTCATTCATTGTTTCACTCAGAATCTAAAAGACTTCAACTGAAAGTATAAGACGAGCACTGGCAGTATAATACGAATCGAAACACAAATCCATGATAAAATATTACAGTTTATAATATTATATTATAACTACGCGTATATATCAATAATAATGGTTTTAAGAAAATTAAACGGGCCCGAAATCCTAACACTTATTGATACGATGACCGCGCTCGCTGACTTGTAATAAACGTTGTTGTACCCGTCGTCTAAGAAATTTTTGAATTTTTAAATTCACCTGTTACTTTTTAGTTGCTGCCGAAGAGAGTTAAATCAGCATTGTCGTTCTTACCCCCCCTCTTCTTCAGTTGTAGAACACCTAGACAAGACGGCAGAGACGTGGGGAGTATGGGGTACGTGGAAAAGCACTTTATGCTCTCCGTATTTATTTTTTTTTTATTATTATTATAGTTATTATTTAAACATTTAAAAATTATTGTTTTCCTTAAAAAAATACTATTGACCGTCAAAATCATAGACATATCTTCCTATTATGCAAAGTTTACCTATAATTTATAAATTCTAAAAAATCCTTTCAAATAATTTAATAGTCAGTAATATTATATTAATATTTAGAGTTTAAAATAAGCAGAAATAATTAGTATTTAAATTAAATATAAACATGACTATTTTGATATACCTGTCTAGTGATGTCAGCAAAGGATTTTTGTAACCATGAGTTCACTTTACTCTGTAAATTATATAATTTTATTATTATAAATCTAAGTTTCTTAAAAATGTATGTTATAACATACAATTAAATTACATTTGGACTTATAGCAGTAAATGTTTTCTTGGAAACCGTATATTTATGCAGTTCATTTTTTTTACTTTCTTCCTAAATTTAAAAAAAATATATTTTACATAGTTAGTTTAATGTTAAAATATAAACTAGTAATAGACTATATGTTAATAGTCTGCACAATTTAAGCAATTTACTTAAGAACCATAATAACTGTAACTATATTATATAATTGATTAACTATGGTACCATATGGTATTTTTAAAGTAATAATATGAAAGTACTTATGTACTTACTTTTGTAGACATAAGCAACATTTTCTTTGCTCTATTCGCCATATTTCAGTTATTTATAAAAACGATTTATTATATTATTTGTAAATAATTAAAACGCTGGAATATTAGGTAAAACAATTAGTTTACTTTATATAGCTGGTAACATAAAATAAAATAAATTATGTAAACGTTTTGTCATCACAATGCACTACAGTAATATACTATCAGTAATAATGTCAGCGGATAGCTGCGGTATTTTGTTGATAACTTTTCTATTTATAGAAATTGTACACAAAGTAATGAATTTATCATAACTCCTTTTACGTAACATCAAATAAAAATGCTCATGTTCATATCTTATTTAAAATTAAATGTATTAAACGTTAATAAGTTATAAATATTAAAATTAAAGTAAAAACGTCACTGGAAATGGTGCGTTATGAAAAAAATTGCCCTCTCCACATAAGTTGCTTACATGGTTTTAATATGGGCAATAGTTCGTTTTGGACTAAAAAAAAATAGTACGTTTTGGACGAAATTGGCTGTGTAAATAGTACGTTTTGGATGATTTGTACATTTATGAACCAATTTTTTTCATCGAATAGATGAATAAAGTTTAATTCTGATAGCGCCAATCGACTTCCCGCCTTTTTTTCTATAAGAATCGATGCGTATCTCGATTTTTACATTTTGGCAATAGTACGTTTTGGAATGTCACCCCTCAAATAATAACAACAGTGTGCTGAGTCGTTAATTCAGATGTTATAGTATTTTATTGTTGCAACACATAACGTTCCACGTAACTATGTATATTTTATGTGTACATACTATATTATACCTGCTACAAGTTGATACATAGGTAAAAGCTCCAGGAACAAATCCCGTTTATTTATAGATGGAGCGATTAATAAATCACAAATGGGGTGTGTGAAGTAGTTTTGCCGGACATCAAATTTTAGTAGTCTTTCTTCTTAGAAAACATTTACCAACGAGACGATATAAAACAAATGTCTTAACTCTCTTTTGAAAGTGGGGTTTTCGACGAAATATATTGCCTTGCGGCGGTGGTTTTAATCCACCCCAATGTATGTACACGGCTGTCGTCTACGAACATAAGCCATAAGGATTACAAATTACCGCTATATATAAATTCGTGGTTAAATCAAAAACTTCGATCAATGAACTGTGAGTGCTATAATATGATTTTACGTGACACGTTGAATTTTTAACCCCGTCTTAAACTAGTCCAAAACATAATCATATTATCTAAATTAAAAATAAACGTATACATAAATCAAATGCATGCATACAATTTTTTCGCTATAATTATATTATGCTAGTCCCACGATAATCCTCTTAAAAATACTTGTGAGTTACATATTGAATAATGTCCTAATCCAGTTTGTAACACACTCTATACATTATAGTCTCTATAAATCAATCTATTTCCAAAAAATAACACTCATTTACATATCAACCACTCATCACTCACACACATAGGTAGTATGTACACAACAAATATTATGGATAGGTACAGGATTCAAGAACAAATTAGAATCAAACTGTTGTAACCTCGGGGTCTTTGACCCATTAATTAGTGCCATATTGTCGAGTATTATCTCTCCAATTGACTTATTATTATACGAATTGTATTAATGCAACGGATGGGGTCTATATAAAAAGATATATAGTTGATCTATACTATCTGTTATCTATCTACCATGTAAGCTGTCAAAAACACGTTTGATGAATTTGAAAAATTCAGTATTAGAGTTTACGAAGAACAGAAAATATTATACCGTTGTTTACTTGTTTAGAAAAAAAAGTTTAGGAACCACTGCACTAAACAATACTATTATTCTATAATATAACCTAATGATCTGAAAGCATCTACGAGCCCACGCTTTACATTTCTTTGGAACGTTGTTCAAAACTTTGAAGTTTGAACTTTTGGTCATCTTCATCTATCATTATATTACGTTTTAATTTTACCTATACACATTTATTTATGTCTGATTTTGTTAAGTTTCCTATGCCAACTGGACTATAGTTTTCTTCAGCGGCGACTGGAATACAGATTTCTTCCTCAGCGAATGGAACACTGTTTTACATTTTTCATTATATGGATTCTGAAAAATCAAAACGCATACAGTGTGCAATAAAAATAGTCATTATTATAAGTATACACGCGTTCGAGTTATTATTATTATTTCACGATTCAGTACAATAATGTATGTCTACAATGTCTTGTAAATTGTTTTTTATACAGATTGTAAATTATATTCTTAATAAATGTTAAAAATAATGTTGCTCTGTTTCTCATGATTCACGAATATGGTTTTTACAGTATAATTTCAGCAAATAATAATATTTTTCTTTATGTAACTATTTCCTATCAATTTACTAAAATATTGTAACTTATAAGTTATGATAAACATTTTATTTCAGTTTACTTCAATTATATATCATTTTGTAATTTTTTTTTTCCATCGCAATAATGTAGTTGCATAATCATTTAGATAAATAATTAGATGGACATGGCCGCATTTATTAATTTGTTCACCCCACCACGCCTTCACAATGATACTCTCTTATCTAATTATACTTAAATGGATTTCCTTTTTCCTTCTGAAAAATCAATAATTTACATTTTTAATGAAGGTATATAATATTATTTATTAACTGTGTTCAATATTAACACATAAAACATTGGTATAATATTTCTCGGGAAATATTTCAGCCACCTCCAAAAATGTTCCACCTGGGGTAATTGCCCCTTTTGGGCTCTCCTAAATGCGGCCCTAATGTATTTAATAATTACATATACTTATATTTACCGTGTAATAACATATACCTATATTTAATTATCTCCCAACTTTGTGAATATTTACAATTAGATAGATACAGATTTATGGAATTCTACTCCCGAATAAATTATCCCTGAATATCGCTACTATAATATATGTAGTGACAAAAAGTTTTAAATCCCTTCAAATAATATTTTTTTGAATTTCCACAGAATAACTAAAATTTTTATTTTTATTTTTATATCTTGTTTTGTCTAAATTTGAACTTGAAATATCTATAAAAAAAATTGTGCATTTGTATTTAAGACATTTTCATAGGTTTCTAGAAGGAAACTTTACGACGAACCATGTATTAAATATTCAAGACTTATAGCTATTCAAAATTGAAATTTGTATTCATCTTTAACAAAAAAAGTAATTTTCAAATTGTTGTGATTTTTACAAATTTAGTCAACATATTTTAAGCTACAAACACTTATAAAAAAATTGCACCTGAGTTTGTTTAATAATTTTTATTTCTATGGACTATAAGTACATCTTATGTGCAATCTTCAATTAAATGTTCAAGTTTTTTGACAGAGCCTTAAAATTCTTACAAATGTTTAAAAAATAATAAAATTCATGTCTATCTACAATCATTTGTTCTAACACAAGTCCATACAATCGTTATTTTTAATTACAACAACAACAAAAAACGATTTGGCCAAAATCGGGGTTAGCATAAGAATTCCCGTTTTTCTTTAATTTTTACTAGTTATTTTTACCAAGATATTTTGTACTAAATTTAGTATACTAAGTAAACGTGCGGAATCTATATATGAAATAAAATATATTATAATATTATATGTTTGTGTAACCAAACACCAAATACATGATGCTACCTGTTCCATCGATCCCGGGCTAATGTCACAAGTAGGGCTTAGGGGTCAAATTATTTCTGAACAAATAATGAAATGTCTCTATCATCTACCAATGTGGTAAAGACAACTGTCGACTGTCATTTATAAATTGCTTGTACACGAGATAGATTAAAAATACTATATTATTTAGTTTGATTTCGACAGTATTAGGTAGATGTTGGAAAAAAAGCCTGTTAGGTGGAGTGGTGAGGTCGTGGTCCAGAAGTAGTGGTGATATAGATAGTGTATGTACGTTATGTTTTCGTACGTTACACTGGTACGGATGATTTAAATAATAACATTATAACACGGCGCTTTGTATAGGCAATTTCGCTACCCCACTCTGGTCATCCGTCCATTTTATCTGTTTCTCACCTTTATTATGTTTTTACTTTTTTTAGTCAGTTATTCACATTAAATAAAAGAACATTATTAAATAAATTCACACGGAAATATAAGTCCAATTATGTACATTATATTTTTATGAATGCAATTAAAATTCCTATACTACACCATCAGTACTTATCTGAGGGGAAATTCAGTTCTAGACAATTTATGGAAACTTATTTAAAATATTTAATGCGGGCCACCATGTAATTATTTTAAATACGTTATAAAAAATGTTAATAAATAATAAATAGACAATACAATAATATATTGTTGGTGCCTAAAGTAATTGAATAGGTAATAGTTAATTTCAAGGTTCAAGAAATATTTATTTTCTTAGGTACCAAATAAAGGAAAAAATTCAATGTGACTTACAATAAGTTCTATGTACATGAAAATAATAGCAATTTTTTGCAATAAATAGTAAGTTCTAGCAATCAAAACAATGCTAGTTATTTTAAGTAACCGTGACTAACAACAAGTACATTCAACTATCCAAGTATCAACCAAGAACCATTTATCTTCCATAGTGCACTTCACATCGATTTACTTCTTGAATTTATACAGTTTTTTTAATGGATAAATATTATGCCTATATAAATATAACTAAATAATTTATTTTTCTAGTTTTAACATTTACTTATTCATATTTTAATTATACAATATATTATATTTTATTTGTAATTAACATTTTCTAAAATACTTAAACTAACTAAAAGTAGTTAAATGTAGCCATAAAATATTTTTAAAACTTTTCCATAATTTTTTCACTACTAAATTTCAACTATTTGCAAACATTTTTAAAACTTGATTTTTTTGTGATTTGTGAAGCAATGAGCTACTTAAAAGTTAACATTCAAATATCAGTTACATAATTTAAAAAATGTGTCATTGTTCAGGTTTAAAAATTATTCTTACGTGTTCTTAATGTAGGGGTAATTTTGTTTTATGATAACTAAGTTCTTTTTCTTATTATTATGTCTAGTAAGACTTATGGATATCTTAACTTTGCTCAATGTTCAGGTCGGATAAATAAAAATTGGAAATTTAATTAAAATAAAACTTAAACATCTTAAAATTGAAAACTGAAAAATCACAACGTGAAAATGATTTTTTTATGGACGTAAATTCTGTACAGAATAAACTGGTGAATAATATTATTTGAAATAAAATAGAAAAAAAAAATAAATTGTTTTAAAGATATTGATTATTTTATTTATTTCATAGGTTTCTTATTAAGCTATACAATCGCGATGATTTGGGAAACCCAGTGTCATTAGACGTAAGCCACCGCATAGATAATTATACCACCGAGGTACCATATTGTTATAAATCGATTGACTTCGTACGTCATCGTATACCTACTCATAAACTTTATTTTGGAAACCTGAACATTATTTACGACGGATCCTCCCCCACCAACACCACCACCGACATTTTTAATACAATTGTGTAGAAGCATATGCGCAAATAGAAATAGGCTTTAGAGGCCAAGCTCGCTTCAAACATTTCGTACATTTTTTTTAAGCTTATTCCATATTACTATAGTAAAACTGCAGCCCCTTACCCTCAAATCACAAACACTATTTACGCCTATGTGTTGAAAATCAGAGAAATAATTTATCCCTTAAAAATGTAGAATCATATTATTGTATGATCTTTTATAGCGGTGATAATATAATTTATATTACTACCATAACTGTAGTACTTGATTTAACCTGGAAAAAAATGAAAAATGATCAAATATGACACTTGTTATTATTTTTAGTGGGTAAGTATACTAGTAGTTTATACAGCATATTATGTAATCAACAACAATATATATGAAAAAAAATTTGTTCAGCGTCACCCAACAAACAGGGTTTCAACTACTCTCAAAATATTCCTGGTACCTCTAAAAACAATCTCTGAAATTTTGGTAAAAATCAATTGAGTAATTTTTGTGTCTATATAAACCACAACCACACACACACACACCGTCTTTAATATCTCTATATATAAAAATGGATCCCTGTTCCCTTGGTCATCGCATCACGCGTAAACGGCTCGACCGATTTCGCTAATGCTTTTTTGGTTGTGTTCGTAATTGTCAGGAGAAGGTTCTTATGTAAAACAATTGAAGGAAAATCCACTGAAAAAGTAGAAAATGTTGATGCCAAAAAATACAACAATGGCGCCATCTGTCCAGAAAAAAATAAACTAAATAATAAAAAATTTAGTTGCAGATTAAAATAATAATAGTTTATTATATATTGCTTGCTATTGGTTACGGGTATGTTTGTTGATTTGTTTTATTATTTTTTGTCAATATTTATATATATATCTTCTAACTATATAAAATGTGAAATGAAAATCTTTGTACAGGGTAAAATCTGGAACTACTTATCAGATCTTCTTGATTTTTTTTTAAACGAAAGAGCATATCACAGTGAAGGTTTTTATGAAAGAAAATTGTAGGAAAATCCACCGGAAAAGTAGGAAATCTGGATTTCAAAAATACAACAGTGCCGCAACAGGTTAGGTTAGGATTTTGTATTAATTGATTATATTAATCCACCATAGGTAGAATACGACAAACTTGGTATAACTTTGATACTTTAGAGTTAAATCATACACTTACGCACAAACGGCACGGGGTCTACCACGGGTAGATTGCCCACCTGATAATACACTGCTGCAAACAGAATTTTTATTCAGGGCAACGGAAAAGTTAAGATTAATTTTGAACACCATACACCGAATATTAAATAACGAATTGAACAAAGTTTGAGTCATATAGATTTGGTACATTTAACGGGCAACGAAGTGCACGGGTTCAGCTAGTATTATATATATATTATATATTATGATATTCATGGCTTAGGCCATATTACCTATTATCTATACTATCTTAGCATTTTGATGTTTGAATCCAGTTTCAAATAACATTCAAACAAGTAGTTAATTACTCATAAACGATGTACAATGTACATCATATAATAAATAGTCGTTATATAATTATTTAAAGTTTAAACAGTGGTCGAATAGAGTATCACCAGAAAAATTAACAATATGATGTAAATAAGTGGGTAATATGAATTCTGAAAATCCTTAGGAAAAATAATTCCTGGAAAAAAATCCCAATAATAATAAAAATATATAAAATGTTAATGATAATTATTATATTATTATAATATTGATAAACAGGTACACATTGTCATTATAATATTATATGTTATTGTTATATAATATATATATATTTATTTATCTATAAACGGGTAGGTACCCTTTAGTAGTAATAATACAGTAGGTAGAATTTCAATTTGACAAAAATATAACACTAACATTAAATAATATAATATTTTAAATTAGTTAATATATTTTTAGTATAATATACTACGTAATATACTACTCATTGGAAATTCAATTTCTATATATCATAATATTAATCTCCGAAAAATATTCTGCTTTAGAATACGAAATAAAAAATGTACCTATGAAGACAATCAATAAAAAATAAATAGCTTAAAAATGTTCGTTATAATTTTTTTCCATATAATATGTTGTTTTGTTCATTATTGTTGCTTCCAAAAACGTTAAAACTTTTTGAGAATACCAACTATTATTAGGAATTAAAATATTATTGTTGTTAAGTAGTTTACCTTTAAAATACACTCCTCATATATTATTATTATTATAAAAATATAGTTTAATTGTAATTAATTCCCAGTGTTCCCACCAAACCCTGGTGGATGTAGGGGACACCCACGACACCCCCCACTTTCCAACTGTATTGTCCCCCACCCCTCCCACCACCATGAAATGCCTGAAAACGCCCTTGTATATGTACGGTTATTCAAACAATTGAACGAATACATAATTTATTTTATTTTTATTCCATTTCCTTCTGGTATTGCATATTGTGTAACAGTTAACGCCTATCATAATATTGTACAAACATTTGAATTCAAATTTTAAATCAATATTGTAGTCGTGGTCCATTTAAATCCGATAAGTAAATTCATGTCGAGATCTTTATTGTTATCTACGCGTTTTGTTATCAACGGTTTTGATAACAATCTTCTTATCTGCGCCCGTCTGTTATCGCAGTTTGGTCGTCCTCGTAGTCGTCTGGCGTACAACTCCCACCCCGCCAACCATTGTAAAACACACCTTTCCCCCGCCCGCGAACGATCGGTGATCCGCGCAGTAGTCGCAATCGTACGACAGTGAGTCATGTTTTCTTTTCGCGAATCCGCACCGTACGGGGAAAACGTCGTGCATTTCCGGTAGCCCCTGTTGTACCACTCGACGGTAATCGTCGTCATTTCCCGTTAATTTTTTTTTCGTCATTTTCGTATCCATAGTACGTCATTTTTCCGATTTTCCGGAATATCGTCCGTAGATCGGTTTTATCTTGATTGCACTCGTTGACGTTCGTTCGGATTATTTCGCGCACAGTCCTTCCCATCCGTAAACGTGTGTACGCGCCAAAAATGTAAACAGATTTTCCTTCTGGACGTGCCGAATTCGTGTCAAATATACCCCCCGATTGGGGCGCCGCGTACGACCTGCCTATCGTTGAGCTGTGAGTGATTGAAAATAATATGTTTGGCCGACCGTCGTCGGTGGGCACATGACTTGTGCGGCCGCCTCTGTGTCGTACGTCACGACGTTTCAACGACAGCAGCAGTTGTCCGTCCGTGCGGCGTGGCTGAACTCTAGAGAAATGGCCAAGGCCCTGAACACGAGCCAGAGCTAAAAATGGAACACACCGCCGTCCCGTTGCTGTGGTTGTGTTTGGTTTCGACCTGGATCGAATCGTCAGCATCGTATCCGATCGGAGGTGATGGCAATGTTTTTAATGATTATTGTTTTAATTACCACATAAATTAATTTTCCTATACATGATAAATCATTTTTAACGTCTTGCTAGTCTTTGAGTAGGTAGCGTCCGACCTGGAGCACCGTGCTGCCATAGGTAGTAGAAGTTAACTCCAGTCGATAGAACCCACAACTTTAAGGTGTAACACTTTGCGACACTTGTAACTGCCTGTGTGTAATAAAATTACGCAATCATCTTTCAGTCTATGACTGGTATTGCAAAGAATTTTACAATACTGAGATCCTTATCTTTTTCAATCTAGATAGGTACTCTATAGTTTTTTACATAGGTATTACCTATATGATAAGATTTTATCGGAGTACCCATTACCTATGAAGGTAATTTTTCACAAGTAGTCTTCAATACTTTATTTGAAACACTTTCTACCTACTTACTATGTGATACATAGGCACACATACATTTTGTTTCGCTAATAAAAAGCAGTACCTATTAACATTTCATAGGTACTTACAACTCAATCATTTATTTTACAATATAATTCAAGACGACAAGTAGGTATCAATTGATTTAGAACTCATGTAATCTTACATGATCTTTCTATCTATCTTTAAGCTAGTTTTATGCCAGTATAATACCTAAGTATTTTAATTTGTTAAATTCAATAAGATTATGAGGATTTATTAAGTATTTAAAGTAATAACTATTACTACCTATATTATGCTAAAGAAATTTAAATTTCCTAAACATCCACTTACTATACTAGTTACTCTACTATACAGGTAGGTAGTAGGTACCTATGTTATTGCATTTTAGATATTGGATTAGATACCATAATATTAGACACCTAGGTACTTAATTTCAAATGTTTTATACATTTTGAGATTTAATCTATCTATTGAGTTGAAAAAATTGCATAACAATCATAAGTGTTTGTACATTTTTAAATTAATATTTAATTTATGATTCTCATATTACTGTGAATATCGCCTGTAAACAAAAAATTGTCTTTACCTAGATAAAATTCTTCATTTAAGATGCCTCGTTGAATATTTTGTTTATCTCTGTATACCTACTATATTTACTTTTCATGAATAAATATTAAAGTTATTGACCTAGGTATTATCGAATGATATGAGAAATTAAATTTTAGAATATTAAAAATAGGTATTTAATTGAATCCCAAATTGAATATCAATGTACCTATATTGAAACTTAATTTAATCTTTTAAATGTCTATTGACATTTGTGATATTAAATTTGAAAATAAAGTATGAAATGTACCTATTGGTATATAAAATCTAGTTGAAGTGATTGGACTATTGCAACTTATTATTGTGTATTAAATGTTGGTATTCACTTTGTAGGCTTCAGTGTTAGGTATGTTCCCGGGTATGTTACTTTTTAAAAATAACCAAGTTAGGTAGGTACATTATAAGTTCCTAACTAAAAAGATAACTAGGTTACTCCTTGGTTACTTCAATACAAAAGTAATGTGTTGGTTATACTATACTGTTCTTATCCAAAATAAAGTAACTAGTTCTATATTGTTACAATGTGGTTACTTATTTTTGATTAACTAACCTATAAATTTTGTATTAATATTTTTGACACTCATCACTTTAAACCGAGCTTTAAAGATACCCTTTTTTGATAGGTACAAAATATATCCCATGTTACTCTAGATAGTCTTTTGACTGAAGTATTGGAGGAAGTTATGCCTTGATCTTCTGCTCTATATGAAAATTACAATACTCTTAATTAATAAAAATTCTAATATAAAGACTAAATATAGGTACCTGAATAAAATGCAAGGTAATTGATTATTTTTGATTTCAAATACTCCAGCCTTTCAATGTAGTCATTGACAGTACTCTGTATAATATTCATCTATGGGTTAATATCTAAAAATAAATCATCTACTACATAGGTGCCGCTGCCTGTGCTATACTCATGTTAATAACTATAAACCTACTCATCAATCATTATCGTCTTTTTTCCAAAAATACAAATTTCAAATAATATTTACACATAAAACACAATTTACACTTATTTTTTAATTATAATAGCAAGGATAATAGCTATATAGTTTTTATAAGTTCAATAAGAAATATTACATATATGTAAAACTGTAATTAAAATTACATTATTACTGATTTCTTTATTGTAATATAATTATATAATACTATGTCTTAAGCAGTGTCATGCTTACAAATTTTTCAAAAATAATTAAACTGTTATTTTGTTAATAATTTTACTTCCTATCAAAATTACTTAAGCATTACTTAGAAAAAGGACCTTTTATAGTAACGAGTAACATATTATGTTATGTTACTAAGTACCCAACACAGGTAGTATTATTTTCTAAGCTTTCTCAGTATCCAATAGGTAACTACCAAATCTAATGCCAAATTAAGATTTGACTTAGTTTATAAAAATAGCAATATGTACAGCTTGACTCCAATATTACTCAATGTAAACATCTCATATGAGTCTATGAAGTTTGTCTATTCAAAACTCATTTTTAAATTTAAAACAACTATAGGTAACTGGCTCTGTTCCATTAAAGTTTAAATCTTCTACATGTTTTTTATGAATAATAAAATAAATTAAAATTGATAATAATTAATGTTTTATAAAAAACATAACTTACCTAAAAGCTCATCAAAAAAAATATTTTTAAATCAAACCAGTTTCTTTTTATTTTTAAACATTGATACCTAAATTATAGATTAAATTATAACCATAACAAAATGTTTGATAATATACTCAAGGATATACTTAACTAAAATAAAATAATTTTTTTATATAATAAATACAAAAATAAATTGTTTCCTAGTTAGTAGTTATATTGTAAGTTGTCACTTACAGTCTACAGAGTTACTTATCATAGGTGATTTAAAAACAATTTTTTTTATAATTGGTACAAAATATTAACTACAATCATCTCATACACTAAAATTACCCTTTTTTCCTTTCCCCGCTTAAAATAATTGCAGATACTAATGTAACAATAAAAAAAGTAACTCAATTCAATAATCCATTGTTGATTTGAAACACTTTTTGACAAAGTACAATATTATTATCATCCATTTTAAATTAAATATTGAATCCTTATTCAAACTATATCCAGACTTATATTTATGTAATGACTAATGACCAACACACAGAGTAATTATTTTGGCTGTCCATTTTTATTACACCTACTATTTGCTAATATCTCAGCTGTATAAATAAACAGTCAACTCTACTGCTCATGAATTCTAAAAACTAACCAACTAAATAGATACTCAACTTTTTATTGTTTCATATTCTATAGGTACAGTAGGTACACATATGACATATGTTTATATGAAATAAAAATTCCTTCATTGCTCCCTATGTCATTATATTTAAACAATTTATAGTGGTTTTTAATAAGTTATTGATAGGTACTAAGAGTACTTAATCCTCCAGTTATTTGAAAAGTAGTAGATAATGGTTAAAAATAAGAACCTTTTAATCCCTCCTTAGAATACCTAATTAAATTCTCAAGTTATAATTAGAAACCTATAGTAATATTTTTATTTTGTATCCAATTATCTATTAAAATTACTCTGGGGTAACATCTTCATATTAGATAAATGCATGGACCTATAAACTAATGGGCAGCGCTTAGAGAGAGAAACCTGCGGACAATACAGGTGAGAGAGAAAGAACTATGCTTTGGACGTTACAGTGTTTTCTCACTCACTATCTCATCCCCACGAACTGGCAAGGTCTGGTGATAGGCGCAATGCTGTCAATTTGTTTATAGGTATAATAGATAAATGATATATTTAGTATTGGGAACCTTTCAAAATTTATTTGATTTAAGTTGATACAACAATTGTGTTTTTAAATATTACAATATGCGCAATATATGATACATAGATACCTTATTCTACATAGGTTCAAGGTCGGCAATAGAGTAAATTATCTTGCATATTATACAATTTGGAGATAAGTTAAAGTACGTTGAGAACATAAGCAAACAATAAGTACTTTAACTATAATTATTTATGTATTGTTTTTTTTTTTAATTTGTTATGTTTTAAACATTAGTTATATAATATACCTTATCATAATAAACACATTTATTTGTTATACCTATCACATTCATATTTCATACATAAAAAAAAATGACCTGTTGCATGATCACATAGCTTATTTTAAAATATTTTTTTATTTAAATTTAATAAGTTTTTACCTGATAAAAACCAAAAAATAAATTATTTGATCATTATTTTTTAAAAGTTAAATTTGTTCAACTGTTACCATAATATAACATGATTACTAATTCAAATTTGTGTATTTATACATTTTTCAGATTTAAATTCTAGTACAGTATTATGGAGCAGTTATAATACTTGGCTAGAAGCATCAATAGTTGCAGTCATTTTTACTATATGTGTAGTTGTCTTTATGGTTGGCTGCTTGGACTGTTGTCGAAACAGTAGATTCAGTTTTAAGGTAAATTTTACTAGTTTTAACAATAACAGTAGGCATAAAAAAAAAAAAATTTTAATTGTTATTGATACGCCTATTTCATAAGTATAGCTTGTGTTATTAGAAAAAGAGATACACATACAACATACATTGACCAAAAGTAATTTAAGTAATAGATAACTTATTTATAGTAGACTGAAATTTAACATAGGTACTTTTTTGGGGGGAATTGGGAAGTTAGTTGTATAGTTTGAGAACCTTAATTGTTTGTATTATTATATTGGCTTAAAAAAATTACTGATACCTATAATATTGTCGTATGATTATTTTTTCGTTAATTTTTAAACACTGGAGGATTTTATCATAAGAAAGGACTAAAGTGAAAAAAAATTAACCTGCTTAAATTGTTATGTATGTGTTACTTCATACTATAAGCGTGTATTGGGCATTGGCCTTAACTTATAAAAAAGATAATTACATTATTTTACAGTCACTTAATAATTAACATTTATTTATTTTAGTTGTCTAAAAACTATTTTCTAACTTTGTTTATTAATACTTATGCAAGTATACAATACTAACAATATTCTACAACTTGTTTAAAAAATACTGGTTTAATAAATTACTAATTACTAATCATTCAGGTTTTATTATCATTATATAAATAAGTTTTTCTTATTTTAAACACTAATAATGTATTTATAGCATTTTTTTGCTACTAAGGATTCAACTGTTGTTGTTTACAAATTTAAAAATAAAATTCGAGTTAGGTATCTTATGATTTATATTATAACTACTATTGATTATTGAATTAGTCTAGACATTTGCTGAGACTAAACCAATGTGAAAAATAATGCACTGGGATGTTTGAATCAATATAATTTACATGGTTCATGTGGGATAATTTTAAACCGGTCTAGTTTATCGAGTTTCTAGAGTATTAATAGAAAAGTACAGTACCTATAGTAAAATGTTCAACTAATTTCTATAGATGTATTAAAATTAACTAATGTTTATTATATTATCTTACCAAAATTATTCAATACACCTAAAAAATTAATCTAGTAGATATTGTGTTTTAGTAGGTGATTTTGTGGTTGAATCAGAATTACTTTTAAAGTGAATGTAGCTCATGTTATTGAATATGATTGGCAATTGGTAGGAAAAAAAAATATAGTCTACCTAATAGCCATTACAGTTATATTCACCTCATTTGTATTGGATCAAACGCAGAATCAGATGTGTAAATGTAACATACGGTACCTGCCTATATTTATTCTTGATCCTGTTTAATTCACATTAATTATTTTTAGTATTTATGTTAGTTTAAAAATAACTTTAGATTGGAAAAATTAATATTTATTATTTAAGTTTAATATTGTATATTTTTTTGAAACATCAATTATTTTAACTAAAAAGTTTCACGTATCAAAACTTATTTTAATATAATATTTTGATAATTATTAAGATTCAGTTGTAATCAATTTATAGTTTTAACTTTTTTAAACAATTTCACAAACTAAACACTTACATTATACAGACCTCAATATTGTATTGCAAAATATGTTTGACTATTGAAATATTACTTTTACCTATTGTGTTTGTGTTATAATGTACGACCATAATATGATAGTAAATTTACTATTAAAGAGCTAATAGATAATTTTAAATTACCGGCCCCCGGGTTATACAATATATTTAATCTTAGGTATTTGTATTTCAATACAATATGTAGGTTTATGGGTGATTTCCAAAATTATTTATGTTTTCATTCTTTCAATAGACATCAACCAGTTAAATTGAACATCTAAATGGCTAAAATAAATTGTAATAGGAATTGGTTCAGTGTAAGAGACGAGACGTGTATACATTTAACCTAAATGGCATAGGCATATAATGAGTGGTGCACACATTGTTTGTGGTTAATGTGCAGTATATATAAATAAAAAAGTTTCTAATGCGATTTTATACGTCTATAATATTTGTTTTTCGTACTACGTGATTAATTTGTCTTTAGTAAAAAAAATTTTGAAATGAATTATTAAAAAACCCGATGTTTAAAATTGGTATTTGAATGATGAATGTCGAGTGGGTCAATATTGTACTATTATTATAATTTCCCCCCGTTATTATTTATAATAGTTGTTATTATATTAATAATATATAAATCATTTTACGTTTTAACATACTCCACCAGTAAAAATTGAAATCGAAATAGGGAAAACTAAAAGCAATACAATTAGGTATTATATAATATATTATACCTATGAGCAGTATTATATATTTTTCAATACATTGGGCTGATAAATACGATTTTTATGATTTTAAATTCTGAGTAGTGAGAATTTTTAGTATATGCTGACTTGTTAGTTGATTAGTTTAAAAAAAGAAAGATTTTTCACAGATAATATCGTATTTTTTAAGTTCCGTGTTCTCTAAAAAAATTCAGAACAAGTCCCGAGTTCAATTATATGCCAGAGAAGGATATTTAAAAAAAAACTGATCTCTGCTTAGTTCATAACAAAATCAGTTTAAGTTATTTTATTAAAATTTAGTAAATAATAATCCTCGTGGAGATTTACAGAAATGTTCACATGTTAGTTACGTGTTATAATTTTCAAAAACGGTTAGATAAACATAATTTTATTCAGAATCGTTTCCTGAATATAATAATTGATACTTCATAAAACGTAGTATTGTTTTAAATTTGAATCGATAATATAATGTTATAATTAGTGAGCAAAGTAATGTTAACGAGTGTGGCGCATAGACACAGCTAAGGGGGTGTACATCATTTCTATTTTTGTAAATTTAATATCAATATTTATTGATTATCTATTATTAAAACTTAATATATCAGTGACGTAATTTATTTTTCACACAACACTTTGAGCGTGCTATTTCTGAGAAACAATACAAATTCGAGTCAGGAGTTATCCGCACAGGTCGAAATACTATATAGAATTTAAATTACCCAAATGCCATCGTACCTCGTGCGGTCTTAATGAATCCAGAACAGTTTTTAGCTATTATACATAATATCACATTTTTACTACTTATCCGAAAAAAAGTCTCTCTAATGACTAATGGTCACATTATTTTAGCATACCATACTAGACGAGCAATTATTATAATCATTGGATTGTATGTTTATGACTTAAACTTCATTTTGATACTAAATTACATTTATGATTTATATATTATAATGCTTTAAAATTATGACGGCCGTATGCATTGTATGTATCACAATATATAAGACATCGTTTACTGTACACATACATTGACTATGCAGACGGACATGATAATGTGTGTACTAGATGGTCTGTGGGCCTGTGGCATAGTTTTATAGTAAAGTCCATTTTTATTATTTGTATTAATACTTAATTGCTAAAATATTTATAGTTCGTGACATTTTCTTATCAAACATTGAGAAGATAACTCTTCTTATCATTATACTTCGGTCATGTTTATTCTAATTGAAGTTCTATGCTTTTATTGAAATTTAATTGATTAATAAGCTTTTTATAGCTTATTTTTCACTGTCGACATATTTTTTTACATTACAATACCTTTTGTTTATCTATGCTGCCTACCTATATCCAGATAAAATACGTTTATTTCAATCATAATCGTATTTATAAAAATAATATTTAATATTTATCGTCATATTTTGTTACCAATGAGTAATGACTAATGACATATCCATTAAATAACGTCATATTTTTTTATTATTATTATTATATTTGATCTGAAAAAAATTATTTTAATTCAAATGGTATAGGTACTAAACAAATATTTGCCGGGTAGCACAAACAAAACAATCACTAAACATTAAATGAATCAATAGTGAACTAATGCCCCTTAAACATGATTGGTCCATACAATTTTATTAAACCATTAAATTAATCAATTTGCTATGCAACCCAACATAAAACTAGTAACACGTTTTTTCTACGAACCAATAAATTCGTCTAGTTTCAATAACATACACATTATATTATGTTTTAGTTATTATATTTAACACCGTTTAGCCCTTAACGGCCTTAACACCTATATTAAATTCTATTTAATTATTATTTATTATAAGTTGTCTATTTAGTAGCTGGGCATAAATAGTAAATAGTAAAGAAAAACAAATATTCAACTTTCCCATCCCAGACTGCCTATCTAAATTGTTTTTCAAAACACGAACACTGTTTTAATTTTGTTGTCTCTGTCTGGTCAATCTTCTATCTTGTTGTCTCTAACCAAGCTCATTTATAGTAGGCACCTATATTATATATTTATTTGTTTTCATTCCGTTAGAAACGTATTTTTTATTATTATTATTGTAAATTATCGATAACAATCGGATACAATAATTCTAGCAATAACTACTTTTGTGGCTTTGCTTAATAGTTAATGAATCGCCGCTAGTTCTAATAAATAGGTGCCTACAAAGTGCAATGAGTACACAAATACAAGTGCCTCAAAATATAGGTATGGTATACATGTTTTATCAAGTGTTTTGATTATCTTTCAAGTTTCAATATCTTGTAAGCTCCGTAGAATTTAAAGTTGTTTTGTAAAAATTGAAAATCTCTACAATGTACATTTTGCAATCTCGTGTTACGAAAATTATTGATTTGTGACATGTAATCCCTATTGAAATATTTTTCCTCGCTGCCGGCTAGAATCAATTGTAGATTAATTAAAATAAATGAATTTAGAAAATTGTATTTATAGCCAAGATTTTCCCGCTAATATGCGTTTTTGGTTTCAATTAACAATTATATACCTACACCGTGTAATTAAAATGTAATAAGATTTTGCCGAGACGATTTTGGCATCAGATCCAACGAGATTTTCATTGTTTGCGCCGTGTGTTGCATGTATGTTGTATGTGTCTTATATTATATTCTCTGTACAGCCTGAACCATGACCAATGATACCTAAATGTACGGAGTTTCATTGTCAAACAGAGAACATCGACCTTCTATATTATAGTTTTCGGTTGCAGCGCCATAGGATATTTTCATTATAACATGAAAATCTTTACAGCGTGGCGCTACTTTTAAATATAAGATGGTCAATAATAAATAACAAATTGTCATTTGTCACGTTCCACAATTGAAAATATAAACCAATAGATAAAATGGGCACATAATATATAAAACTAATATTTTCGAAAATCTTTTTTTTTAATAATTTAAAACCTACAATGATGTGATATCATAATAATTATTTATTTATAAACTGGGTATTTATATGTTTTTAAATTAAATCATTTTTGTTTTTTTGTTTTAATTTGCTATTACATTAAAGGATTCCACAGTAACACAGGTTTGAATAATCTAATATTTAAACAGCCTCACTTTGGAGCTCAGACCTTAGATTTTTACTGACCATTTTTTTAAACTCTTTTTAAGGAGTTCCAAAATGAAGTACTCTCCACAAGGGATTACAGTTCTCCAGGATTGGCATTTGTCAACCCTATTAGCAATCTTCATAGTAACGAGTTGTCAAGATCAGACTCTACTGTCATCAATATTGAACAGCTTTCACCATCAATTAAATATCAGTCATTATTTAAAGAATGGATAAGTAAGTAAAGTAAAAATATTAAAAAACTAAATACTATTTAAATTATTTTATAATTTTACTTAACTTTTATTATTTTAGATGATTCACTATCAAATTTTCCAAGATCCCGATTACAATTTCATCATGAACTTGGTTCTGGATGGTTTGGAAGGGTAATACCAATAATTTATTTCTTTATTATTTATAAATAAATAAATATTACAACTCATTTTAGGTGGTAAGTGGTGAAGTGGTTGGCTTGAACCAAGGTGAAAATAATAAAGTAGTAGTTCGCATCTTAAGAGATGATGCTACTGATTCCGAACGACTAAAATTCTTACAAGAAGCTGCTCCTCATAAAATTAAAGTGAAAAATGGAAATCACTTAGTTTTAGGACTTGTAGCTGCTTGTATCAAAATGGACCCATTATTGTTAATATTCGAGTCTAGTCCATGTGTAAGCAAAATGATTGTAATAATTATCTGTACTCAATATGTTAAAAGTATATTATTTTTAGGGTGATTTGAAAATGTGGCTCCGCAACAATGCAGACACCAATGAATATGAAACCCAATTAGAACGTAAACTCAAAATGTCTGTTCAAGTAGTCAATGGGCTTTTGCAATATTTAAAAAGTGGAGCTGTCCATACGTAAGTAATAACTAATAAGTATATATAATATTTATACATATCAATATACCCACAAATTAGTCATTTTAATCCATTTTTAATTTTTTAACTGTTTTATATAAATAGGTAATTACCTAATTAGTTTAAAAAATGTAAATTTTGTGTATATTGCATCACCCCACCTGTTTACTAATAGTTAGGTTATCGTGGCCATGTGACCATAGGTGTGCGCTACATACTCTGTGAGCTGGGGCAGACACTTTTTTATGGCATAATATGGCCTCATTTTATCAGCGGCATTACCTACCCTTGAACTTAAGTCCAGAAATGCCAATTATTGTGAACTAACAGTACATGGTGAATGACATATTTTTTCAGAAATTTAGATATCGATAATCATAATATTATATCATATGATATATCGATAATTGAAATATATAGTACAATATTGAATACATCATAATCAGAATTAGTTTTTAGTTTTTAATTAATGGCCATTGGGTATTTGGGTTACCAGAAACCAAGTGATTTTAATGCCATAGAACTTGTATAATATATTTTAAAAACAATTTTTTCGAGCTAACAATAATTTGTAGCATCAATATAATATCGATATCTCAATTTCTTTTTTGATATTCCAATTCAATATCACAAAACAAAACTATATCAATATTCAAAATTATATCGTTGAAGAAGCCTAATATTTTAGATATTAGGAAAAATATTTCATAAAAGAATCTTCATGGTTATTAATGAAAATCATGTTTGCAAGTAGAGATAGATTATATAATATATATTGCAATTTATAAACTAAGTATAGATATTCAATTAATATAGTAGAAATAAATAACTAAAATTTAAATTTTTCTGACTTTTAACAATGTATACTTTAGGGATGTAGCGGCAAGAAACTTTTTAGTATTTCCTGACAATGTAGTAAAAATTGGTGATTATGGTATCAGCACCCAAACATATAAGGAAGATTATTATTTCACAGAAGAGGGAGTGGCCATTCCTATTAGATGGAGTTCTCCTGAAACCTTAAATGTCTCTGAATCTGTCATTGAGACCAAAAAGGTAAATATTAGACAATATACATTATACCTAATATGTTTATACATTATAGACAAAATACATACACATTTGAATTAGTAGTTAAAGTGCAAATATTATACAACAATTATACTTTATTTTTAGGTTACTGTGGAAGGAAATGTATGGAGTGCTGCAGTGGTAATATGGGAAATAATGGAAAATGGTGCTCAACCGTATGGTTCTCTTAGCGATTTAGCCGTTCTATCTGCTGTATTTATTGAACGTACTCCACTTTTACTTCCACCATCATCTAAACATCATAAACTCTCTCAGCAAATGTAAACTACGCTTGTTATTTTATTAGTACATGTATTAATTAATAATATTGTTATAACTATTTGTATTTAGATATCAAGTAATGTTGCGGTGTTGGAATAGTGACCTATCAAAAAGACCGACATTTCCAGAAATTATATCATCTCTGGAAGAAACCTATAGCATGTTAAAAGCTAATTTTGATCCTATTTCCTCAAATTCAAGCCCTATGTTTTCTAAAGATTTTGTTAGAAGTGATAGTGACTCGGGAATAATGAGCTCTGTCAATAGACCAAAATCATGTGAAGTTCAAATATACGCAGATGACATGAGTGATATCAGTTCTCAACCATCTGCGTCTAGTGGCGTTGATGTATTTAATCAATCCAAAAAATCCCCGTCCTTGGAAATATTGCATGGATCGTTAGAGGATCTTACAACGTCAAATGACCCTTGGATAAGAACAGATGATAGTATTCAATTTATGGAAGGGATAAATAATGCTATTAGAGAGTTAGACGAAGCTTTAGCTGGTGAACCTACATCTTCTGATGCTGAGTGCTCCCCACCAATTGTTAATTTTAGACTCGGTCCAATAGCCGGTAATAAAATAAGCCGTCCACTATTTGAAAATTCTTATAATGATAACTCATATTTAGAAAGACGTTCTGGTAATGAGTCATCTGGGACAGATACAGAAGATGAACATTGGAGATTAAGAATTGAGCGAGGTGAGTTTTCTGAAAAAGTCAAACAGAAATCAAAAAGTGTTGCAGATTTGATGGTACTGACTCATATTGATGCTAGTGAAAGTAGTGAAGGTGATACTCCATTAAATTCGTTATCAAGGCAAAACAGTTTTAAGAACAATCGGTTAGCTGTTCCGCTCTTAAATAGTCTTACATTTACTAGTGATAGCGACTTAAGAAACGCACAAGATGATCATGATTTTCAAGATACTTTGAAAAAATTCCAAACAGCCTTAAAAAATAGAGATGACGATTCGCTTTCATATTTATCTTTACAAATTGATAATAGTATGAAAGTAAAAAAGGATACTAAAACAAATAATAATACCAATCCTTTTTTAGAGATTGAAGCCTCGGAAAAAAATATTAAAAATAACCCATTCATTTTACCAAACACAACTCAATGTTCAACAGCTGCCAATAACTCTTCTGTCCTTCTGGGTCCATGTGAAAATTTCACAATAGATTATTATAAGGGTATTACTTCCTCTCTAACAGAGAAACCAATCAATGAAAAGTTAGATAATTCAATATTTGAAAATGTCAGTTTTACATTTAACCCTTATGAGTCAATGAAATGGGACTCCAATATATTCGACTTTAGTAAGCCTGTTTTAGAAGAATCTGAAGACACAAAAGTAGAATGCAAATCAAAACACCTAGTCTTAGATGAAGCCGTCAAAGAATCCACTTATAGCACATTAGAATCGGACTCTGGCCATACATCAGATTACACAAATTGTGAAGATATTTCTACTAAAGATACTCTGGAAACCAAAAGTTTGAGTACTCCAAATTATACATTTAACGAGTCAAGCGAAGCTTATAACTACTACAACAATATCACTGTGTTAAAGAATGGCTCTGATGACTCCGGTTGTGAAATCGAACAGATAACAAGTGAAGATGGTAGTACAGAATTTCTAAATGATAAATCAGAAGATGAAGACGACAATGAAATTACTGTGATCAAAGTACATGATTTGTATGAAGACAAAATCCACAATGATCAATCTAAATTTGAAGGAATATCTGATGATGATAATAAACAATGTGAGAGTAAAGGTCAATATGAAATTGACGATATCATCGAAGGTCTTTCAGAATCTTGGTATTTACATCCGCCATATCAAAAGACATCTGGTTGGCTACCAGATACTTTAAACCATGATGATGAAACTGATGATAAAGAATTATCATTAGATGAAGAATATGCAGAAGCTATAAGACAAGAACTTAGAGGTAAAGTTAATCAAAACGATAATGATTCTAGGAATTTAAACATTTCATTAGAAGAAAATGAAAATGTAGCAGAAAACACTGATCATACAGATATGGTCATACATTACAACGTTTATCCTCCTCCTTTGTCCACAATATTTGAAGAAGACGAAGATGAAGAACCCGAAATAGTTGATAATTTTTCAGAAAATCCCAGTCCTTCATGTATTTTAACAGATACTTCTACCGACCATCTAGTCATAAGTAGAGAAAAACTTGTTGATTCTTCATCGGAATTAGATGATAATGTTCAAGATGATGTTTTAATTATTGACACTATAACTAATGAAGCAATCATATTGGACACAGATGTGTCAGAGAAACAAGAAATTAATGTTTTAAACAACACGTATACAATTGAAGAAGTTAACTCTGATACAGATGATATATTAGAAAATTTAGAATCTGACAGTGTGGCATCATATTCCCCTGATTCGTTATCACCAGGATCGACTAGTAAAACCGCTGCAGCAGTGTCTTATTCATCGTCTGAGTCGGCAGGAATTTCAGATCAGTTTGTTTCTCCAACACTCAGTAATAATGATTTACCTCTGGACAAACAAACCAATGCAATTAAAAGTATTGAAGAATTACTGAGTTCTCCGCATCATACTAATTCAAATGAAGACTTAGATGAGTTCAACAACATGCAAAACGTAAACTGGTTAAAAATGTTTTTAAACTCTGAAACTTTTTGTGAAAACGATCTTGCTCATTGTACATCGTTACCAAATTCGATAAATTTCAATAGTTACAATTGGCCGACAGTTAATGAATTAACTGCCATCAGCAGCTCGGAACCAAATTTAACTAAAATTGACGTTGATAAAACTTTAAAAACACAAGCTGTTTATGAAGCCGATTGTTGGAAGAGTTTAGATTCTAATTCAACAATTACTGAAGAAAAAACTCATAGAGAGTTTAAAGTATCACTAGTAAACGAAACTCCTGAAAAACAAGAATCTCGTAAATTATTGCCGATTCCATCACCAGATGACAATGTTTTAAACAATTGGAAAACTGTGTTTGGTTCGTCCAATGATAAAGGCGAAACTGGCGATGGTAATGAATCTGCCAAATCGGAAGATGTTACTGATGATGATGATGAAGTGGAATTTGTTCCTTCCACATGGAACAGTAATGCAATACCCAGTAAAACCTCGTTACGCAATTCAAACTGTCAATCGGTTAGTAGAGTAAAAATTATTTTAGATAAATTTTTTTCTAAATACCATGAAATTATTATAAATTGTTTTTGTTTAGGGTGCCAAAAAATCTGTGTCATTTAAGCAACAAAACTATCATTGTGTCTACGAGTATCCACGTGACGATAGTGAAACGTTTGATTTAGATATTGGACCAATTTGGGACCGCACACCTAATTATTTCGATTTATCATCCTTCAGTGGTATGTGTATATTTTTAAATATTATGTGTTTATAACAATAAAAATAATACATTTGTTTATTTAAGATTGGGGAGCTGGTTCATCAAAAACTGATTTACTCAGTCCATCGTTTATTGATGATGAAGCATGTAATCCAATTCAAACATTTCCACAAGAAACTAACTTCAATTTTCCCTCAAGTAAGTCTCTAGTTTGTATGCACCATATTTATGGCTACCAAGAATTCAAGTATAATAAAATATGTTTTCTATTTACAGCTACTTTTGATGATGATTTTTACATAAGTAGTTCAAATCAACCATTTGAAATAAACCAAAGTCAATTTTTCCCTGGTCAAAAGTCAAACAATCCTACTGATGACACTTTTGAACCGAATGCGGCTGATTTAACTCCGCTAAAACCCAAGAATATAAGTATGGATAATGACAAATTATGCATTTATTTTTAAAGTATCTAATCATTGGTTTCTCAATTGTATGTTTAGTTGTCAATTCAAATGAAGATGTACCAGAACCGGTTTCAATTGTCAATGCGGTTACTCTGGATGAAGAACTAGCAAAAGCCGAGATGGATAATATGGACATAAAAACATTGGGTAAAATACTATCTTTCAAAATGGACGATGTTGTCAATATCAGTGATATTAAAAAGCCCAAAGAACCACTTTCGCCCACTTTGGGAGAGCTGTGTCATACCAAACAGCATTTGACTTTGAACCTATGCAAATCTACGTCCATACCACCTTCCAGCATTAGCACCGAAAAGTTTAACACCTAGACGATTAAGATCATTGGTTATTTAAAAAAAAACCAAGTGTAGGAAACCTTGGTACTCAAACGTACTTATAATGTTATGGACAAGTGCCAAACATTATTTATTATTTACACAATAATCTATTACGGATGTTAGTTTTTATAAGTTTTATACGTGGAGTCGTGAATTTTTATGTAATAATACAGAGTTGTGCACCTTGTCAAGATAAATTTTGGGTATGGGTATACAAAATGAGGGCTTTGTCGTGTTTACAAAATTAGCTTGTTGATCTGATATGTTCTGTTTGACGTTCCTTGATAGCTAAATTAAAAATTATTGATTGGTATGATGTAATCACAATAAATGATTATAACCAAAAAATAATTTGTTTTAGTAACTAACATTTGTTTGTTTTTTTTATATAGTTTTAAAATTATTATATTCCAAATGTAAATATTTCATTACATTTTTATTTTAACAATACAAAAATATGGAGAAGGAGTTTTTTTATTCACCGTCCAAATGATATGATATTTATATTATTACTATTATTATTATTTTTATTATTAACAACAAAATGTTTTCTTCTCTATCATTAATACTATAAGTTTTCAATTATGGCGTAACATAACAAGGGTAAAACAAATACATTACACATTGTTATTGTTCAATAGGTTGTAAGTGTAATTTTCCTAGATATTTAAAAGCTCACATAAATTTATATACAAAAAAGAAACAGTTAAACTAATATGATCTGTAAATAAACATCCAATATTAGATTATAATTGATGCAAACTTTTTTTTTAATTTAATTTGTTTTACCCTATGTAGTTAGTTACCCGTGTTCATACGAATTATGTTCTCATTTGACGCCAATCATGTCACACGCGACACCCTATACCCCTATTTTCTAGTGTTAGTTTTTTTTTTTTTTACATCTTGTCTTTAAGCGTTAAATAGTATATTAATATATAGCTTAATACCCAGAGGAGCTATACACAATTATAAATCCATAACTGAGTGCTATTGTCGGACTATCAGTATTAAACCTTTTTTTTTTTTTTTGGTTTCTCCCTATTGTTATTTCTTATTTATATTTATATATAACCTAATTATTAATTAAGAAAATATTATTTTAAAAATATGTCCATCGTTTTTTATTATATATATCGGTAACTCTACGGTAACTACTATATAATATGTACACAGAAATGTATACTTAACTCGTATACTAGTAGAGTGTAACCTCTGCCAACATATATATTATGCTGGAGTTAGAAATCATCTATCATATAGATTTAGTTTTATTTAAGTATGGTGCGTACTGCGTATTGACCAAGAAGGCCAAGTTTGGCAGAAATTTTATTTTAGAACCCATCAATTTCTGCCTTGCCCGGTTAGGGGATGGTGGCTTTTTTTCCCAATATAGTTTCTGTCCCATAGAATTGTACTGTCTGTGGCGGGATTTAACAGGCATCACTCGCCCCATAGATTTAGGTAATAATATAGTATGACCTAACGTTATATATTTTTCAATGTTCAATGTTTCAATGTACTTACAAAATTATTATAATTAAATGAGTGAAAATGTTAACTTCTATTGTTGGAATTTATTGTAGTGTAAACAAATTATCTTTTACTTAATTATAGAAATAAAGATATATTGTTTACAAAAATAAATACAACTATTTCTAGCATATGTAAAAAAAAATTGTTTAAAATAAAGGTGATGCATAAAATATTAAATTATGTGTGTTTTTTTTCAATTATCATATTATATCCAAACACTGGCGGTGAGAGAATATAATATGTTCATAAATTTGTTTGAAGAAATGCAATTTTAATGAGTTAAAATAGATAATAACTATATTTGAAAATAGAACCTTATTGAGTTCTTAGTACCCACATATTATATTAGATGAAAAGTTGTTAGATTAGTGAAACCTTTAAAATGTGGATTAGGAACATAATAATATTATGCAGAACTAGGTTACTTTTATAGTAATCCAAGAAACACTAATGTAAAACAAAAGAATAAGAAAAAAAACGTTAAAGAAATCAATTCAATAATTGGGTTGAATGGAAACTATTATTTTTTTTTAAATATTGCTCTTATTTTAATTTATAAAACTTAAGAGACAAGATTATTATTTGTTTAAAAGTTATTGTAACCAATATCATAATCTGAATTAACTGTACCCATAAACCAATTATAATTTATTATAAAATTAATTGTATATTTAAAATTAAACATAAAAGAACAACAGTTTAATAATTTGCCTAACTATGAACGAAAGGAAAAACTTCCAAATACAAAAGGCAATATAAAATTAATTAATTGAAGAACATGCTAAAATATTAACCAATTGTAATTTATTCTTAAAATAAATAGGCTCATGTTATACAAATTACCCTTATAACAATAAAAATAAAAGGTAATTATTATGATTATAGTTACAATATATAAAACAGACCTATGACTCTTATATTTTTGTAATCATTTAATACGGTGTTTTTTTTAATATATTACAAATAATGATACTTAATTTTGACAGTTAATAATAATAGTTACATACCATATGGTTGGACAGTAAATAAAAGGTTGTAGGCTCATTAATTAATGCATAAGAATTGTTATCAATGATATTGTGAAAAAAAATGAACTATAAATAATAAAGTGTAACAATATAATGATAAAAATAATATATTTTCAAACCCATATTATGTTTTTAAATAATTATAAAATCATTTTATACACAAAATAACTTCATTCCCTAAAAAATATATAATATAGGAATTGGGAAATCATTATGGGATGTGTAATTAAGTAGTTTAAGTATGTTATTGACTAAATGTGTTAACCATTGGAGTGAATAGGAACAAAATTTAATAAAAAAAAAACTCATTGTGGAGTTTCAAGGTAAAAAAAAAACAAATTACTTTTGGAATAAAAACCAAAATGATTTTTCATTGTAAAAAAAAATAATGATGCAGTGGGTGACAAACTTGTTGTTCCAAGTAAATTTAAAATATCACATTAAACCTAATTCTTTGACTAATTAATTTAAAGCAATGTATAAAGAAAAAAGGAAAATAATAAACATGAATTTCAGTTATTTACATTCATTAATAACATGACTGTTTAATAAATTATTGGAATTATTTGTTTGCTTAAAAACATACTATATAAAATCTGTTTTTTTACTACAAATAAACCATTCAAACAAACAAATGTTGCTAAAAATATCTTGCATAAATTATGTTTGAAATGACTATTTTAATATTATTATTATACGTATTATTACTCTAAAAAATATATATTTAATACTTATTTACATGATATAAAATTCATATTTTGTTGTGGCTTTATTAGAAAATACAAACATAAAGTTCTACTACAAAATAAAAATATATTTCAATTCTTACCAAGTAAATGTTAACAGCAGAAGTATAATCAACATTTTAACCATTCATGTTGTAAACACTGAGCAGCTGTAGCTCTAGCATTTTGATCAAACTCTAACATTGGTAGTAGAAAACCAGTGAATGCCTTAGCATCACATTCAGGCCATTTGTACTTTTCTCTTAGTACATCATACAGAAACCATGGCTTCAAACTACTTATGTTGCGCAACTCTCCACGTTTATTGAAAAACTGCGGTGACTGCTTTCCTCCATCAATAACTTTTTTTGGAATCTTTCCCAACAACTCTATAATATGAGCAATATGATCTTCATCTCGGGAATAAGCCTCACCCGAATGTGGTTCAAACAAATAATCACCAGTTGCCAATTCAAATGCCATGCATGCAACACTCCATATATCTGATGATATACCATATCCGGCTCCAATTAATACTTCTAAAGAACGATACTGCCTAGTTTGAATATCTTCGGTAAAATGACGATCTATCCAACATGCATTACCAAGGTCGGCTACTTTTACATTGATATCACATATATTAAATGCTGGATCTTCCGAGGGATCATCGCGAGATTTACTTCTATATGCCCGTTTTTTAGATGAAGGTTTATTGTTTTTACTAGATTCACCAGTTCCATTTTCGTGTATTGTACTAGTGTCATCTGAATTATGATCATTCTCTGTATTAGATTCATAAGGTGGAGAGTTTGCCACATTTGGATTAGTACTGTCACTGCTATAACCATTAGATAGAGATTCACTAGCATTCGCATCTACTGTTAATGGTTCTTCTATGGGTTTAACATCATCTGAAAGCATACAATTTAAAATTAATAGCAACAATAACCCAATAAAAACTATTTTAAAATACCATGTAAGTAAGTACCCTAGAATAAAACATTAAATTAAATTTATATAAAAAAAAATTTTATTTAAAAGTAGTTATTCAAATATAAACACAAAATATTGAATATAAGAACAACTAACAATGAAGTTAATCTTTAATTAATACATTTAATCCATTTTTAAATTCTTAGTAAAATAATTTAAACCACTACATTAAATTTACCATAAGGGCATATTTTACCTCTTTCATTTATTGTTTAAAATATTTTAACATGTTTGTCATGTATTCTATATTGTATCTCTAATATTAACTTTTGTCTAATTGTTACCTTTGTAAATTGGAATTATGTCCACAAAATTAATTAATTAATTCTATTATAATCTATATATAATTAAACTTTCATGCATACACATTAGGAATAAATACTAATTATGATAAATACATGCCTTTATTATGTTCACCACTACATTCTTCATTTTGTTTGGACTCTAGTTCTTGTAATTGTTGCATATGCACTTTGAGGAGTTCTGATTGTCGTTTGACTTTTTTCTTCATTTTTTTCTTCTGATTTTTTGTCAAATTAGGTTTATTGAAATTGCTTTTGGGTGCTGTACTGCTAAATGATACAGGTAATTTTTGTCCAGTTTGATGAATTTCAGCTGCCTCTTTAGCCAAATTTTTTATATATTTTTCATCGACACATATTAATACATTCTCTGGTTTAATGTCAGTGTGTATAATGTTACATTTTGTATGTAAATAATCTAAGCCCTCAAGTACTTGTTGTATAATACTCTTAACATTTTGTATTGGTATACCTGAGTAATCACTTTTAATAATCAACTTTAACAAGTTATGACCAAGTACTTCAAATACCATGCATATGTGATTACCATTGACACCGCTAATTTTAAAATCATTCAATAACATGACTACTCGTTCCCGTTTTTTATCACTAGTATCAGAATCACGAACACTTTTTAAAAGTTTTATTTCATCTAAAGCAGTTTCAGTAAAATGAGATGCACTTTTTACTACTTTAAGAGCAACATAACGCTTGTCTGTAAAATCCCAACATAGCCAAACAGTTGAAAAATGGCCCCATCCAAGTTTTCTTAACACATGATATCTGTAAAAAAAAAAGTAAGTAAAAATAATAATAAATCTTGTTTTTTTTATCTTTTTAAGTTATTAACACCAAGGTGAATACTTTTAAGAATTTAAAATAATTGTTTTCTATTAATTTTCTTTTTTAGGTATGTCCCTAGCTAGTACAAATGAACTATAAACATTTTTATGACTAATTAATTATACCTATCATTATTATCATAATTACCTTATTTTATAATAATATAGAGGGAATATTTTAATACAATATTAGGTACAATAAATTTACAAGTGTACTAATTATTAATTACCTCCCAAAATACTAATTAAAATTAAAAGTGAAGATATTTAATATTTATAAGAGGCTAATATTATCCATGGTTATATATGTAAGTACCTATATTTTGATTTTTTAAAACATAATTTCGATGATTAACTCCAATCACTTTTTATCAGTCAGCATTTACATTATCAAATAAAAATTTCATTCAATTTATGATTATAATTGTTCCTAAAATGCTTCTTGTAAGCATACCTAACAAAAATTTGGAACATTTGGGTATTGGCTTAACCATAGCCCATAGATAAAAGTAGGTATACACCCTCTGTAAGGTCGAAAATATTAGGAGGGGATAATAGTTATTATTAAATATGATTGCTTGGAATTTTTTTGTAAAGGTACCTTTAAAATATGAAATTTTGTTATAACATTGCTACAAAACATTTTTATTTCAGGTATCCTCCCCACCCACGAGAATTTTAACATTGGTGCCATCGGATTTGAGTGGTAAAAATTTAAAATATCTATCTCACCTGTTTTGAAATACATCTCCTATTTGGACAGGGTGATAGCCACCTTTGCAATAGTCGCTAGACTCTTCCTGCTCTTCCTCGTCAGACGCGTACATCTCGTCCGTGCCCTCGTCAGACTCATTTGACGAAGAATCGCTGTCCCTCTGATTCGCATGGGACTTGGACTTGTCCGAGCCCTTGTGGCTCGTAGCTGAGGGCAGAGTGGTCTTGCGGTCTTCATGCGGCTTCTTCGGCAATTTGCGCCGTTTCTTTTTCGCCTGAATCGCCAATATCCGCCTGTTTGTGTCCTTGTTCATCGCCTGATGTACCCTGTAACAGACCGTTCAAACGCCCGTCTCAAAATTTCCGTCGATCCGGTGGGGGGGGGGGGGAGAAGGGGGCGCCGCCGTCAAGCCAAACACTTACCGTGTGGTCGTCCGGGGGCTGCTGGCGGACTCGAAACGGCGGCAGATGCGAAATTATCGTAAGAGCTGCGGCTACGGCAGCGACGGAGGTCGACGAAGAGCGTACAACCGGGCGACGCAAGGTCTGCGGTATTCGGAAAGAGCTAGTAATTCGCGGATTTGGAAAACATTAAAACATAAATAAGTACGATAAAAAAAAAAAGAAAAACTAAAAAGTGTATATTATATTAGATTGCGCACAGGGGTCCAGGCTGCCGAGCGTGCACGCAAGTATCGTACTATCGTATGTGATAATGAATGACGACAATATTAATACGACTGTGAAAATAAAATATTACGTGAGTCGAGTGAAGTCTCGGACCGCGTCGGTGCACGCACTGCAAACGCTACAACTGATAACGGTGACGACGACCACCGCCGCCGTCCGCCACGCTTATCAGTTATCTGCGGTTTTCGCGGACAATAATAATTTATGTTTTTATTTTAATAATAATAATAATAATAATATTGTACGTAGACGACGTCTGACGAAAAAATTTCCGAAATTTTCCTCCACGCTTGCACACACGTCAACGCACCTTACGGTATTATGTTTTCTACTCCTCCGGACGGTTCGGTCGACGTTTACACCGAGTCTGAGATTGGCCCGATACGACGGCCGCTCACAGTTTTCGCTTCGGGCGCGTTATTCTGACCATCGTGAAATCGCCTTTGCACGAAGACGCCGACAGTCATCGACGCCACAAACAATAATATTATATCGTCTGTTGTCTTTATTATTATTTATCTTTCGCCGACTGCCTCGTTTCGCGTCCGGCAATGACTTCCGCGTAAGAAGACACCGGTGGCGGACGACCATCGAAATCGGCGTTAACAGCATCAGAGTACGTTCTTTCTCGTAATAAACGTGACCACCCCGTGTGGCTGTTATACCTATATATTATACCTTTATATAGGTAGTACCTACTCGTAAACAAATGTGCCGAAGTCACAGAACGTGCGTGACACGTAATAAATCGGCCAAACTCGAAACATTTGCGAATTTACCACCGCTGTTGCCTCTCGGCTGACAGACATAGGTATTACCTTTTAATTGACTTGGTATCGAATACCGCTAACCGAAATATTGCCATCGTTAGTAAATCCTCGTTAGTGCGGTCGGTACAGTAATTGTAGTTATGTGGCCGATCTAGATTCTAGACTACGATTTAGTCATATAGATCTTGCTAAGACAAACGTAGTACGATAGATACGGATTTTTTTTTTTGACAACCGCCCACCCCCTCTCACGATTACCAATTTTTACGTATTTTTATGAACATTTCGATTTTGGACTAATTAATAATTATTCATCACGCCTAACGTTTCTTTTTGTTTGTTTACCACTTGTGAGTTGTGATAATGTATGCAGGTGCCCTATATCACAAATTTCATGTACTTATAAGTTTTATATGTACCTATATCGTGTCCTATACCCAGAATCTAGAAAAAACCGCTCTGTATAATATGTTTGTCAATATACTCTATAATAATATAATAGGTACACAGTACGCCTGCAGCGATTCGATAAATTTCTATTTTTAACCATAAATAAAAATTATAATAAATTGTACAACGTTGCGTAGAATATTATTTTAAGATCGTATTATATTATAATCTTTAATAAAGACTACAGTTATTCTATATGGTCAGTAGTAATAACTACTGTAGGCGTAAATGAATTAAAATTTGAGGGAACTGGGGAGGCCGTTGTTATTTTTAACATGCATCTAAGACGTAGTACGGTCATCTACTAACAGTAATATAATTTAGTATTAAATATGTATGTATCTGTTACACGATTCAATAATATTATTTCTTTAAATTGTTACAAAAAAATGCTTATATAGTTAAATAAACATGTATTTTGTTTTTAACCTACATATGAAAATGAATATCAAAACAATTTTCGTACGATTATTGCCCTATTCTGTTTAACAAAATATGTTCTAATAATGTCTTATGTATTCATTATCAATACTTTTCGACAGCTTTTTTCAAAACAGGGACAGGGTTTATTGAAACGATTATGAACCGTTGAAGTTCTCAACCATGTTTTGATACGTCTTGAGCTATTGCCTATTTCCTAATCAATAATCATAATAAAAAAAAACTATTACACAAATCTCAAAAATCATTAAGGGGCTAATATAGTATTTGAAATACTTACCAGCCCCGCCTACTCCCCCATTTCCACCAATACTTACTACTGATTCACTAGAGTAATATTATTACCTAATATTAAAAATAAATAAATAAAATTGAATTACTTATGGACTTTTAATATACATACCAGTGTCATAAAGTAATAACTTCATAAACCGATAAGGATTGGTAAACCCGATTTATTTCATAAATAATATAATAAGTACCACGAAATGGCGTTTATTTAGAAAGATAAAAGTTATACCTAGGTATATCTTAATTCGAGGTACCTATAGAATATAGGCTATGAGTAATAATTATTTATAATTCAATATACCATTCCTAATAATATTTGTATAATATCGGTAAAAACTTGTACCAATATTGGACATTGGTTGTGAATATTTTCGAATTGAATTAAGTCGTCTGGGCCGTTTTCAATTAAAGCTATATCAATAGATTCATCGAAACTCACGGAGGGTTTGTTGTTCACACATGCATTTTGCTTCGGCACAGAAACATCTAATATTTTTTTGTTTGTATATAAGGTTGCCATTGGTTACAAACATCGGCGAAAATAGCAACGCAACAACGGCGTTGTATTTACAACGCTATAATAGCCCCCAAAATACCTGAACATTCTCGAAGAGTCTGGTATGGACCCGATCTTCAGCCCTTCACCCACAAATCTCAAATACTATTTACGCCTATATTTAGGCTTTAGGTACAACGTACAAATAAAACCACAGTTATTATGATTGAATATAATTTTCTGTATCGTATTATATTTTGTAATTTAGACTACGGTGTATAAAATTATGATTAAAGTTTATACATTAAAAACATATTCGACCGATTTTGACCAAAAAAAAATTGATAATATTTCAAATGCGCAAAACGGAAACGATAGATACACAACTGTTTTTGAAATATTAGCATTTGGCAGTTTGGCAAAATTCGTTTTTCAGGAATAAGTTTGAGGGAAAATGCGCTCTAGCTTGCCACCCCTAGCAAGTACATTTAGAATATTATATAGTACCTACCTACCTACTTATTCTTCGTATACGTGGGACTCGAAAGTCAGTTGGGATTGTATTGGTTGCCAAAGGCATATTATTATATAGGTTATTTAAGTATTTAACTACCTACCTATTTTTATATACAGGTATATCTACGTATAATAAAGCATATTATGTTTGCATTTCGAGTTAAAACGGCAAACAGAAAAAAACAATATAGTATTTAGTTTAATCACAGAATAAATTAAATTTATACTTTGGTATAATATAAAATGAATTACGATGTTTAATGTATATAAGTAGCCAGTAGCTAAACAATTATCTTTCACCTCGAGAGAGGATACACCCACAAACATTTTGTTATTCATGTTCCCGAATGATACCTACATAATAAAATTGCCTGATGCTCCGTATATAATGATTATATTTAATAAAGTATGGGAATGACAATAATATTATTGTACCTATACGTACAAAACTACAAAGTATTGTATTGTGGATTCGAATTAATATTTGAACCTGCATGATTTTATGCTTACCTCTCGTTACAATAAATAAAGCATTGAAATAAAAAACATTTTGTTTTATAAAATTGTAATTATGGGTTTACTTGTAAACTCCATTCGAATTATTATTCCAAAAGTATTAGGTCTGTAAAAAATACTAAAAGTGCTCTCTTTAATTTTGATTATAGGTCAATCAGATCTAATATTAGACTAAAGCCTAGATAAATACTGTTAGGATTTTCGGAATTCCGTGTCGGAGACAAAGACACGAACAATTGGCGCTCGTAATTTTCTTAATTATGATGTTGTAAGCGTTCTATGATCCTAGCCCCTGGACTTTTTACAATTTAGTTTTAATACCTAACAAAAATTCCAACAAATTGCATAATTTTATAACATTTCAAACTTTTTCACGTTATGATGCAAACGGTAAATTGTATTCACTGGTCAACCATAAAAAAATTACACTACATTTATTTTATTATATAAAATGTATAATAATTAAACTTCTTAGTTATTTAAAATCAAAGTTTCTACCCCCTGTAGGAGGATTCTTCATTCTGGTAAACATGTCTTTTTTTTCTCCACTATACATAAAGTAATTTGCTTATTTTTCTGATATATGAGAAACAGATTGAGTAATAGCAACTTTCCAACTTATACATTTAAGAAGAAAAAATATTATTTATGTTAGACAATATTATTTCATACTCGCTGAACTGGAACGACCAAAAGTTGGGGTGTGTTTAAGTTTTTAATTGCTCAACATAATAAATGTATAAATAGAATTATTAATAAATTATATTTTCTATTTTTATTTTTTTTATATATTTTTGGAATTACTTAAATGATTAAATACGTATTATTGCATTCACTCGAGAATACCTGTATAGTAAAAGTGTATAAAATAATATATTCTTTATTATTATTTATTAATGTGTCTGTTCACCTATAATTTATTAATATACTAAAATAACGCGTATAACTCATAAAATAAAATTGCAGAGAAATGATTTTTGCACATCTAGAAAGATGCTGCAGAAGTGCAGTCACAGATGAATGATCACTAATTGAATCAGCTTACCAAACAATTGTATACCAGCTATGCAGATAATTAATATGTTGACAGAATAATGATAATCGACTTACTGTCGGTGATCGTAATTTGTAGTGTAAAAATATTATAAAACTTTTAATTTTATATTCTGGTATAATTATAATAATTGCCCTGTATTACGTTTTGCGAGAATTATCGTTGGCGCGAATAATATATAATATTTAGGTAGTAATGCGTCACAATAATATAATGATTTATGATGCAATCGAAAAGTACGAAATAATAATTTATTTGTAAATCAGTTTAGATATTGTTACTTTGCCCTATTTAAGATAAAATTAATTTTTATTGAATAATAAATAACACTAAATGTTGAAATGATACGAGGAATATACTTATATGCAATATTACTTGTCGAAATAATATAACAATTATTTTTGCCAAGTACAGAACAATATTATATCTGTATCTAGTATTATTTAGTGTAAATAATAATTTCTAGTTCAGATGAAAAGGAATAATTTGACCTCTCATTTAATAATTGTAATGTTTATAGGTAGAATATAATATTATGTATAATATTGTATATGTTCAAAAAAATGTTTGTTTCAAATTTATACTTTTATATCTTATTCGAAATAGGGACGTCATACAATATAATACTATGATTACCCTAGCCTATTAAATTGAAATTCCAAGTTCAGTGTTTAATTATATTCACGTTTTCATTCTGGTAAACTAAATCACATTACTATAGTAAAATCCTACTACCATTGGTGATTGGCTATAAAATATACTAATTATAAATATTTGTATTTATAATCAATGGCACTACCTATATAGTGTTAATTAAGTGTTTTATTTATTTCATTACTATAATATGAATCAATTACAATATTTATATTTTAAGTTTTACATTATGTACAACAGAAAAATATTAAATTTATTATATCAAGTTATTCAATAAATGTTTTTTTTTTTTTAGGTTTAAAAGGACGTCATTAAAGTGATCAAAGTCATGGATTATATTGCTGCTATTGACGTAGGCACAACTAATTTGAAATGCCAAATTTTTTCACCAGATTTTCGTGTTGTGGGTTCTTGTATTCAAAAAGTATGTAATTGTATATTATGTTTTATATTAATGATACAGAATTTTGAATTTGTATTATGCTGATTGTAAGCTCTTAGATATTATAAAATATTTTATTTTTATACCTAGCTATAGGCTATAAGTAAAAAATAAAAATGTATAAATATATAAAGGGTGATTCATCCTTACCAGTACTTACCACCCCCTATTCTTTTTCAATAATGCAATTATTCAAAATTCACCCCCAGGTTTTTTTCTGTCATGTGCAATGTGCCCAACTAGTAGTAGTAATATGAATATTGACTTTTTAATTTTTACAGGTTAATTTATTAAAACCTTTTCAAGGCTGGGAAGAAATAAATCCAAATGAAATACAAAATGGTGTAAAACAAGTCTTACAAAATGCATTAAAAGGTTATAATGTATTACTAATAAATAATATTGTAATTTTTAGTTACACTAAATTGCTATTTAATATTTGACTTTGGTATATTTTTACACATGTACCATCAGACTGTACATAATACTAAATTTATGGCTTATTACCAATAAAATATTTATGTAACTTCTATTATAATCAGGACAACTGACAATATACAAAAAGAAAAGATTTCAAATTAATGATTTGAAAATAAAAATCTTATTAAAATAATTTAATTTGAGTATATTTTTTTTTCGGAACTTTTCTTATTTTTAATCATCAATAATTATACTGATTATAATAGAAGTTACAAAAATATATTATTGATAATAAACCATAAATTCAGTATATAAAAAACATTAAATAAGGATGTTTAGTTTATCGTATATATCTTTTAATAGATGCTGATCTCAAGTCCAATAATATAAAAAGCATAGGTTTGTCTACACAACGGAACACATTCATAACTTGGAATAAAAATACTGGTGAACATTATCATAACTTTATTACATGGGGAGATTTACGTTCAAATATAATAGTTAAAGAGTTAAACAAATCAATAACCTTCAAAGTAAGTATTATACTATAAATATTAAATACTAAATAAATATATACAAATGAGTATTTATTTAAGTTTAAAAATAAAATGAAAATTATACTATTATTATTAACTCAATTAATATTTTGAAAAATTTTAGATAGTGAAATATATTTCAAAAATATTATACTTAATATTTGCAACAAAACAACTGAAAGTTGTAAAATCATTTACATTTTCAAACATACAAGTATTATAATTTTATATGTTATTATATGTTTTTTAAAGTATATTTATTATAATATACATTGAATAATCTATGGTTATTGGTTACAGATTTTGCCTAAACTTTTATGGTTATTACAAAATAATCGAAAATTCAGACAAGACATGAAAAATAACGAAGTGCAATTTGGCACATTAGACACTTGGTTATTATATCAGGCCAGCAATGGTAAACTTCACGTGACTGACGTATCGTGTGCTAGTGCAACTGGATTGTTCGACTTGTTCACCATGTCTTGGATGCCTAATCTTATGTTTCAATATTTCGGGATCACAAATACTATACTTCCAAGTATTTGTGATTCAAACGTATTAAAGTACCTAATAGACAACAATATAACTTGCAAAATCTCCAATATTACCATTGCATGCTCGGTGAGTTAACTTCTCTGTATAAATATTTAACCGTCCGATTATAAATTATTATTTCTTATTATTAACAAAACCCATAATATTATAATAATATAGCTTGCTGACCAATCAGCATCACTGTACGGAACAGGTTCTTTCTCAAAGTATACAGCTAAAGTTACAATGGGAACCGGAATGTTTCTAGATATAAATTGTGGTTCATTACCGGAAGTATGTTTAGGTCAGATAGAATATCATATATTTATTATTATTATTATTATTATTAACATTAGTTTATAATATTTATATTAATAAGTTTTATGTCAACTTAAAAACAAATTATCTAGCAATGTGTAATAATTAGGGCTCGGATTTTGTAGCAAATGCTTCTTTTGAGGGAAGTGTGATAGAAAGATAATTCTTTTATATAAATACGTTTTGAATCGTTCTGATTTAAATGAAGTAAACTTTTTTTTGCTTTTTTTTTGCTTTTTTCCATAAAATCTGCTTTTTATTGCTTTTCCCCTATTTGGTTATTTTTTCTTGATTTTTATATATTTTTCTTGAAAACTTAGCTTATTTCTATGTATATTATACGTCCTGGACTATATTAGTATTACCACTAATTACCAGAAATTATAAAACCAGTGAAAAAACCAGTAATAAATATATGACTGATAAAATAACTGTCGTTATTGTGCCGAAATAGTTTTATCTACAATTATCTATAGTTGTATTTACGACTCAAGGAAAGGGAAAATTATCTGAATTATACCTACGTATTATAATACGTAAATAATGTTAATCATGAGGACATTTTATTATTTGTTTCGGATGCCGCACCGTATATGAAAAAAGCTGGCCGCTGTATTGCCGCTTGCTAAAAGGTGGCCGAGCGGTCTAACGCGACGGATTCGGCACAGCCGGTCCGAGTTCGATCCTCTACCACCAGGCGGCATTTTTCTCCGTGCAAGTTACGGTGTTCGGAGAACAAGTGCCGCCATCCCCCCACCCCGGGCACCCAATGGCCTATGTTGCCGCGGGTTACCCAAAAAAAAAAAAAATAAATAAATGCTTTTTTTGGCTACTTAAAATGCTTTTTTAAGGATTTATTTTGCTACAAAATCCGAGCCCTAGTAATAATCAATTAGCACTTATTTTGAATTATCTATTTTAGAAATATTTAATATGTAACTAACGTTAAAACACATTTTTAATAATAGGATATTTTCCATTGGTGGGTTGGACATTTAATGAAGATATTTGTTTTTCATTGGAGGCAGTTGATTACAACTGTGGATCATTAATTCAACTTGCAAAGTCCATTGGTAAAAAGTGTATTTTGGGAAACTTGAATATAATATGTAGAAAAATAACTCTATTTTTCATCTTTGTTCTAGGTGGGTTCAATAATCCAAAAGAATTAAATATGTTGAAGCAAGGAAATGAATTTTCAACTGACAGTTTATTATTTGTATTACCTGAATCTGAGGTGATTACTTGATTCTGTGATTTAGTACAAAATTATTGTAATTATATAACAAAAATTATTTTTCAGCCAAGCAAATCAATAAGAAAAGATTACAGTTTTATTGGTGTTACAACATGTACTACAAAATCTGATATGGCAGTATCTATTTTGGAGTCTTTTGCATTTAGAATTAAAAAAATACTAGATAATTATCACAATGAAATGCCACAAATGGTATTAAATACTTTATGGTAATGTTTGTTTAATTAATAGCAAAATATTTAATTACCTGTTATTACCTGTTAAGCCTAAAGGTTTTGTTTTATATAATCAGTGTTGAGTAGTAACATAACGCAAATTACAAATTACTTTTACAGTAACGCTGTAGTAATTTCATTATATTTTATTTAAATTAACACAATTGTAACAAAATTACTTTTTAAATGTAATTTCTATGGAGTAATGTGTTATTTACCAAGTTATTAAAATAAGTTATGAATGACAAAAACTAGGGGCTCGGATATTCAAGAAAAATTAAAAATCAATAAAATTTATTTACGATTCCAAAAGTTTTTATAATAATCAACAATATTTTTAAACATCCAAAGAATTAATACTTATACATTTTGTATTTACAATGTACCTACTACCTACTTATTATCCATTATGGACTGATATTGTATTTTTTTTTTTTTTTTAAGTAACGTTATTTGTAATGCCCTACTTTTTAAAAACAAAGTAAAGTAACGTGATAAAAATAATGTCTGGTAACGCAAATGTTATTTAAATAAAAATATTTAATGTAACAAGTAATGTAATTTTATTACTTTTCAAAAGTAATTTACCCAACACTGTATATAATATACAAAATATGTACTCCCATAATACCTATTAGTTGGTAACTCATTTAAAATTGTACCTATTAATGTTTAGGGTTGATGGTGGTGTGTCTCGAAATGATTACATCTGTCAAACAATTGCCAATGTCACATCAACTACAGTTGTAAGAATGAAAAACAGTAACAGAACCGAAGTATCTTGTTTGGGTGCAGCTTTTATGGCTGGACTGTCTTCAGGTATTTGCTTAAATGGATTTATTTTTATTATGTTATTAATATTAAAAAAATTTATATTTATATCCAAATGTACACCTAATTTTTTTTTTTTATGTTAGGTGTATGGACAAATAAAAGAGAATTGATGAATTTCAGAAACAGAACTGATCAAAAATTTGTTCCAAATAATAATGATTATTTTGCAAATGAATATAAATATATAAGATGGTTGTATAACCAAAAGTGTTTGTATTAAAAATGCCAACTTTTTATTTTTTGTATTTTAACAATACATGATGTACAATTATATAAAATAAAACCATTTAGTATATAAAAACATGATGACAAAAGCTTACATAACCACCTTGCAAAAACTTTGATACCCAACTATAACCTGGATTTTGAGTCTTGAAATATAGTCTTATTTTCAAATAGTTTTTTGATTTATATTTGTGTATGTCCAATACTTTCAAATATTTCCCTATTGTATTCTGTCCACAAACCGCAGTTGGTTTATTTGAAACACCAGGAGTAACACTTAATTTTGGTTATGGAACAGGTAGCACAATATTATCTTTCCTCATGTATGTATTTCAACTTGCTTGATTACTTTATTTACTGTAGCTCTAACACAGGAGTTACACAAGCATCTTTTGAATCAAATTAAAATCTAAAATCAATAAGATTTACATTTAAAACATAACAATAAAATGTGTAAACAAATCCCCATTACGCATACCATACTACTGAGGAACAGGTTTTGAATTCTTTGAACCATATAATGACAACAAACCTTTAAATTTAAAAAAAAAATTGAAGAAGTTAATGTAGTTCATTTGTCATTTTTAATAAGTAAAACTTAAACCAACCTGACAAGGCTAAATAATTTATATCACGTCCAGCTCTTTTTGTATATTGTCCATGTGAACCATAGCCATTCAATCGAGCATATATTAAGCAATGATTTTTGGCAATCATTACATCGGAGCCTAATCTCAATTTTTCCATTACACCTTATACATTTAATAATTAATTATTATGTTTTAATATGAATTGTTTGATGGCTTTATTAAGATGTGTAGCTAAGATTAATTAATTGTATAATGTCAGTACAATGTCAGCATTAATGATTAATTTCTGTGTAATCTCAACACCACCTGGGTGTTTTAAATTAATACATATGGGCTTTTTGCCACCATTTAAAAAGCTCGTAAGTTCTATAAAATCACTTCTTTAAAAAAACAAACAAAATTAGTCTTCCGAATATTAAATTACGCATCTACCTAATTAAATAGCTACATATCTTTTTTTGTGATAGTAAAATTACAATGCAATAATATTGCTTTAAGAAATGTACTAACTATTTGTATTACAGTCACATTTGCTCCAAAATCAGATAATACAGTTCTAACAAATGTTACCGGTGCCAGACCGGAATGTTCTAATATGTTTAATTCTTTTAAAGGCATATTGGTTTAAAAGTATAATAATCTTAATAAACTATTGAATGATTCTCTTTAATCATTCTAGAGATATAAAAAAAATAGTAGGCTCTCACTTATACTTTACAATTGTATGTGATTTCTCTGCTTTTCGGACGGCCTGCATATATAATATAAATTATAAACCATGAATCACTACATAGGACTGGACACTGCATACAATAAGGTGGCTACCGAGTTGTACGGTGATCGTACGTCTGCTACGTGACTGCATTCTGGTAGCATTTTTCTATTCTGTGCTGGTAGTAAATTTTTCGTATGTGATAAGTCGTAGTGATTGACGATAACTTAAAAACGTCACAACGATAAAAAATTCAAATTAATATCAAACTTTTTATATCTTATATTTATTATTATTTATTATTCACTATAAATTATATAGTAACAGTAACTAAAATTAAACAGAACTATTTGGTTTTAATTCGTTTATTGGATGTAAAGGTTCAGTTCAATTCCGTTTTCATATGAACTAGTGCTATTTAAAAATGTTTAAAAGTTTAATATAAGGAAAAATTGTTCCTTGAACATTAATTTGTAGTTTTTAATACCAAATATAATGGTTATAATTATACTTAAACTATAATGATTGATGTAAAATCCAGTGTTCAGAACGTTCACTAAAAAAATCAATTCGTTCACGTTTACGGTCAGTCCTTAAAAAAGGAACTCGTTCACGTTCAAATTCATATTTTTTTCAAATTAACACGTTCACGTTCTTTCAAAATATGAATGCGTTCAATTCGTCGTTCGTTTAATTTATTTTATTTTATTTAAATACGAATAAAAAATCGTGGAGATTCTAATATTATTGTTGTTTTAAGTCCAGGCGACAGGCGACTGGAATTTAGTGTATTTTATTTTTATAATATTTATAATATATTATATATCATAATAGTATTATCCATCAATATTTATTAAACAATAAATAAATTTGTACGTCTTAAAAATCGTTCAAATTCAATAAATATATAAACGTCGTTCACGTTCACATTCTATTTGAAAAAATAATTTGACCCCCCAAAGTACCAACTAGATTCACTTTCCTATCAAAAAAGATACGGTTGAAGAAAATCTAACCATTTGTACTGTCCTAAAAGGTGATGGCAGACACAAAAATAAAAAATTTAAAAATAAACACATATCATTGTAAAATCAATACATTCATCGTTCCGCTCAGAATCTAAAATCGACACTGACAAACCGTCACCGCTCAGATAATCGTTTTTCGTATACAATCATATTATATCATTAAATTCAAATTTGATTCCATCCATTATACAGTGACCCACTTGTAAATTGTAATACCTACTGTACAACAGAGCGACTAACTTGCTCACCTTTTTTTTTGTTCAATATAATATGATAAGTAATATATATAGAAAACTGATTAATGTTAAATCAGTTATTCTTTAATCAACTCAACCGGTATGATACTCTAATTATTAGAAAAAATTCAGCACTATCTTTCCTTCGCCTTCTCTCCCAACTATTTGAGGTCGGCCACCCTGGTCCACAATTTCCACTTACTACGATCCTTAGCATCCTCCTCACAAACACCACACATTCTCATCTCCGCAACACTAATTTTCGATTTTCCTCTCCATTGTTTTATCTATAGCCCAACATTCCGATCCATACATCATCGCCGGCCTTACATCTATCTTATAAAATTTACCTTTTAACCTGATTGGGATTCTTCTATCGCATAAAAAACCTGATGCTTCTCTCAACTTCATCCATCCACACTTAATCCTATGCATAATATCTTCGTCAAAACTACCATTCTTTTGTAATACGGATCCTAAGTACTTGAAACTATCAACTTCGTCCACTATCTCGCCCGCCATATTCACTACATGCCTATTCTGATTTAACTCTTCCTTCAAGCGCCTGGAATTTTTCCTCCGACTAATAACCTGTTAAAGAATCTCGTCAACCAGTCTACTCCTAATCTCCCTAACACTTTCCAAGCTTCTACTGGTATTCCATCTGGACCTATACTGCTTTTCTACATTTAATTTTTCTAACCAAAAAAAAGTTCATGATTTAAAAACGAAAATATTCACTTCATTTGATTGGAAATACTAGTGTACTTTATAATTTTAACGATTTTTTGTAATAGCTTACATTTAATTAATTAGTATATTCGACTTGTAATGAAAATGGTTTCGTTAAATACACAGATTTATATTGTGTTTTTAATAGTTGCAGTTGTCATAGGCATAGAATAGTGGGGGCTAAGGGGGGATATAGCCCCCCAGAATTCAATTAAGCTTTGACATAGATGCTATTGTAACAGACATTACCAAAAAATGTTTCCAAATGTATATAAGCTTTTACAAGTAGCACTTACAATTCCAATAAGTTATCTACTTCTTGTGAAAGATCATTTTCAGTAATGCGGTGAATAAAAACATTTTCAAATATATCGTTACTTCATATTGAAAGGGACTTCGTTAATAATATTAAATCTGAAGAGGTTCTTAATATATTTCCTCAAAAAATCAGGCGTCTAAACCCTATAATATAGTAATAATTTCCTATTTAAAATGTTTTTTTTTTATTTAATTCAAATACAACATATGTATTTGTTAAAAATAATATGATGTAAGGCATATTATTTATTTTTACTTTACTTTATAATGTGCTTCTTTAGTCCTTTTTATATTTTGTTCCTTTACACTTTTCTATGGTTATATTTATAGAATAAATGTTCTGTACCTGAACCATTATAGCCCTTATGCGAAGTAATTCGCAAAAAGTTACGGCAGAGTCGTTGATACCAAAAAAAGGATATAACCCCCCTCCCCCCAAAAAAAAAAATCATCACGCTACGCCTATGGCAGTTATTAGTGCTACAGGCAGGGGCGTTCCGAGGTTTCCTTATTCTAGACGTTATCAGTTTGAAAAATTGCCACCAATATGAAAATTACGAGAAAAAATTGTAGTTGTATATATGCTTTTATTTGAATGAGTAGAATGCTAATACAAAACAAATTTTCCGATTGATGCCAATATATGTATTTTGAAAACTGATTGCTTAGATTTAACTTATCATAATTAGTCACAAAAAAAACCCACTACTAAGCATAGATATTATAAGACCTTACCTAAGGTCTAAGACCTTAGTGGGTAACTGATAAATCATGTTTTTCCACTATAATTATACGTAATTTATATAGATAGTATATTAATAACATTTTTTATTACTCATAAGAGTACGTTACACTGACATTTGTTATCTCCGTAATCCGTAGTTATATTGTCAAGCTTTTTTACCCAACAAATAAAGTTTTATTGACATTCATAGAAAAAAGACTAATAAAATTGGAAACAGAAAATATTCTTAAATAGTTCAAAACAAATCAGAATATTTTGATAATTTTAACGTGTATAGAAAATGCAAATATAAGCAACCATTGAAAATTTTATGCATATACGTTCATTTGTTTTATAGTTACGACAAAAACCGAAATCGATTTTTTCAAAAACAGATTTTGCGTAAAAATTCCTGTTTTTTTCTTAATTTTTATGTTGTTTTTCATGACACCTCTGAAAACTATTGAAAATTTGAAAATTTGACCTCCCGAATGCACCAACTAGATTCACTTTCCCATCGAACAAGAAACTGTTGAAGAAAATCGGAGCAGTTTTACTGCCCCAAACCGTGATGACAGACACAAAAATCAAAAAATCAAAAAAATCAATACATTATTGTAAAATCAATACATTCATCGCTCCGCTCAGAATCTAAAATATGAGAAAGTCAATTTCAAGTTGATTTTACGACAAACTCAAATCTGTATTTAGAATTTATTATATCGCTTCGTTAGATTAATATTGGTAAATTTGGAAAAGAACACGTCTAAAACCCTGTTTAACCTATACCATAAAGTTAATTTATTTATACAACGCTAGCGTACTTAATTTTTTCCAACCAAAAACTAAATTATAGGATATAGTGTTAATACTTCATACAGTATATCCATATAAGTTAGATTCGAATGATATACATTTTTAACATTAAACAATTTACGATACATATTGTATGACATGGACATGAAAACGAAATAGACTGAAACAATGAAATATTATAAAATTAAAAACAAAATAAATTAACTTAACTTACTTCTTAAAATGACTCGTTAATTTCACGTTAATTAAGAAAGAAATTTAGTAAGTTAACAGTTAAATTAATGAAAAGCCAAAAGTAACTAGTTCAGTTAAAAAGTTAAAATAAAATTAACTTTTTAAGTTAACTTTAACTTTTTAACTCGTTAATGCCCAGCCTTGCTAATTTGTGCTTATGGATCATTTGGAATATTCCTTAAATTATCTATTTATCGTCCCAATTTTTATCCTTAATAATTAATAAGAAATAATAATTTAGGTACAGTCTATTAAAATATGGATTTTCAAATGATCATAACCTTTTACAGTTATCAGTTGCTAATCTATACTATGTTCATAGGTCAGTCATTAAATCATGATACACAATATATTATCCATATTATACTCGTTCTTGGGAAAATCCAGTCCGTGGACCTTAAGGTTTATAAGACAGCTAGTGCACGTCCGACGAACGATCACAGTAGCAACCTGAAGATTACTGACAGTATTCCATCGTCCGATAAACTCGTCTTGCGAAAAACACTTCACGTTCACTAATCAACAATCAACATGAACCGTCTGGTAATTATTAAAATTTATACCTACCTAAAAAATTATTTCGTTATAGGCGAAGTGTAATAATTGTACTCCTAAAGTCCTAACCATACTAGTACCAAGCAACCAAGCCTGTACCTATACGATTATTAGTGAAAACACCTGAGTACTATACTCAAAATATTAATGATATGACACGAGTGTTCTCGTTCTTCGATAGTAATTTTAATGAATCAATAATCATACATTTTAATAATACACAAATATATTATGGTATATTTGAATATTTTCTATTTAAATAATTATTGTATACTTTACAATATTACAATGTATAGCATTAAAATATATTACATCTCCTAACACTTTAAAAATATTTTTTAAAAATATTAGTTTAAAAATATTAAAAATACATCGTGGATCGTGATTACAGTAACTCTGTGTGTGCCCATAAGATATTTGGTATTGAGGTGATTTTTTGGCTGGATAAGGTTTTACGACAATTACTTTGGTGTGCCATGGGAGTTTAATTTTCTATAAGTCCAAGTTGTTGGTGGCTTTTTTTTAGATCGATAAAAAAGAAAGGCAAATGTGATTTATCGGAAAAGCGCTTAATATTATGAACGTGGAGCGGATATGATGTCCCAACTCGCCGAGAGAGCGGAAATAATGTCTTGAAGTAGATTACGAATACCACCCGTATTTTTCAGAAAAATAAACTCCAAGGAAATTTTTTAAAGACAGTCAACAAACGTTTTGTGCAATGATCGTTTATGATGTTTGGTATTGGTACACACTGATTTATTTTCATTTACTTATATATTTTGAGTAAACAACGTTTAAACCGATGTCGCCGAATTATATACCTACTCTAAATAGGTACCTAGATACCAGTACACCAGTACACATATTATGTGATTTAAATAATTTACTATAATATATTTCATAACGTATAAGTACAACTATTGACTATATTGATAGACTAATAAATTTGTGATATAAATGCATTTTTTTCTCTCTTCTAGTCAATAATATTGGCAATTGCCTTTGTCAGTTACTCACTGGGTGCACCGGAAACCATTTCTGAATCGCAAAGTGGAGACAAAAATCATGGCTTAGAGCACGGCAGCGGCCAAGGACTTGAGAAGTAAGTAGGACTCCTTCAAAGTACACGACATTTTTATAAAATATCTGCTTTATATCCGTACATTTTTATAATGTGTATTATCCTATTCATACACTTAAGTATTCCTTATTACTACTTACTACTTATTTTGTAAACTATTTTTTCGTTATTTTTAATTCTATATCACGGGTCTGGGTCGAAATCCCGACAATTGTAATCCCGACCTCGGTCATAAATAATAATAAAGAGTAATGGCCTCGCGTGGTGGAAAAATTTAAAATAAAAATATATATTGAATAGTGCACTATTAAGATGCAGTATCATAAATAAATAATAAGTATATTGAATTGAAATACTTATTTTGTTACAATAATTTTATTTAATTGGCAAAACACTATTTTGAATTGAAATGTTCATTATAATATTTTAAATTATAATTGTTGTGATATTAGTACACAATAATAATAGTGTCGAATAATAACAACATCATATAATTAAAACATAATACTACTTTACAATATATAAAACGTTAGAAATTAGATTAGTTTTAATATGCTATAATAGTTTTTAAAGAGATTAATATTATTTTTATAATCTTTACATAGAATAATATCAGTATTTAATAATTAATTAGCTTTAGAGACCAAAAGATTTATAACATCTAGATATAATATTTATACATACATTATCTTTAAATCTAATATTGAAATTATGCTTATAACATTGCCTTGTTTATATACAAGTATGAAGTAATACTAAACATTTTTATAAATAACTTATCAAAATTAAACACATATTTTAGGAACTTGCATAGCTAGCCCCTAGGTAGGTAACTTTAATATAAATTCAATTATTTTTAGTTTTTTAGATGGAAATCATAAACCCATCCCCAACTCTCGATACTATAAGCAATAATTTATTTAACAAGTAAAATAATATATACTATTCTTAGTTATATTTTATCAAGTATATATCAAGTAATTTGTAGACAATGATTTGTAGTTAATAAGTGAATGTTTAGACGACTATGAGTATCATAAATGTAATTAATATATTATATAGAATTAAAAATAATTTAAAAAATAGGTTATAAAAATAAATACATATAAGCGTATGTAATATGGAATACAAAATAAGTAAACGAGATATCCCATATCCATCACGAGTATTAAAATAATCGTCTTTAATAAACACTATTTTATTGGTTTGTAATGTTCGTATAAATTCTGCTAATAAAATAAAATTACACATGCCTGTCATGTTTAGACATAGAGAACTGTTCTACAAATTTAATACGAAATATAGACTCATTATTGAGACCATCGGCGTAATTTGAGTATTAATTTTGGGGGGGAGGGCTATTATAGTTTACATGTGTTTGTATGCCACAAGGTTAGATAAATAGGATCAACGATTGATTCTTTCCCTTAGAATCCAAGCCCCCCCCCCCCCCCCAAATGCCTTTTATAATTATTAAAACATTGTAAATTCTATTCTAATGGTAATGAATGGCAATATACTAATTTGGAAAATAATAATTTTCTCTTCTTGTAAAAATATAATAAATAGACAGGACGGATTTGGAGACGGAAATGTAAACGTTGATTCATCCACATCAGATCCCAGCCAAATAGGGCCTTTCAAAGGCAAACCTACTTCAGGAGGAGGAAATAAGAAGAAGACCACTACAACTAAAGACCCTAAAGACGGAACTGCTCGTACAATATTGCGTACTGGAATATGTGCAGCAACTTGTGTTTCGGATTCAGAATCTAGTGCATGTATGACGTGTATTAATAGACGTTTATAATAAAACAATATTATTTGATATAGTTAAAATGTACAATGTATGTAGATTTTATGTTTTAAATACTATTTTTGTGAATTTATATATATACGAAGAATGCAATTTTGTAGTCAGTTTATGCTAGTTTAAGCAATTTTATTGTAGAAATCATGATAATTTGTACAAAAATGTATGGAAATTTAATAAATTTTTGTTAATGTTATATTAATTTACATAACATATGTTTTTCTTAAGCCTGTTTTATACATTTACGCTTTTCGACTTTCATTAAAGTACAAGACAGGACCTAGTGGAATGTATAAATTATCATAGTTGGACTTACAGCTGCTCGTCTTCATATCCTTGGTAGATATCTACCTGCTGTGCTGTTGCATACCTATTGTCCGCAATCCGAAGCAGATTGATTGCTTACCAAGGTGAATGTTCATCAATTTTCACTCGAGGTGACCTACCGGTAGTAGCTGGTAGTATTATCTCATCTTCCAACCTGAGTAGATAAATGGCTATGAATGGAGCACAAATTAAGATAGTTTGGCAGGGCGCACAAAAGATTTGACCAGCCGCCGTCCGTGAGGACATTGGCTTGGCGTTTGTGGCTTGTTATAATATAAGCGGTAGTCTGCCGGTGACGCGACTGGCTAGGAGTTGGCGACGCTGTCCGCCGTTTAGTCATATCACTACCCGAGCCAGTTGGGGCGAAACACCAGATCGCGAACTGCCCCGGTGCGCAGCGCTTATGTGGCCCGCCACAAAAGTACAGTTGCACAACGACCTATTAGAAAAATGGTATCAAACGGCATACGGGTTGAATCCAAAAGTCACGGAATCTGATAACTTTTTTTATTATTTTAAATAAATAATCATTTTACTTTGATAATAAAATAGGAAACAATATGTGAATATACTTCTGTTCAAATTTAAAACTATTAAATAATCGAATGATTCAAAACTCAAACGGCAAATAATATTTGTTTGGTAACATAGTGATAGGTCAGAATGGTTACCTATTGGTTACTTCTGGTAACAATGTCTTTGCTGGGAAATATACCGAAACTTTTGAGCTTTGTGAATAACAATGTAAGCTATATAGGAATATTCCTTATCTAAAGTGCAGTGTGGTGAGATATCACCACAATACTTCCTCTCGTCGGTCCCCCTGCTACGGTTGGCGTCTTTAGTCCTCCAAGGCACGTGACCGCAGACTGTCATAAGTCCCTACCACCCGTGTCTTGTTTGGTCATTCAACGACCGGCACCTATATACCCACACACACCACGCCGACAAGGTTTTTTAATAATAGACAGCGAGCCACCGCATCAAAATTAGGAATTCCATTTAAATATCCAAAAAAATACAACACGACGTATATAATATTATGCTTTACACGGCCAATACAACTAATCACTATATAGATATCAAAATTGCAAAGTTTAAAACTACTACGATACAAATAAAGCGCTAAAAAAAATATAATATATTTTATTGATTGTATTGTCATATAAATGAAATACATTTCATTCAACGAACATTTTATATTTTTGAAAACCATATATATTATTCTTGCCTATCATCAAATACTATAGTAGTTGATATTACTCTATTATGCGTCTGACGTGATGTATGTAATGTTAATAGCTCCCGTACATTTGCCACTTATCAATTCTGACGAGGCAGGTGACCGCATTATTGCATATTCTATTGCCTATATGCATATTATCTTACAAAGGTTTTTAATAAAAATATTTATTTTTCCGTTATAATTCAGGATTCAAGATGAATGAATAATAATTATTATTACAATTAAAACAACAAAATCAATTATACACAATATTTAACCTACCTGATTTTAAAAATAGTTATTATCATAAAAAATTTAGCTATTATAAAATATTACAAAAATTTTATAACTATAAAACAATTAAAACAAATTCGTGATTTTGAAAATGTGTCAAAATTTGAACTTTGAATTAAAAAAAAAATCTTGAGCATTTTTATTTTCTGAAATAACAACGGTTTTTGGTGTAACTATAAAACAAATGAACGTATATACATAACATTTTCACCGGTTGCTTATATTTGCATTTTCTATACGCGATAAAATTTTCAAAATATTTAGATTTGTTTTGAACTGTTTAGGAACATTTTTAGTTTCCAATTTGATTAGTCTTTTTTTCTATGAATGTCAATAAAACTTCGTTTGTTGGGTAAAAAAGCTTGAAAAATTAATACAAAGCTCCTACTATATTGTGTCGTATATTGTAGACAGTCGTCAAAATAATATTATTTAATATACATGTAATATAGGTGGGAATATTTCAAATTGTAAATTATTGACATAGGTCAGGCCAGCGAAGCAATATTTGCTGAGGTGACGATAATATTTTCTATATAACACCGCCGTACGCGCAGGCACGGCCCCCCGTTGTCGCTAAGTGATTCGGCGAGAACGTAGCTACGACGTGCGTGTAGATAGGAACGAATGAAGAATTGACAAGCGCATAATATCATCGTACCTCAACGAGTTAACAGTGCCATTCTAATTAACTTTAGAGAGTGTCATTAACTAGAAAGTACGAGGGTAAGGCGTATAGTTGGTTTACCGCGTATTGTCTAATACGGGTGATACCACAATTGTTGCAATGTCATTTGAAAAATATTGAAAATCCTTAGACACAGTTTTTTTTATAAGCATTTTAAGTTCGAATTTTGACAAAATTTATCAAATTTAAAATTTAATAATTATTTTGTATTTAAAAATGTATAAAATGTTCAAATTTTATAGCTAAGAATTGAAAATTTTACATAATTTAACATAATTTACTGGAAAATATACAATGTTGGTGGTTACTGGTAAAGCGATTTGTAGGAACCGACCGGGCTTAACTAAGCGCACCAGTGCTGTGGCTAGAACTGGAACACGGGTCCCGGTGCAAATTTAATCTGTGGGTCCATTACATAGGCTCACATTGGGTATGAATGTAGAGGGTGCTGGAATAATTTATGGTACACAGATCCGTGGGGAGCTTTGCCCCCCGCACGGTCCACATCGCCCTAATAATATAATAAACTGTATTGCAATAATTTTAAATCTTTACTTATTAATATTCTTACATGGTAATTATAATACAAATATAATAAATTGAAACTTTAATTGATTATACTCCAATACTTGTATAGACAAATTAATAACTAATAATTAAGTTGAAATTTATTTAAAATTGTATAAATGTTAATATTATAATCGCTACTCTTTATTTATTCAACTATACTGTTCATAATGTATTATGTATTAAAAATATTTATAAATTGTAATTATATTATAATATGTTATTATATATAACTGGGAGTGCTAATTTGAAGCCTGGGGGTGCTATTGTGCTAAGTGCCCCCTAGCATCCCCCTATCCGTCCCATTATTTCCCATTAATATGCAATACAAATCAGTCATCAATATTTTCAAGACACGCAAATAAAAATTTTAATATGCCAACTACCAAACAATGACGATGAAAAACAAAATAAATATTTTAAAAACAATGGTTCACAAACTAGTAATATCACGTTAGGAAAAAATTCCAATAACACAATTAACGATAAATTAAAGAATGAAATTTCACAAATCGTGGGTTCATTCATAAAAACGGAAAACGTACCCGGAGACGGTGACTGTGGTGCCCACTCACTACGAATATGCCTTAAACAACATGGTATATATAGAATTATTAAATATGCTCGGCATTCCTAATTGCAAATCTAGCTACTATCTTAAAGATGACGATATAGCGTTTATCTGTGACCGATTAAATTTCAACTTATATTTAATACACCAAAATTCCGAATATACAAATGCCATAATTTACTGGAAATTTAATAGGAAAAACATAGGGATATTCAATAAAAATTGCCATTGGACACCAATGATCATAACAGAAACATAATATAACCCACGTCAATTCAATAGCATAACAATAAACACAGTTTTTCCCATCTTTAATACTATAGAAGAAAATGTAGAACATTTCTTACACGAATGTTTCGATCGCTTAAAATTATCCCAACAAAACCCTATAGAGAAAAATAAAACCGACAATAATAATTTTAAAACAGACAAATCCACAATATGGTACTCAAAATTTTGTCAAGACTGCGAATATTTGTCCACGTCCAAGGACATACTAGACGACCACGATGACAAAGAACAGTATTGGAGCGAGGGGGGAAACGTTATGTTTTGTGAAATATACGGAAACTACATAAGGGAATATCGGAACCGGCCTATACAAAAAGACGAGAAAGCCATAGAAACCAAAAACCAGCTAATTCAACACAAAAATGAAATCAAAATCAACAATCAAAATATAAGCGTAGATTCAGATACTGAACGAAAACAAAGAGTGCTATCCATAAAAATAAAATTAGACGGCAACGAACAAAATGCAATTAAAGACATAGGCTCAAATATATCATGTATAGATTATTCCCTAATAAAAAATAAACAAGTCACTAAACCCAAAGAACAAATAACTATAACAGGCGCTGGCAACAACGAACTATGATACAAATAGGAACAACAGAATTAACAATTACAATCAACATACGCCAATATCAAATCAAAGTATACGTCGTTGAAGGACTAAATTGTAAATTACTATTAGGAAACGATTTTAATATTAGATACAACCTAATAGTCGATTTTAAAAATAAAAACATACAAATCGATAATAATTCTATAAAGATGGACGAAATATGGTACGAACATAATGTAAATCACAACTTAAACATTTATACAACTGAAAGCATCACAAGTGCAACCAACATTAATAAAAATAAAATTAAAATTATATCTAACGAAAATATTACCATAGCTCCTAAGACTAGGTCAAAATTAAAGGTGTCCACAAAAATGCAAGACAAGCAAATACAATATATAATAAAACCAACTGAGCGCCTACAAAATAATAAAAAAATAACTCTAGAAACAACATTATTAAATAGTGATGACGAAGTCATATTATACAATTTCTCCAATACCTATAGTAATGTACCAAGAAACATGGTTATAGCAATTTCCACTGAATTTTGAAATAATTTCATTATTATATATAACTGGGAGTGCTAATTTGAAGCCTGGGGGTGCTATTGTGCTAAGTGCCCCCTAGCATCCCCCTATCTGTCCCATTATTTCCCATTAATATGCAATACAAATCAGTCATCAATATATATATTTTTTTCATTAATTTTTACACAACCATTTTTTCTGGCTTTAGCATTAGCAAAATTGTCAATTATTTTTTCTCTATCTAGTTTATCATTTCTACTTCTTTCTATAATGAGAATACCAATATTACTAAGTTTAATTTGAGACATCGAGTTTCTTACTAAAATAATAAGTCACAAAAACACATATAGAACATATCAAATCTCACAATATTTCCCCACCTATACCTCTAAATCAGCTAATTTCGATTATAGAAAAGGTGAGCAAGTGGGGCGTTTATGGTTGGTGTTAAATTTGAATTCAATGATAAAATATCATTGTATCTACAAGAAGAACGATTCTGAAGACGGTCAGTGAGCCTATGATATTACTAAGTATATTTGATGATTTTGTTGAATTTTTAAATGTTGAACGTTTTTAACAACAAAATAATTATTAAATTTTAAATTTGATAAATTTTGTCAAAATTCGAACTTTAAATGCTTATAAAAAAAATTGTGCCTATGTATTTTTAATATTTTTCAACTGCTATTGAAAAATATATCAGGAGCCTTGTATTTTCACGCTTTATTACACAACAAATAAAATGTTATTGATAATTATAGAAAAAAAAACTAAAAATGTCCGTAAACAGCTCAAAATAAGTCAAAATATTATGAAAATGTTATGCTAATATAAACATTCACTTAAAATTTCATGTATCTACGGTCATTTATTTTGGAGTTACACCAAAAACCAAAATCGATTTTGCGTAAAAATTCTCGTTTACCTTAATTTATTGTTTTTTTCTTTTTCCCTGCTCTTTCGAATAGATACTGTTGAAAACAATATAAGCACTTTTACTGTCCTAAAAGATGATAACAGAAACAAAAAAAAAATTTTAAAATTTAAAAAAAAAACACTCATCATTGTAAAAAAATCAAAATACATTCATCGCTCCACTCAAAATCTAAAATGAGAATTTTTACGCAAAACCAATTTTTAACAAAATCGATTTATAATGAAATAATAACCGTAGTTTCATAAATTGTCTTACCAAATATTGACAAAGTATTTTTATTCTTTTTGAACTATTGATAGCTATATGAGCAACTTTTATTTAATTGCTGTCAGTAAAAATTTTTTTAGTTGGGCAATAAACTTGAAAATGTAATAGGTACGGTTTCGCATAAGATGTTAGTAGTGAAATTAAAAAAAAGTTGAGCGTAAGTCCACAATCATTTTTTACGACTGTCTGGAGTTAGAACTTTGACAAAATTCGTCAGTCTTGAAAATTTTCAAATTATTTTTCAGTTAAAAATTAATAAACCATTTTCAAATGTAAGTGATGAAAAGAAAATGACGAAAAATTGTAAATTATATTGTAGTTAAAAATGTATTAAATGATAATTTTTTAGGTTAAAGATTGAAAAATTAAAATAGTTTTTCATAAGTAGTTGATATTGTAACCCAAATCTGTAAAAATATATTCACACAGTTTTTTTTATAAACATTTTCAGTTCAAATTTGAACAAATGTAGATATGTACCTAAACGAAAAATAACGTTTTTAGTTATTTTTTTGTTATTTAAAAATATTATTCGTAGGTACATAAAACTTTTAAAGTATAACAAATTAAATGTTTTCGACAAAGTAAATTTAACATACTGTCAGTATAAATTACTTTAATAGCAATATTATAAAATATACTTATATCAGACAGTCTTTGTTCAGTTTCGGTTTTCGTGTACAATTATTTTACATCATTGAATTAAAATTTAACACATCCATTATAATGACCCATTTGTCATCTAATGAACAGCAGAGCGGTACCCACTATTGCCACCCTATTTTTACATATAAGCACTTACTACCGCGGTTGCTCCAATAGACCGCCTTCTCCACGCCACTGGTTTCATCTATAATACAGCCTTAATAGATGTACCTACTTATTATGATTTAAGCAAACTTTAAAATTTAAAAATTTAAATTTGTATACATTTATTTTTAAAGGAAATATAAGCTTGTCTAGTGAAATCAGAAATACTATGTATTTACATAAATATCATTATAATTTGACTATTTTGCTTTTCGATTAATATTTTTATTTCGTATACAATCTTTTTGAATATGAAAGTGTTCAGTCATTCATAGGTGGGGCAATGCACCACTCCCCATAACATTGGACCTGCTGTCCTGCTAACTATAATATACACCCGGCGTTGCTCGATGATGAATGAAAACGAGATGGAAATTCTAGGCTCCTAGGTTATTGTTTCAAAGGCAGATGAAAAAAATTAAAACAGTTTTCATTTATAAGCATTTAAAGTTCAAATTTTGACAAAATACTGAAAATTCACGAAAACTAGCAAACTATTTTGAGTTGAGAATTCATAACAATTTTTCTTTTTAAATCTAAGATTTGAAATTATAGTACAAGATTATCTATAAATTTTCTACCTTTATCAAAAAAAAAAGGTGGATAAGTGGATGTCGCTCTGCTGTACAGTAGGTTACAAGTGGGTCACTGTTATGGATGGTGTTAAATTTGAATTCAATAATATAATATCATTGTATAAGAAAAACGATTCTGAGCGAAAACGGTCAGTCAGCCTATGATATTACCAAGTATATTTGATGATATTATTGTGAATAAAGTAATTTATATATAACCTATTTACGTGGAGCCTTTTTTTAAATTTTCAATCCTTAGCCATTAAAGTTAAACATTTTATACATTTTTAACTACAAAATAATTAATACATCTTAAATTTGATGAATGTTGTCTAAATTTGAACTTTAAATGCTTATAAATAAAAACTGTGACTAAGGATTTTTAATTTTTTACATCTGCCTCTGAAACAATAACCTAGGACCCTTATATTAATGTCCTGTTAACTATAATATACACCCGGCGTTGCTCGATGATGAATGAAAACGAGATGGAAATCCACAAGCGGTGGATAATGATAGGTAACTGTTACTATATTACTATAAGTAACTTGTTTATCTTATGTGTAATCAAATTTCGAAAAATCTTAACTAAAATTAAACGTAGTGTCTACTAACGTCTATCTTATACATTAAATATCTAAATTATTGGGTTTGTTATAGCATGATAGTTTTAATAAAATTTAAAATTACTATACAAATATTAATCTATGTAATTGATACATTCGTAATATTAAAAATGAGTACCTAGGCAAAATGAGTTACGAGCGTTTTGCGTAACAATTGATACAAAGTCGGTACAAAGTTATTTTAGATATCTATCAAAACAATTTTAATTTCTTTTTTTTTATTCAAAATATAATAAATAATATATTTATATATATAACACTGATTAATGTTAATCAGTTATTCTTTAATCACCTCGACCGGTATTATACTCTAATAATTATATTATTATTATAAATATTTAATCACAAAAAAAACTGTGTTTTTCCACAGTGATTATCACAACGAAAACACTTCATCAAACTCCGTGTAAAAAAAACAGCTAAGTAAAAAAAGACTGAAATATTATACTTTTTTCACTACAAAGAATCTGCAAATGTTCGTTATATTGATGAATATAATATGAAAATCTTTTGATAAAGCATTTAAAAACTGTACAAATATTTGAAATACAAAAGTTTCTAGAATTCGTATCACCTTATTAGACCAATTGGTATATATTATACCAATATAATATTAATTTAATATATAATTATACCAATTGGTTAATATTTTGTGCCCAAAACGTTCTTTTCCATTTAAATTATTGAAATATAAAATAATACTAAAATTAGAAACCACCACGTTGGCTAACGAACAATACTCTTAATGTATTATATATCGTTATTGTCCGGCAGTTCCACCGTTGTTTACGAATTTTAATCATCTTACAAAATAACGTGTAGGTATATTGTTTATAACACTTAAGAATCATACGAATATTATGGATCGTAAATTCGTATACAGCCAGAACGGTCACTTTTACATGATAAAATAATGCAATAACCTTGTTGATATTTTTATCCCGGCATTACAATTTTTGTTTGAAACTTTTTATTCTATATAGTATGTACCTACGACAAAATGAAAAGTGAGATATTTAAGTGTTTCTGACTTTTGACCTCAAATAATCTTTTACGCGTATATTATAATATAGATGTGGACTTTTCGCACAAGCCCGGATTAAGGAGTAGCAAGGGGGAAATTGCCCCGAGCCCAATACGGATATCGAACAAAACGTGGTCTGCTGGCGGGTAGTACATTTACATGGGTTTAAATATATAAATATAAATATACACATTTAAATATGTAAAGCCACTCCAAGTCAAAAACTGAAATTTCCTTTATCGAATTTTTACTTATACCATGAATATATTTTTATTTAAACAATTAAACCGATAGGTATATGGATATTAATTAATTAATATAATTCATTGATACGACTCCTCATAATGAAATATTAAAATACATTCAATTTTAAAAATGATTTTGATACATTTATAAATTATATAGTATATACCTACCATAGTATTGGGGAAACAGATTAACAAAACGCTCTCTGGTTGAAACAATTAATATCTTCCGATTCGGGATGTATAGATATATGTAGTTTTATATTGGTTATTTTACTTTTTATAATAAATTAATTTTGGTATCGAAACTTTATACGTTTTTATTGTGTAGCTCTAACACAGGAGTTACACAAGCATCTTTTGAATCAAATTAAAATCTAAAATCAATAAGATTTACATTTAAAACATAACAATAAAATGTGTAAACAAACTCCCATTACGCATACCATACTACTGCCCGCAAATTCAGAAAAATTTACGGGAGGAACAGGTTTTGAGTACAAAATATTTTGACTCTTTTTGAGATGTTTACGGACATTGTAAGTTTTCAATTTTTTTAGTTAATAGTTATATTAATAGAGGTTTCCTTATTCTAGGGGTTATCAGTTTGAAAAATTTCCACCAATATGAAAATTACGAGAAAAAATTGTAGTTGTATATATGCTTTTATTTGAATGAGTAGAATGCTAATACAAAACAAATTTTCCGATTCATGCCAATATATGTATTTTGAAAACTGATTGCTTAGATTTAACTTATCATAATTAGTCACAAAAAAAACCCACTACTAAGCATAGATATTATAAAACCTTATCTAAGGTCTAAGACCTTAGTGGGTAACTGATAAATCATGTTTTTCCACTATAATTATACGTAATTTATATAGATAGTATATTAATAACATTTTTTATTACTCATAAGAATACGTTACACCGACATTTGTTATCTCCGTAATCCGTAGTTAAAAAATTAGTGAGAATTGACTTCTTATAAAATCTAAAGGTAAGATGATTATCTAGGCAATGACATACGTTTTTTTATTGTAATATATTAATTTTAAAGCGAGTTATGAGTATTTTAAGATGTACAAATAATTTACAATTTTAAAATACTCATAATTCGTTTTAAAATTAAAATATAATAAAACGCGCATGCCATTGCCTAGAGTCTAGGCCCTAGACAATCATCTTACCTTTACATTTTATAAAAAGTAAATTCACACTAAGTTTTAAACTTACAGAGCTAAACGTGTTCTGCTGAAGGTACAATTTGATATGTCACGCACTTTTAAGACGGAGACAACAGACATCGGAGTAACGATCTCTTAAATATTGTACCTGGAGATATCATATTTTGACATAGTAAAATATTTATCTCGAATAACAGATATCATATAAAACCCGCAAAATCGAATTCAGCAGATATCAGCTTCTGGCTCTTTACAACAGAATTTAATGTACCTATCAGATTCTATGTCAAACAAATCGAACTATATTAATTCATAACTCATAAGTCTGAAGACTGAAGTCATAACACAAAGTTATGTGTCGTGACTCGCGTAACGCGGGTTTAACGTATATGTATTATGTATGTTATCTATAAGCTTGACTCTATACGTCTAATAATGTCTAGTGTCTACCTAGTACCTACATACCTGTGTAGTTTATAATAATAAGATTTTGTAATATGAATACAGTGGATTCCGCTTAATGTGGGCACGTTGGGACCAGCTCTGTTTGCCCACATTAAGCGGTTGCCATAAAAACCGAAATTAGTTTAAAAAAAAAAAAAAATTATAATACAAAAAAGTTTTTATATTTATTATCATATAATTGAAAAAAAGTGTATTCATTACTATATAAATTAAATTAAATATAATTTACAATAAATAAAATTAATATTTGGATGTGGAAGGTATACAAAACGTTGTAATTGTTCGTTGTCTAAGCTATTTGTGTGGATCTGGTTGACAAACAATATTGATTATTGAAAATTACTAATTAGCATATTTTATTCGTTTAAAATCCTTAACACTAAAAATAATACCGACTACACCATATTCTGGGCGGCTTATTATATAATAAGTATGAAAAGAAGCTGTTTCGTTTTTAATTTTAATATGTTTAGTCATATAGCCATATAGGTATCAAGGACTTTTATAGAATATTGTCTATAACTAATTATAAATAAGTAGCAAAATCAATTATGCAATGGAGTTATATGTGGTATGTGCACTACTAGGTTCATCATTTTAAAATATTTTAATGTGGAATCAGGTGTGCGGTAGCAGAATATTTTAATTTTAGGCCCTGCCTCACCGTAATTACCTATTTTATATACATATAAATGTCACTCACTGAACACAATAATTTAGGTACTGACCTTGTATAATTTTGAATTATTGTTGTACGTCCAAAAATACAATATATGTTATATTATACATAATATTAAGTTAAAAAGTTTACAATATATAGTTTATAATAGTAAACAATTAAACCGATAGGTATATAGATATTAATTGATTAATATAATACGACTCCTCATAATGAAATATTAAAATATATTCAATTTTAAAAATGATTTTGATACGTTTATAAATTATATACTATATACCTACCATAGTATTGGGGAAACAGATTAACAAAACGCTCTCTGGTTGAAACAATTAATATCTTCCGATTCGGGATGTAAAGATATATGTAGTTTTATATTGGTTATTTTACTTTTTATAATAAATGAATTTTGGTATCGAAACTTTATACGCTTATATAGCTAACTGTATACGTTGGTAAGTACAATTTCTACTAATATTATCAAATAATTCAAATACACTTCACTTAAAGGAAAATATATGCGAAATGTCGGGAAAATACATACAATCTCCCGACTCCACGTAGGGGGGAACCCCCCTAACCTTCAGTACGATAGGCGTCGGCAGCGCTCCCAGTGTTAATATGTCTTCCCAATTTAGATTTGTTATTTTATTGGTCAAAACCATTTTTTCCGAAAATTTTTATTGAAACCAAATTTTTCCAATATTTACCCTTAATAATTAACAAGAAATAATAGTTTTAGTACAGTCATTCGTTTTTTAATTACAATAAAATAAGAAAATCGTTATATGAGAAATCGAGTGAATATTAAATGTTGTAAACAAATGAACTTCAAACGCTCATCAAAATTAAATTTGACTTTCTTGTAGACTTTTTTTTTTTTAATAAAGGTAGACAAACTTATGGATAATCTTGTACTATAATTTCAAATCTTAGATTTAAAAAGAATAATTATTATGAATTCTCAACTCAAAATAATTTGCTAATTTTCGTGATTTTCCAGTATTTTGTCAATATTTGAACTTTAAATGCTTACAAATAAAAACTGTGACTAAGGATTTTTAATATTTTTCAAATATCATTGTAACAATATAGTAGGAGCCTTGTATTATATTGTCAAGCTTTTTTACCCAACAAATAAAGTTTTATTGACATTCATAGAAAAAAGACTAATAAAATTGGAAACAGAAAATATTCTTAAATAGTTCAAAACAAATCAGAATATTTTGATAATTTTATCGTGTATAGAAAATGCAAATATAAACAACCATTGAAAATTTTATGTATATACGTTCATTTGTTTTATAGTTACGACAAAAACCGAAATCGATTTTTTCAAAAACAGATTTTGCGTAAAAATTCCTGTTTTTCCTTAATTTGTATGTTGTTTTTCATGGAACCTCTGAAAACTATTGAAAATTTGAAAATTTGATATCCCGAATGCACCAACTAGATTCACTTTCCCATCGAACAAGAAACTGTTGAAGAAAATCGGAGCAGTTTTACTGCCCTAAACCGTGATGACAGACACAAAAATGAAAAAATAAAAAAAATCAATACATTCATCGCTCCGCTCAGAATCTAAAATGTGAGAAAGTCAATTTCAAGTTGATTTTACGACAAACTCAAATCTGTATTTAGAATTTATATCGTTTTCATCGAAATAGACTGAAATAATGAAATATTATAAAATTAAAAACAAAATAAATTAACTTAACTTACTTCTTAAAATGAAAAATTAACTCGTTAATTTCACGTTAATTAAGAAAGAAATTTAGTAAGTTAACAGTTAAATTAATGAAAAGCCAAAAGTAACTAGTTCAGTTAAAAAGTTAAAATAAAATTAACTTTTTAAGTTAACTTTAACTTTTTAACTCGTTAATGCCCAGCCTTGCTAATTTGTGCTTATGGATCATTTGGAATATTCCTTAAATTATCTATTTATCATCAATATCATTTTTATACTATAGTATCAATTTTTTTTTGGTATTTCTGGTACACGCTGTAGGTATAAATATTCATTATATAGGTTTTGTGCCCAAAATGTTCTTTTGTGTTTGTCGATTTTTAAATAAATTATGAGTTATCTGGGAGAATGATTTTCGGTGATTCAAATATCAAGAACATTACTTATATCATTCATTTTCTTATCTATTCGTATTTGATATAAATATTTATTTATAACCGTAATTATAATACCTATTAATAATTAGTAAGGATCAAAATGCTGGAAAAATTCGGAGAAAACATTGTTTTTCCAAACTTTCGGAAAATATGGAAAAATTGGAGAATATCAAAATAAAACATTTCCAAAAAAATTGAAGGTTTCGGAAAATTAACCAGAATTTAAAATAATCTAAGTAGGTATAAAAACAAATCAGTCAAAAAAATATATGTAAACGTTTCATTGTCATTTCCATTTGTCAATTCGGCATTTGTATATCAATGTATTCAACCGTATTATATAACTATTAATGTTTTCGACCAATATGTACTTGATAATTTTAATTTTTTAGTTTCTGAGCGGAGTGATAAAATTTTCTAAATACTCGTTTTGAGCTGTTAACGGACATTTTCAATTTTCAATTTTTTTTTATAAATGTCAATAAAATGTTATTTGTTGGGTCAAAAAGCTATAACTTACTATAGTAAGGGTAAATCATCTTTTTCAATTCTTTAGGAAATTACAAATGAAACCGAATTTTCCCAATTTTTATCCTTAATAATTAATAAGAAATAATAATTTAGGTACAGTCTATTAAAAACATGGATTTTCAAATGATCATAACCTTTTAGAGTTATCAGTTGCTAATCTATACTATGTTCATAGGTCAGTCATTAAATCATGATACACAATATATTATCCATATTATACTCGTTCTTGGGAAAATCCAGTCCGTGGACCTTAAGGCTTATAAGACAGCTAGTACACGTCCGACGAACGATCACAGTAGCAACCTGAAGATTACTGACAGTATTCCATCGTCCGATAAACTCGTCTTGCGAAAAAGACGCCGAAAGGCCAATCCACTGTACACACTACCACTTTAAGTCAACTTCTCAAGCCGGCTGTCAACCACGTTATCGTTATATAATATATTGTTTATATATTATATGCATTATGTAATATTTTAAATAAACGAACAAATTTAATTTAACTATCTTTAACTACCTTTAATATTTCTCCCGAATTTTATAATATGTAATACCCTTTTAGGAACAAATATGTAATTTAGCACCAGATTAGTAAAATCAATAGCAAGACATTAGCAGTTTTTATACTAACTAAACTATTGTAATAATATAACAAATTAAATTTAAGGAAAAATAATAAAATATTAAAAACATGTTACAAAAGTAAAAAACAAAAGAATAGAATGTATTTTCAGCATAATCAAAAATTCACGAGTCAACGAGTAGCAACAATCTTCTGAGACAAAGGGCGAATATAATATTTTCAAAGTAGACAATAAGCATTAAACCAACAATTATAGAAACAATAGCAAATAAAATTGTTCCATACGAAGACACGAAAAAGACATAGTCCAAACAGAAATTTGAAAAGAAGAAATATAGATATAAGAATAAAAAAAAGGTGGATAAGTGGATGTCGCTCTGCTGTACAGTAGGTTACAAGTGGGTCACTGTAATGGATAGTGTTAAATTTGAATTCAATGATATAATATCATTGTATAAGAAAAACGATTCTGAGCGAAAACGGTCAGTCAGCCTATGATTTTACCAAGTATATTTGATGATATTATTGTGAATAAAGTAATTTATATATAACCTATTTACGTGGAGCCTTGTTTTAAATTTTCAATCCTTAGCCATAAAAGTTAAAAATTTATAAATTTGATAAATGTTGTCAAAATTTGAACTTTAAATGCTTATAAAAAAAAATTGTGCATAATATGTATTTTTAATATTTTTCAACTGCTATTAGAACGATATATCAGGAGCCTTATATTAAATTTTCACGCTTTTTTACCCAACAAATAAAAATTTATTAATATTTATAGAAAAAAAAACTAAAAAAATTGAAAACTGACAATGTCCGTAAACAGCTCAAAAAGAGTCAAAATATTTTCAACATTTTATGGTGTATAGAAAATGCTAATATAAACATTCAGTGAAATTTTCAAGTATCTACGGTCATTCGTTTTTTAATTACAATAAAATAAGAAAATTGTTACATGCGAAAACGAGTAAATATCAAATGTTGTAAAAATATAAATTTCAGACGCTCATAAAAATTTAATTTAAGTTTCTTCTAGACATTTTTTTTTTGATAAAGGTAGACAAACTTATGAGTAATCTTATATTACATTTTAAAATCTTAGATTTAAAAAGAAAAATTTTTATGAATTCTCAACTCAAAATAATTTGCTATTTTTCGTGATTTTTCCGTATTTTGTCAAAATTTGAACTTTAAATGCTTATAAATAAAAACTGTGACTAAGCATTTTTAATTTTTTTCATCTATCGCTTCGCTCAGAATCTAAAATTACAAATCAAATTCGAAAAAACGAAAATAGCAAGATAAGCAAGGTTAATATTCAAATACTTACCTTATGAAATACAAGAAGAGAAGAAGAATTAACTACCACAGAATCAAAGAATGAAATACCGTAGAAAAACAACGAAAATGTATTGCTATTTGTCAAAATAAAAATATTATACTTCAAACTGTGAAAAATCTCTAAGAAAACATTTTTCCACAAAAGGACCAATCAATTCATTTTTATAACCTTATATTCATATTTTTTTTTTTAGGCACGCATTATATAATTAATTATTTAAGTAGTAAGATTAAATTAACATTTAAGCATAATTTTATAGAAAACGACGCGAATAAGCCGAGACAGTAACCTAGTAATAATATAAGTTTAGTATTTAATTTAGTAATAAGACATTTTTATGTAGCAATAGCATTAAAAAATGAGGGCATTTTTTCCAAAAAACAACGGGGACTGTCGTATATTGTAGACAGTCATCAAAATAATATTATTTAATATATATGTAATATAGGTGGGAATATTTCAAATTGTAAATTATTGACATAGGTCAGGCCAGCGAAGCAATATGTGCTGAGGTGACGATAATATTTTCTATATAACACCGCCGTACGCGCAGGCACGGCCCCCCGTTGTCGCTAAGTGATTCGGCGAGAACGTAGCTACGACGTGCGTGTAGATAGGAACGAATGAAGAATTGACAAGCGCATATCATCGTACCTCAACGAGTTAACAGTGCCATTCTAATTAACTTTAGAGAGTGTCATTAACTAGAAAATACGAGGGTAAGGCGTATAGTTGGTTTACCGCGTATTGTCTAATACGGGTGATACCACAATATACAACAATTATTGTTACAATGTCATTTGAAAAATATTGAAAATCCTTAGACACAGTTTTTTTTATAAGCATTTTAAGTTTTTTTTTTTGATAAAGGTAGACAAACTTATGAGTAATTTTATATTACATTTTAAAATCTTAGATTTAAAAAGAAAAATTTTTATGAATTCTCAACTCAAAATAATTTGCTATTTTTCGTGATTTTTCCGTATTTTGTCAAAATTTGAACTTTAAATGCTTATAAATAAAAACTGTGACTAAGCATTTTTAATTTTTTTCATCTGCCTTTGAAACAATAACCTAGGAGCCTTCTATTAAATTTTCAAGCTTTTTTACTCAACAGATAAAATTGTATTGATATTTATAGAAAAAAAAAACTAAAAAAATTGAAAACTGACAATGGCCGTAAACAGCTCAAAAAGAGTCAAAATATTTTGTAAATTGTATGGTGTATAGAAAATGCTAATATAAACATTCAGTCAAAATTTCATGTCCCTACGGTCATTTGTTTTAGAGTTACACCAAAAACCAAAATCGATTTTCTCGAAAACAGATTTTGCGTAAAAATTCCCGTTTTTCCTTAATTTTTCTTTTGTTTTTCACGTCGCTTGTGAAAATAACTGGGAAATTACTTGGTTACTTTTAACCCCCCAAAGTACCAACTAGATTCACTTTCCTATCAGAAAAGTTACTATTGAAGAAAATCCAAGCACTTTTACTATCCTAAAAGGTGATGGCAGACACAATAATAATAAAAAAAATTTGAGTAAACATTTGATACAAAATCGGTACAAAGTTATTTTAGTTATCTATCAAAACAATTTTAATTTCTTTTTTTTTATTCAAAATATAATAAATAATATATTAATATATATAACACTGATTAATGTTAATCAGTTATTCTTTAATCACCTCGACCGGTATGATACTCTAATAATTATATTATTATTATAAATATTTAATCACAAAAAAAACTGTGTTTTTCCACAGTGATTATCACAACGAAAACACTTCATCAAACTCCGTGTAAAAAAAACAGCTAAGTAAAAAAAGACTGAAATAGATATTTTATAGATTTTTTGGTTACAGTATAACTACTGTTAATTTGATTATACTTTTTTCACTACAAAGGATCTGCAAATGTTCGTTATATTGATGAATATAATATGAAAATCTTTTGATAAAGCATTTAAAAACTGTACAAATATTTGAAATACAAAAGTTTCTAGAATTCGTATCACCTTATTAAACCAATTGATATATATTATACCAATATAATATTTATTTAATATATAATTATACCAATTGGTTAATATTTTGTGCCCAAAACGTTCTTTTCCATTTAAATTATTGAAATATAAAATAATACTACGGATATCGAACAAAACGTGGTCTGCTGGCGGGTAGTACATTTACATGGGTTTAAATATATAAATATAAATATACACATTTAAATATGTAAAGCCACTCCAAGTCAAAAACTGAAATTTCCTTTATCGAATTTTTACTTATACCATGAATATATTTTTATTTAAACAATTAAACCGATAGGTATATGGATATTAATTAATTAATATAATTCATTGATACGACTCCTCATAATGAAATATTAAAATATATTCAATTTTAAAAATGATTTTGATACATTTATAAATTATATAGTATATACCTACCATAGTATTGGGGAAACAGATTAACAAAACGCTCTCTGGTTGAAACAATTAATATCTTCCGATTCGGGATGTATAGATATAAGTAGTATATAAATGTATGTTCTGGCTCACTTCATATATATCAATAAAAGATCACAAAGAAAACAATGTGCAAAAAGATCAGAAAATTGAAATGCAATAATAAATAAAATATTTTTCGCAAAACTTATGAAATGCAATAATAATTAAAATATTTTTCGCAAAACTTATGAAATGCAATAATAATTAAAATATTTTTCGCAAAACTTATGATATTAATAATTAAAATCTAGATGCAAAAATGTATTAAAAAGAAATTGATATTTAACGCGCACCCAAATAGGGTGCGCGTTATTATTATCTATTTTTCTAATCTTTTTGATTTTGATTTCTAATTAGTGTATTGAGATGGTCTACAAAATCATTTCTGTCTATTTTTGTTTTATAATGTCCCCAAGCTAATGTATCAATACCATTTTCTAAAATAAATCTTTTATCATCATAAACACTTAAAGCTTTTTTGTTTTGTTCTACAGTAAAAATATCATGTTTCTTAGTTCTAAATAAATTTTGTTTAATATATTTTGATTTTTTTGTTAGTAAACAATTTTCAAAATCATTAAAACATATTTTATTTTCTACAACATTTTTTTTAACACCTTTAGCTTTTTTAATTTCTTTTTCAGTATCTAAGATTCGATGTGAATATAATTTAGATCTTAAACCTATAAATTCAGTCATAATTTTTCCATTCAATTCATCTTTGAACTTGCCTAAGACTTTTTTGTTAACTAAAGGTAAACCATAAATATTATCTTTTGGATAATCTGAAGTGTCAAAATGATCTAACATAATTTCCATATCTTGATAAAAATCATTAGTTTTTATTTCTAATATAAGTGAATCTGTATCTGTATATAACAATCTAACTTTATTTCCATATTTTTTCTTTATAATATTATAATAAAAATCATACATTAACATTTTAGATAAATCTAAAATACACATTCCTACATATATTGGTTGATTGAAAGTTATTTTACATCTTTTCATATGTACTGCAGCTAAATTTTCTGTAAAAATTGTTCTTCGATCAAAATTTGGTTTTGCAATTAAATTTTCTAGTTGGACTGCATTAGAACATAATCTTATATCAACATGATTTCGAACATTCATCATACTACGTCCATAAACACTGTTGTTCATTAATTTGAAATATTCTTTTTCAAACTCATTCTTAGCTTCTGATCTAAGATTAGTATTAAAATCAATATACACTTTTAACCAAGGAGATTGGCTAAATTCTAACACTCTATGAATTTTCTCTATTTTTAAACCTAAATTAATATATAATTTTAGTGTTTCATAATGTATTATATATTTTTTCTTGTCATACAAAGTTGTTAATAATTTTGGGAGTTGTTTACCATCAAAATGTCTTTCCGGTGCTAAAGGGAAATCTGAATGTAGATCATGAAGATCTTTAGGGTAAGTTAAATCTACTTCTAAAATATAACCTTTACGTGATTTATCAGAAATATTCATTACATCAAAATCATTCTGATTATCAATCCATTTAAAATCTCCAGTAGGTAAATATTTACTCATTGCCCAACCATAAAGATTATTTGCATCTAAGTATTGTAAAAATATTGACTCCTCTTTTTTTTAAATATATCTCCCATGTATTTATTGTTTGCTTTTGAATACCTTTGACTACATTGAGATAAACCACCTCTTATTCCATTTTCAAACATCAACAATTGATCGACATCTGTTAATAAATCTAATTTTACTTTTGTCATTCTTAACATACTATTCCACGCAAATCCTGATATTGTAAAATACCACATAGGATCTAATTTATAATTTTTTAAAGAAATATCTCTAAAATTTTCTATTATATCTGTTAACAATAAAACATCAATCATATTATATAAACTTGTGAATTCACGCATATTTTGTATATTAAACACTTTCCAAATTTTTTGTGAGTTTTCATATTCCTTTTTAGTTATATTTTTATCAGTGAGAGAACTATAAAATTTTTCAATAGGAGGTAAACATGTTTCATTAAATTTTTCTTTACTATCCATATACTCATAGGGATAAGCTAACTTTCTAGTAACTAAATCTAAATGTTCTTCAGGAAAATATTTACTAAGTTCTTTAAATTTATTTTTTAAATTTAATTTCGAATCATTTCTTAAATTATTTGTTAATTTGTCTAAAGAACTAGATAAAAATTTGAATGAATCTATAAATCTTAATTCTGTAGATAATTTTATGTCTTTACCATTCCTAGTTACTACACGTGATATCATTTTTGAAAAAGAAATATATTTTTCCTCATTATTTGCGAGCAATTTTATTTTTTCAGTATCGTTCCCAAATTCTTTTATAAATAGATGGGCATCATAACCTGAAAGATTATGAAAAACAATTGGAATAAAACGAGGATTTTGGTAATTAAGATTACATATACAATGTGCTGCTCCTCTATATTCTCCAGTTAAGTGGTCATGATCCCGAACTTTTCTCATATTTTTATTTTTATTTTCTATTTCGTTTTTAAGTTTATCTTCATACAATTTAAATTTTTTAACATCATCAGTATTTTTATAAGATTCAATATCGTCTTTAATTATTTTAAGTTTATCTTCATACAATTTAAATTTTTTAACATCATCAGTATTTTTATAATAATCAATAGTGTCTTTAATTATTTTAAGTTTATCTTCATACAATTTAACCGTTTGAGGACAAAGAACTTGTTTTATAAGATTTTTTATTTTACTTTTTTGTTTCAAAATAAATTTGTTAAATTTACAATATTTTATAATATTTAATAATTTATAATATTCAATAGCGTCTTTAATTATTTTAAGTTTATCTTCATACAATTTAAATTTTTTAACATCATCAGTATTTTTATAATATTCAATAGTGTCTTTAATTATTTTAAGTTTATCTTCATACAATTTAAAATTTTTAACATCATCAGTATTTTTATAATAATCAATAGTGTCTTTAATTATTTTAAATTTTTTCTCTACCAGTGGAGGTAAATCAGATAAATATCTTTCACAAATATGACATTTATTAGATTTATTATAATAATTATTTAATTGTTCTGCATTCAATGATTTCGTAGGAACTATTTTATCATATATTTCAGAAATACTTATTTCTTCATTTTTCATACATTCATAAAATACTTGAGCTACGTTTGGACCAGAATATTTTACAGGTGGTTTATAATCACCATTACTATATTTAATATAATAACAAAAATTATTAGGTATATGTTTCTGATAACATTTTGTAAAAGACTCTGTATCATTTGGTTGACAAGTATATATTGGTTGAAGTGTACATTCAAAGTCAGCATAAATCACAAAAGGGACTCTTAATGAATCATTATAATTTTCAAATTCTAAAGTTTTCTTATAGGGTTTTGGTAGAATTATTTTAGCTGCTTTATTATTAATACAATAATGTTTATGTTCATTTAACATATTTTCTGTACCAAAACTATTTAAACACATTTTACAGTAAAATCTTTTTTTAGTATTTTTAGTGTTTTGTCTTCCTACTAGTTTCCCTAAATCTTTAATCCAACAATAATGTCCTTTATTATCCTTATCATCCACTGTCAAATATAATAAATCTATATGATTAGTTTTTTCGATTTCATTCGTTTCTAAAGGTACAATTACTTTGTTATCTAAACAAAACATATTAATAGAAATATCTTTTGTTCTTTTAACAAATTTCGGAACGTCTGTGATTTTTACTGGAAATTCAATATCTTTAAATTCTTTATCAAATTCATGTTCCCATTTTTTATATTTAGTTACTCTATCTCCATTTTTTTCAACAGGATGTAAAGCAGAGAGTATTGCCCAAAGAAAACATTTATCATCTTTATTTTGAACATTTATAATAGCTTTTTTATTTCCAATATGTTTAGGTAATGGAATATATGAAGAACCCTTAAAAGGAACATATTTATTTATATTTATTCCCAAACTTAAAATTTCATGAAGTCTCCATTGAGATTTTTTCATTATAAAATCTTCTTCTTCTTTTACAATTTTAATTTTTGTATTTGTATAAAAATCATTTAAGTTAGAAATTTTTGTTAAAATTTTATTTGGTGTTTTAAAACTTTTTTCCTCATATTCCATATTTTCTTTATTAGTACCTCTCTTATATATAGCATACAACCAAATATTTACTTTTAAATTTGTTTGTTTTATTTTTTTTATTTTTAATTCTTGTTTAAGTCGTCCTATTACTGGATTATCTAAACGATTTAAAAATGTTTGTATATCTTTAATACCCATATTATTTTTAATAATATAAGTTTTTAATCTACTTTGAAATGCTGTTTCTTCATTTTTTAAAATAGGTCGAATCGTGTTGTTTATTTCAAATATTTCTTCATTAAAATTAAAAACTCTATGTGATTTAGGTATTATGTCTCTTGATATTCTTGGTCTTATACCATTATTTTGATGACGAATAGACTGTAAATGTTTAGACCAACTGTTGTATTTAACTGTTAGCTTACAAATATCACAAGTTTTATCTGTTTTTGGTATTCTCTCTTGTTTTGTTCTTACATTTTTTGTTGTTGTACCTCTGTATGTTCCTCTAAATCGAGGTATAATTGTTTGATCTGGATCATTGTTTTGATGACGAATAGATTTCAAATGTCTAGACCAATTTTTGTAACTAACTGTTAAGTTACATTTTTCACAAGTTTTGTTATCCATTTTATTATTGTTAACATTTCCTTTAACACTTGTTTCAATTTTTTTATTATCCATTATTTATTATAGATAATATTATTATTTTTTTACATTCAATTTTTTAATAAAAATAATTTTTATTAAAAATAATATTTAAATAATATTAAGATCCCATACTAAATTCACACATTTTAATATTTCCTAAATCTTGAACAATCTTAATATCGTCTAGATAATAGTGATTATAATCATCTGTTGCAATAATTTGATCATTGGCTATATGACAAAGTTCTAACCAAGTTGGTGAATGTAATAGTTTAGAAACATAAGGCTTTCCATTTCCAAAACCATCATCTCCTTGATTAATAATGAAAATATTTCCATCAATTGGAATTTTATTTAGATTATATTTAATACTCTCAGAATATTCATAGTATTCAAAAGCACAAAATTTCACATAACATTTATTATTTTTTTTTTGTATACTTTTTTTTATTTCATTTCGCATTACTTTCAAAAAATTAAAATTTTTTAGTCTATATTGATTAATTGGTACACCATTATATTTTGTATTAACTCTACAAGGTAAAATTGTTTGATCTATATCATTTTTTTGATGTCGAATAGATTTCAAATGAGCAGACCAACTTTTGGAACCAATTGTTAAATTACATTTATCACAAGTTTTAGCAGGATATATTTTTTTATTTAATACATCCATTTTATTATTGATATCAATTTCTTTAACTAAAGATTCAATTTTATTTAATCCTTCCATTCTTTATTATAGAAAATATTATTATTTTTTTTACATTCATTTTTTTAATAAAAATAATTTCTATTAAAAAATATCATTTAAAATATTGTTTTTTGTAACTCTTCGTTATAAAAACTCCCTTCAATCTCTTCATTGTTTAAATCTATAATTTTATAAGTAATAGGATGTGTGTATAAAATTTCATTAACTATAAATATTTCTGTTGTCCAATTTTTAATATATTTATTATCAAATGTTTTTTTATAAGCTGGTATTCTTACTCTATCACCTACACTAAATTTAATTTTTGGTTTTGGTTCGTTTTTTGATGAATATAATTTGTGAAAAACAACATCTTCGTTAGATTTATTTACTTCACAAGGGCTCATACCAATAGATCGATGTATGTCTTTGAAATTATATTCATCTATTAATCTTTGTAAAATTGTAATCCATTTTTTAGAATTTGTAACTTCAAATTGTAATCTCATTTTTTTGTTTAAAGTCCTATTAAATCTTTCAATAATTGACGATTTTTCTTCATTTTGGGTGTGATACATTTTAATTCCATATTCTTGCAAAACTTTTTTAAAATGTTTATTTTCAAATTCCAAACCTTTATCTGTGTGAAGTAAATTTGGTGCTTGATGATTTTGTGATATAGCTTGATTTATTATTTTTTGAAATGCTTCTGAAACACTAATTCCATCTTTCTTTTTGAGTTCTAAAGCCCAAGAAAATTTTGAAAATGTATCTATAACAGTTATTATATAAGAATAACCCTCATTTTCATCAGAATAATTTCTCATTATAACTAAATCAGCAGCCCATAAATCATCAATACCTTTAGTAATTATTCTTCGTTTAGGAAATTTTTTTCTAACTGGTTTATGAAGTTCTTTAGCTAATATCATTTTATCTGTATCATTTAATTTTTTATTGGAAATATTATGTCCAATTGTAGGATTTTTTATAAATTTACTTTTATTTGTGTTACAGTTGAAACATTTTGATGAAATTCTCCATCTACCATTAACTGTTTGAATTTTAGTTGCATTAATATTTTTTGTTTGAATTTTACATTTAAGACAATATATAGTTTCGTTCATTTTTTATATTTATATTGAAAAAAATTTTTTAAATAGAAAACTTTTAAAAAAATTATTGAAAATAAAAAAATTTATATTTTCTAATATAAATAAGAAATGGAAATGGAAAACTTTAAAGATGCTTTAAATAAAATGAACAATGGATATACATTTATAAAATTTAATGATTTGGAACAAGGAAAACCATACACAGTAAATAAGTTCATAAAGATTGATACAAAGTTTGGAAAAAGAGTAAGTGTTGTATTAAACGATGAATATATGTTAAATTTACCAGAAAGATATAAGAATGAATTTACAGAAAACAAAATAACATGGTATAATACATGTTCGGAAACAAAATTGAATCTTATTTATAATTGTGAAAAAATTTTAAAGAATGGGAAAACAAGACATGATTTTAATTTTAAATAAAAAATAAATTTACTTTTATAAATGGTATTTATAAAAGTTAAAAAGGGTTGTATTAATTTAAATAAAACTATTCACAATGATGATGGTGATCATTTTTTAGGTCTCTATTCAATAGTTTTGAAAGGCAACAATTTTATTAATATTGAATCAGACTGTTGTATAAAAATTAAACAGAATATAATACATATAAAAACAGGTAGATATAGTATTGAACAATTGAATAAAGAAATAGAACCACTTATTATATCATTTTCTGATGAAACTAATAGAATTACAATTAAATCTCCTTGTTATTATAAATTAGATGAAAAATTAAAAAAATATTTAGGTTTCGAAAACAGTGAAATTGATTTTTCAATGACAAGTGAGAAAAAAATGTATCATCCTATTGATGGTGAATATTATATAAATATTGAAAAAGAATGTGAATTTAGATTAGGTCGAAATGGTCAAATCCCACTAGGTACAATATCTATAGGTATTTATTCAATAGGCGAAATTGAAAATTTATTTAATTCATTCGGAACTAAATTTGTGGCTAATTTTCCTAAAATAAATCTTGAAATAAATAACAATTTATTAAAAATAACTGCTTCAATCGGTCTGTGCTTTGATGAATATTTGTCAAATTGTTTAGGTTTTGATTTTATAAGACGTTTGTTCCCTATTAATAAAACATGGCCTAAATGGAAAGAAATAGAATCAGGTGTTGAGTATATACACTCAGATATTACTTATACGGTAATAGGAAAAAAAAATCCAAAATTTTACACTCAAGATTTCTTAAAAGAAATAAAAGGTATTATTTCTAATGAAAATAGTAAAATAGAATTAAAAGGAAATTATTCAATTAATCATTTAAATATCTTATTCAATTCGATTATGAAGTTTGAAAATAATAGTGATTGTATTAAAATAACAACAAAAGATTATTTTTCATTTGATAAAGATTTAAATTTAAGTTTAGGATTGAATGATACAATACATACACATTATGGAGAAAATTCATCATTAAATAATAACAACAAAATATTAGAAGTACATTGTAATATAATTGAAGAATCTATTACACATGATATTGATGAGCTATCTCATTATGATGAAGTTTTATTTTTATTTCAATATAATTCTAATAGTGCTTTGATTAAACCTCATAAAATGATATATAGACCAGTGAGTAAAAATCGGTTTCAAAAAATAGAAATTTATATTTTAGATTTGAAAGGTAATATTGTTAATTTTGATGAAGAATTTATTGGTGTTCTTGATCTAATCAAAAAATAAATATGAAAAGTTGCCCTCGGAATTCCGAGGGCAACTTTTTTTTCAAGATAAAATATCTTGAAAAATTAAAGTATGGAACGATTTTTTTTTAAAAACTTTCATCAACTATTCCTCTTTCAATATCAAACGTATACACTGCACTAGAAATTAAACAAACATAACAAATTGTGTTCTCAGGTAAATTTTTACTGAAATCTACGTTTAAAATTAGTGTACAGTTGGTGACCGCAATTTGACTTTGATGTCTACTCATGTTAACAACAAAAAATGGTCTCTTTTTAAACATTTGTTTATCTAAATACATTAATGGATTTTCTTCATGTGATTTATAATAGGTTTTTTTATAACTCATATGATCTTCATATGCTTGACAAAATTTCATATCATTAAAATCAAGATTTTGCAATTCATTAGGATATTTTTTTCCATTAACTTTAAAAGAATAATGTACAACATTACAATCATCAAAAAAAGCAGCATTACTATCTTGATTGTCTAGTTTATTTTTTTGAAAATAAACAACACCAAAAAATGGATGTTTATTATTTCGATAATTAGGTGATAAATCGCATCTTATATTTTTTCCAGTAAGATTTCTGATTTCAATACATTGCCATTTTTTAAAATCTAAAATAAACGGTTTCTTAATTAATTCATCAACTATTTGAATTTTTGTTATTTCATCATATTCTATTGTTTGCATTTGAACTTTTAATTCTAAAATATTAACTTTACCACGTTTTGCTTTAACATTTTTTGACTCTGCTGTAGCTTCAGTGTTTGTTTCTAGAATCAATGCATCATCATCAGTGTTTCTTGTAAAAATTATTTCAAATCTAGCATTGTAAATTTGTTTTATATCTTTCATTGACCCTAAACCTAAGTGTGATAAAGGAATGATGAGTTCGACACTTCCTCCCCCTTCAGATGTAGATTGAAATCCTGAATTTTGTGTAGGACCATTTCCATCAACAGCATAACTCATATAACCTTTTACTGTACTTAGTCTTCCAGTATTCTCACTTTCATCTATAATTTTATTATTTAATTTAATTGTAATTTTTTGAAACAAAAATGCTCCACCATTATCAGATAACATAACATTAGATTTTGCTGGATATTTAGTACCATCTTCTTGTACATATTCAAGTAATAAATAAAGTTTTGAATTTTTAACATTCAGAAATTTATCTTTACCATCTACTATAACTATTGTATTTCGGTTTGGTTTATTTAATTCTGTTGTGATTTGAGGTATATAACTTTCATATTGGCTATTTATTATATAATTATCATATTTATTTAAAATATTTTCCATTTTCTTATTTATATTACCAAATATATATTTTTTTTTAAATAAATGGATAAAGTAAAAGTAAAATTTTTTATTGAAGATGAAAATAAAAAAAAATCTTTATTTGAATTACCTTCACGTGTTTTAATTATAGGACCATCTGGTTGTGGTAAAACAAACTTGTTGTATAATCTGATTATAAATTATTGGATTCCTTATTTAAATCTATATATTTTTACAAAAAATATTGATCAACCAGTCTATAAATATATTAAAAAAATATTTGATGATATACCTTCTATAAACACACATTTTTCTAATGATGAAATAATATCTGTAGATGATTGTGAAGAAAATAGTTTAGTGATTTTTGATGATTTTCTAAAAGAAAAACAAGACATGATAATTGAATATTTTATAAGATCAAGATCAAAGAATATTAGTGTTATTTATTTAACACAAAGTTATACTTCAGTAGATATAAAAACAATAAGAAATAATTTGAATGTTTTAATTGTTTTTAATCAATCAAATTATTATATTGAAAAAATATGGTCCGATTTGATTAGTGAAGATGTACCTTTAAAAAAATTTAAAGAAATTAATAAAACTTATTGTAAAAAATATGATAAAAAAAGTAAAATAAAATCATATGGTTTCATAACAATAGACTTGATAAAAAATTTAATCTATGACAGTAAAGGTAATACAATTTTATATATCGATGAATGATTATGTTTTATTTTTATTTTGTATAATAAATGGATATTAAACAAATTCAAAAAGAATTTAAAAAAAAAATTAAAAAAAATGTTACATTTAAAGATCAAAAACAAAACAATTCCAAGGTAGGAAATAATTTAAAAAACACATCAGATGTAAAGATTCAGACAATAATTAATACTAAAAAAAAATTACAAAATAGATTTAAAGATAAATTTTTTAAACCTAATGAAAAAGAGACTGTTATTATAAAAAAAGATGATGAAGATGAAGATAATATTAAAAAAGAAAAAAAACAACATAAATCTACAGATGTAAATAAAATAATTAATATTCAAAAAAATTTACAGGATAGATTTAGAAATACAGTTGTAAAACAAAAACATGTAATTGAAGAACAACAAAAAAAGTTTGGACCAATAATAAACGCATTAACAAATGTTAATACAACAATGAATGCAGTTAAAGATGTTGCTATTAAAACTGAAGGAGACATTCAAAAATTAAATAAACCCTATTATTATCAACCTAGAAATCCAGAATTAAAAAGATTAACAAGTTCAGAAGAGACTTTTGGAACTCCAAAATATTCTAGTCAAAAATCAACAAGTAATTCTCCATTACCTAAAAATGTTATAAACTTAGGTGCTATTTCGACAAGATATTTACCAACTGTAAAAGATACTAATTCTTTTGGAATATATTATAATAAAGAAGATGATATTCATATGATTGGAAAAGATAAAATAAATTTTGAAAATGATAATATAATTTTAAATGGAAAAACATATACAGGAACTCTAGGTTTGTGGAGATTATTAACTCATGTAGATACTACCAATCCGAAATTTTATACAGATGATGATTTTAATATTTATAAAAATATATTAATTGAAACTAATTCTATATATCAAAACAATGATCCTTCAACGAAAAGAGCTAAATCAAGTCGTGGTGAAAAATATAATGATATGATTAAAAACATTTGGAGAGAAATGAATGGAATTAAAACGAATGAAAATGATGAAGAAACTACGGATAATAAAAAGAAAGAAACTACTGATAATAAAAAAAATAATAAAAAAATTAATAAAAAGAAAGAAAATAATGATGATAATGAAATTATGGAAAAGAAAGAAAATAATGAAATATTAGCTGAAGATAATCAAATAGGGGAGGGTTTAAAGAAATACACAGAAAATTGTATTGAATATCGTTATATTAGTAATGTAAACCAAGTTATAGATAATTTACAGTTTATTTCTGCAGAGGAAAGAGCTGGAAATAATAATTTTAAAAACGAAAAACTTGGTATTCTTCATTTGTTTAAAATAATTATGGAAAACCATATTGATACTCCTGAAGGTATTGAATATTTACTAAAATATGTAACTTGTTTACCAAATTATGTGAAAAATATATCAAAAGAAAAAATAATTAAACGTATGCATTTTATATCAATTGAAGAAAGTACAGGAAATAATATTTACCATGATGAAAAACTTGATATTCTTAATATTTGTATTAGAGAAATGGAAAAATTAATTGATATACCTATTATTGGTGCAGATTATTTATCATCATATGTTTCATGTTTACCAAAGAAAATTATTACAGGTTCAGGAATTGTTAATTTTCTTTTGAATTGTTCAAGTTTACCTCAAATACATTGGCCTGGTTATAATTATTTAGGACCGGGAACAAAGTTAGAAAAAAATAAAAAACCTATAAACAAATTAGATGAAGCTGCGAGAGAACATGATTATTTTTATAAAGATAATAAAGATACTAAAACAAGACATATTGCTGATAAAATTTTAGAACAAAAAGCAATGGAAAGATTTTATGATCCTCATAGTTCTATAGGTGAAAAAACTGCAGCCATTTTTACAGCAAATGTAATGAATGTTAAAAGACGATTTGGAATGAATTTAATTTAATTTATTTTTTTGTATTATAAAATGAATCTAAATTTAAATAAAAAACAATTTAATAAAATATTGGAAGCTCATAAAAATAATAAAGATGTATCAATTCTAATTGAAAATAATCAAATTGATAGTGGAAAACATAAATTTATTCTTGAGTCAGAACAAATAAGAAAATTAAAAAGCGCTAAAAAAAATAATACCAGATCAAGATTAGAACTTAAACATGTTCAAATTAAAAAAGGTGGATTTTTACCAATAGCTATTGCTGTGATTGAAGGTGTAAGTGCTTTGGCTGCAGGTGCAAGTGCAGTTTATACTGCAATAACTGATGCTAAACATAAAAAAAAATTGGAACAAGAAACAATTCGACATAATAAAGAGATGGAAAAAATTAGATCAGAAGGTTCTGGTTTGAAGAAAAAAAAAAAAATATTGAAAAAAAAATTAAAAAAATGAATAAATTTGAAATAAAAACATTTAGAAATAATATTGAAAAATTTGAAGGTATTTATACACGGTTTTGGATTAAAGAAAATAATATAAAAATTGAACCTTTGAGTAATATAGATATAAATTATTTTGGAAATAAAATAAAAAATTATAGAGGGTGTTTTATGTTAAATGAATTACCTACAACACCATGGGAAAATGAATGTGGAGTATTTAATTTAAATGATTCTACTCAAAATGGTTCTCATTGGGTTGCATGGAAAAAAATAAACAATACATTTAAAATATATTTTGACCCATTTGGTCATATAATTGGTGAGCCACCAAAAGAACTTTTAAAATATTTGGGTAAAGATAATCTTTTTTGTACTGTTTCCCAATTTCAATACTATAATGACCCACCTATTTGTGGTCATTTATGTTTAGAATTTATTGAAAATTATAAAAAATTTATTTAAATATCATAATTTTTTTAATAGAAATATTTCTATTAAAAAATAACGAGTTAACGACTTAACGAGTTAACGAGTCGTTTTTTTTTACGTTAACGAGTCGTTTTTTTTTTACGTTTATGTTAACGAGTCGTTTTTTTTTTACGTTAACGTTAACGAGTCGTTAACGAGTCGTTTTTTTTTTTTTTTACGTTAACGTTAGGTTAGGTTAGGTTACGAGTCGTTTTTTTTATTTTTTTTTACGTTTTTAAATATAGTATGTTATTTAGAAATTAATATAATTTTAAATACTGTTTAAAAAAAATTTTTTTTATTTTTTATAATAAATAAAAGAAATGGTAAATGAAAAATTGGAATTACTTTTAAAGTTGGTTGAACAACAACATAAAATATTACATATCTTAAATATGATTAATGAATACAATAACACTGACAGCGACAATGATAGTGATGATAATGATAGTGATGATGGTTATGTTAAGAATTTTAAACGACTAGAAAGAATTAAATTTAAAAAACATAAATAATAATTATTTTTTAAACATATAATACTTACGAAGTATTATATATTTATATATTTATTAATAATAATAATAATAATAATAATAATAATAATAATAATATATAGCTAGACTGATTATTTTTTAACATCCTGTTGTAGAATGTTATCAGCTGACTAGTATACAGTGTGAATATAATAATTCGTAAGTATTATATATTATAGTATACAATGTGATACAATTATACTAGCTTAACACTATTTAAATAATGTTTGTTATACTATTATACATGCCCGAGTGTTGTGGCGCAGTGGGGAAACGTTAGGCTTTGTATGCATACATAGTAGGTTCGATACTGGCTGGGGGGAATTTATTTGTGGTATTTTCAGCTCTACACGACACGTGGCTTGTTCGATTATATGATGAGTATAGTCGGATTTAAGACACTAGTGTGACCTGTGATATCATATCTAGGTTCTCCTCACTGGTCCCTGGAGTCTACAAATAACGTCTCATCATTGTGCTATGATACGATGACGGCTATATATATCTTAGTAGTCCTGTTGTACAGATGTCAACAAAAAAAAAAAAATATAAAAAAATATAAAAAATAAAAAAATCGATGTCTGTACAATGGGACTACTTTTGCAAATTTTTTCTATTTTTTTTTTCGATTTAAATTATTATTAACACGGTCGTATAATTTGACCTTGTTAAATATTACAAGTCCTATATTTCATTTAATATTTGATATTATTAATATGAAGTGAGCCAGAAAATACATTTATATACTACTGATATATGTAGTTTTATATTGGTTATTTTACTTTTTATAATAAATTAATTTTGGTATCGAAACTTTATACGTTTTTATTGTGTAGCTCTAACACAGGAGTTACACAAGCATCTTTTGAATCAAATTAAAATCTAAAATCAATAAGATTTACACTTAAAACATAACAATAAAATGTGTAAACAAACTCCCATTACGCATACCATACTACTGCCCGCAAATTCAGAAAAATTTACGGGAGGAACAGGTTTTGAGTACAAAATATTTTGACTCTTTTTGAGCTGTTTACGGACATTGTAAGTTTTCAATTTTTTTAGTTAATAGTTATATTAATAGAGGTTTCCTTATTCTAGGGGTTATCAGTTTGAAAAATTTCCACCAATATGAAAATTACGAGAAAAAATTGTAGTTGTATATATGCTTTTATTTGAATGAGTAGAATGCTAATACAAAACAAATTTTCCGATTCATGCCAATATATGTATTTTGAAAACTGATTGCTTAGATTTAACTTATCATAATTAGTCACAAAAAAAACCCACTACTAAGCATAGATATTATAAGACCTTACCTAAGGTCTAAGACCTTAGTGGGTAACTGATAAATCATGTTTTTCCACTATAATTATACGTAATTTATATAGATAGTATATTAATAACATTTTTTATTACTCATAAGAGTACGTTACACCGACATTTGTTATATCTGTAATCCGTAGTTAAAAAATTAGTGAGAATTGACTTCTTATAAAATGTAAAGGTAAGATGATTATCTAGGCAATGACATACGTTTTTTTATTGTAATATATTAATTTTAAAGCGAGTTATGAGTATTTTAAGATGTACAAATAATTTACAATTTTAAAATACTCATAATTCGTTTTAAAATTAAAATATAATAAAACGCGCATGTCATTGCCTAGAGTCTAGGCCCTAGACAATCATCTTACCTTTACATTTTATAAAAAGTAAATTCACACTAAGTTTTAAACTTACAGAGCTAAACGTGTTCTGCTGAAGTTACAATTTGATATGTCACGCACTTTTAAGACGGAGACAACAGACATCGGAGTAACGATCTCTTAAGTATTGTACCTGTAGGTTTCATATTTTGACATAGTAAAATATTTATCTCGAATAACAGATATCATATAAAACCCGCAAAATCGAATTCAGCAGATATCATCTTCTGTCTCTTTACCACAGAATTTAATGTACCTATCAGATTCTATGTCGAACAAATCGAACTATATTAATTCATAACTCATAAGTCTGAAGACTGAAGTCATAACACAAAGTTATGTGTCGTGACTCGCGATAACGTGGGTTTAACGTATATGTATTATGTATGTTATCAATAAGCTCGACTCTATACGTCTAATAGTGTCTAGTGTCTACCTAGTAACTACATACCTGTGTAGCTTATAATAATAATATTATGAAATATGAATACAGTAGATTCCGCTTAATGTGGGTACGTTGGGACCAGCTCTGTTTGACCACATTAAGCGGTTGCCCATAAAAACCGAAATTAGTTTAAAAAAAAAAAAAATTATAATACAAAAAAGTTTTTATTTTTATTATCATATAATTGAAAAAAAGTGTATTAATTACTATATAAGTTAAATTAAATATAATTTACAATAAATAAAATTAATATTTGGATGTGGAAGGTATACAAAACGTTGTAATTGTTCGTTGTCTAGAACGGTGGTGGAAGGCCAGGTAGTCGAGAAATGTGTATTGGAATGTGTACAAGAGATTATTGTGCTTCGGGATCGGAAACTATGGATTGTTTAACATGTATGAGTAGATGTTAAATTAAAATAATGTAATTTGATAAAGTTAAATTGTGAAATTTATGTAGATTTAGTATTTTAAATACAATTTTTGTGAATTTATTTGTATACTAATAATACAGTTCTGTAGTCAATTAATTTAATTTTGAGCAATTTAATTGTAGAAATCATGATATATTGTACAGAAATTTATGCAAATTTAATAAATTGTTGATAATGTAATTTTGTATATAATGTTATATTTTACATTACATATGTTTTTCTTACGTCCGTTTTAGCCATAGATTTACGCTTTTCGAGTTGCATTAAAGCATAAGACAGGACCTAGTGAACCGTATCAATCATCATAATTGCACTTACAGCTGCTCATCGTCGTATTGATCATCGGCCTTATTTTATACGTAGGTATGTGCTAAAGAAGTCTGCTATGATGTGCCGCAACTACACGGGATTTCTAGGAATTTTCAATTTTAAAGGACCATACAATTTGGATATTTTTTTAAAAAATCTCATGAAATAATTGAATTACATTTGTATTTATTTTGGGCTTTATATCAAAAAAATGGTTCCGACACAGCATAGTCTAAGAACTTACGAATTCAATGCTTCATTCGAAATTACAATCAAACTTCAGGAAGTATGTTTAATTTACTACCTCTTTTGGTAGTTTTTATTGGTGATAAAATAGAAGAATATATTTCGTTTTTCTCGATTTATTTTGTCATGTTTAGACATAGAGAACTGTTCTACAAATTTAATACGAAATATAGACTCATTATTGAGACCATCGGCGTAATTTGAGTATTCATTTTGGGGGGGAGGGCTATTATAGTTTACATGTGTTTGTATGCCACAAGGTTAGATAAACAGGATCAACGATTGATTCTTTCCCTTAGAATCCAAGCCCCCCCCCCCCCCCCCAAATGCCTTTTATAATTATTAAAACATTGTAAATTGTATATATATATTTTCAATATATCATAGACACAGCATAGTCTAAGAACTTACGAATTCAACGCTTCATTCGAAATTACAATCAAACTTCAGGAAGTATGTTTAATTTACTACCGCTTTTGGTAGTTTTTATAGGTGATAAAATAGAAGAATAGATTTCGTTTTTCTCGATTTATTTACATGTGTGCGTGCGAGAGTGGCACACGACGGATTCCGAACGTATCTACGCACACTAATGATCATTTACTCCGCACACAACCACACTGCGTAACGAGTATAAGACATCGAATTGCCAATACGCGACCCCTTATTAAATCACCGCCACCAATCCCAATATAATTAAATATAAATAATTAATAAATAAAAAATAGAAATAAACAAACTACACATTAACAGTCAACTATACAAACTTGGAAAATAAATGGTTACTATGTTAATGATTACAAAAAAATCATTTTTCACTCATCCATATTCCATTTTGTGTATCTATAGACACATCCTTTAATTTTTTAATAATATTAATTTAGTTAGATATTTTTGCCATTTTCGGTTTAATATTATTACAGACTTTACAGTTCACATTTCTTCTGTGTGCAGTGTATTGTATTATTTTTCATATTGTGTTAAAATTAAAAAATCCGGATAATCTTAATTTTTTCTAAAATGATGAAATCAAAAGTTTTGAGTGGATTAGCGAAAAGAAAGAAGAAAGATCAGCAATCAAAAAATATTTTACTAACTAATAAAAAAATTAACAATTTATTTAGATGCATTTGACCTGGTAAGTGCAAAGCATTCAAATTATTATAGTTATCATTGAATACCTACATCAATACATGTTATTTTCAAAGCTTAACATTTTTAAAACTAAACTTAGTATATAATATAATTATCAATCAATAATATTTTGAACCTTTAACTTGGCCATTTGTTTAAAAAGAAATTATCTTTTTAATAAACAAGAATGAAATAATTGATATGTTATAATTTTAATCAATGAATTAAAAAAACTCATCTTTTATTAAATAAGTATTTTATTTGCAAATTTGTTATATACCAGTTTTTATTAAAAATTGTATTTCATAATATTATTATAATGACAAAGAAGCCAATGGTTTAGCTGAGAGCCAGAGTGATATTGCACCACACAAATACCCTCACCACACAAAAATCTTTACGGGCGCCTCAAAATCCCCCAATGGAATCGGATTCGCATTCATAGAAAATAACAAAACTTCAATGTTCAAACCTCCTCATGAAACCAGCATTTTTTCTGCTGAAAGTCAAGCCATCCAAAATGCAATCTCACACGCGATGACCTTAGTGTCCGAAGAAATACTTATAATTAGTGACTCTCTTAGTGCTCTCCTAGCTCTCGAAAATCCTTACCCCAAAAATGAAATAATTCAATCCATCCAAGAAAAGTTATCAAACTCAAGGAAAAAATTCGAATTTCTATGGGTCCCCTCTCACACTGGCATAAATGGCAACGAACTAGCTGACAAGGCAGCCAACGAAGCAATATTATCACCCAGCTTAGTATTAATAAACCAAATAACATTTCAAGACGCACTCATAAAAATAAATAAGCTAACTAAAAGTCTCTGGCAAGACTCGTGGGAGAAGACTTCAAACACAAATAAACTAAAAGAAATTAAAACATCAATCGACCCATGGAATACTCCTCCACCCTCATCCAGGCACGAAGAAATAGTTATCAAAAGAACTCGGATTGGACACTCCCGTCTAACACACTTGCACCTCATAACAAAAGAAGACGGTCCGACCTGTGAACTCTGTGACAAAGTACTGACAATCAAACATATCACACTTGAATGCCCCAAGTTCATTAACTCTAGACAAATTCTCGGAAACCCATCAACAATGCAACAGGCACTTGTCGAAGAGAACACCAAAAATATATACAACTTTTTCAAAAACATAGGCTTAGCAAAACTAATTTAGAAAAATTATTAATAATTAAATAATTAAAAGTACATATATCCTACAAACTCCCTCTATTGTTAAACATAATGTATCCCCATAGTTGTAAGACCAATACTCAATTAATAATATTTTGTAATTTTTACAGGCTAATTAACCTCAGGAGTTGAAGCCTTATTTAAATAAATAAAAAAAAAAAAATGTTGTGCTCGTATTTGTTTATTTTAAATTCATTACATTTAAAATTACCAATCATAATGCACTTTTTAGTTTTTATCATGACGGGTTTCAAAAACTTCAGTAATATATAGTATTTCAGTATATGTATTATGTTTACTCAAACGTTCTCTAAGTAGACTGATTTACTAGGTAAAATTATAAAATACCTTTAATTCTATGTTTTCAAACGTTGTGTCTATTTCTATTTATACCCAAACATGTTGGCTTTTAGGTCCATGTGCGATGTGCCTAAATGACAATCACTCAAAATAATACGGCCAATGGGGTGGGGGGGACATGGTAGAGACCCCCCCCCCTTGGCTACACCACTGCATTAGAATTTAAACAAAATAGCAATATAGTGATTGAAATACTTGTATAGTTTTATAAAATTAAAAGTATAAATATTATTATAAATAAAATGAAATGTATTTATATAATTCTATTGAAATAGGTAAATATAAATATATAATTGGAGCGTTGCGAGAAACATTTTTTTTAGTGATTTAATTGGTAAATTGTGGATGGCCTACTGGCCTGGATAAATTTCAATCTCACGGCCTGAATTTTGTTCCCACTCCGCCCCTGAATATATGTATCGTATGCTAATGATTATTGATATATATTGTCTTAATGACGAATAAACCAGGTTAAAACGTCTACTCTCGTTTTAATTTCAGCTTACATAAAATATATTTATTAATTCAAACTTTGTTCGTTAATCATTATGTCAATTCTATATTAATATTAGTTATTAAGTATGATAATGTGCTTACTGTATGTACTGTACTGAGCTCAATAGGCCGTATATATTCAATAAAATATAAAATATAGGCATTAGGGTGACATTTAACTAATTAAGTTATAAAGCTGTATTTAATCGAACCATAAAAAAGTCATTAAGTTAAAAGAAGAAAAATAATATAATTATTTTCATTTGAATAGTTTTTCTACAAATATATTTCGTTATAACAATCATTATTATATTTAAATAAAAAAAATATAACATTTTAACAAAATGCAATTATTCAACTCATGGACAGAGAACTTTCAAGCCAGGCACATTACAATACAATACAAAACATATTTATTCATCCTGTTATTTTTAATTATTTATTCCATAGTTTCTCCAATAAATGTCAAATAGTGCCATGTAAAATCAAAAATTAACTGAGTATTTATAACTTCATATGTAGGTTAAGCCGGGAGTCAGGAGGGAGCCGGGAGGGTATGTGATGTATGTCTATATGAAGGAGAGAGATGTAGAGACAATTTAATTCGTTGGAACATAATCAGGATCATAGTAGATCGTGCTCAACTTTTCCTTAGCCATCTGCTCATCGATCCAGTTGAAAATTATATAATTTCTCATTATTGCTTATATGAATATTTAGTAAACATTTTAAGCCCAAGGTTATTTGTTTTTGTATTTGGAAGATCAAATTTTAAAATTCCCAATAGTTTTCAAAAGTGCCGGGAAAAACAACATAAAAATTAAGGAAAAACAGGAATTTTTACGCAAAATCTGTTTTTGAAAAAATCGATTTCGGTTTTTGGTGTAACTATAAAACAAATGAACATATATACATAACAATTTCACCGGTTGCTTATATTTGCATTTTCTATACGCGATAAAATTTTCAAAATATTTAGATTTGTTTTGAACTGTTTAGGAACATTTTTAGTTTTCAATTTGATTAGTCTTTTTTTCTATGAATGTCAATAAAACTTCGTTTGTTGGGTAAAAAAGCTTGAAAAATTAATACAAAGCTCCTACTATATGGTTACAATGACATTTGAAAAATATTAAAAATCCTTAGTCACAGTTTTTTTTATAAGCATTTTAATTTCAAATTTTGACAAAATTTATCAAATTTAAAATTTAATAATTATTTTGTATTTAAAAATATATAAAATGTTCTAATTTTATAGCTAAGAATTGAAAATTTTACATAATTTAACATAATTTACTGGAAAATATACAATTTTGGTGGTTACTAGTAAAGCGATTTGTACCGGCCGGGCTTAACTAAGCGCACCAGTGCTGTAGCTAGAACTGGAACACGGGCCCCGGTGCAAATTTAATCTGTGGGTTCATTACATAGGCTCACATTGGGTATGAATGTAGGGGTCTAATTAAATTCACAAAAGAATGACACTAAAATAATAAGTCACAAAAACACATATAGAACATATCAAATCTCACAATATTTCCCCACCTATTATACCTCTAATTCAGCTAATTTCGATTATAGAAAAGGTGAGCAAGTGGGGTCACTGCTATGGTTGATGTTAAATTTGAATTCAATGATAAAATATCATTGTATCTACAAGAAGAACGATTCTGAAGACGGTCAGTCAGCCTATGATATTACTAAGTATATATGATGATTTTGTTTTTTAAATGTTAAACGTTTTTAACAACAAAATAATTATTAAATTTTGTCAAAATTCGAACTTTAAATGCTTATAAAAAAAATTGTGCCTATGTATTTTTAATATTTTTCAACTGCTATTGAAAAATATATCAGGAGCCTTGTATTTCCACGCTTTATTACACAACAAATAAAATGTTATTGATAATTATAGAAAAAAAAACTAAAAATGTCCGTAAACAGCTCAAAATAAGTCAAAATATTATGAAAATGTTATGCTAATATTCACTTAAAATTTCATGTATCTACGGTTATCTACGGTCATTTATTTTGGAGTTACACCAAAAACCAAAATCGATTTTGCGTAAAAATTCACGTTTACCTTAATTGTTTTTTTCTTTTTCCCTGCTCTTTCGAATAGATACTGTTGAAAAAAATATAAGCACTTTTACTGTCCTAAAAGATGATAAAAGATACAAAAAAAAATATAATAATTTAAAAAAAAAACACTCATCATTGTAAAAAAATCAAAATATATTCATCGCTCCACTCAAAATCTAAAATGAGAATTTTTACGCAAAACCAATTTTTAACAAAATCGATTTATAATGAAATAATAACCGAAGTTTCATAAATTGTCTTACCAAATACTGACAAAGTATTTTTATTCTTTTTGAACTATTGATAGCTATATGAGCAATTTTTATTTAATTGCTGTCAGTAAAAATTTTTTTAGTTGGGCAATAAACTTGAAAATGTAATAGGTACGGTTTCGCATAAGATGTTAGTAGTGAAATTAAAAAAAAGTTGAGCGTAAGTCCACAATCATTTTTTACGACTGTCTGAAGTTAGAACTTTGACAAAATTCATCAGTCTTGAAAATTTTCAAATTATTTTTCAGTTAAAAATTAATAAACCATTTTCAAATGTAAGTGATGAAAAGAAAATGACGAAAAATTGTAAATTATATTGTAGTTAAAAATGTATTAAATGATAATTTTTTAGGTTAAAGATTGAAAAATTAAAATAGTTTTTCATAAGTAGTTGATATTGTAACCCAAATCTGTAAAAATATATTCACACAGTTTTTTTTATAAACATTTTCAGTTCAAATTTGAACAAATGTAGATATGTACCTAAACGAAAAATAACGTTTTTAGTTATTTTTTTGTTATTTAAAAATATTATTCGTAGGTACATAAAACTTTTAAAGTATAACAAATTAAATGTTTTCGACAAAGTAAATTTAACATACTGTCAGTAAAAATTACTTTAATAGCAATATTATAAAATATACTTATATCAGACAGTTTTTGTTTAGTTTCGGTTTTCGTGTACAATTATTTTACATCATTGAATTAAAATTTAACACATCCATTATAATAATGACCCATCTGTCATCTAATGAACAGCAGAGCGGTACCCACTATTGCCACCCTATTTTTACATAAGCACTTCATTAATTCTATAGTATATTATGTACATATGTATGCTAAAAATTAATACCCAACTACCGTGGTTGTTCCAATAGACCGCCTTCACCACGCCACTGGTTTCATCTATAATACAGCCTTAATAGATGTACCTACTTATTATGATTTAAGCAAACTTTAAAATTTGTATACATTTATTTTTAAAGGAAATATAAGCTTGTCTAGTGAAATCAGAAATACTATGTATTTACATAAATATCATTATAATTTGACTATTTTGCTTTTCGATTAATATTTTTATTTCGTATACAATCTTTTTGAATATGAAAGTGTTCAGTCATTCATAGGTGGGGCAATGCACCACTCCCCATAACATTGGACCTGCTGTCCTGCTAATAACTATAATATACACCCGGCGTTGCTCGATGATGAATGAAAACGAGATGGAAATTCTAGGCTCCTAGGTTATTGTTTCAAAGGCAGATGAAAAAAATTAAAAATCCTTAGTCACAGTTTTCATTTATAAGCATTTAAAGTTCAAATTTTGACAAAATACTGAAAAATCACGAAAACTAGCAAACTATTTTGAGTTGAGAATTCATAACAATTTTTCTTTTTAAATCTAAGATTTGAAATTATAGTACAAGATTATCTATAAGTTTTCTACCTTTATCAAAAAAAAAAAGGTGGATAAGTGGATGTCGCTCTGCTGTTCAGTAGGTTACAAGTGGGTCACTGTCATGGATGGTGTTAAATTTGAATTCAATGATATAATATCATTGTATACGAAAAACGATTCTGAGCGAAAACGGTCAGTCAGCCTATGATATTATACCAAGTATATTTGATGATATTATTGTGAATAAAGTAATTTATATATAACCTATTTACGTGGAGCCTTTTTTTAAATTTTCAATCCTTAGCCATTAAAGTTAAACATTTTATACATTTTTAACTACAAAATAATTAATACATTTTAAATTTGATAAATGTTGTCTAAATTTGAACTTTAAATGCTTATAAATAAAAACTGTGACTAAGGATTTTTAATTTTTTACATCTGCCTTTGAAACAATAACCTAGGACCCTTATATTAAATTTTCAAGCTTTTTTACTCAATAGGTAAAATTTTATTGATATTTATAGAAAAAAAAACTAAAAAAAATGGAAATTGACAATGTTCGTAAACAGCTCAAAATAAGTCAAAATATTTGGAAAATGTTATGGTGTATAGAAAATGCTAATATAAACATTCAGTCAAAATTTCATGTCCCTACGGTCATTTGTTTTAGAGTTGCACCAAAAACCAAAATCGATTTTCTCGTAAAAATTTAGCGTAAAAATTCCCGTTTTCCCTTAATTTTTCTTTTGTTTTCACGCTGTTTTTGAAAACTACTGGGAAATTTTACATATAAAAATAATACATATCGCAGAAATTCAGAAATTGGTTTAAGGAATTTATGAATGCACAATGTAAAAAAACTGAGTTTGAAAATTAACTAATAGCATCTGAAAAATAAAATAATCTTATAAACTATACTTTTGTCCTGCTAAAAATCGTTTTTGGAACACTAGCTATGTGCGATCGTAAAAATGTTATTACATTTTTTTGGAAAAATTCAAAATAGCCAATTTGTAAATCTAATTTGTAGACACATTTTATGATAAAAACGTTATTTAAATCAAGTAGTTTATCAAAAATGTTTAAAATATCAATATTTTTATGAAGTATAAAATTATTTAAAACGTAGTTATTAACTTATTTTTCAAAACATTATTTTGGGGAATTTTCTGCTACGATTATATTTCTTAAATTATTTATCATCCATATTAATTTCATACTATATAGTCTGTTACACTCTGTAATTATATATATATGATATACGTTTTATGCCCAAAATGTTCTTTTAAATTTAAATTATTGAAATATAAAATAATACTAAAATTAGAAACTACCAAATTGGCCAACTAACAGTACTCATAATGTATTATATCGTTATTGTCCAGCAGTTCCACCGTGGTTTACGAATCACCTTACAAAGTTACGTGTATATAACAATTAAGAATCATACAAATATGGATTGTAAATTCGTATAGAACTAGAACGGTCACTTTTACGTGATAAAATAAGTAATAACCTTGTTGATATTTCTCTCTTCTACAATTTTTGTTTGAAACTTTTTATTCTATATACCTAGTATATACGACAAAATGAAAAGTGAGATATTTAAGTATTCCTGAACTTTGACCTTAAATAATTCACCCTATGGAATTTTTACCTATACCATGGATATATTTTTATTGAAACCTATTGGTATACAAATATTAATTGATTATTAATATAATTCATAAATATAATTCTTATGACTCCTAATAATGAAAAATTAAATATATTAATTTATTTAAATACATTTAATTTTAAAAATGATTTTGATACATTTATAAATTATATACAATGGTAGGTATTTAGATTTGTTGATGCGTAAATTGAGTTATCTGGGTGAATTATTTTCTGTGATTAAAATATCATGAACATAATTTATACAGTGTTGAGCCCAGATAACAAAAATAATATCTAGATAAGATAAAGATAATTTTGTTAACAATTATCTAGATTTAGATTCAGATGATCATTTTTACTTTTATCTAGATAAAGATAAAGATACATATTTTTTTATCTAGATATCATAATAGATATTTTTATTTTTTGTTTAAAATGAGCAAAAAATAAATATATTGCTTAATTATTTTATACAAATTCTTTTAGTATTTTACTATTTTATGACCTTATTTTAATTGTTAAACAATGATTTATTTCTGTGTACCTACTTTTTTACTTCAACTCAAACTGAATATGGAAATACTGTAAGACTTATTAATTTTTTTTAAATCATCACTAATTGGTTACTTATATTATATTTTTTAAGAAGTCAAAACTCCAAACGCTATACCTACAATTATTATCCTAATTTAATAAATAATAATTGCATGCAAGTATCATTAGGACGACATCCACTTCAAAATAGAATTACATGTAAAACAATAAAAAAACAATTGGTAAAAACATTCTTAAATGTATCCAAACATTGCAATATCAAAACAAACTTTTTAACTATCAATAAACTTCAATAACATTTTGGAATTGTAATATATAACTAGGTATATAAGTTTAGTATCTTAATTAAAACAAAATTCCATTAATATGATGTTTAAATATAATATTTATAATTTTAAATATCAATTAAACAAAAAGTATTTTAAAAAAAGATTTTTTTTTAAATATACATAACAAATTATTTTAAAATAAATCAGCTGACAGTACAGTTTACACTTTACAGCTATAATATGGAAGTATACATAAATACGTTCAAGGTTGAAGGTTCAACATTGAGCGACGACTGCGAGTGAACGTTAGCAATTGAATAAGAATAATATAATATTATTGTTTTCGAGATATATCAAATATTATTATGTTCTGAGCTATTTATGTTCGATTTACTCTCCGGACACCGCCTCACTATCCAAAAGTCAAGATAATATTATTTTATTTTTTTTTTTTTATTGATCTTATAAAACATCGGCTTCTGTGGCCATTAGTTTACAATTTACAGTGATTAAAAATATTTACAATTACATATTATATAACTTGTGGAAAAGGACTTAAATTAGGTTGTATAGCTGGATTTCTTTTATATACTGTATGATGTTGTGGATTGATTGGGTGTCAGGTCCTAATGCTTCTCCGATTTGTTGAGATATGTCGTATTTTTCCTCATGTCATCATATTTTTGGCATTCAGTAATAATATATTTTACTGTGAGGTCCACTCCACACATTTCGCATATGGGGGGATCATTTTTTTTCCATAAGATGCCTATGTGTGATGAAAGTGTGGCCTATTCTTAGACGATTTAATATGGTTTCCTCTTTTCTGTTAAGTCCGGGGTTTTTCCATGTCTGTATGTTGTTTTTTATTTGGTTTAACATTGTATGCTGGTTTATCCATTGTATGAGCCATTTTTGGTTTAGGACTTGTTTGATTTGTTTTTTTTTGTCTTCATATGTGTATATATTGAGTAGTGGGGTGTCTGGGGAGGAGACAGCTTTTGACGCTTCTAGGTCTGCTTTTTCGTTGCCTTGTATGCCGCTTTGTCCAGGAGCCCACATATAGCATATATCCATCCCCATACCACTTGCTTCATATGTTTTTTTTTGTATTAGTTTGGATATGTCAGATGGATGTGTTGTGTTTTGGATTCCTGTGATGCTGCTGAGTGAATCACTGATTACGAGGTAGTTATTAGGTGTTGTATCTTTATTTTGTATTATGTGCAAGGTCGCATTATATATTGCCAGTGCTTCAGCTATGTAGATTGAGCATTCGGGGGGTAATTTGTAAATTGTGATTGTCTTTTCTGCTACTATTGCAATCCCTACGCTGTCTGTTGTTTTAGATGTATCAGTGTAAATATGTTTTCTATCAGGGTATTTTTGTATTATTTCTTGGAAAAGATTTTTGTAGATATTAGGATTTGTGTTGTTTTTTTATATTCTGTTATTTCGATGTTTGTATTGATTTGCATTAGCCAAGGAGGTATGGTTTGTGGTTCTCTTGGTACTATTTGTTTTATATTTATTTGTAGGTTTTCTGCTTCTTTGATTGTGTTTTCGATGTATTTGATTGCTGGGTTGTTCTCATTTTTTAATGTTCGGGGTGCATAGAGTATATTATTTTGTGTTCTCCTTATGTCGGGGGGTGGTTCATTTGCAATGTTTCTTAGACTCGCTATTGGGCTGGATTTGAAGGCTCCAATTGCTAGTCTTATACCAGTATTTAGAGGCACATCAATCATTTTTAGGTGTTTAGGATTGGCTGTCCTGAATATTATTGATTTTTAATAGTGTAGAAGTTTCACCACCCCATGATGTATGTGAGATCATTTTTATTATGTTGAGTTTTTTTGTGATTTTTACATGTTTTAAATGTGGGATCCAGTTTAATTTGGTATCAAAAATTACTCCCAAAATTTTTATTTTATTTTGGTTTGGTATAATGTTGTTATCTATTTTTATCTGGAGTTTACCTTGTTTTCTTTTTTTTGTGAATATGATGCTTTGTGATTTTTGGCTGGAGATGTTGAAGCCCGTTTTATTTAACCATTTTGTTATGTTATTTGCGCTATTTTGTAGTAATTGTTGTACTGTATTTAGGTTGCTGCTTCTGCAAAGTATGTTTAGGTCGTCTGCGAATAGATTTGCATTTACAGGAGTTTCTATTGTTTTAACAATGTCATTTATTGATAGGAGGAAGATCGTGACAGCTAGTGACGACCCTTGGGGAATTCCGTTTTCTTGGGTAAAAATGTTCGAAAGGCAGTTTGAAACTTTGACTCGAAATTTTCTGTCGGAGAGGTAGTTTTTTATGTAGTTATACATGTTCCCATTTATTAGTATTTTGCTGAGTATTTGAAGTATTCTGTGTCTCCATACGGAGTCATAAGCTTTGGTTATGTCTAGGCTGATCATTCCCAGAATTTGATTGTTTTCTAGGGCTTTGTTGATTTCGGATTTTATTATGTAAAGGTTATCAATTGTGGATCTTGCACGACGAAAACCGCTTTGTTCAATTGATATAATTTTGTTTTTTTCCAAGTACCAAACTAGTCTATTGTTTATTATTTTTTCCATTGCTTTTGTCATGGTATTTAGGAGGGTAATTGGACGGTATCCTTCGACAGAGTGCTTGTCTTTTCCTGGTTTATAAATTGGTATAACGATGCCTTTTTTCCATTCATCTGGTATTCTTCCTGTTCTCCATATAGTGTTGTATAAGTTTAATAGGTAGTTTTTGGCCGAGGATCCGAGGTTTTGTAGGAAGCAGTAGGGTATTTCATCAGGGCCGGGGCTCTTGCTTTTACATTTACTGAGAGCTAGATTCATTTCATTTAGTGTTATTGTTGCGTTCAAACTAATTTGGTCTGAGTCTATAAGGGTGGTGTCAAATTGTATGGGCGTGTTTTCGGCAGGTATTTTTATTTCATCTATGAATTTTTGTTTGTAGATTTAGTTGCTGAAGCTTTCGTAGAAAAATGAGCCGATTTTTTGAGCGACTTCTTCTGGTAGAGATGATGAGGAGTGTTCGTCTGTTATGTGAATTTCTTGATCTCGATTGAGTCCTTTAAGTGATCTGATTTTAGTCCATAGTTCTTTTGAGTTGGTTTTGTTGTTTATAGAGCAGGTGAATTTTTTCCATGATTTTTTCTTGCTGTTTTTAATTAAAAATTTGGATTTGGCTCTTATTTTTTTGAGTTCTATGAAATTTTCTAGAGTTTTATTTTTTTTGAATGTGTTGAGCGCATCTTTTTTTTTTCTTATGACTGTTTTAATCTCATCGTTCCACCATGGGACTCTTGGTTTGGTATTTTGTTTTGTATGGCTTCCGATAAATTTATTTGCTGCATTGGTTATTATGTGAGTGAATGTTTCAACCATTTCATTGGTGCTTTGTTGTAAATTATTTGGCAATTCGTTTGTTTCTCTGTCCACCATTTTTTCGAATGAAGGCCAGTTTGGTTTTTTTAAGTTCCATCTTTTAATTTTGTTTTTGTTTGTGTTTCCTTTCCTTGGGATAAAGTTAATTTTGATTGGTATGTGATCACTGCTTAGCAATTGAGGTAACACTTTCCACTCTAATCTGTGTGCTAAGGATGGTGGACAGAGGATTAAATCTATGCAGGAGAGGTTTCCGTTAGCTATGTTTATGTGGGTGGGGGATGCGTCGTTTAGTAGCGCTATGTTGTCATTTTCTAGCAATTTTTCAATTTCTTTGCCTCTGGGGTCAGTTTTGGCAGAGCCCCATAGTGAGCTGTGTGCATTGAAGTCACCGAAAATTATGTATGGTGTGGGTAGTTGTTGAATTATTTGATCAATGTCAGATGAGGAGAATTTTTTTTGATTTGGGAGGTATATATTACATATTGTAAGTTTTTCTTTCAAGTTAACTTGGACAACTAAAACTTCTATTTCGCTTTGGATATTTATGGTTGTGTTTAGAATGGAAGATTTGATATATATTGCTATCCCTCCGCTGGCTCTGACTGCCCCTTGACGGTTTTTGCTATAGCCATTGTAATTTTTGATGGGGCTACGTAGTTTTCTTTAAAGTTTGTTTCTTGGAGGCATATTATTTCAGGATTATATTCTTGTATTAGGAATCCGAGCTCTTCTCTTTTTTTGAAGAATCCATTGAGATTCCATTGGATAATATTAAGATGGGTGTCTATCATGATTGGTTTTAGGTATGTTTTTATTTTGGTTTGTTATGGCAGGAATTTGAAGGGGTTGATTTGTGAATGGTTACTGTAGCGGAAGAGTTGAAATAGAAGATTTAATAGTTTGGTGGTTTTGGTTTTTGTAGCTTTATCGCTTATCAGTGGTCTGACTTGTTCAGTTATTTTTTGAAGTGTTAGGACGTCTACGCTGACTTCATCACACAGAGTATGGATATTTATGGATTTATTTGTGAAGTTCTCCATTATGTATATGTATTGAGAAAAGGATATAGGAATTTCAATATTATTTGAGAAAAGACCTTCGACTGGTTTGAGTCCTTCGTTGAGTTTAGAGTGGATGTTTTCAAGTGAACTGCTTTTTTTTGTTTTTTGGCTGATTCGAGTGAGTTTCCGAGTTTTTTGTTTGAATCTAAAATTTTTTCTCTTAATGTTTTGGGCTGTACGAAATTCTCATTAACCTGTTGATCGATATGGTGGGTGGTGGCTGCTGAAGATGACGAGTTACTAGGCAATGGAGGGGGTCTTTTGATTGGTTCGTTTGGTATGACTATATGTTTATTCGGTTGTTTTGGTTTTATAAGGTTTAAAACATCTCCGTTGTTTGGGGTATCGTATATATCTATATCCGTTAAACTTGTATCATGTGGGCCATTGGATATTAAATGTTCCTCAGATTCTGTTGTTTGTCTACTATTATTGTTGACGTAGGTATTTTTAGGATTATTTTTGCAGGAGTTAGAGGTATGCCCGGTTTGTTTACATGTATAACAAGTAAGAGTGTCGTCATTTATAAAGATTCTGAAATCGGTGTTATCGAATCTAATTACAATTGATCCGGGAACATTTGCGATATCATCGGGGTGAATGTATACCTGACGACGAAAGCTGCTTGTATGTGCCAGTTTGTCTTGGAAACCGGCTTTCAGAAAGGTAATTTGCGATAATGTTCGAATGCCGCATAAGATTAGGTATTCGTTGATTACGTCATGTGGAATTATCGGATGAGCATTAGAAATAATAAATCTTTTTGCTGGGTTAACCAAACGACGAAAAGGGATTTGATGTTCGTTTATTGTTATAAAGGAAAAATTTTGTATTAGTTCATCAACGGTACATTTGTCCGTAAAATACACACAGAAACGATTGTTAGAAATACGAGATGCAAACGATATTTTTTTTGTTGATGTAATTTTGCCGAGGGCTTTTATGTATTCTAATTGAGGTATGTCATTGATAGTGTTTAAAACGATGGCTTGTTCTTTTTTTGGAAATTGAGTGTTGGCAGTGGTTTCAGCGAAGGTTTTTAATTGAGATGTAGATTGTGTACTTTGTACTTGGGAATTCATGATGATAAAATTGCCGTAGCAATAATATCAGATATTTGCTGGCGGCTTAATTAAGTAATTACGGGTCAAGATAAGAAGTTACATACCTGCCCGATGGTTGCTGTTATGATGATATAAATTATATACTGCTATCGGAAGCTAATAAATACGTACACACATGCGTCTTGGACGGAGGTCAAACACGTACTGATAATATTATTATTATAACATGAAGTTGTGAACGTCTAGCGGGACAGTGCTGAATTCCGAAGACTATACTATACTATAATTTATAATAATATACTATAACTATATAGAGTATAGAACAGTGGTCTCAACGTTTTTTCATTCACGTACCCCTTTACCACTCACCACTATTTCACGTACCCCAAATATCAATTTTGAATATAAATAATGGAAAATAATAATAATAGTAATAATTTTTAAGGAAAATTTGGAAATATTTATTTATTTTAATTAGCTTGCGCCAAACAATGTATATAAAAATAATAATATCAACTAAACAATTTTATTTTAATGTGAACCTTGACCTTGTTTGCTTGAACTTAATTTTTTGAAACATGTACCACTCACAAATATCATATAACAACTGAATAGTTGACGATTATTAACCGTACATTTTTTTTTTTCCGTTTGAACCGACAGCAGAGGAGGATCTGTGTGAACACTACTACTCCTCTGCTGCCATCGTTTATTAATGTTTAGTAAAAACGTTAATACATGCACATTCTAATTAACCGTACATTAACCTAACCTTATATGGCTTATCTGTAATACAGCGATATAACTTGTCTCTACAATTTATTGTCTAAAAATAATCTACAAAAATTGATCTACTTAAATTATCTACATTCTACACTTCTACAGTGTTCATATTATAACGATAAAATGTTATCGCATTAATAACATTAAATCGCAGACTCTCAATTGTAATCAGTACACAATTATTAAATATTTCGTTAATAGCAAACTATTTCAGTTACATTAAATTACACTTTTTCCGCCATTACTCAATTTTTTTCGCGTACCCCAGGTTGAGAACCACTGGTATAGAATATTGCCATTACGAGTTCATGAAATAATATGCACTGCTGGACGAGGGTTTTACACTTTTACGTAATAACAATATTATTTAGCTTTATATAAATAGACAAGAACGATATTATTTCATTGAAACCATTTCTATAATATAGTAATCAACATTACACGAGAAACGTAATAATAAATAACAAAACACATTCGTATGAATATTATATTATTATAAATTATAATATTGTGATTTTATAGTATTAGATTGTTATTATCAATACAATTACTGCTATGAAAAAAATAAATATATTCACGTTTAATTCAGAAATAGTGTAATAATATTTTGTTTAATCAATGATAAGATAAAATTAAAAATTAAAAGTACCAAACTACCAACAAATCAATCGAAACTAAAAATTATTTATTTATCTAGATAAGATAAAGATGCTGTAGTTTTATCTAAATACATTATCTAGATACATTTATCTAGATACTGCTCAACACTGAATTTATATCATTAATTTTCTTATCTATTTGTATTTTATATAAATATTTATTTGTATAATTATAATACCTGGTAATAATTAATAGAGATCAAAATGTCAGAAAATGAAAAAATAAAACAACATTTTTGCTAACTTAAAAAATTGCATTTACCTAGACATAAAAATTAAAATAATCCAAGTTGGTATAAAAAAAAGAAACCTGTCATCGTCGTTTCACAATTGTCAATTCGTCGTATGTATATCATTGTATTAAACTATTAATACTGGCAACTAGTAAGTATTTGATGGTTTTAATATTTTAGATTTTGTGCAGAGTGAAAAAATTTTCAAAATATTTTTACTTTTTTGAGCTGTAAAAGGTCATTTTCAATTTTCAATTTTTGTAGTTTTTTTTAAAAAAATTGTCAATAACATTGTATTTGTTGGGTCAAAAAGCTTAAAAATTCAATACAAGGCTCCTAATAACCTAAATCCCAGTTTTTTTCGTCAATAGCATTTTTTTTTGGTAATTTTGATCCCTAATATAATTAATACGAAATAATAAACTAGGTACTGTAGTTAACAAAAACATGGAATTTGAAATGATTATATAACCTTTTAGATTTATCAGTTATCAATTAATAATCTATATTATGTACATAGGTCAGTCATTAAATTATGATACACAATATATTATCCATATTATACTCGTTCTTGAGAAAATCCAGTCTGTGTAAGTTGTTTTTAAGACAGTACACGTCCGACGGACGCTCGCAGTAGCAACCTGAAGATTACTAACAGTTTTCTACCGTGTACTAAACTTGTCTTGCGAAAAACACTAACACAGTGGCCAACAATCAACATGAACTGTCTGGTAATTATTATAGTAATTATAATTTGAACCTACCTAAAAAATGATGTCGTTATAGGCGAAGTGTAGGTATGTGTACTCCTACAACCGTGCTAGTATCAAGCCCTTACCTGTACGATTTAATGTGAAAATACATGAGTACTCTATTCAAAATATTATTGATATGACACGACTATGTTGTAAGCTCTTTCTTCTATAGTAATTTTAATGAATCATACATTTTAATAATACATAGGTATTATGGTATTTTCTATTTAAATAATTATTGTATACCTACTATATAATATTACAATGTTTAGCATTAACTTTTTTTAAATCTCCTAACGCCTTTAAAAAAGTTTTCAATATCTCCCTGTAGTGTCTTATAAGTTATAAGTCACATTGTACTGATTACTATTGTAACCTAACCTATCACTAAATAGGTTTTTAAAATTTTTTTATTTGTGTATGTTATGAATCATTTTTCTTTTTATACGACCCTCGTCGTCCAGCGTTATGCCTCCCAACTCCCAAGCAGAACTATTATCCCGACCATAAGTTTTCCATTTCACATTCTGTATTTCTGTCTATATTATTAATTCATGAAACCTTTCAATATGTGTGCTCGCCGTAATTGCCTATCGTATACGTAATTATAATTCCATATACAAATTTAAAATAATGGCCAATATAAAAGTAAGTTCAAAAATACCTATACAAGAAAAAATATAAATCTTTTGGCTTTTACAAATATTATTAATTTTAAAAAAATAGTAAGTAGGTAGGTACAAACATTACTTTTCACTCTACAATAGTAATAATAATTTAATATAAATTACGTTTTCTTAAACAATGACATATGCAATTTAAAAATTCTTCTATTTTCAACTCATTATTACTGGTTATTGTACTTTTAAAATAATTATTTCTATGTACCTATCTGTTTACCTAATAGTCCACAACTATACTAAATTTAAATTACCAAATTTATATTAGAATATTAAAGTTAGTTAAATTTTTCATATAAAATATTCATTAAACAATAATTTTTTATGAGCGTCTGTTTTTACGTGAATTTAACATTTTGACAAAATTCGTAAACTTTTAACTCATTTTTTTTAGTTTTTTTTTATTAATATCAACACAATTTTATTTGTTTCGTTAAAAAGCTTGAAAGTTTAATACAAGGCACCTCACACATTGACACATTGATAAAATATTAGTTTAAAAATATTATTGTTACAATACAATTGTTCTTAATATTAACAATTGTTGTTTTGCAAATTCATTCTCAAACATACAACAAAATGTATAATAAAATAGCAATACGGATTCAAAATTATTATTCTTAAAAACTGTAAAAATACCTACTATTATTATTGATTTATTTCTAGTATTGATTTTATATTAACGGCCTCTTAAATAATAATAATTAATATGTAAAAATAAGCAATTTGAACTTTGTTTAAATTTTAATAGCTATTAGGATGCAACTATTATACCTCAATAACAAACATTTTAATTTGATTTGGTTAGAGAAAATAGTTTTAGCATATGAGCGTTTATCAGAATTGGAATTTAAGGTGGATTTATTGGTACACGGTGGTTTATTTTAATTTATAGTCCGATTTAGTTGAATAATATACCTACTATAAATAGGTAGATACCAGTACCTACCACAGTACACCTATTCTATGATTTAAATAATTTACTATAATAATGTATTTCATAACTTATAAGTACAACTATTGACTATATTGATAGACTAATACATTTGTGATTTAAATGTATGTTTTCTTTTCTAGTCAATAGTTTTGGTTATTGCATTTGTTAGTTACTCACTGGGTGCACCGGAAAACATTGAATCACAGAGTGGAGAAAATCATGGCTTAGGATACAGTAGCGATCAAGGACTTGATGTAAGTAGTACTCCTTCAAAATACAGGACATTTTTATCAAATATCTGCTTTATTCCCGTACATTTATATAATGTTTATTTTCCTGTTCATAGACCAAAGTTATACTTATTACCTACTCACTACTTATTTTATAAACTATTTGTTTATTATTTTTAATTCTGTATCAATGTATATATAGACCTTAATGAATAATGATACTGTAAATTGTCTAAAAACGCACTTATTAAACTCAAATTATTGTCTACAAATTGCGTACAAATCGCAGTATAATTAACAATTATTAATTAATTCTTTATTTATATCGTATTTTAAAATTATTTTTTTTTTGTTTTTGGGTTATGTAACTATATTGTTAGCCTGTGAACCCGGTCACCGAAATATTTCGCAACACACCGACTGATTTGTGAATAACTGTATATACTTATAAGTAGTACGCTGTAGTTCACCCGATACACATTAGTGTTCGGGATGTCCGTGGCGCCGGTCAATACCCGGTTAACAGCCCCCCCAAAGTTTATTGATTATTTCTCATTAAATATTGTCATGCAAATTATGATAATAGTCTTGCCAATTCATGCTAATTGCATGCTAATTTTTAGTGAAAAAAAAATCCGAGATTTCAATATTGGGGGGGCTGGCGAAACGGACGTACGTTATGCCACTTATGCTTAATTTTCTATGTGTGCCTAGTATATTATGCAAATTGAAGCTATTTGCATAAGTTTATAAAAATGGTCATAATAGTTTATGGCAAGAAATGTTGCTGTGTATAGCAAGAGTACAAAATATATTATATTATATTATAATATTAGGTTCACAGCAACAAAAAAATATAATATAAGTTTTATCAGTATTATTCTCCAGATTATCATTTAATTCTATAATTTTTTATTATTTCTATATTCAATAATCCATAGTTCTTGTATCTATATTTTATTAATCTTGCGGGGCATTTACGTCTATAGCATAGTTGTTATATTAATTTCCTTCCCTCCATTGAGTACCATACTAATACAAATGGTACCTATATGGTGTCCTACTGAATCATTCGAAACAAAATATTTAATCCGATCTATGACACTAAATTTGAACGAATTGTATTTTTTTTTCGTGATTAGAAATTTACAAAAAATATCTATTTATTGATGGTGTAACAATATTATTGAAAAAACGATTTTGATGTAAACAATTTTACATTCTGAGCGGAGAAATGAATGTCAGAATGTACTCCTCAGTGATTTTACAATGATGTGTGGTTTTACTTTTTTTTAAAGAAAATATACTATTTATATCTAAGACATAATGAGTATATGAATATGTGCGATAAGAGGGAAACAAATAACATAATTTACATCCACTGATGACACTTTTGACTTGGTTTGTGTGGTTTTACTTAAAATTTTTTTTTTGTTTGTGTCTGTCATCACATTTTGGGACAGTAAAAACTAAAAATCCTTCAATTTTCTTCAATACCTATAGTATCTTCTCTAATAGGAAAGTGAATCTTGAAAATTGAATATACAATAGATTCCTTATAATTAGTTATAATAGCAGTTGAGAAGTATTGAATATCCATAGGCACGATTTTTTTTAAGTATTTCAAGTTCAGATTTTGACAAAGTATATCAAAATCTCGAAAATTTTCATGGACCGTTGACATGTTTGAGAAGTTATTCGCGGAGTTATATGTAAACTTGATAGTTTTATATAAGTATCTGTTTGAAAATCTGTTAGAACTTTAATGAAATTGAAAATTTGTGGGTGTGGATGATAAAACTCTGCGTTAAATTTACTGTGAAAGGATTCACATGCATTCGTTGTATGTGTCGACGACGATGATGCAACTGCCCAAATATACGGTGGAAATAATGAATTGTTGTCTATATAATTGTCAGTCAAATAGTCAGCAAACATTTGAAATTTTATATCGTGTGGTATTGTTGACATAAAGTCATCAACAAAACATGAGCCCACTTCATTAGGATTTAAAAATATTAATCCAAAAATATTATTCAACCATTCACCTTCGGGGGTTTTATTATTTTTATACGCTTTACATAGTCCTAAGTTTTGTATTTTCCTGTACCAAGACTGAATTAAGTGAAAACGACATCCAAAGATATTAACATTTTTCCAAACTTCTCTTAATGCGATATGAATTGATTCTTAAAAATCGCATATAACTGTTGTAGGTTTTAATATTAGACCAACATTTTGACATTCAAGTACCAAAATATTTAAAAAATGTGTATACGTTTGTTTTGTTTTATTTGGTAACAGCGCAAATACAAGAGGAACGTAATTATTATTAGAATATCCATGTAAAGTATAAAGTTGAGTGAATAATTTCGGACAATAATCGAATGTCCCATCAAGATAGATTGTTTCACTTTTGCATAAAAAATCAATGTTTGTTTTGCAAGAAAATATATATATTTTTATCAGAATCGTTTGATAATATAAACGGTTCACCTGTGTGTGTTTTGATATCCATTGTTAACAGCATTGAATGTACTTCATTCTGTGATACTGGACATTTTGGCAATATCTTCCTCTTCATATTATATATATTACGTCTTAAATCCGAAATATCCTTAGTAGTGATAACATTGGAATCTGTTGAATTTTGCACTACATTTCTTAAAGTTTTGGCTGGTTTTTCATATGGTGATTCTCGTGCTTTTATTTTGCACAATTGGTTTAATTTATAAACGTTTAAGTTTTTCTCATCGTGATTTACATGTACACTTTCATCACGGACAATCGTCAAATTTTCACCTGTAGTAAACAATTTTGCTGAACATTTTCTCTGTGTACAACGCCAACGAATTATATTTGTAGTTTTTGTTTTATATGCAAAATAAAAAGTATGGTTATCGTATTCTAAAATATCTTCCCCGCGATTACTTTTAATTAACTTAACTTCCATATTTCAAGAAAAAAATTAAATACTGCAATACAAAAATGTTACGTTAAATTACGTATTACGACGAAACGGCAAGACTAAACGTATAGCTTAGTTGATATTTGATCAAAATAATAAACTGATATACATTATATAAATATATATATAACGCAATATAACGCGATTACGACCGACAATTGGACGTAAAACGTCAAAATATTACCAGATGAGGTGAAAAATCCCGAAAAATTATTATTGTCATTCGTGTTCATATAGTCTTGACGTCGCGTCAACAAAAATATCGAGTAATAACACTATCGATAGTAATGATACTATCAAAAAAATTATCGATTTTAATTTTGGTGCAAATTACAATTCCTATTTCTTACTACCTGAGGGTGGTGCAAATTACATACCCTTATTTTGGTGCAAATTACAAACACTACTTTCGACTACCTGGAGTGGTGCAAATTACATATCTTTAATTTGGTGCAAATTACAAACTCCCGTTGAACCAGGGGATATTCTCAATCAGGGATTTTGAGTTTATTATTATTTTTGTTTATAAATGGTTGCTGTTAGTTTTAATAATAATAATTATTATTATTAATGCGATATGCCTGTGTATTTTAGTATATACAGAGTGTAATGAGTTCGAACCACCGTTTCGGTGTACCGATTTTTTGCATTTTTTATACTTAACTAAGAATTAAATTATACACTTTCTTAAGCCCCACGCGGGGTCCATGATCTACCGCAAGTAGATTGCCTACCTGAGAATATACTGCTCGCATAATCACAAAAACCTAGCAATACCAACTAATTACCGCGTCTGCAGCTAGAAGCTTATAAAAATAAATACATATTATAGGTAAGCGTGTATAATATAGAATACAAAATAAATATACAAGATAATATATATAGATAGGATATTTTGAATATCAAAATAACCGTCTTCTTATTAAACACCATTTTATCAGTTTACAATATTCAATTCAATTCTGATTATAAAAATAAATTACTTATACCTGTCATATTTAAACAAAGAAAACTGTTCTTAAATTGAATATGAAATATATGTTGACTCATTGATAGCATAGGCGTAATTTGAGTTTTAAATTTGGGGTGGAGCTATTATAGTTTACATGTGTTTATATGCTCCAGGATTAGATAAAATGGGGCAACGATTGATTCTTTCTCTTAGTCCCCCAGGCCCCGAGCAGCCCACCCCAAATTAGACTTATAATTATGGAGTCATTGTAAATTCTATTGTAATAGTAATAGATGTCCAAAAACTAATATAGATAATAATTATTATTCTTGTAAAAATATAATAACTAAAAATACAGGACGAATATGAAGACGGAAATGTAAACGGTGATCCATCCACATCCGATCCCAGCCCAATAACCAATTTCGGTGGCTACAGAAAAATAAAAGGAAAAAAACGGGTGTTCAAGCCTAAATTTCCACGCAGACAATCTCGTCAGGAAATATGTGCTGCAACGTGTGTGGGAGATTGTGTTTCAGGATGGGAAACTAGTGCATGTCTCAAGTGTATGGGTAGCTGTCTAGTAAAATAATGTGATTTGATATAATTAAATTGTAAAATGTATGGACATTTTTTTTTAATACAATTTTTGTGAATTAATTTGTATACGTAGAATGCAATTTTGTATTAAATGTATGCAATTTTAAGCTATTTGATTGTAGAAATCATGATAACTTGACCATAGAACCTTGTACAGAAATTTATGCAGACTTAATAAATTTTTGTTAATGTAATTTGTATATAATCTTATATTTTACATAACATATGTTTCTCTTACGCCCGTTTGGCCATAGATTTGCGCTTTTCAACTTTCATTAAAGCACAAGACAGGACCGGGTGGACCGTATCAATTATCTTAGTTGCACTTACAGTTGCTCATCTTCATATCATTTGTTTCTGCTGACGCCTGCTGTGCTGTTTCGTATTGTCCGCGATCCGAAGCAATCGGATTGCCCCGCGACAAAACTATAGTTACACAATGACCCATTATAAAAATGTTATCACACGGCATACGATTTTAATCCAAAAGTCACGTGCTCCGGTGACTTTTTTAAATACCATGCTACTGGAGGTAAATTAAAATTTGTTAAAATGTTAGTTAATTAAATATTGTTTATTTTGTAATGATATGCTCACACACCATTATAATAAACTAAAATTTTACAGAATAATAAACAACGGTCAGACTGTCGCTTGTAGAAATCGGTCGCATCAAATAAAACCATTGACAACGACAACTAAGATATTGACACGCACTCATAACAATATTACGTAGGATGTGTGTGACTTTATTTTATGCTGACGCCAAAGAATAATCTAGTTCCCAGGCCCACGATAATTTAGTGACAAAGCCACCCACCACTCTTTGGTCAGCATCCTCGCGTCCGTCCCTTAAATCTGTGCATGAGCACCAACCACCAGAGTAACAACCTCTCAAGTACCAAAGAAACCGATTTCAACGAGCGACAACTGGACTTTTTATGCAAGCAATAGTCAGTGCGTTCGTTAATTCAATTTGTGTATTTGAAGTATTACTTTGTTTTATCTAAAACCTAAAACTCCTACAATATTGTCTACAAACTACTGCGAATCAGGTAAGGCATATAATATAATATTTTATGTTGATTGCAGTTAATACATTCTTTTTTTTTTTTTTTTATTTTAAATTTGGCTTTATTAGAAGAATTACAATCTATACAAGGTACAATAAGTAAAAGTAATAACAATTAACAGACAAATAACAAGAATAATTACATGAGGAGGGAGTCACACATTTGTAACACCTCTAATATATATAAGTTTTAAACTTAAGTTATCATATCACGGCACCATTTCCTTTTCAAACGTCTGGTTGGATTACCTGGAAGTGTTAGTGAAGCTAATTCATTGATTAGTTGATTAGGAATAGCTTGGAGTTTGGCGTGGAAGCGTTTGTAGTAGACAGCAGCTGTATGGTCGATGTATGGTAATTTAAGGTCGGAGTTTATGGTCTCGTTCGAGGCGAACCAGGGTGCACCAGTGATTAAGCGAAGAGTGATGTTTTGGAACGCTTGTATGGTTCTCTTGTTTGAGTTCTTAGCGGAACCCCAGATTACAATACCGTATGTCCATATTGGTTGAAGAAGAGCTTTATAAAGAATGATTTTGATGGGTAAGGTAAGGTTCGAACGAAGTAGTGGTCTTAGCAGGTGAAGTCTAGAGTTAAGTCTCTTACGCTTATCTTTAAGATGGAGAGACCAGGTAAGGCGTCTGTCAAATGTAAGACCCAGATATTTAACTTCTATTGAATGAGGAATGACGATGTTGTTGATTGTTACTGCTGGACAGTTTAGAGGTCTGAGTGAGAAAGTCACAAAAGAGGACTTGGATTCATTAATTTTTATTTTCCAATTGGTGAACCACTGTGAGAGAGTATTTAGGTGAGTTTGAAGTTGATGAGATGCGGTGATATGGTCAGAAGAAACTGATAATAGGGCAGTATCATCAGCATATGTTCCAACTAAGGTATTTTCAGTTGTGGGCAGGTCCGATGTATATATGGTGTATAAGAAAGGAGCAATATCGCTGCCTTGAGAGACACCAGCATATATAGGATATTGTTTTGAGTGTTGTAAATTATGTCGGACATTAAAAGAGCGGTTGGCAAGATAGGATTTAAGTATTAGGTATAAAGGGGCTGGAAAAATATTTTTTAATTTGAAAAGGAGACCGTCATGCCATACGGTATCAAAAGCTTTCGCAACGTCCAGAAAAACACCGGCGCAGTATTTTTTGGTTTCGAGTGCTGCGGAGATAGTGTCCGCAACCCTGTGAAGTTGATGAGTTGTGGCATGATGAGCACGAAAACCGAACTGGAAGTTTGGAATGCTGTTTTTTGATTGTGCTATGGTGGTGATTCGCTTGAGAATGATTTTTTCAAGGATTTTACCCAGAACTGGTAGTAAGCTGATGGGCCTGTACGAGGAGGGGTTTTCTGGAGGCTTACCAGGTTTGAGTACTGTAACAATAACAGATGCTTTCCAGGTAGTTGGGAAATAAGATAACCGAAGGGCAGAATTATAGATATGAGTAAGATGAACGATCGATTTCATAGGTAGATTTTTGACGACTTTGTTAGAGATGAGGTCATGACCTGGGGATTTGTTGTTTGCCAGTTTTTTAATAATACCCACTATTTCCGCTGGGGAAGTAGGTTTTGTAGGTAGGGCCATAGGTAAAGTAGACTGAAGAGACTCCATGACAGACGACATGTGTGGTGCTGGCGTAGGAATGAGATGTGGTTTAAAAACGCACGATAATTCTTCAGCGAGAATATCTGCTTTTTCCTTGTCTGTAGAAGCAAGTGAGTTGTCTGCACGGCGAAGAGGCGGAGGAGAGTCCTTAATTCGTAGTATTGACTTAGCTTTGCGCCAGAGAGATCCATTTGTAAGAGAGAGGTTTTGTAAGTGATTTTTGTAAAGATTGGCTTTGTGAGTTTTAAGTAGGGACTTAAGTTTATTGGAAAGATAATTGTACTTTGTCTTATCTGCAGGGTAGTGAGTTTGTTGCCATTTAGATCTGGCTCTGCGTTTTTCAACAATAGGTTGTCTTAGTTCCGGTGATAGGTTGGGTGTTTGAGAATAGGGTGCGCGAAGGGTAGATGAGTCCTTGGCTGCTGTTTGAATGAAATCCGAAAGTTGGATGATTGCTTGGTCGACATCGGAAGATGATTTTAATTTGGTATTAAGAGTTATTTTGTTTGAGATGAAAACTCTGAATTTGTTCCAATTTGTAGTACCTGGAGTAATGGTTGGTCTGTTTTGCTTAAAAGTAGGTTGAGCACCAATGAGGATTAATACAGGTGTATGATCAGCAGCTGGATCGTTTAGGTTTACAAGTTCAGTGGAAAAGCGGTTTGGTAGATTGGTGATAAAAAAGTCAAGGGTGTCGGGGTGTCGGTTGCCATGCGATTGCCAATAGGTTGGAGAGTGTGGCGCTATTACCTTGAGGTGGTTGAGCGAGATGAAGTTGTTTAGAGCACGACCTCTAGTGTTGGTGGTGCGGCTCCATGTATGGTATTTAGCGTTGAAGTCAGCACCAATAACATGAGTGAAGCTTAGAGTTTGAGAAAGGTTACTCAGTTCGGCCAAAGGGAAGGGTCATCCTGGCGGGAAATAGCAAGAGGAAATGGAGATATTTATAGAGTTAATTTTTATTGATGTGCTAGCTGCTTGAATGTTTGGAGACAAGTATGGAGGAAGAGGGAGATGGTCGATTTTGTTTGAGATTAGGAGAGCAGCGCCTCCGTGTGCAGTACCATCTGGGTGGTCAGCTCTGATAATATCGTATCCAAATAGCTTGAGTGATGAAGTTTTAGTTAAGTGAGTTTCCGTTATAAGTGCAATTTCGACTTTTTTTTCACCGAGGACCATTTGTAGTTCGTTTAAATGTTGCGAGATGCCGTTTGCATTCCATAACAATATGGAGAGTGTTTGCAAATTATTTGTTGGCATTTTTAATAAGTTTATCAATGACTGTGGTGAGGAGTGATATTAGAGGGTTTATTAATGCTTTAAATTCATTAATAAATGATGATAATTGTGCAGAGATATTTTCATTTTGATTATCCTTTGGGTTGTTATCATGACTGTGAGAAGAATCTTGATTTAATGGAGGGAAATTTTGTGAGTAAGCTTGGTGTGTAGATTCATAGGTATTTTTTACAGTTGATTGACGTGGGAAAGAACTTTTATTCCAGATTTTTTTTGAAGGGTTTTCTGATAATTTTTTTTTAAGATTTAGGTGCGATTGGCAGCCCCTAAAGTTAGCCGGGTGATTACCACTACATAGAGCGCATTTGGCAGGAGAGCTGCGATCTTTGGTGCATTCAGTTGATTCATGTTGTTCACCACAGCGTACACAACGGGGAGAGTGATTACAGTAGCCACGAGTGTGGCCGTACGTTTGGCATCGGTGACACTGCGGTATTTCTTTTTTTGGGTGGGGAGTTTCAACCTTAATTTTTGTATAACATAATGAAGTTAGTTTGAAAATATCGGAGTTTGTTGGACTCGGTTCTAAATCAATAAAGAATATCGGTAGGGGAGTATTGGTTAGCTTGTTTGTAACAGGCGTTATGCTTCTAGTGACGAATCCCTTATTTAAGAGTTCTTGTTTAATAAGAGAGGTGTCAGTCGTATGATGCATGTTTCGTATTACGACGCGATATGCTTTCTCCTCTTTTAGTTGAAATGAATGAAAGGAGACGTTATTATTTTTGAGGTAAGATACGACTGATCTATAGGAGACAGAACTGTACGTTTGGAGTTTAAGACCTTTGGTAGAGCTTTTACAATCAAAGCCGGTTGCATCAATTAATTCTTTCATTTTTTGACAGAAATTGTTGTAGTTTATCTGTTCTTGAATAAAGATAGGAGGTGGCTTTGATGTTTTATTTTCATTGTCATTGATTACAGGGTTTGTATTGGTACTTGATGTTTCCATAGGTAGAATTTCGTCAGAAGGAGCAATCGGAGAAAAACGGTTAGCCGAAATAAAAATATTTTTGTCAGGTTTTTTTGTGGTAGGAGAAGAGCTGTTGGGAGATCTTGAGCGTTTTGAAATATTTGATTGGACTGTTTGCCAGTCATTTTCGTTGTCAGAGAAGTCCGAGGGGCTATTGACACCTGTTTGGTCTATTAGTGTTTTGGTGATGATAAGCGGTGGAATAGTTTTATCTGTTAAATGTTTATTTTTTGACGGTTTGGGATATTTGGTGATAGGAGTCGGTGGGCGATTAGAGTAACTCATAATGATGTAGATAATGAATATTATGGGTTGGCCTTGGGTAATGTTTAGATAATTTATACATTACCAACGGTACGAATACCACGACGAGCTGGACACAACGAACAATGCACACGCTATCGGGAGCTGATAAAGCGGAACGAGAGGCAATTAACGTGTGGACTGTACGACGTCTTAACACGAACTGAGTTAATACATTCTATGTGCTTTTTTCCATAAAATTATATTGTACGGTGTATTTGATCTAATTCTCGAATACACGATCTCGAGAGCCCTCCGAACACCTGGAGGAAGGTAATAGCGTAATTTTACTACTCTAACTTTTACTATTTTAATATAACTATCGACAGGAGTCGTATTTGTATTTAGATTTTATTTTATCTTAATTCTACGTTATTACAATTTTGTTATTTACTAATAATAAATTAAACATTAATAAAACAAGTGTTTTTTCACACATCATAAGCCGATCATATACATTTTAATAATTGTATATAATTTTAACATTCAAATGGTTACTATTGTCTATTGATATTACAATTCGTATTTTAAATCAATCTGATGCCCATTATTAAACCCATATCTCTAATAAAAATAAAAATTTTTAATTTAGATTTTTTTCATTTATTTAAGTAAATTTTTTTGGTAATTTTTTAAGTTTATTTCTAGGGATTGACCAACAATGACCAACATAGACCCTGGGTTTATTTATGCATATGACATTTTCGGATTATCAGTAATGCAGGTAAAAATAATAATAACAAAATAGAATAGTGAGTTTCTTTGCCTCCGAAATACTCTGAATTTTCTATTTGAAAGGATGTATTGTCTATTAGTCGTACCATTGTTTTAGCTAGTTTAAGTATTAGGCCTCTCTTTCAGACTGTGTTGTACGCAGACGAGAGGTCTAGGAAAAACGGGCCGGACTTTTCCTGTCATTGGAACCCGTTTTCTATGTGCGTAGTGCTTGAAAAATAGCAGTTTCTATTTTTTCTAAAACCAGCTTGTTCAACAGGCAGAGATGCTTAAATAATTAGTTGTAGGCGTGCTAGGATCATTCTTTCGAAGAGTTTGTACGTTGATGATAGCAGTGATATTGGTCTGGAATTTTTGGGGTCGGAGGGTTCTTTATTAGGCTTTAAGTCTTTGGATTCGCGCCAAGACTTTGGGATGTTATTCGAATTTACTATGTTAGTGGCAAGTGTTGCAATCCATCTAAAGCTTCTAGGCCCAAGGTTTTTAGGAACTCTGGAATGACTACATCTGTTCTGGTAGCTTTTTCCATTTTTGACTGATTTCAGTGCATTTTAAACTTCCTCTGCGTTTAAGTCTGCCATAAGTCCTGGCTTTTCTTCGCATAGTTTTAGCAACTCTGTGAGTTCTTTTCTTGCTTCTATTTTTTCGCACTTTTGAGGTTTGATTTCAGACGTTCTGAACAGAAGATTAGCGATGTCCCAACTTTCTTTGATGGCTGCGCCGCTCCTAGTTTTCTCAGGAGGGCCCAACTTTTCTTACTCTAATGGGTGTAATCCATCTCCTCTATTGCGGAGATCCACCTGTTCCTTCTTTCCTCGTCTAATAAGGCCATTAAACGATTCGCAGTAACCTCACTTCCCGATAGCTCATATTCGTGTAGTAGTAACACGCATTCCTAATTACAGCACGGTATATAATTCTGCCTGTGTCCTCTTGATTTGGCTGTAGTAGCGGCTTTCTTTATTAGTTTTACGAATCTGGGGTAATTATCTGGGATAGGCGGAATGCGGTTGATATTATCTTCCATGTATTTAGTGTATTCTGTCCACTTTGCCTTTCGGAGATTCCATCTTGGTATTACGGGCTTATTTATTCGTGGGAGGCTGATCCCTATGTCTATAACAATCGGTTTATGTTGGCGCTTCGGGAACTTTTGTAGGATGGAGCGGGAAACTCTCAGAGGTTGGTCGTTCTTATTTCTTGATACAAAGCATAGGTCCGGGGACGTAGTCGTGCCCCACCTGCCTGACCCAAAAGTTCCGCCTTGCTTAGCATCATAGACTAAATGTAAACGGTTAACAGTTGCCCAGCTAGTAATTTTTCTCCATCTTGATTCTCGTTGGGATAGCCCCATTCGGTGCTGTGCGAATTAAAGTCACCTATATAGATCGTTGGAGATTGTTGGACTGTGAGCACTGAATTAGACCAGCTTTCCGGGGGTGGTTTGTAAACGTTGTAAATTATGAGGTTTCCTATACATGTACCAATCGAGTGTACATTTCCAGCTGTAGGAACCACGTTAGTCTCTTCCATATTGTGGTTAACGTATGTTGCCAACCTGTATTTGTGTTGCCGTCTATAATCGATCATGCTGAAGCTATGGATTTTCAGGTAACTAGTCTCTCCTTCCGGTACGTGGGTCTCTTGTAGTGCCAGCACGTCTACATCTTTGAATATTTAACACTTGTTAAGCCTTCAATGTACAAGTGAACAACTCTTATGCTTCTTTGTTACTTGGGTAGAAAGGATCTACGCTGTTTATGTCAGGTTTTTTTTATAGGTTTTGTTATTATATTTGTTTTTTTCTTTTTTGTATGGTTTTTTAGTTGTTCTTTGTTTAGCACGGGCAGCGCGTAAGTCAAAAGAGCCCCGAAAAAGCCAGGAGGTCCAATTTCGTCTGGCTGTCGATATGATGCTTTTTGTTTTCGTGTGATCATTGTATAATTCGCTGTTTAGATCAATTGAAAAATTCAAAAACACACTACTCACTGGGAGACCACGAGATGGTATAGCATCTCCTACCCAGACCCTTGGTTACCTGTATTATGAAAACGTCTACCACCACGTAGGTGGGGTACATTGTGCGAGGGCGTAACATATGCCACGCTCCCCTGGAGACCGTGTTCAAGGCTAAAATCACCCAATCCAGCCAATTCACGCTGTCATACTCCTGCTTATAATATAATGCACATATTAAGTGCTTCAAATATCTGGACGTGGCTACATTAATATAGCACGGTCTTAGAAGATACGTTTATCTAACCTTAACATAGAAATAAATCGCTCAAACCTAATTTGTAAGTCATAGTCGAAAAACTTCAAAATGCTCCATTTTTTTATGAAATGTTGATATTTTTATGCTCCTGGCAGACAATTCCCGCATTAAATCCCGTCAAAATACGACTCACTTTTCGACGCCTAGTGTCTACACCGTATTATCTACATCGTCGTTCATGTGAAAGAATATTTATGAAAATTCACCGGATAAGTAGGAAATCTGGATGTCAAAAATACAACAGTAGCGCAAAAAAATATAAACTAAATGATAAAAAGTTTAGTTAATTGTTGCAGATTAAAAAAATAATAGTATGTTTTTATTAGTTGCTTTTTGATAAAATCTATATTTAATCAAAAATCCATATTTGAAAAAAAAATAAACTTTTGATACCATTTTGGACTGTTTTGAATAAGGTTGGTGGGCCAACTTCAGAACTTTGAAATCTCGTAGGTACCAGAGCTTTGGTGGAATAGCAAATTCCGGGAATGGACTCGCAAATTCTAGCAAATTACTCGCATAGGTTGGCATAGATTTTGAATGAATTGTGCGAAGTCGGTGGCTCAACTTCATAGATATCAACAAAAAGCGCAAGTTGTTTTCTAAATTCATAGTGGTATCTTTCATTTATAACAAGGGCTGAACGTCAAAAACTAGACGATATTATACTAAAAACATTGGCCAAGCCAAGTTGTGACGATCAGAGTTGGGTGACCAGTTGACCATCGATTTTACACATTAGGCTGTAGTGATAAATATTGTCTCCGTGTGCGTGTGATAGTGACTTTGTCCCGTGGGTCCAAGTCCGCCGATCGACGACAATACCTGCCGATGCGGCGAACGCACACATGCTCCCCTCTCTCGTCTCCATGGTCTGGGCCACACCAACTAATACCGTGTGTAGGGATATCGGCCGATTAATTTACATCTCCACATTCTCTCTCACTCTCTCTCTCTGTCTCTCTACTCCCACTGTCTCTGTTACCCGTCGTATTTTTCGTGCGTTTGCGGCTGACTATGCCGACACTTTTTTTCTATGCGCCGGTTCACAATGTTGGAGGAGTAGACAACCGTTTCGCCGTCGCGCCGACGGGCCGACGGGCGGCATATGCAGGAGCATGGTGGTAAATTGGTAACGTACCTTAATTCATATATATTTTGCCAATTGCCATATTGGCTGAGTGTTATTATTATTATTGTCATATTGGCTAAATATTTATTATTATTACGGTGTGTGTCTTTTATTTTTTTATTTCTGTCCGAGTTTTATGCAGACGGCTTTCTCGGCGCCAACCTTAAGTAATATAATGATTTTCTTTTTACCCAAATAGTGTGCTTTCTTTATTATTATTGTTAAGATTTCCTCATGGCTGGTATGAAAATATAAAAAATGTACGACGCGCCGACACTTTTGAGTCTCGGCTCGTGGTTGGCGACCTGACTCTAACTGTACACTAATTAAGAGGACGCTATACACCCGAAAATTGTTACTAAAACACGCTCTTCGCCAAACTTAAATTCTCTTTACCTATTTGTTGTAGACTTAAAATTAACGGCTCATTAAAAAGAGGAGAACTTTATCTATTATCTCTCGTCGGATTTTTTCTTTATCTCAATTTTTTATACCGAAAATTAGCCGCTAAAAAACAAAAAAAGTCAAAAACTTAATCATCAATTGTGATCGTTATATTAAAGTTATTGAAAAATACCGACGAGAGATAATAGATAAAGTTCTCCTCATTTTAATGACATGTTAATTTTAAGTCTACAACAAATAGGTAAAGAGAAATATGGTTTGGCGATAAACATGTTTTTTGAAATTGAAAAATATACACCACGTATACAGCGTAAATAAGTGCTGCTCTAGTATGTGAACGACAGTTACGGGTACTACTAGATTCTTCACTCCACCACCACTATTGCAAAGTTGCATGAATTGTTTGCGCGTGAACTACTGCATTGTGTCATGTTCATGCACAATGTTATCTGTTTTCGGAAAAACGACAAAATAAGTTTAATTTTGTACGGCGGGCGGGCGGGATGATTAAAATAATTCCATCAATAGTAAATGATTCGTAGGAACGAATAACCCGTTATTATAGTCTAATAAAGTCTATGGATTATAATATATTTATATTTATAAATTACATTAGATTATCGTAAAGTTTGAGTTAGAGACTAGTTTTATAAATTTATAATTGTCTAGCTTCATTTGTCTTACGAGTGTGAATGAATTCAGACCTATAAAACAATAAAATAATATTTAAATAGTATTATTTTACTACTTTAGACCTTAGTAGTTAGTAGTTATAGTAGGTACGTTATTTTGTTTTATTTTATTTGGCGTTTTGTGTTTGGATATAATATTTTAATTATTTTAATTCAAATAATTAAAAAAAATGTACGTTAAACAACTGGTTGCAAAGAAAGCTAATAGCAAACTTCAAAACCGTCTCCGTATGAAAATTTTAAGAGCTAAAAAAAACAATATTGTCAATGAGATCAACATTCCGTAAGTACCTATCTACTATTTAATTTAAAAAAAATACTATCTAATTAATTTTATAAATAACAAGTTAATATCTATTGTAGTATTATAAAAAAACTTATGAAATACATTTTTTTTTGTTTAGTGAAATTCCTAATGGTGTTCCTATAAATTCTATTGATGAACCAATAAATATAACTGATAATGGATCACCAGAATCTACTACTATTGAGTATACTATATTGCATTTACATAATTATACATTATATTAATATAACATAATGCTAAATTGTTATTTTCTAATATAGTATGCGATCTACCTTGGCCGAACGATTTATACCTACTATATTATACAAAATACTCATTATAGTATTATACGAAATTTGTAAATATTTATTTTACATAGGCGACAAAAAAGGATTATTTTCATTGATAAATTTTTAAAATAATTTTGGATTTCTTTTTTTATAAAGTTAAATAAAAATAATAATGTATAATATAATATTATATTATATATATAACATATTAGGTACAAATTAGACCATATACGACATACCTACCATATTATATTAGATACGTGTCGGTAGAATCGGTAGATCGCATACTTACCGCATATAAGCACCTATAACGTAATATAATATCTATATTGTATACTCGTATATTATTAAATTTTTCTACTAAATAAATATTTAATCATAGGTAATATATTATTATTATTTTTAGTGACCATATTATGTTAACATGTAATAGTAGTAATACAAATACAAATAGCGAATCAAATTTTAACTGGAGTTCTACAGTGTTTAGGTACAGTACTAGTGTTACAGTACTAATATTAGTTATATATATAATTAGGTATGGGTTAGAAAAAAATTAATATGAATATAAATTAGATGAAAATTTATAATAATACACATAAATATTCCTTTTTAAATAAATAATTGATTTTAATGAGTTTAAAATATGATAATAATAAAATTAATTTAGAAAAAAAAATTTCGACCCATCTCTTTTATATAATAATATTGGTATTTTCTTAAATATTTTATAAGAATAAACGTATTATTTAGTGAACAAGAAACAGAAGTTATCGACCAAAAGTTACAATCAGTTCATGAATTATCCACATTGGAAGTGGAAACTTCAAAGTACCTATACCTACCTATATAAAATATAGTTAATTAATTTTTTTTTTTAATAACACAATATCCTGTATATTTATGTAGATTACCGATTGGTCGTCGAATAGTAAATATAATGTGGATCACGAAATACCATTTCTTGGAGCTTCACCGGGTATAATTTATTGTATTATTAATATATTCAATTAATAATAATTATTAATATTATATTTTTTATAGATGGTGTAATTGAAAATAAAGCTCTTGTAGAAATTAAATGTCCTTATGCTGCTAAAAATACAAGCAATATAAAAGAAGCCATAGACAATAAACAAGTTAGTGGCAATTTACTTATGAATAATGACATGATGCATATTCAAATTTAAAAAAAATGTTTAGGTAAATAATTTTAATAAACTATAATATTCTTTTATTTTTTTTTAGCTTCTTTATGTAGAATTAGTAAATGGAAAAATGTCCCTTAAAAAGGACAGTTATTATTTCTACCAGGTCATGGGACAACTTAGAATTTGTCAAAAAAAAATTTGTTATTTTTTTGTTTATACACCAAATTGGATACAATATGAATGTATACATTACGATGAAAAATTTTGGCAGACAGAAATGGAAAATAAACTAACACTGTAAGATTTTATTTTATATTATGTAATAAAAATATACTATTTTATAATAATCGTAATTTTATAAATTATAATTTATGATCTTTAGGTTTTACAGAGAATGTTTGCTCCCAGAAATCGTAGATCCTCAATTTGGGAAAAGATTGTTAAAAAGTGATATACGTGAACCAACTCACATACAAAAATGTATTGACGACAAAAAAAAAATATAATATAATATATGTTATAAAACAAAATTAAAAATTATGAATAAAAGTTTACCTACATAACAAAATACGATAATTACTTATCATAAGTAGTTGATTATATAATATATATATACCAATTTAATCTATCTAATACAATTATACTCTCACTTTACAAATGCCTAAAAGAAAGGTTTAGAAGTTTAAGTTTTAACCTTTTCTCATTGAACATAATACATTTTACAATACAGTAATCCATAAAAAGCCTTAAACACTTCAAAACAACTTGATTTTGTTTTATAAATTAATAATAATTTATATAGTATAACTAGTATAAGTTATCAGTAAATACTAAGTAAGTACTACAAAACTAATATTTAGATATTTAGTTAATATTAGCTTAGATGTTAGGTTATTGATATAAATTAGGTATTATAAATATTTTATGAAGTAAGTATCTAATAATGTATTAAATACAAATCACGTAGGTACCCGCGGATATTAAAAATATTACAGTTTAGTTTAGGTTACTGTTATGAATTAGATATTATTCACTGTACTAGTGTATTGTATATATTTTTATTGAGTAAGTATTTAAAAATGCAATAAACACAGATCGCGTAAGTATGCGCGAATATTAAAAATATTACGGGTGGTAATGCAGCATAATGTACGTGTAACGTGTATGCATTTTATATTTACGCGATCCACCACAGTCGTCGAAGGTCGAGAAAATAATAAACGTCGCTCCCGAATGAGCACAATCGTCGGCCGGCCGCCGACGACGAGTAGTGGGCGCGGCTTAACCGTCGCGTGCTTGCGCATCGCGAAAACACCTAACAGCGCGTTCTCTCGGTCGTTGTATACGTTTCGCTTTCGGTGTGGCGTCCTCTTAACAATATGTGACAATTGTATATGTATATTATATAGGTTAGGTATAATATTGTACTATTAACTGAAACGAATGATGATAATATATGAACTATTATGAGTGTATTACCGTATCTATAAATCTACTATATGTATATATATTTACTATTAGGAAAAACCATAATATGAAAATTTACATCGTAGTTATATATTTGTATTTACTATTTTGTACTGCTTGTGTGTACATTATGCACCTGGTATCTGAGAGAAATAACCAGTTCGCACACGACAGTTAATGTAATAGAGGAAATGTAAAGTAGGCAGTAACTAGTAGGTAATTTATAACTATTTTACTATTTAAAAATTTGCAATATCTTTTAAAAATGTAAAGTTAAGAATATTATACAATTAATTTTAGTAGGGGGTGCGATCGTCTCGTCGTCCAAACCACGCAAGCCGCCACTGGTTGAAATCGAACGAACCAACATTTGGAATACAGCTACATAAAATTTAGTTGCATTTGTGAAGGTCAAAAGTTTCGGGAAATAATTAAAAACTCAAATCGCAAAATTTAGTAAGTGTTAATTTATAAATTATTATTATTAAAATTTTAAATGTCCAAAAATAAATCAAAATATTGTTATTATCATTGTATAGACAATTTTAAGGGAATGTATACATTATAATAGGGAAAAACGGGAATTCTTGCGCAATACCAGTTTTCGACAATAACCATAGATAGGTACCTACTTACTAAAATTTTCACCATGGTATAATTTTCAAAATATTTTGACTCACCTATTTTTAGACGTGATTTTTTTTCGATAATTGTAGATAAAAAATGTATTGCTCTTTCAAAAAGCTTGAAATCTTAATACAAGGACCCGGTATGTACAAAATAACATTGGCATCAGGTGCCTTATGCATATTTTTTTAAACATTTGATATATGATAATTCTGATTAAATATCTCGACGTTTCGTAATAGGTACTTAGATTCTACTATTAATTTTTTTTTTTTACACATTTCTGCTTATTTGCATCAAAATGCATAATAATTTCATACTTCTATATTATATTTTTTTATGAAATAAAAAACTATATAATATAATAACAACCATTGAATTTTCAAAATTTTTTTTCGGCATACCGTTTACGGCCAAAATGACCCTCGCCCGTTATCACCAAACCGTTTTCCACCAAAGGTTATATTCCTATTTCCATCAAAAAAATTAATAAATTATTTAAGATATTTTTTTTAAACCCTTAATATCATATATATCCTACGGTATTATTATTATTATTATTATTATTATATAAATGATAGAACATAGATTAATAGATATTATAATTAGGTATTGTATGTAGTATGTATAAAAATGTTTATGTCACTTATTATTTTAATTATACAAAATATTTTTTTTTTTTTCCAAAAATATGTACCTACGTATTAGTTTTGTTCCTAAGTCTTATATTATTTCGTATTTTAAAAAAGGAATGTTTTATTATATTATAAAGTAATAGGTAATACTGAAAATGTCATCTTATTCAATAAAATGTTATCAGAACAAAATCTAATCAATACAATTTTAATATTTTGATGCCTAAAATGAAAAATGTAAAATTATTGGCCAGATGTCATGCAAAATCTGTAAAACGGGTGAAAAAATCCTTATGCTTCCCTTGAAACCGGAGTCTGCGCACACACTAGGTTATTGTTTCAAAGGCAGATGAAAAAAATTAAAAATCCTTAGTCACAGTTATTTATAAGCATTTAAAGTTCAAATATTGACAAAATACGAAAAAATCACGAAAATTAGCAAATTATTTTGAGTTGAGAATTCATAAATTTTTTTCTTTTTAAATATAAGATTTGAAAATGTAATATAAGATTACTCATAAGTTGGTCTGTAAATAAAAACTGAGACTAAGGATTTTTAATTTTTTTCATCTGCCTTTGAAACAATAACCTAGGAGCCTTCTATTAAATTTTCAAGCTTTTTTACTCAACAGGTAAAATTTTATTGATATATATAGAAAAAAAAACTAAAAAAAATGGAAATTGGCAATGTCCGTAAACAGCTCAAAATAAGTTAAAATATTTGGAAAATGTTATGGTGTATAGGAAATGCAATTATAAACATTCAGTCAAAATGTAATGTCCCTACGGTCATTTGTTTTAGAGTTCCACCAAAAACCAAAATCGATTTTCTCAAAAACAGATTTTGCGTAAAAATTCCCGTTTCCCCAATACTATGGTATATACTATATAATTTATAAGTGTATCAAAATCATTTTTAAAATTGAATATATTTTAATATTTCATTATGAGGAGTCATATCAATGAATTATATTAATTAATTAATATCTGTATACCTATCGGTTTAATTGTTTAAATAAAAATATATTCATGGTATAGGTAAAAATTCGATAGAGGAAATTTTAGTTTTTGACTTGGAGTGGCTTTACATATTTAAATGTGTATATTTATATTTATATATTTAAGCCCATGGAAATGTACTACCCGCCAGCAGACCACTTTTTGTTCGATATCCGTAGTGGGCTCGGGGCCATTTCCCCCTTGCTACTCCTTAATCCGGGCTTGTGCGAAAAGTTCCTATCAGAAAAGTTACTGTTGAAGAAAATCCAAGCACTTTTACTGTCCTAAAAGGTGATGACAGACACAAAAATTAAAAAAATACACACATCATTGTAAAATCAATACATTCATCGCTTCGCTCAGAATCTAAAATGTCTACAAGAAACTTCAATTAAATTTTTATGAGCGTCTGAAATTTATATTTTTACAACATTTGATATTCACTCGATTTCTCATGTAACAATTTTCTTATTTTATTGTAATTAAAAAACGAATGACTGTAGATACTTGAAAATTTCACTGAATGTTTATACTAGCATTTTCTATATACCATAAAATTTATAAAATATTTTAAAACAATGCTCCACGTAAATAGGTTATATATAAATTACTTTATTCACAATAAAATCATCAAATATACTTGGTAATATCATAGGCTGACGGACCGTTTTCGCTCAGAATCCAACTTTAACACCATCCATTACAGTGACCCAATTGTAACATACTGTACAGCAGAGCGACATCCACTTACCCACCTTTTTTTATATTAGGTGGATGGACTAATAAAAGAAAGTTGATGAATTTAACAAACAGAACTGAACAAAAATTTGTTCCAGATAATGATTATTTTGCAAATGAATATAAAAATTATTATATAAGATTGTCATATAACCAAAAGTATTTGTATAAAAAATACTAACTTTTTTATTTTTTGTATTAAAACTTAACATAACATGATGTATAATCACAGAAAATAAAACCGTATAACACAGAAAAATATGATGATAAAAACTCACATAACCACCCTGCAAAAACTATGATACCCAACTATAACCTGGATTTTGAGTCTTGAAATATAGTCTTATTTTCAAATAGTTTATTGATTTCTATTTGTGTATATCCAATACTTTCAAGTATTTCCCTTGTATTCTGTCCACAAACCACAGTTGGTTTATTTGAACTTGAAACACCAGGAGTAACACTTAATTTTGGTGCTGGAACAGGCATCACAATATTATCTTTTCTGATGTATGAATTTCTACTTGCGTTATGAGGATGGTGGTCAACTTCATCCAGCTCTAACACAGGAGTTACACAAGCATCTTTTGAATCAAAAATCTAAAATCAATAAGATTTATGTTTAAAACATTACAATAAAATGTGTAAAAATATTATGTTACTTACAATGCACCATTCTTCTCGTGTTTTTTCTTTAAATTTGTTTGCAATAATTTCTCTATTACCCTCAAAATTATCCATCTGTTCAATGTCATCAATGTTCAATCCTAGTCCTTTGATGAACTCTTGATAAAATGCTGGTTCTATTGCACCGACAGCCATCCATTTTCCATCTTTGGTTTCGTATGTGTCATAGAAGTGCATTCCTCCATCCAGTCTAATAAAAAGTGATGAATACAAATATACAATACTGATTATAATCATATAATACCTTATCATCTATTTAATTTCAAAAAGTTTACAAACAAATTCTGTCCTTTTGATTTCCCCCAAATCATTGACTTTTGTGAACACATCAACCAACTTCCGACATATGAAATTCCTTCGGTTATGTTGGCGTCAACCACCTGACCTTTTCCACTTTTGTATCTTTCTATGACTGCCATTAAAATTCCCATAACGCATACCATACTACCGCCCGCAAATTCAGAAAAATTTACGGGAGGAACAGGTTTTGAATTCTTTGAACCATATAATGACAACAAACCTTTAAATTTTAAAAAAAATATAGAAGAAGCTAATGTAGTACATTTTTAATTTTTAAAAAGTAAACTTAAACCAACCTGACATGGCTAAATAATTTATATCATGTCCAGCTCTCTTTGCATATTGTCCATGTGAACCATAGCCATTCAATCGAGCATATATTAAACGAGGATTTTTGGCAGTCATGACATCGGGGCCTAATCCCAGTTTTTCCATTACACCTTATACATTTAATAATTAATTGTAATATATTGATATGAATTATTTAATGGCGTTATTATATCCTTTAAGATGTATGGCTATGATTAATTAGCTGTTCTTACCGGGTCTATAAGGTTCAAGTACAATGTCGGCCTTAATGATTAATTTCTGTGTAATCTCAACACCTTCAGGATGTTTTAAATTGATACTTATGGACTTTTTGCCACCATTTAAAAAGCTTGTAAATTCCATAATAACATTTTTCTACAAATCAAACAAAAATAGTCTTTCAAATATTAAATTATGTACCTCTGCCTAATTAAATTTAAGCATCTTTTTTGGTATGGTAAAATTACAATACAATAATATTGCTTTAAGTAATGTACTCACTTTTTGTATTACAGTCACATTTGCTCCAAAATCAGATAGTATAGTTCCAACAAAAGGAACCGGCGCCAGACCAGAAAATTCTAATATGTTTAATCCTTTTAACGGCATGTTGGTCAAAATATGATTCACTTTAATCTTTCTAGAGATATAAAATAAATAGTAGGCTTTCACTAATACTTTACAATTGTATATGATTTCTGTGCTTTCCCGGCGGTCTGCCTATATATAAACAATATATTATGAATTATTTATTTTTTTTTAATCCCAGGTCAAGGAAGAATAACAAAATAATTTTCTTATAATTTAGTTTGTGGTAGAATCGTAATGTTCTAATTTCTATGAATTAAAATACAAAAAAAAAATATATCACATTATAATTTATTCACCAGAAACAATAATATTATAATTATAAATTCATCTATCGTATATTCATTTGATAGCAATAATTAATAGTTATGTATGACGTGTTAAATGTACCTAGGTACAGTGATTGAACTAGACGATCGAAAGAGTGAAAGTTCATAATATTGTAATAAACCTTGGATCACATTATACTAAAGATGTAGTTGTACGTATTGCATATTATAATGCACCTATTATTTATTCATGTATATTATGATGTATTATTAATTATTATGAACTAACTAGAAAATAAGTACATATATTATTATAGTAACTATATAAATTATAAGAGCAGATATTTAGAGTACTCATAGAGTACTCTATATTTAATATAGTAATTACATAGAATTATTGGCGAAACTATTCTGTGATAGGTAGACAGTGTGATATTAGATCGACATTCCAACAGGTAAATATAAGATATAATACATCAGTTCACTCCAAATTCCAATAATATATTATCTAAAAAAATATATTAACTAAAAAACAAATACTGATAAAGTGATAACAAATGTGAACGCTTCTGATTTGTCAAATAAGTATTATCTATTATCATTTATCACTTACCAGGTCTATGACCTGTTTTCAAACTTGAATCACAGAATAAATTTATTCTGTGCTACAATCATAGATAATATAATTCTTATATTATTTATGGCTTCAATCCTTTTAAGATATCACGAATTCACGATTTAAGATAGTAATGTAGTATTGTATAGTATACTATAATAGACAGTATACAAAACTTAAATCGTGGAAGATATTAAAGAGTAGACTCTGTATGTTGAATCTGTTGACCAAATACTTAAAAATATAAAAATATCTTTATATTATGTCTACTATCTATGCATTTCAATGTTAATCCGACTGTAGGTAGTTTATAATTAAATAGAATCAAAATTACGAGTTATGGTAGACTCAAAAATCTTAAAATAATAATAAAAAAACTAAAACAAAAATCTTATACGGTTCCAAGTTACAAAAATGAGCGGTAGTTGAACAGTTCAAAACAAAAACGATGTCGCTTCGCTAAGCGCTAACCGTAATATATTTGGGTCATGAAGATTGAGGACTGTAATAATTACTTATGCACCAAAATATGCAAAAACAATTTTTTTTTACTTGTACATTTAACATTTTTTACTTAAAAAGCATAAATCAAATGAAACAGAAGCAACTAATTTATAATTATTTATTGTAAATTTGTTAGTGTAGTTATTTTTAGATTGAATATTGGGATATTGCTTTAGTGATGTTCTTTAAAATGTTTAAACACGAATGACGGATGATTGGAACGAAGAATACGTCATTAATTATATTGACTTGTCGTACACTCGTACTAATGAAAAACAAAACTAATGTAAAGTTAATCCTATCGGTGGTCAGACCAAGATAACGATAAGATTATACATAGAAAATTTACGAAAATTCGTCAAATAACTCAATAATTATAGACGTTCATTAAATAAATAGGTACCATTTAAAATTAAGTATAACTTAAGCCAAGTTGTTTTACAGTTTTCGTATATAAAAATACATTTATTAAGGGAATAAATGTCGATGGGGGAGAGGGGTAGAACACGCAAAACCCTCCCCTGGTTACGCCACTGGACAGAGACGATATATATTCGTGAATAACACGTTAGAATAAACCTATTTCAAATATGCATTTTTCAAATGTGTACGATTTAAAAAATTAATTATTATGATAAATAGTAAACCGTTACTACAATAATACTAGACATAATTAAAACAATACAAAATTAATGAATGAATACAATAAATAATCGTGGGAAAACAATTTATTTCTGAGACAACAATGACACGTGGGGTGACCCCTATGGCCCTATATGTCTATATAGTATATAACCACGATTATTATATCAGATACCTACAAATTGTTAGTATACATAAGGCATAATATTATGTACTCAATAATAGAACATAATATAATAGTCCTTATTAAAAATTTTAATATGTTTACATTAAACCAACCAAGTTAAAATTAATTTATGTATAACATATACAGTTTTTATGAAGTTATTATATTCAAAAGTAAAAATAGGAAACTAGTTTAATACTTTGATATGAATACTATGTTGAAAATGTTCAGCAACAAATAAATTATTATGGTTGTAATTTTTGACACGTAAAATATTGTTTGATTTATAAGTTAAGTTAGACATAGATCTAATTTGAAAGTTTTAGGTATATAAAAATATAATGCTAATTAGTTTATTATCTTTATTGCATAGATAATATCCATAAATTTAATTTATATAATTTATACCATTAAAATTTAGTCTAATAATAAAATTGTATTTATAAATAGTACAGTTATGGTAAATAATAATTTAATACTTATTCAACTTGCATTAAATTAAATATTTAAAAAAACCTTACATAAGGCCCTAAATAATAATTTTACCTACAATTTGATGATAAGCCAACTATCTATCTAATATTTAAAAATAATAAAATAATACTATGGATTATTTGAATGTACAATTTGCTGTGATGCATAATAGGAAACATAATACACGGGTATTATTAAGTCCTATTAACAAATTAAAATAAATACAATTTTAATACCTATCTAGCCGTCCTAGGTCCATATATTATTAGACATTAGTGTTGTACCTAATTGATACTTTTAATTATGTGTTTATTTTGTGTGTCTGTCATCACCTTTTAGGACAGTAAAAATACTTAGATTTTCTTCAACAGTATCTTTTCTGATGGAATATTAAAAAAGTAATAGGTATATTTCAAAAATATTATTTACAATAGTTACAATAAAGTCCTACAACCTACACTAGTAAGCCCCAATAAGCTTAGTTATAAACATAACTAGTTGTTTGACATTGGAGTACAGGACTAAGATATTTAGTAGGTATTAGAGAATATATTAGTTCTATCTACTACGGCTGTAATACTACATTAAGTGTTCCACTTGTAACCTACTTTACAACAGAGTGAAATTCATTTACCCACCTTTTTAATATTACCATTGATTATAAATACTATTTAATGATATTACCTATCAAATAAGTTAATATTAATTAAATTAATTTACTAGTTTTTTGCCTCCATTAATCCATTAATCATGTTTATGACTTATGAGTAGGGCTTAGAAGTTATAGGTGCTAAAAAAGGAAAAAATGTCATATAATATATAAATAAATATTTATAAAAAATTTAATTTAAAAAAAAAACCATTTAACATTTTGTTATTCATTTGCACTAAAAGAAAAATAAATTATTGTGGAAAAATAAATTTATATTATTTAAAATATGACGGAAAACTGTTTACAATTTTGATATTTTATTGAACTGAAAAAATAGTTAAAAAATATATTCAAAAAGATAATACATCGGAATATTAGCGTGATAGAGATTAAATGCACATTGCGCTGTTGCCATTAAATTAATAGTTGACTGCGACAATAAAAATAAATACCTGCATTGAATAATATTGAGTTTTATATTCAATATTATTATTAAAATACACAGCTTAAGAAAGAAAAAAATCAATTTTTTTTAAAAATATTATGAAACTTAAGAAATATGCATTTTTTTCCTAATATTGACAAAATTCCTATGCAAAATAAAATGCATATTTTAAACAGGTCTTAAAATCAGTAACCAGTTTGCAATGTTGACCGGTAAAAACACCGATAACCGGCTTTATGCCAGATGGATACCTGATGGGAAAACAAAACCTCCGATAAACCCTTCATGCAACACAAACATCACAATAAGACACTGATTCCCATAGGCCAGAGAACAATGCCAAATTCCAAATAACCCCTACAATAGGACTCTATTCCGATACAAAAACAAATAATTAATTTCTTTAAAAAAAAAAAATTAACTACACAATATGATGTAAATTTAATGTAAATAGCACTCCATATATCTAAATAATCTAAGTCCAAACTGTTTAAATAATTGTAAGCTAATAACATTGTAGTTGATACTGAAACAAAAAATAAACATTATAATATTATAACACAAATTTCAAAGGGGATAAATAAAAATTCAACTAATAAATTACTTGATTAATTGTTGTAATATTTGCTGCATAAAATGTCATCATTGTTAATTAGAAAATATGCTTTAAATGGTTTCATCTTAAATAATGTTGACAAAAACTTTTTATCTGTAAAAAATGGTATGTTGTTTATATCGGTCCATCGATGATCTTAACAAAACATAAACATTTTAATATTTCACTAAGTAAAAACTATAACTTTAAAATATAAAGTCTAGAAGTAGAGACAGTATAAATTTAATCAGTTTTGCCTCAGAACATCTTCTTGTATATATTTACTACAAAGGCATAAATCATATAAAATTGTTGTTAATTTTCCCCAACCCCTTTGAAAATAAAAAGATATTCGTGTAATTTTGATTTTTTTCTTCTTTAACAATATAAAACGTAATTACAATAGCTAAAAGCCTAAAAATTATGTAAAAACCTACCATAATCCTTCTTATACTGTAACTAACTAATAAACCACCCGAGTAATTAATTTAAAAATCTACCATTTGTTAATGTAAATTTTTTTAGTTTTGAAACGTCCAAAACAAACATATGGAGTTCTTGAATTATAGATGGCTTAGAATAGATATCAGTGAGTTCAACATTAACAACAGCCATCTTTGGTACCTCATCAATAGTTATTTCATAATTACTTTTTAAATATCTAAAACAATACAAATTTAATGTATCATCAATGTTCACCAATGTTCAAACTCACCTTAAGGCTACATTTTCCAAAGACTCTCCTTTTGTAACTTTTTGATGCTGTGTAAAGATTTTAGATTCTTCAATATTATTAGAAATAAGTATTTTGTTATCTTTTTTAACAATAACATTAACCAAAATTTCTTTGGTCTTTTTGAGAATGCTTAATAAATTGATGGTACTATCCACGATGGTATCATCATCTAAATACTTGAAATGTGCTTTAAATGGAATTTGTTTTAATACCATAGGAAACCAACATTTATGATCAACCCACATGTTGTCCAATGGAAATTGATTAATTTTGAACCACTTTATTGGTGCCATTTCTAAAATAAAATAATTAATTAGATAATTAGTTAAGTAATAGAAGTATAAGTTCAAAAATATTTTATTTTTACCATCTGATTCAACTATGTGACCTTTAAATTTATCACATAAATATATATGGCCTTCCAAAATTTCATTTGATCCAATATACTCAAAATCTATAATACCAATTTTTTTCATAGATATGGCATCCAATCCACATTCTTCTTTTACCTCTCTGAAAATAAATATTAGTATTTTTTATTATTGCTGTTATAGTATTGTATAATTATATTATTAAAATATTTAAAAATATTTTTATAATTATATCTGTTTAAAAAATTGTTTACCGTTTGGCAGCATCAAAAATTGTTTCATTGGGTTCCTTTTTGCCGCCAAATCCATTCCATTTACCTTTTCCCATACCACGATTTTTCATACCCAATAAGACTTCATCATTTTTGATTATGAAAGTTAATGTCATCAATTTACGAGGATAAAGCTCAAAATATGTAGGATAAGATAACATATTTTATTTTTCCAGTGTTAATTTTCTAGACAAAAAAACATAATTAACAAAGTGGATAATAACATTAATACACCAAAAAAATACAAATATAGTCAACTAAAATAATTATTTGAATAATCAAAACTTAGAAATAGCTGATAAAATTAAATACACTACTTGACTATAAGAATAAGTATTATTAGAAAGCATAACAATAACTTTGGAATTATTTTTTATAATATGAATATAAACAACTACAATAATCAAAAAAGTCTTACAATTAATTATAAGTATATCGTTATATGGTTTTTAGATTGTAAATAAAAAATAATATTAGTCAATAATATAATACCATAGAACACTATGCTAATACTTTCCAAAAATGTTAATACGCACATTATAAAAAATTCAATAGTGTCTATCACTATAGCTCAGAGGCAGACTGGCCCACTGTCCTGTGGGGTCGTTCATTAATAAGCATCAAGGGGCCATAATTAAGGGATAACAGGTCTTAACCATTAACGAAAATGGGGGGGGGGGGGTTCTGGAGGGACTTAGTTCCCCTAAATGTCGGTCATGTCCCCCCAGTTCAAAATCTAGTTATTAGTACTAATTTTTATATTCTGTGGTACTAAGCAATTTGGCCCATGGGTAGGGGGCTTGAGTCCCCATAAAAAATGTAGTCAATTTGCACCTATGGTCTAACCCTTTATCATCTTCAACTGTAATTTTTGAATTTGATAATTTATAATTTTATAGAATTTTATAAATCGATACTCCTTGATAATATATTATTGGTGTAGTTACAGTTGAAATCATGTTATTTTTAAGGTAAAAATACTTAATGCTCCCCTGAATTTTCTTGAATGTGGGGCCTTCTATAATTGGAGATTAATAGGATTATAAATAGCTGTAACTAGTTATAACTAGCTGTTATAGCTAGTAGTACCTATGTTATAAATACCTAATAGAAAACATTTCTCAATATCAATAACCAAATAATAATTATTAGTCAAAGATATGGACATATCATACAAATTAGATCTGAAACCTAACAAGCAAAATTGATTGTGAGACATGTGATCATATTATATAAAACCAACAAATCTTTACTCACGCCGGCGTAAGAATGCTACTAGGCGGCTACAAAAACTTGTGGAAAATGGAAATTATAAGATATGGAGCTTGTGAAAATTACTGGACTGTCTGTCTTGTATTCAGTTAAATGAAGAAAAGTCAACAAGCATACCTCGATGATTATGGTAAAAAAAAAACAACAAATTAGGAACGAATATTAGCGTGACTTGTAAACGTTTAATAAATTGTAACACGATTGTATTAAATATATAGAACAGAAATTGCCACACTGTCAAATTTACCATAAAAATGAAATGTACAATAACGCCGATACTCGGTAGCCGACAAGAGTGATTTGTGCTTATGCAATGTGCAGTTGCGCTCGATACTTGGTAGTAGGAAGTAGGAACTAGGAACTATGAAGTTTGTAAGTATTGTAATATTTGTAACGTTAAAATTATGAAAATTAATAAAAAAGCAACGGTCCCATTAAGTTATTAAGAGCTATAGAATGGCATAGATCACAACGCTACAACAGGTCGAAGACCGACCGGCCGACCGTTGTTATTTGATAACGCGGAATCAAGGAGTGATAAGTGATAAGAGATCGCTTTCGTGGGAATGTCGGTCGGCGGAGAGAAGGGGCGCGGTAATTTTGCGTTGTCCGGACGTGCCGGACTGCCCGTGGAACGGATTGAAGTGATTGAACGTGCGCCCACCACCGCCGCACGGTACTGCATAACCATGGAGGGCAAGAAGTGTACCAGGCGGTATCGTATACCAGTAGACGTAAAATATAGTATAGTAGCATTAGTGGTCGGCGCTCGCTAAGTGGCAACTCGGCGATTCCTCTGTGGCGCACTCTCTTCCCGCCGCCTTTCATTCATAATAATAACAAAATATCGCACACGGAAAAAGAGGAGGACGACGTCCGCGGACCGCGCGAGTAGGTGTGTAAGTGTGTTGTGTGCAGCAGTACACGGCGATCGCGCAAAACGCTCACACACAAAGGCACTCACGAATACGCGATTTATATATATGTGTAAAATAGCCGTACTTAACACAATAATAATACTATAATAGACTCGACGGACACACAATAGTACAATTCGCGATTTTCAATCTGTCACTGTGCGGCGGACGTCGATCCGTATTATTCGCTATTGTGCATCGTCCGCGATTCGCGCAACAATCGTCAATCTTCGGTGCGATTTTTCGTCGGCGAGCGATAATTTTGTGTTCGAAACGTTCTCCTGTTGTAATTCCACACGCACAACGGCGTGTGCGCACACCATATTATTATTATTATGCCCGTCGTTGTCTGACCGGAAAACACGATCCAATCTCGAGAACGCGTCCGGGTATCAACAGTTGTCATCGAGGTGAGTAACTAGCGGTGATTTGTGTGTCATCCTCCTACGCAGAAATCCTAGTATCAATGAAGCTGAAGCCTAGTGCAATCCTATCGTGCTAACGATGATAGACGTGACGAATCACGTATTCGTTCCTATTAAACTTGTACTTATATAAGCACCGGTAGTCATGCTGGTCGGACAAAGTGTGAATGTTTGTCCTTTACTGCCAACAATAATCTAAACCTCTATGTTTTGCACAACCGACAGCAAACCTGGACACGGAATATCTTATTTCATCACATCAACCTTGTTAGAAATTTAAATTGCCCAATTTAATGCATATGCTGGAGACAAATGTATAACAAATAAGATTTATAAGTTATACCTAACATAGGTACTCATAAATTAAATCTAATTAATAAAAACCAAAATGCTTTTATAGTAGGTAAGCTAGTTTCTCAAATATAAAAAATGTTGATTACCTTCAGAAATCATATTAAAACTTCTTGTTTTTTTTTTATATAGGTATTATGTATTCTATTCAATTGTATTCATATTATTCCCTGGCTTTAGAGTTGAGTTTAACTTAATCAGCGTTCACTAAAATTGTCACTTATCTAATGTAATACTTACAATAAACATTTTTTCTTTAATCTCGTATTGTACTTGTAGTTAATCAAAACAAATACAGCTTTTGATTATCATACATGTTAGTCTAATCCTATTTAATCTGAAAAGAGTAAAGTATTACAGCAGATACATTAAAAATTATAGTCATAATAGTCTACCTGATATATTAATCATTATTAATAATTCTCTGTACAATTATATATTTGTCAGAAATAATGAGTAAAGCATAAGTGTTGATTGTTAATGATTGGTTGCTTATATATTTTAATAACCATACCTTATTTATGCCATAAGTAGGCACTTTAAAGATAACTCGTATTCTTGGTCAAAATTCCTTTAAGAATTTAAGTGTCCTTGATGAATTTTGTATTCTGTTTGCTTATCTTGTACATTACAATAATGTTTTCAGTACAATGGTATTTGTCTACATGTCTAGTATATATTGTTGATGTGATTATAAATCTAAAGAACTATGCTATTACGCCATATAGATACCTTAACTTAAAGACTGATGTTAATAACATTTGAAATGTTCATAAAGTTAATTCTCCATTTCAATATTGTTCATCCCAACCATATATTCAGTGTTAGGTATTTCACAATTGTTATTTATTTGTACTTAAGTATAATACGCTAATTGTAAACAATAATAATACCTAAGTAGATAGCACCATCAACGATCAAGGCTGTAATTTTAAGTAAAAAATGGAAGCTTTAAATATATAAAACTTTTCTAAGGTTTATAGCAAACTTGCTATCTTAGTTATAATAATGTAAAAAAAATTCAGGGGGAGGGGGTTAACTGCCAATTCCTCCCTTAGTTATGGCCTTGACCACCATATGATTATAATTATTAATTACCTAAGTGTAAAATATATCCTTGTTTTCTACTCAATATTTTAGATTATTAAATTTTAATCAAATTAGGTAGGTACTTAACCTATTGAATTGTATTATGAATGAAATATATCATATAAGGTGTACTTATTCATATTAAATAGTTCACCTCAGTGTTTTACTTGGTGTTTTAGTTGATCAATAATAATTAATTGTATAATTATCTCTTTGTTTTTATAATATTTAAAAGAAATAGTAGGTATCATTACTTTCACTTGTAAAATAAGTGATTGTAGTCATGTACATAAATTTAAGGATGTGCCATAACATAAAACTTCTATTTTGTATTCCTACTAGCCTATACAATTTCTCTATGAAATCAATTAGGTATAGTAACTTGAAATAGGAATTAGGTTTTTAAAAAATGTATACATTTAAGCATAACCTTATAATGATTTCCTTATAAGTACTATAATTAAGACAATTAAGTTAATCAGTATTAACAATTTAAAGAAGCAAACTTTGTATTTTTCAAAAATACTATTTCTAGTAGATAACAGTGACATTTAAATGCTTAAACTTAGATAATACCTATATTAGTAATATCTAAAAAATAGTTCATGGAAATACCTAAACCAATTTTATTTACTTGAGCAAAAGAACCTTATATCTGAGTATGTGTTATAACTTATAAGGTTAATTAATGTTCTTGCTTTTTAAATTGACTTAGGTAATTAAAACACTGTATCTTAAAGACAAAAATATTAAAAACAAAATTAATTTTTTTAATACGTAATTTTGTTGGTACTTACTTATAAGCGATTAGGTACTAATAATCTTAACTCCAAAAAAATGAACATTATAAGTACTGCATTAGTTATAATACTTATGGTATGCATATAAATTTACATTTCTTTAACTAATTTAAGGTTTCAATAATCAATAAATTTTCATATGGCAGGTTAGGTTACAATTGTATTTAATATAAAACAAAAAGCTCTACAACAAAAATAAATACTACCTAACCAATTTTTAAAATCATTGACATATAAAATAATTAATTGAATATTTGAATGATAACATTTAAATAAGACCAATAATTTATATAAGTATGTTAAATATTTCAACGTTTTTATATTATTAATAATTGGCATACATTTCTAAGAAATTAATGAATAAAAACATTGTTTAGCATATAACAATTAATTAACTATGATTTAACTGAGCTTAACACCATTTCAAGATACTGAATGTTGGCACGTATAATTGGCATGTACCTTACCTATCTAAATTATTTGATATTTACTGTTATAAGCCTGTTACTGTTGCTGTAATTAATAATTTATAATTACTTTGCTTGACATATTTTTAATTGGTTTTTTTTTAAAGTTTAATTAAAGTGTAATTCACATAAATCATAAGCATTTAATATTCCTAATTGTTTAGTTAAAAATTAATTTTAAAATAAACAGAACAATCAATGTCTGTCAATTTGTCTTCATTATATAAATATTTTAAATAAAACTCAATTCGCAATTAAGTATATTCTACATTTTTATATTCTATACCTAATATATATTTTAAATTTTAGATGAAGAAGCGTGAAGAAATGCAAGTTAATGTTGCTGGACTAAGGAGAAATATTAAAAACATAGCACATAATTACTCTGATGCTCAGGTTAGTATAGTTTTTAATTCTATTTTTTCATGATAAATGTATGTTCCTACTGTTAAATGAACTTAGTATATTATGTATACATATATATCTCACATACTTCAAATTATACTAATAAATTATCATTAATATGTTGACCTAGAATATTGTATGTTAAATCTTATTAGTCACGCTTCAAAAATAAAAAACGAAATAATTATATTTTATTTAACAAGAAAATAAGTTAGGCACAAGTCTACAAAAAATTATTTACACAGATTGTATTTTAGGTAAAAGTGCGAGAGGCAACTAGCAATGATCAGTGGGGTCCAAGCAGTACGCTAATGGCTGAAATTGCCGACTTAACTTATAATGTAGTTGCCTTTTCTGAAATTATGGCCATTCTTTGGAAACGACTTAATGATCATGGACGTAACTGGCGGCATGTTCATAAAGCACTTATTCTTCTAGAATATTTAATAAAGACTGGCAGTGAAAAAGTATATTATAATCCATATTTTTAGTTATAATCTTATTAATGATTTATGTTTTTTTAAGGTTGCGCAACAATGCAAGGAAAATCGTTTTGCTATTAAAACATTAGAAACATTTCAACATATAGAGGACAATAAAGATAAAGGACAGAGAGTAAGAGATACAGCTACACAACTAGTAGCTTTATTAGATGATGATGAACGATTAAAGACAGAACGAGCGCGTGCAATTAAAGCAAAAGAACGATCTGCACAAAAAATTTCTAGTTTTGGCAGTGATGGAAATGTAAAGATTTTTTATTTGTATTATATTTAAGTAATTTAATGATGGTGGTGGTTATTATGTATTTTCTTTATTTTTGTTTTTACGCTATACATTTCATTAGACAACTCCACAAAGTCCTAAGTATCCATTGGTAAGTTCATTACGTAAGATTTTATGGTTTACAACAAAAATGCATGTACTATCTACTAATGTCTAATTGTGCAACAATAATAATAGTAGTATAATCTTTTAATGATACTTCTGAGACTGGTAATTAAAATATTAACAACTTAGTGATTGTATTTGTATATAACAATAAATTATTTTTAAACCATAGTATAGTATAGTAATATTATGATTATTGAAATTATACATTTTAAAATAGTTCAATTCTTTTAATTTAAAAGGTAAATCTACAAGTATTCTTACTTTTTGGGATCTACTTTACCCTGACTTTACTCTCCTCTCTAAATTATTAAATACAAACAATAACTATTGAAAAAAAAAATTTATTTTAATTAATAAAAAAAATATATATTGAAAGTATTAAAATCATTGTACTATTTTATGTTTAAGATAAGTTCTATAAGTATAAATGCATAATTTTGTAAATCATAAAATAATAGTTTATTTATTTTTTGTAGTTCCGAGATTCCTATGGTTTATATGATACACGACCTCCTGTAAAAGGTTTGTTGATTGTTATTGTATTTGTTTAAAGGTCAGAATGGTGGAATTTTTTGTTTCTATTTATGTTTAACTTAGTGTAACAAAATTTTTTCCCAAACTTATGAACTTTCAGATAATATAAGATTTGATGAAGAACTTAATATGAAATCATTCAGGATAATATTTTTTTTCACTTTATTGTTTTTTAATTTAACTAGGGTGATACCTTATTTTTTTGTGCTAAAAACCACCTAATTGATTTAAAATGTTATCAAATTTATTCTTTAGTTAGGTTCACAAGTTTAAAGATGTGTAATCCAATATAATTTTAACTAAGTTCAGTTAAAATTATACTTGGTATCATTTCATAAACTACATTTTAATTTTCTACTATGTATAATGTTTACAATACTATCTAAGCTCAAGGTGAGCATAGCAAGATGAGTGCCCAACACTTATTTACTATTTCCTGTTCGGATATTTTATTATTTTAATTTGAGTAGTGGTTTTTAACAATATAAAAAATACCAGTGTTTTTCTTTTTGATTGTACAATCTATTTGTTTAGTTTTATATTTACCTTTTAATATTGGGTTAAATAAAAATTTGCTACACTTTGTTTTAGATAAAAAAACATAAAATTCTATTATAACAATTTATGCTTTTATAATAAATTATAGTAAAGACAATAAATATCAAATATCAATATAATGTTGTTATTCGTATATTAATTTTCATTTGTAAAATTATTTAACCATTAAATACATGTTATATATATATTTCAGCGGAACTAGAAAGTGCTCGTCCGCAGACTGTTGGTGAAGAAGAATTACAATTACAACTAGCTTTAGCTATGTCTAGGGAAGAAGCTGAACAAGAAGAGCAAAAAAGACGTAGTGACGATGTGCGGTTAAAACTGGCACTGTCTCAAAGTGAAAATGAATTCAAGTAAATTCAAATTCATTATAATTTAAATAAAAAAAAGTAAATATGTTTATTTGGGTTAATTAACAAACAATATTGCTAGTAGTGGTTCAGAATCTGGAGCTAATAGTAGTAGTGGCAAGAGCAGTAATATGTTGGACCTATTGGGAATTGATCTAGACAATGATGCAGATCAAAATGGTGCAACAGGAACAACAGCAGACCCATGGGGTATGCCAATAAAAACTCAACCACAGGTAATGTAAACTAAAACCAGAACTCATTATTAATAATAAAATATTAATCTATAATTATTTGTTATTGAGCCGTGATTAATATATACAATAAATAAAAGCTATTCAAATGAAATAAATTAAAAATAGTTTAATATTTATATATTATGTACTATTCAAAAAATATTATTAAACCAATAATCATTAATATATGAATAATTAAAACAATTTTACCATCTATTTATCGGTCTTTCATTAAAGTACTAAACATTAAAAAACTCAATCCATAACTAAGACATTTTTTATTCCAGCCTTTAAATTGGTCTAATGGAGATTTAAATAATGGAACGCCGAGCCGAGCTGTTGACCCTTGGTCACCTGTTACACAAAAACAAAATGCCACTTCATCTACTCATGTATTGCCAAATGCAAACAATGGTTAGTATAAAATAAATACACTTATTGTATTATTGTGTATATGGTAAATAAAATCATTTAATTCTGTACAATTATTTTTAAGGTGTGCATCCTTGGTTATCGCAAAACACATCAGCTGCAGCAATGACTCCACCAGACCCTTGGGCTCCTGCAACAATTGCTCAACCTTTAAGCAAACCGAATCAAGAATTTGATGAATTTGCTCTTTTAGGAAATCGGTCATTACAAGCGAGTATGTATAGAATCAGATTTTTTAAATATTAGTTAATTGTTTTAAAATGTATATGTTATTTAAATATTAATGTTAAATGTTATTTTACATTTATTTATTTAGAACCTACCTCGGATCCATTTGACCTATCCCATTTAAATAACGAACTACTAGGAACTTCACAAAGTTCAACGTCTGGGAAAAAGACACCACATAGTTTCTTAGGGGAAAATTCTGCTTTAGTAAATTTGGATAACCTAGTGACAGCTCCTATTAATACAGCACCAGTTGCACAAATACGACCACCTGGTATGTATATTTTTCTTTTAATAATTTAACCGTAATGTTATATTACATCATTACATAATAGGATAATTGTTTATAACTTTTATTTATATCCATTGTTGGTAAAATAATTAGGTTATTAACATCTCTCATATTGTAATTAATGATCTAAAATTATTAATAACACAATTTAACTGTTTATAGTTGCTTAAATTTAGATGTGATAGAACCTAATACAATATTAATTGTATAAGTCTTATACAGTTATATTGTTATATTTACTACATTGTACTAGTTTTTTTTTTTTTTTTAATATTTTAGGCATGGCAAATCCATTTGGTTTAACACCACAACCTCCATTTGCCAATCAACCAACAGCTCCATCTGCATTCAGTGGTCCAACTACTTCGACTTTGCCACCACCACTTGTGCCGTCACCAAATCCGTTTCTGTCGTAGCAAAATTAAAGGACTCTTCTAATCAATTACCAAACGATTAACAATAACAAAGTTATATTTTTTTATAATTGTTTCCAATTTCCAGTAATGTTATGTTTGAGCATCTTCTTATTTAAAGTGTAAATAAATTAAGAAAAAGAGCTTGGAAAAATGAATTTGGGCTTTAACAATAATTATAATAAATACTTACTATTATAACTTATAATAGTAATAAAGTTATTTAATTACAAACACAAATTACTAGTGTGTATAGAGATGTGAAGAAAACTATAAATTTTTCAACAATAGTTAAAATATTTTGTATTTTTGCAGACCGTTTAAAATATCTTAGTACTTTTGATAGATACATAAAAAGAAGCTACTTCATAATACGTATCATTAGCAATTATTATTAGAAATAATAATTTATTACCAATGATTTTCAAAATATGGAACTAATATATAAGGTATACTATTTAATTGCAATATTGAGCTCAACGTGTTTAAAATAAAAAGATAAAATTACTTTATTATTGTTAAACGCACTGAATATATACCTTTTTTATACATAAATATAATAAATATATAACTTAGATTTTATTTATAGACGTTCCGATTTTGAAATACCCGCTATTTATGTTACGCGTATTTTTCTATGTAAATAAAAATAGTGGGTGTGAAAACGAGTGAGAGATGTATTGTATTTTTTTAAACAATTTTAAATCCACGTAGTTTTTATTTAATTAATTTTGTGACATTGCCTGTGGTACATTATATTGTAAAACTTAAAGCTGTATTGATAATTATTATAATATTATCATCAATTGGTTTTTATAACAATAATTGTTTTATTATTCAATCATTTATTATTGCCCGGTGTATTTATAATACCTAAATATATATATTATTTTATTTTGTTACAGTAATTTTCAATGGTGTTTATATTTTATTTAGTATAGACCATGGTTATAGACGTATAGTGGTAGTAATCCGTTAGAATTTACTTTTATAAAATTGATAACTGTTCCACAATAGTTTGTGCTTTCAGCCAGTGATGAGGTCTGGGCCCTATTTAAGGATTCCTATTGAATAATACATTTAAATGAGTACTAAATATTAATGAAAATATTATATACCTAGCCACCTAGGTATTATTTATTATGGAAGATCAATTCCCGATGCAGCATTATTTCCTTACTGGTGCACCCTGTCAAAATGATTTGACCTTAGGTGTATCCTATATCTTGATGAAATGTTATAAAATATCAAACTTGGCAGAAATATGCTTTTTTTTGATTTAATAACAATTAATAAATTATAACACATAGATACAACAAATTGTGGATTAGTACTTCTGCTCATAAACAAGTATTTAGTATATTAAGCTTGTGCTCCTCCCTTAAATACACATCTGAGACTGCATGAACCTAATGCCCATGGCCCGACCTTTTAAACATGGACTTCAGCGCCAGTGCGCCACTGACATAATGATAATAATATTATATAATGTGTATATTGTTTACATATTTATAATGTTTAAGTACATTGGTGGAATTTACTTTAAAAGACAAATTAACTATGATACACTCGATATACGTATAAATACCCACATATATTAAATGTATATTATATTATGTTGACTTATAAGGAGAATAGTATATTGTTTTGTATACACTACATAAATGTTAAATCGAAAGAATTAATTTGTTTATTTTACCATAATAATATTATGACAGTTCATTTTATTTTTTTAAATGTATCCAATAAGTTTTGACTTTTTTGAATTTTAGATTTAATATCAAGTGTTCAAACTTTGAAGTAATGTTATAAATTAATTTAATTGTTTTTCCTTTACTTAAAAAAACCTAAAAAAAACCTAAAAAAATTGATAACTGACAATATTTCAACATTTTATGGTGCATAGAAAATGAAAATATAAACTTTCAGTGAAATTTTTATGTACCTACAGTTATTCATTTTTAAATTACAACAAAATCGCAACGATCATTTTTATGTTGTTTTTCCCAGCACTTTTGAAAACTATTGGAAATTTTAAATTTTGACCTCCTGAATGCACTAACTAGATTCATTTTCCCATCAAACAAGATACTGTTCAATGTTTTTAACATCAAAATGGTTCTTATAATCAGATTTCCTAATTTGGCTATTTAGAATTTTTCCAAAAATATTTAAATCAAATAATATCCACCATTGTCCATTGCTCATTAACAGTTAATACTTTGTGGTGAAAATGTGGATAAATAATTGACTCTTGATTTGTAAGTGTGGATTAGGCCTTAACGGGGATACCACAATAAAAAACATACTATATGTGTACTTATAATACCTCTTGCATTTAAACGGACTTCAATATTCCAATGTTGTCGTTTTTGAGCAAAGATGGTGTGGAAATTTACTTTTGTACTTGTTAAATAATGAAATTACGATGTATATTGTTATACATAGGTATGTTTCAGTGGTGTAGACATGATTTCTAAGGGGGGGGGGGGGGTCAAAAAAAGAAAACTACATATCTAAATGTGAAGGGAAAATTGGAAAATCCCCCACCCTTTCAAAACTTTTTACTAAGGTAATAAAAAGCCAATGTGGGGATCTGACTCTCACGTCCTCCCATTGTCTACACCAAAATACGTTTACCAAAATGGCTTGTCTATACGGACTACGACACACTCTTTAAAAGCTAAAATATAGGTTTTGTTATAAATAATTTGAGAACAAAAACTTATCGTGAATTGCATGCTTACCCAATTTGAATGTATTAAATATATTATGTAGTCAAAGACTATAGTTATTACCTACTTATTAATAATACTATATTCTTACAATGTATTTTAAATAACGTGTATTTTACGACATTTAAAAACTTTATTGAGGCTATATTATATTAATAGTTAATTTTTGACGCTATCTTGAAAATTTGATCATGGCGTACATAATAATTACACAAATATTTGTTTAAAATGTCATGGGTATTATCTTTATTGAAAGTATCGATAGCAGACTTTAGACACTTATTCTAAGGAACTTTTTTCCATATTTCTATCTCCATACTTTTAATTTGATTCAAATGTATTGCAACTGGGTAAAATATGTTTATAAAAGTCTATAGGTACATTTTTCAAAATCATTATAACTAGGTTTAAATTTGTTGAGGAGATTTTGAATCAACTTTTGTAATGCAGAAATAATTTCATTGACGACGATCCGTTATTATCTTAATTACCTAGTAATACCTATATCATATAAATTAAGTGAGCCGCAACTATTTTTATTTATACGCCTCATTTGCATTTTTCATTTTTGTTTATCCCGTGTTGCACTGTTGGGTTTTAGTTAATACATTGATTAAATAAATTCGTATGAGTGCCGTACCAACAAAAAAATTCAGGGGGGGGGGGGTTGAACTCCTACCCCCCCCCCTATATACGCCACTGCATAATAGTATAATAAAACTTTCTAGGTTTCTCGACTAGAAAATTAAACGAGAATTAACAGACCGTATTAATTGTATTTGTTTTCGTTTCAGGGTCAAGCACAACTCATATGGTCCAGATAAACTCCTACTATGTATAGTCATATTATAGACTAATATTTAGTTCACCTTTTTTTATACAATTAACGATCGTTGAATGATTTATATTTTATACGAAAGAATGTTGATTTATATGAAGATGAAACAGACCAATTTCCTCACCATTATAGACTTCTTCACATATTTAGTAAGTACCAATATTGGTAGTAACGGTTTTAAACCCATACCGAAGTAATAATTTTAAATTGCGTTTTTTGATATAATCCATACCTATATAGTATATAATATTAATTGGTCTGATATATATCGGATATTCTGATATATCCGTATTAATGAATAAATAAATAAAATAAATAAATAAATAAATAATATTTGATCAGCATAAAATATATCATGTTTATTCATGTACCTATAGTCGTATAGATATTTTATACAATATGCTCGTGATGCCATGGTATAGCTGGGCGCCTATGTCGATATGCGTATAGGCACGCATGTGACATACCTATATATAACTATCATAAGACTATCTAACATCTTACACAGCAAACCACTTAAAAGTATTAGGTTTAGGTTGTTATCGGGTGAACAAAATGTATTATCTCTAGCTCATAAGTACGTGATTTATACACACAATGGAGTGTGTGGTGTATATAATATTATATAGGTATATTCAACATACAGGTAATATTATATACCTATATACCTATATACCTAACCTGGCTAGCTAAACCACAGGATACAGACTAAATGAAAGATCATAATCTGTAGCTATACTGCAGTGTATTATCATATTTTATCCGAAAAGTCTATAAAGACCAAGTATTTCATGAATTTGTTGTAGTTCTGACAATATCATGCTTTAATTTAAAAAAAAAACAGCGTTGGTTGTTATGAATGCCTAATGCATTAAACAATAGCAAACCATAGGTATAGGTAGTAAACAGCTGGTATGATTTCTGATTAACCATTATAAAATAATAATATTGTTCATTAGTTAAAAATGTTATTTATTAGAAGTTTTTTAAGTTTCGATTGGTGGAACAGGGTTAGATAATATATCACTTATATATAAGTGTTTAACTACTATAACCAACACAGGTTGCACCAGGGCTTATTCTAAAGTGCAGTTGGGCTAATTTTGCGTATTTGGAATAGCTAAATGCACATTTGATAATCAATTTTTGCGTAATTGATTTAAGTTAATTTATTGTTATATTAATATGATAAGACAAGCAAAATAGTAGATCTGTAGTTTCTAAGAAATTATTTGCAATAAGAAAATCATTTTATATATACCTACCTATACTTAGTAGTTAGGTAGTACATTAACGATTAATAATTATAATTTAAACATGTAAACTAAGTACCTACCATTGATTATAAATCAATGAAATTACTAAACTATGTTTATTATTAGAAATCGTAGGCTCTTTGGAGTTAGGGTTTTCTAATATACGTAATACGTAATACCGAATACCGATAAAGAAATCTTGTTAAACATACTGAGTCAGTTGTAAACAAAATTAAATCATTGAGTTTAATTAATTTAGTTGGTGGTTGGGTAGATATAATTGCAAAAAGGGGATAGGTCCATTTTTTATAACTTTTCAGGAGAGACAATAAAAACGAAATCATAACATGTCTCTTTTCTGTAGTAAACTGAAATTTCCAAACACTATATTTCGCGTTTGGATAGTAGGATTTGACTCCTTTCTGCAGTAAACGATGTATTTACGAGTGCTTAATGGACTTTTCCCCTTTCTAGTTAGCGATTCAGATGTACTCAATGATGAACTTAAAGGTACTGATGGAAAAGCTCTAAAAGATAAAAAATTAATTGATTTTCAAAAAAACGAAAACATAGGCATCATATGTATGTAACTGAAAATAGATCTGTAAGTGCCATATGTCATGAAATAGTAGAACTTTGGCTAATTTTTTGCAAGACCGCATAGATATTGATGAATATTTTGTTAGTACCTACTATTAGACCTGTCGCTATCGTAATAGGTTAAATTTTAAATTGTTACACCTTAAAGCTAAAAATGTTATCATTTTTAACCATAACTTGATATCATATTTTGAGATTATTATAGTTCTATTTTTATAGGCTTATTTAAAAAAAATGCGCAGTTGATAAAAATCCTTAGAATTAGCCCTGGGTTGCACAATGTTGGTTTACTGCATATTCTCCGATTACCTAAACTTTAAAACTAAATAACTAGCTAAAGGTATAGCCATATAGCCGTATAGGTATATACAAGGTACTCAATCAAAATTAGATTTTTAGGTACCTATATGTATCAAAATTCTTAAAAAATATTTTGCTTTAGAATATAATATGGTATATTAAAAATTGAATTTTTCATTTAAAAAGTAAAACTTATTAATGATGATAATGATAAAAATAATAAGTGTTAAAAAATGTAATTAAATATTTTTTTTTAAATATAGTTTTGTGACTATTAAAATTTAAAATATGCTTTATTCTTTATTATATAAATTGTAAATACGTACCTACACTAAAATATTTGAATTGTATTTTTAGGTATGGTTTTACTATAGGTAAATTAGTTTCACATAGTTACACCAAAATGTAAGCCAAATATTTTTGTTGATACCTATATAAATTTAAATCACATATATATTTTTTGATATGCATTGTCACATTCATATAATATGAGCGTAGGTATATGAAATATTAATTTATAAACAATGTTTATAAAAATGCAGAGCTCAAATAACTAATGACGAATAATATATTATGTTATATTTATAGGTACAATTTATATTTTTAAAACATTTTCAGTACCTATGTTTAACACAAACTGTCAAACTAGGTATATAAAGTAAATATTAAATATAAATATATAATTATTTTGGTTTGGTTGAAAAGTGAATCGGAAATTCGGAAGTAAGAGTAAATAAAAAAGTACAATTTTGGCCGAAAACGTTTATGCCCTTTGGCTTTCTGTTTACGGAGTATAAAGCATAATAATATTTTAATATGCTGTACATGGGCTATACATGGGTCACTGATATGACGAATCACGAATATGTAAACAAATCTTGTAACGTCGACACAGCATGTATATATAATTTACATAAAACTAAATACATAATTACCTATGTAAATATGTAACATAATAATATAATTTATAACATATCTCAATTTTACAGGCACACCGCACACGTGGTATGTTGTTTGTTTGTAGTTTGTACATTAGACCACAATATGTTTATTTTATTGGTAAAAGTACTAATTACCGGCGGTTGACTGAACCCATGTGTACTTTACATATACACTACTATCTACTACTATAAAATATAATATTAATAAACAATAGATATTTTATACTATTTATTTACGTTTTGTTAGTTTATACATTCAGACTTTAGATCGACCAATTTAAATATCTTAAGGCCAAACATTGACTAAATTATATTACCTACTTATAGTTATTATATCATCACTATACTATTATAATGTTTTATATTTAATATTTGAAGATTGAATAAAACAGTGTTAGAAATATTTCAATGTCAAAACAAAAAAAATAGAGGCTATATAACGTATACGCAGTAAATTGGGAATCACTCAATGACCTGCTCACCATAATTATTTCCTTTAATAATGAGTTCATTAAAATTCTGAATTTTGGTACAAGTTTGGTACCTACATAGAACGATATGGTCGTGTCAAGCATCATGCATTCATACAATCATACATGTGCAGTAGTACAAAATTCAAAGGAGAACAACACTTAAAATCTTAAGCAAAAGATTTTTTCGAAAATTGTTGTTTCCGGTATTTGGTTTTCTAAATCAACATTTAAATGTCAAACGAGTTATTAAAATATATAAATATTAAATACTAAAGAGCAGAGCCAAACTTAGGAATTTTGGGGCCCGGCTCTAATTTTTTGACGGGGCCCCTAAAATTAATTATTATCTAAATTATTAACTTCAATTATAAATTTAGTCTTTTTGCTATATTGACTTTTATATTCAATTTATTTTTATAAGATTATAAATAAATTATACCATAAGTCTATAGGTAAGTAATTATTTAATGTCGACTTAATAAGGAGTAAGGATAATATTATGGTCCTTAAAAATTGTTTTACAGAAATACAAGGTAGATCATAGGTGTAAAATTGGATGTAATATTTATTATACTGTATATGGAACATTTTTACGAATTCTAAAATGTTGATAGACATTGTTATTAATTACTACAATACTATTGTCTAATCAAGATATAATATAATATACCCCCATATCATTCGAATTCCGAACCGACCAAACCCTATATCATGGACCATGGTCATTGTTGCATAGAGCTATAGACTCAAAATTTACTCGCTTGAAATCTGATGAAACTGTTCAGTCATCTTAATATCTTTATCGTGATTCTCAAAATCCTAAAGTTTTTTAAATTTTTATAATGTTTTACAGATATAGGTATAATTTAATGAAAATATTTTAAAAGAAAATTAATTTTATTTCGAGAACATTTTTCAAGCTATTTATTTGTTTTATTGTATCTTATATATATTTATATTTTATACCTAGCAATAATGTTTAGTTGGGTAGTAAAATATTTGTTCTGTTGTTATGTATATAGTTTAGTAAAATATTTGTATTTATGAAAATGTAGCATTAAAAAAATAAGTGCATATTTTTAAAGCATATTTGTACTTTTTAGTTTTTTTAAGCGCACAAATGCATAGGTACATATTTTGTACATTTAAGTGCATCAAGTTCCGAGCCCTACTTATTAATATAAGATACTTATCTGAAAAAAAAAAACGGTATCGCGCTGTACAATTATGTAAATAGTTAAATGGTAAAGACACTTAGTATTTGTTATATATTGTCCTTAAGTGTTCTTAAAAATTCTATATAAATAAGAATTTGAATAAATTCATTATTATTGGAGAAAATGTAGTTTAATATTGTTGCATAAATATACTTCGTAGATCACCTGTATAAATGTATAATGTATATATTAATTAAATTAAAATATAAATATAATAGTTATCGAGTAGGCGAGTAACCATTAAAAAAGAATAATGATTTAATGATAAATTAACTGTGGAATGCTAGAGCTTAATATTTATATTTTTTGTAATTTTTTCTAATTGGCGTTATTAAAAATTTAAAATGTTTAAAAGAGATAGATAGTTTTCTCTGCCTTGTTTATTAGGGTTTTTTACAAGACAATTTATAATTCTTATAGAGTTTAGGATATCTATATATGCTATATGGCATATGAAACTTCTTTTGAGATTGGTAGGGGGGGCTATAAGTACCAAACACGAAATTCTGAGGTTCAATATTTTTCATTTGTGAGGGCTAAGACCCTCCCCCTTCACTAGTTTCACCTATGGACTAGTGCAGCTATTAGGAAGCAATATTAAATTTAATTGGAAGTGCCCATTTTGATCCTAATAAGCAGAGTATGGGATGGTCTTAAAACATGCATCTGGCACGCCTATGTTATGCTTTAGTCCTTCCTAGACCGTCCAGGAACAAAACAGGTAGTTCCCATGTCGCCAAATCCTAGCGGGCATGCATATTACCCTCCCAGGAAGGTAATATTGTTGTTAGGGAATGGTGACAATTTTTCACTGAAGAAAAAAACATTTCAAAGCTCCGAAGTCTGACTCGGCTCACTTACCAAACCTAACCATCTATTCCATTACGATCACCACACACAAACAAATAGTCAAAACTTCCAAAAGACCGAAAGATAGATAGATAACACTACCTACTGGCTACTGCCTATACCCTACAGTACATATTATAAGACAATAATATCATTGATCCATTCAATCAATGCTAAAAGCCTAATACAGTGGCAAGTGACAGCACGACTGAGAATTTTCGGTACAAAATAAGTCCCAGACAAAATGTTGTTAAGTGGGTACTACCCACTGGGCAGTTGTCGCACTGAATGACTCTTTAGGGTGTAACTTCATATCAGTATCAGAATTTCAGGGGTAGGCAGGTTGAAAAATGTTTACTGTCCCATGAGGCCATGAATAAAACTGTTCGAACTGCCAGTGAACTAACAGTACAAAGTACAAACTACAAAGCGCAAGTATAAATGTATTACAATAAATATAGTGTAAGACAAACAATTATGGTCCGTTATTATTACAACGCAAATTGCGTGTCGAGAGAGCGTTTACGCACGACGTTCGAGGAGGAGGAGGACTTCCCGCAACATTGCGAAAGTATATTATTATGAGAAAAAAGTAATAATAATAATAATATACCGTCCTTGGGGTGCCACGACGTTTCGTGCACCGCATAGAGTAATATTACTCTATGGTGCACCGCGACAACGACGAGTGACGACGAGCACGCGCACGCCGTGTCGCCGTCGGCGATAATCAAATAATCAATACCCGCAATAGTCCCGCCGCATTAGGTCTCTCGGCGGCGGCAGTGTAGCGTCGTAACTACGTGTACACGTCATCCGGACGAGGGCCGCCGTCACCGCCCAAGGGAAGCGCACCGCCCGTTCACCAGCCCGCATCGCCGATAGCGGGCCGTAGATTAAGTCCGCGCGCGTGCGCATGTTCGTCGTCCTTGAAGCGCGCAGGCCGACCGAACAGCTGAGGCGATTCAGCCGCCCGCCCGCCCGTCCGCTACTCCGCTGGACAAGTTGTATTTATTATTACGGCGCAGTTGTTGGTTTTTTTTTATATCGTTTTCCTTTTTCCCGTACCACTTTGGCTCGTCGCGCACCAGTCGAACATTATATTATTCAATTTTTTTTATCCTTTGCCTTGCGATTTATTTTTATCGTTTCCGAGTTCGCCTTTGAAGCCGTGCGCGAGTGTCGCGTTTGTACAACCCTATCCTAGTGATCTTAAAATAGCGAGTAGACGACATTATTCTGACACACAACCTTTGGGTCTGCTCAAACTCAATTCGTCACGTCCGAGTTGTTTTTCAGAAAACAGTCGGGAAAAGCGGACCATGTCCGACGGCGAAGGTTCGGCCCAGACGGCCGCAGTAGAGACGGGCGGCCAGTCGGAAAACATGACGGTGGCCATGGATGGCCAGCAGCAACAACAGCAGCAGAACGTGTCCATCACCAAAGACGACGGCGAACCGAACCCAAAAAAGGCCAAGCTATCAGGCGGCGGCGGAGGCGAAGTTTTCGGCCGGGGCGGCGGTGGCGCGGACAAGCAGCACTCCGCTTCGGACAAGCTGGAGCACAGGCTGGGAGGCATACTGTGCTGCGCCGTGTGCTTGGACTTGCCCAGGTCGTCCATCTATCAGGTGAGAATCGGTGATTTCGTACGCTTTGCGCTCCGTCCTGACTCCCGACAACCGGACGGTCGCATGTTCTATTTTTAAAAGACCGTCTCGTTGTTGTTATTATTATTATTATTATTATTATTATTATTATTGTTGTTGTCGTCGTCGTCGTACCAGCTGACCGACGTGCCGCCGCCGCGGCTGTATTCCTTGGGTCAACGACATTAAATTATGCGCGCGCGAATCTCGTTTATGGCCTTTCTCCGATGGTTGTTGCAATAAAATAATATTATAATATTATTTCGAAATTTCGTCGGTTCGTTTCCGTATTATTGCGCGTCACGATGACGATATTACAGTTATATTATGGTACCAGAGGGACGGCCTTTTTTTGGCATTTCCCAATCCAAACAAAACGCCCTTGCAGCGGCGTGTTCGTCAATAATTTCGCGCGTGTTCCCGAGATAAATCGCGGTGCAACGTCCGCGGTACAAAGTCCGGCAGCATGTGATTGTTACAAATCGTGTGCAATTTAATATTATATTATAAAAATACACTTTTGGGCCGTCAATATCATCGTTGGCCGGCTGGGTCTTTCCGGTATCTGTTTCACATCGCGTTGACATTATCGCGAGTGTTCAAAATTGCCAATTAATAAAATATAACATTAATTACCCGAACAAAATAAAATCATTATTCATTATATATGGCACAGCCGTATAACGCTATAACAGTCACAATAAGCATCAACGGCCCCTTAAAAACTGGGCCAAAAACAATATCGCGAAATTATGTTTACCCGCGCTAGTGATGTGTCGGACCGTCTCATGCACGACTTTGGGGGGGGGGGAGGGGGAGCCCAGGGGGACTGAGTACCCCAACTAATTTTTCAGACATTTTAGCTTACCCCTGCTGGCCTACTATTATTTTTGAAAGGAACGCACGGGACGCTTCATCATTCTGAATTTTTATCGAAATGCGCGAGATACCAATGTAAATTTGTCCTATGGATTATTTCATTACAGCGGATCTATAAATTATAATACGTCTATGTAATATAATATTAACTTGTATTTTTGAATTGATTATTTATAAATATTTTTTATATGATTTATAAAGTGGTATTAAGGGGTGTGGGGGCATAGCCACGTCGGCTCAATAACGTTTAACAAGACTTTTAAAAGTAAACAGAGGTCCCCTACTTTTAATCTTGCCAAGTCGAGAGCACTGGCCAGTGGCGGTATTCGGAAAAAGTCACTAAAAACCGAACTGTTAATTATTAATTTTGTGTATTGTAACGCTGACTCGCTAAAAAAAAATTCGGAACTTTTTAACAAGAATTAGATGGTTGGTCAAAACACACGAGAAGAGATATTTTTGGATTTGTTCTTTATCATTAATCATAATTATAATATTTATGTCAAAATATTCGTAAGATTACTATTACTTATTTATTTTCTTATTTGGCGTATCATTGTATTAACATTACAATTTACAATAGGTACCTTCTTTAATTTTGTAATTTTTCAGTGACTTTTTCCGGCATTCCAATGTGACAGACGTCGCTCGCTAATCCGTTTTTAATTTTTTTTGACACCATTCGAAGACTATCACTATGTCACCTATTACATATTTATATTATACCGTTTATTTATTTATTTAACGAATGTTATGCGGTACCTATATTTTAACATTTTTAATGGATATTTTCCGTGAACACTTTCACTATAATAATTACAATTACTGTTGTGCCCTTGGACTAGGATTTCAAAAATAATGCTTTCAACTGCTATTTCTGCGTTCTTTCATACTTATAGTAATATAGTATATTAATGAATAATGATGTTTGAATATTAATGATGAGGGTGGAGCTTTGTGTGTTAGAACATCCCCCTCCCCTCTTTGGAATAATACAAAAATATATTAAATGTGTGAACACTCCTCAAAAAGTTGTATTCAATTAAAACATCAAACTTTAAAAAATTCTGGCTGTGCGCCTGCTTACAATATGTTTGTAGAATTTTGAATTAACGAGGAGTCGTGAATGCGAAACTTAATATATTTTATCATTGTACAATAAATACCTACTAGTATTTATAAACTATAATGAATGATAATATAATATATAGGTATATAGATTTTACAGTACATATAATATATTAATATGTTATGTATCCGATATATTAGATATTTGGACGATTATATCTTACACGACGATCTGTTCTTTTACCTTCCGTACAACATATTTTTGACAATACGATGAGAGCGCGAAGATAATAAAACTTTCATATAGTCAACTAACTGCTACTCGCAAGCCCCCGACAGTATTTAAAAATTGACTAGCAATTTGAAACTACTCAATCTCTCGAGACTCGGAGGTTGATAAGCTGTGGACATCCCCAAGTGTCGTTCCCTTTATTTTGCCACTCCATTGGGGTGCCTATCATTAGGAATTGGCTTTTGAAAATCGATCTTACATAGACCTATTAACTAGGTTATCTAATAGGTTTATAGTTTTTTATAGTTTTTTAGTCGTCAGTAAGTATAAGCAACTTACATTAGTAATTAGTGAACATTTTAACCCTTTCACATTACTCTCACTTAAAAAAAAAAATAAACACTCAAAATATAATCTACTTATACGGTCCCATGTCATTTGATTTATGTGCAGTTGTCTATCATTCGAGTAGACTAAAAATTTTAATTCATGTTTCTGGTTTTAAACTTTTGAATTTAGATATATAATAATCTGCGACGTGAGTTGTGGGTACAAACTATATTATCTTTGTTCACAGTGTACAAATGGACATTTAATGTGCGCTGGATGCTTTGCTCATTTGTTGGCTGATGCACGTTTACGAGATGAAATGGCCACATGTCCCAATTGTCGTGTGGACATTGCGAAAAACACAGCCACACGTAACTTGGCTGTTGAGAAAGCAGTCAGTGAACTACCATCAGAGTGTCAGTTTTGCGCCAAAGAATTCCCACGTAACACATTACAACATCACGAACAACAGCTTTGTGCAGAACGGTAAGCAGTTAGGCATATTTTGTTCTTATTCATTGGAAATAAATTGTGCTTTTGATAAACGTTTATATTTTGCTTATATTATTTTTTTAGACCAGTAAAATGTGGATACAGTAAGATAGGCTGCCCTTGGCGTGGACCCAGTCATGAAGCATCTGAACATGAAAAAGTGTGCCCTCACCCATCAACTACGGGAAAAGATGTCATGTCTGCACTTGATGCTATGGACCAAAAGTTTCAGGAAGAGAAACTTCTATATGACACCATATTTGACTTGATGAGTTTTGAAAAGATAACATTTAATGGTAAATTATAAAATATATAGTATAGTATATTAACTAAATAAGGCCAAGTAGCCCAACTAGAGTTGAAATTAAATCAATATGCTTTTAATTGGATTAAACACATTATTTAGATTTGCAATTAAAACCATACCGAACAGAAGAGTTTGTACACAAGTTGTACTATGAGACTGCCAGATTTTCAGCGTTCAATTTTCAGTGGGTTGTCAAAACCCGCATCAATAACATGCAAAGAGACCCAGCGTTAAGTGTTGATCGTCACATGTCATACCAGGTAATTTATGTGCAACATTTGTAGGAAAAAAATGTATTAATTTTTAAATTTTTGTATTGTATTCACTATCCTATTTTTTAAATAATATAATAATAATTTTAAAAACATTGTTTCATAGAAAAAAACAGGTAAGTTCTAATTAATATAAGAAAAAAAACAATAATTAACCCATAATATACACAAATGCGTAAAACACAACCACAAGTATCCATATACGTGTTGTCAGTCCTTTCAGTGTTAGGTTACACCAAAAATTTGGATGCCATTAGTCATCACTGTAACGTTTAAGGACGACGTGTTTTCAACTATAATCAATGTGACATGGATAATTCAATTATAATTGTGAAACAGGAGACAAGATATTTTTTGTTATATTAATAAACGTTCACAGTTTTCAAGACCACACTACTACTACTACTTCTAGTACTAGTACTACTACTACTACAACGGCATCATCTTCATGGTATGGACTCTCAAATCAATCTATCGTTGAATCGGCACATGCACGACAAAATTCATATTGCCATCTATAAAATGTGTTTCTTTTTTTGTTTTTGCCCGTTTCTCTACGTCCGCCACGTCTAGACACATTTTACCTAAACACCATCGAAGAGATAACAACGGCTGAAACATCAATTAAAGACGCCCAATATGGATCAGATCGCAGGATTTTTTTGTATAAACAGTTTTTGTTTTTTACGACGTTCTCAAAGTAAAACTTTACGGATTCTTGTTAATTATTCTTGCTAGGTTAATATAAACATATTTATTAAACACTTGTAATTGTATTTTTTTCTTAAATTCATTTTTATTTGTATAAAGGGTAAGCTTTGGTAAGTCATTAGTCAGAAATATACTAAATTGCTTTAATTTTTTTTCTTGTCCTGGTAAGTTATGCTAACATTTGGAAGCACTGTGTATAATAATTTGGGTTGAGTTTTGTTTTTCAGGTGCATTCGGACTAATATACTTTTAAAAAATTTACTTAATAATCATATTTTACTACTAATATTTCAGGATTATTTTTGCAGGTTATTCGTTGTACTATCTGAAAATACTAATTGATTTTTTTTTTTTTTTTATTCATTCCTCTGTTTCCTTTACGCCCTCAATTATGTCGTCGTCGTCATGCTGATCATCTGTAAATAGCTGATTCTGAAAACCAAAATCCCCACACCTATGTCTGTCCATTATCTAGTAGTTAAAGGACCATTTGGTGATATGAAGGTGAATCCGAAAATATATAAGTTTGAATTCAACGAGAATGAAACAGAAACACAATTTGTAACATTGCCATTACCAGACTCAGCCGAATGTAATCGGCTGTTAGCTGCCAAAACTATCAACTTGAGGTATATAACCAAAAAAATTAAATTTTGAATAAGAATTATGAAAAAAGAGATTGTTTCTTAATATAACATTTTCAAATTTATTTCAAATAACTAAAACAATTTTACCTTGAGTATACAATATACATGTTAATGTATACATTTAAAAATGTTAAATATGATACCTTGTATTTAATAATAAATATTTTCAATTTTGTTTTACAACATAATATAATAAGATACGAATCCAACAATTTTAATGAACTAGATGCCTAATTTGTAATTACAGTAAATTAGTCAGTAAAATAAATGTCAAAAAAAAAATTAAATAATTAAATAAAATGTTTATGTTTGATGTTTCTTATCATATTATATTTAAAATATACAAGGTAATTTTTAAAATATGCACACCCCATTTTTATGTTTCAATAATGCATATACAAATTCTTTTCACAATATTTATTATTTAACCAACATTTGTTTTTCAAATGAAAACCAACATTTTTCTATGTAAATTTTGAACCAAATTCTAAAAATGTCGACGTTTTGTAATTTAAATTTGAACAAAAATGTTCAGGGATATTAATTTAAAGTACTAAGCATAATAGTCTATTAAAAGGATATTATTTACTTTTGTTTTGATAGTAATTAGGTGCAATATTAATACATAAGTATTTTGTAATATTACAAAACTGTCTGGGTATATGTCTTGACTAAGTAGTAATTATTATCAAATATTTTATGTTGCATACTTAATTATAATTATCAAGCTCATATCGATTAACAAAGTTTTTAACAGACTATTATCCTTAGTTTTTAAAGTAGAATAACTTGGAAACTTTTTGCTTAAATTTTGATTACAATATGTCACCATTTTCAGAAAAATCCTCTTAATCACAATTTGCATTAAAACATAAAGGTTCTCATTTGAAAAACCAATATTGGTTATTGAGGATACTCATTAAGTATTGTAAAAAATAAAGTATTTTAAAATATCGTCTTTATCTTTACTTAAAAAAAAAAGAAGAAGAATTTGATGACATGTATAAACATAAAAATGGAGAGACTGCTTAAAAAATCACATATTTATTTTCCATAAATATAAGTTGATATATGTCTGTAATATAATAATCGTAATTTAGCTTATTTATGGTTTTTTTTTTAACAATTTGTTTATTGTTTACAGGTTGATCATGTTTTTGGTGTCGAAATAATCACAAATTCAATACATATAAATATAAATAAAGTAATATTTAATCATCAAAAAGCTGTTTCCACTTATATTATTGAAATGATTATTTTTTTTTTTTTCATTATTATTTACCTAGGCGTATATAGATATAATAGTTTTTTTTAATTAACAAAGCGTATTAAGCTAATTTTTAAAAGTTTTATAGTTTATTTTTATCTTATTATTTTATTTTATGTTATTGTTGACGTCATTCCCCCATGGTTTCACCTTGCCCTACTGCACGTTTATCTTTCCTTATTGTATTGTATTTTAATATTTTATTGGACATAAATAAAGTGACACATCAAAGTTATTATATTAATTGATTTTTCTATTTTACTGTGTTTATTCTCCTGGTATAATATACTGAAAATGTTTTATATTTAACTCAAAATAGTTGTTGTAGTATAAACACATATATTTAAGTTTAAGGATTAGTAATTGGACCAGTTTAATAATTAAATATTAAGTAAACAATGGTGATAAATGAGATAAATAACCATTAATAAATAATAAATTTATTTATTATAAATATAGCTTGGTAAATAAAGAAAGGAATAAAAACAATAAGTAACAAATTACATAAAAAAGATCATTAAACATGTAAATAAATAAAAGATATAAAAAATGTTCAACAATACTTTATCTTAAAATAATGATCCAAGGTGAAATCCCTACCCTCAACACCATACCATAAACCTTATATTAAATTAAATTCCTTGGATTCCCAAAACAAAAAATTACCTTTACAATTTGGATTCTGTGTTTAATGCTTTTAATTTTTGAGCTAACATGATGTTTCCTTTGATTTTCAATTTACCTTTCATAAATGCCATCTGAGGATTTAGCTTTCCAAGAGCCTGAATAAAATTTTTTCACAATATATAATATTATGAATGTATAATAACAATATTATATATAGGATACTTACCAAATCAATCATGTCTGAATCATCAATGGTCAATGTCGTATCTGCTTTAATGCCTTTTTCAGGTTCTCCACGATAAATTTTACCAATCTTCAAATCTGCGGCTAATTATTAATTTTTATATATTAATTTTGGAACAAGTATCTTAGTTATCAATGTATTTTTAATAAAACAACACTTACTCCATGTACTTGTGACTTTACCACTTTTTGTGATGTGATAAACGAAGACCCCATTTATAGATTTTAATAAGCTTGGATTAGATTCTATGCGTTCTTTCATACCGTGGAATACTGCATCGCTTGGTAGTTCTTCGACTTTCCCAGAGCACAATACCACATGTGGTTTGGCTGGCAATCTAACTTCGTGTAATTCCATGTAAGCGCCTAAAATATACCAGTAATGATTCCAAGTAAATTAATTTAGAAAATAAATATTTTCAAACTATCTTTTATTTATTTCATCAATTTTAGGTGTTGACCTTGAAAAAATATATATGTTTTTATACATTTGTAGATTAAATCTGAAACAGGAAACTCACCTAGTGAAAACAAAATCTACAAATAATATAATACCAAACACGGTCAAAAATAATAAAAATATAACAACAGAAAATATAAGATAAGCTTGATGAAACATAATTGTGTTTTTATTTAAACAATTTGCTGATAATTTAAAAAAAAATCTGTAGTCATTTTGTTTTCAACTGCATGGAAATATTAATTGTATAGTTCAATATGTCAAGAAATTGAATAGGTCAATATGTTAAGTAATTGAATAGGTGGCATAATTAAAGGTATACTACTATACATACAATTTTATGTGTGCATATTTGTTTTAAATTATTAAATGTAACTGTCAAGGCCAAATAAATATAATCTAGACGGCTAGACATAAATACATTATATTTATAATAATAATATTTTTAGTTTATGTATAAAATAAACATAAATAAATATGATAAATATGAGAACAAATAATTACATTACCTAATAAAAATTACCTGATAGAACTGTGTCGTTTGTCTCAGATACGGTAGTTTTGAAGTGAATGCGGTTACCTTCTCTCCACATTGATGTGCACAATGTTTGGCCTGGTACAACTGGTTTACTGAATCTCACCTAGAGGTCAATGTAGTTTGTAAATTAATGATTTGTTTGTTCCATGCCTCCTATACATGAGTTTCATTTTTTCTGCACATTTATTTTATATTACCTATTCAGTATTCATATTACACAGTACAGTTCAACAAACTCAACTTATACTTTTTATTCTTCTAATTATTAGGAATTTAATTTAAAATGCTGATATTGTTATTTTTATAATATTTGTTTAGCAATTTTTTTTAAAATTAAAATCCTATCTTCTGTCTTATCAAGTAAAAATGTAACAAACAATAAAGTCATAAATATATTATTATTAAGTTCAACCTTATTATGTATAGCCATTGTAGTTCATGTAAATGTAATTTAATGAAATCAACAACATTTTTTTAAAAATTATTATGTAAATACCTTAAGTGATTTGAATAATTTTGAATCATTATCAGCAAATTGTTTGAGTATGTGTCTTACTGACATACCTAAAGTTGCTAAACCATGAAGTATTGGTACTTGATAACCAGCAGCAAGTGCAAATGATGGATCTATGTGTAAAGGATTTAGATCACCGGATAATCTATAAACCGCTGCCTAATAACAATGTATTGAATATAATATATTTCAAAATAATTGTAGTAATATTTGTATTCAAAATAATGAGAAACAAATAAGCTAATGCATAAATAAAAATCGTTACTTGATTCACAGAAGTTTTCTCTGAAACAGTAGAATCTGGAGACCGTTTAGGTTCATCGAGTATTGGAATCATAATACTTGAAACCCGTTTTCCTCCAAATCCTCCAGCCGACAAAACAAAAGTACATATTTGTGATGTGATAATCAAATCACCAGATTCATCATATGTTTTACCTAAAAGTATTTAATTAGGAAATTATCTTAATATTTAGCATATATATAATATATTAAAGTATTTGAAAATATAAAATTAAAAAATAATCTCATACCATCAACAACAATAACAGCATTTTTTCCTTTGTCCAAAACATCAGAAATACAAATTTTAGTAGTAAGTTTAGCTTCAGTTGGTAAAGCCTTGTGTAGTTCTAAAAATTGTTCACCATGCAAAACCTATAAATTATAAGCTTTAATTATTAATAATAGAGAACAGCGTTGGAAGTGGAATATAAATCATAATAAAAATTCACTAAAAATATTTTATTAATACTAATTAGTAATGTAATATTTTAACTAAAATATAACATTTAATAACTTTATTAGCTATATGGCTTAAAATGTATATATTATTTAGGTAAATAGGTAGATTCAGTATTGTAGCAAGACGTAGACCAAGGACTAATCTAAAATTTAAAACCTAGTCTAATCTAAACTGCAAGAAAAAAAACCAAGAAGAGTAATTATAGTTAAGACTTAAGAGTCTTAACTTCATTATATGTTATAAAATATATCACAAACATAAGACTTATACCTGAGATAAATCAAACTCTCTACCGGGTATTGCCTCAGTTATCAAACTACTACTCATAGTAGCCATCAGACTGGGTAAAACTGCATAGGTAGGTAGCGTAGAGAAATTTTCATGAGATTCATATAAGTATTGTAAATCACTTTCATCTTTTACATTTGCTCCAACTAAGAATAGAATATTAATTTTTTTAAATATACAGTTAGAAATAATTAATATTTAAAATTTACCTCCAATAGCATAAATAATGGAATCTCGGTTATTGTAACTGAACACACCATTAGCCTCATTTAAGGTTTCTTCTGGACCTGATTTGATTTCATCTAAAACTCCTAATAAAGTTGAAGATGCTTCCTACAATCAACAATTTTACTTGTTAATTACATAAATAAATATGAAAAATATTAATACTTTTATGATATATCGACTATTGCCAGTCACTTAACCGGTGTCACAATAACCGCCTGAAGTTCCAAACAGTAGTTTTCACTGTGAAATACTCGTCGGTCAATTTTCAAGGGATCCAAGTTTGGTTAACTGGCATTCAAAATTATTTTAGATTCTGAGTGGAACGATGAATGTATTGATTTTACAATGATGTGTGTTTTTTTCAAAATTTTAGATTCTGAGCGAAGCGATGAATGTATTGATTTTACAATGATGTGTGTTTTTTTTTTTATTTTTGTGTCTGTCATCACCTTTTAGGACAGTAAAAGTGCTTGGATTTTCTTCAATAGTAACTTTTCTGATAGGAAAGTGAATCTAGTTGGTACTTTGGGAGGTCAAAATTTCTCAGTAGTTTTCACAAGCAACATGAAAAACAAAAGAAAAATTAAGGAAAAACGGGAATTTTTACGCAAAATCTGTTTTCGAGAAAATCGATTTTGGTTTTTGGTGTAACTCTAAAACAAATGACCGTAGGGACATGAAATTTTGACTGAATGTTTATATTAGCATTTTCTATACACCATAAAATGTACAAAATATTTTGACTCTTTTTGAGCTGTTTACGGCCATTGTCAGTTTTCAATTTTTTTAGTTTTTTTTTCTATAAATATCAATAAAATTTTATCTGTTGAGTAAAAAAGCTTGAAAATTTAATAGAAGGCTCCTAGGTTATTGTTTCAAAGGCAGATGAAAAAAATTAAAAATGCTTAGTCACAGTTTTTATTTATAAGCATTTAAAGTTCAAATTTTGACAAAATACGGAAAAATCACGAAAATTAGCAAATTATTATGAGTTGAGAATTCATTAAAATTTTTCTTTTTAAATCTAAGATTTGAAAATATAATACAAGATTATCCATAAGTTAGTCTACCTTTATCAAAAAAAAAAAAATGTCTACAAGAAAATCAAATTAAATTTTTATGAGCGTTTGAAATTCATATTTTTACAACATTTGATATTCACTCGATATCTCATGTAACGATTTTCTTATTTTGTTGTAATTAAAAAACGTATGACTGTAGATACTTGAAATTTCACTGAATGTTTGTACTAGCATTTCTATACACGATAACATTTTGAAAATAATTTGACTCTTTTTGAGCTGTTTACAGACATTGTCAGTTTTCAATTTTTTTAGTTTTTTTTCCTATAAATATCAATAAAATTTTATTTGTTGGGTAAAAAAGCGTGAAAATTTAATATGAGGCTCCTGATATATCGTTCTAATAGAAGTTGAAAAATATTAAAAATACATAGGCACAATTTTTTTTTAAAAGCATTTAAAGTTCAAATTTTGACAAAATGTATCAAATTTAAAGTTTAATAATTTTTTTGTAGTTAAAAATTTATAAAATGTTTAACTTTTATAACTAAGGATTGAAAATTGAAAACAAGGCTCCACGTAAATAGGTTATATATAAATTACTTTATTCACAGTAATATCATCAAATATACTTGGCTGACTGACCGTTTTCGCTCAGAATCGTTTTTCTTATACAATGATATTATATCATTGAATTCAAATTTAACACCATCCATTACAGTGACCCACTTGTAACCTACCGTACAGCAGAGCGACATCCACTTACCCACCTTTTTATTATTTATTATTAATTTAAATTATGACTAAGAAATTTACAAATTATACAAATTGTTAGTACTTACAAATTAACTAATTATTTCAAGAAAAATGTTTGGATTCAAGATAGCGTGAATTCAAAAGCAGTCATAACAAAAAACTGTAAATCGGGAAGGCTTCTAAAGATGAAATCATTTAGAAAAGTAACGTGAAGACATCTTAACATAAAAGTAACATGTGTACTGGTAATTGGTTAGTCGAGATTGGTAGTTGCGACATCAGGCAGTAGTTGAGATAATGGAATTTAGACGGTCTATATTCGTGATAATGTATAAGTACCAAAATATTGATTTAATTACTTCAATAGAATCCAGTCTAGTTGCTCGTGACATATCAGTCAATTGATTCCAAACATCACGGACATTTTCTGGAGCCACTGTGTCTGTAATCTTGTGTCTAAGTATAGCACCAGTTCCCCTCACCAAATGACCTATAATTGTATTTTACTTAGCTAGTTAGCCATGCTTTTTACATGGAATAAGGGATTTAAAAATAACAATTTTTAAAGTCTTACATTTTGTAGCCCATCCAGCAGCTGATTCAATAATAGAACCATTTTCATCACAGTTTTCATGACAAAGCCACACAACCACAGGAGCAATTAGTTCAGGTTTTAATTCGGCAAAGAAATCTATAGAATATTTTTATGAAAACATTAGAATGTATTTATGTAATCATAACTGGAAGCTGAGCTTTTTAAATATTTAAAAAATATGATTCAAATACCTGGTGGTAAAATATCTTCAGTGAGTCGAGATGCTGCTGTTGGTACAATTACATTACAGTTGATATTATTTTTCCTACCTTCAATTGCCATAGTGTTACAAAGACCCACTAGACCCAATTTGGCAGCCCTTAAAAAAAATATATATTTTTATTTTGTTAAAACTAAATACTATTTCAATTAATTACGAGTAGTTTGCTTGTCCAAAATTTCCATATAAACCAGAATTAGAACTAGTGACAATAACTCTACCATAATTTTGTTTACGAAAATGTGGCCATGCAGCTTGTGTAACTTTAAAAGCACCTTTCAAATGAACATCATGTACCAAATCTATAGGGGAAAACCATTTTTAATAACATTCTAGTAAAATTAATTGGATTAATTACTTACTCCAGTCAGATTCACTTATTCGTGCAAACGATTTATCTCTTAGTATTCCAGCATTATTTACTACTATGTCAATGCGACCAAAGTTCTCAAGTGCAGTCTGTACTAGTTTATCACCATCAACTACAGAGTCATAATTGGGTACAGCTTTTCCACCTAATAATAAATTAAATTAATAATGTTTTGGTGGAAAATAAATAATTACAGAAATTGAATTACCTTTAGAGCGGATTTCTGATACAACAGAATCTGCAGCTTTGCTACTGCTACCATCTCCAGATCGACTACCTCCAAGATCGTTGACGACCACAGAAGCTCCACGCTCAGCAAATAATAACGCATAAGCTTTACCCAAACCTTAAAATCAAAACATAATTTAAAAAAATAATATTATAGTTAGGAACAACAAACATATTAAACATAAAATTTAGTATTTTGTTAATGTAAATGTATAAATGTTACAACTTAATAGATGTTTTATTAATTCAAAAATTTAACAAATTAAATTTATTAATTAACCATATAAAATAAAAAAATAATCCTCAGAACCTGTATAATATAAATTATAGTTGTAGGTAATCTGGTAATGTTAATTATCAAAACTGCCAAGAACACAAAATATAGATTAACTAATCATTGATGTTAAAAAAAATAAAACTTAATTTTGGTATGGTACATTAATTATCTTTAACAAACCGGCACCAGCTCCAGTGACAATTGCCACTCGCCCATCAAAACGTAATTTATCCATGTTGTGTCTTGACACGTCTAGAATAAAAAAAAAATACATATACTATATCTACTAAGTACTATATTATAAATTATGTAGGTATGGATAATTAACACGGGTTAATATGGTTTTATAAAAATAAATACTTAATGAATAAAATTGTCGAAAACCAAACTTCATATTATATAATATTATTACATGAGTATATTATAACTATAAGGACTGTAGTACCTACAAATATATTCATATGTGCCTATTTACGTAAGAAGTAATATTTACAGTGAATTATTGCTTTTGAGATTCGATTTTCAACCCCGGAAATTGTGAGCTTCAAACGTTTAGCTTCAGATATAAAATTCGTAATGCACAAAATCGTCATAAATTATGATTTAAAAGCAATTTGCATGAACTGCATAATATTTAATAATAATTATTCAAGAACTCCGTACGTAAGACTACGAGAGAAAAATCGTTGAAGACAAGAAATTTCAAGGACGCAACTACAGATAACAAAAAAAGTAAGAACTGTAGGTAAAAATATAATACCTATAATTTTTTATGCGGCGAACATTCACAGACAACCTAACAAATGAAGACGTGAATAATGAACGTCTGGACTATTGAGTAATGAGTAGTGACCACTAGTTAGTAGTTATTACAGACATAATTATTAATAATTAATATATTATGTTATAGTATAAGTTGTAAACTTGTAAATAATTGTCATTTGTCAGAAGTAGGTATTCGAATATCGAGTAATCGACTATCTTCGTCGCACATTCACTGACAACCAGACACTGGCCAATCGGCAAGACGTTTTCCTTCTCGGTTCTCCACGTTTCACCTGTGCAAGAACTTTAATATTATTAATTTTTAAGTACCCGCGATGTCAGCAGTTTGATAGCAGTTATCACTTATCACGAATCATCATGTAGCATATTATTGCACAGAACAAGGTACTGCCTTTTAACTGTGCTCTTGTGGTCTGTGCCTTTGTCAATAATATTGTACATTTTGTTATATATCTTCATAATATAACAATGTCGAGCCGAAAGAGTGGGTATTCATTTAAATGTATTGTGAAATCGTGGGGAGAACTGAAAATTCAAAAAGAAACTTAGTTTTTTTTTCTTTTCTCAAAGATCCTGCTCGGTAAATATTTTATATTATAACTTATAATGATGGTATTATATCGGTGGTGCATAAAAAAATATGATGTGCGATAATAAACAAAACGTTAGTGATTATTATTGTTATGAGATAACGTATCAATCACTTTTCCATGATGATTATCGATTGATAATCTGATTAGACGCGCGGACACGAGCTGATAACATCCCCAACGGAGGAAGAAGACGTGATATAGGTTAGACAATTTTCTCCGAGGAAAAATTACATCTGAGAAATAGGAATAATTATTAATTTCTGTTCCGAATTATTCGAAATCTGAATTCCTAATATTTTGGACCACGACGCCTAGTGCAACCCACGATTTCAGACACTTCACTGAAGATGTGAATATATTTCTGATCTGAAAATTACGATTCCCAAAATAGTCTTACCCATCATCGAGTACGAGTGAGTAAATATGTTGTTTTCGTTAGATATTACATATGTATCACGTAGGTATTTTTTTACTTTGACGTTGCGTCTTTTAGATTTTTTGACGAGTAGCTATGGGAAATACGGTTTCTGGAGCTCAAAAACTTGTGGGGCAGGCGTTCATTCCACAGAACGAAACTAACAATGAAGCGCCTAAAAATCCACACGGCCTAACCAACACAGCTGGCATGAGCCCACCACCGGAATGTCCAATGCACGTCAAAAGTTCAAAACAGACGATAAGAAAGCCGCTGGATGTGCTGTGGCAGGAAACCCAGATGACATTAATCCGCTAAATATGGTAAACATATTATATGACTAAGTGTGGTATGCTGAATCTGGATAGGTATAATAAAATAGGTAATCATTGTAATCCATTGAATCCACAAACGTTAAATAATGCAACTCCCTTACTAAGCTTCATTAATGTAAAAGTGTCAAAGTATCTAGTACCTATCTACCTAATGTATAATAAATATATTTTACGGGCGATGTGATACATAACCCGGTCTAGAGTCCATCTCAAAAGAGAATAATTCAATTATCAGTCCACCGGCCAATTTTCGTCAGTACTGCGATTCTCCAATCAACGACCCGGTTTTAGTGTGGTCACTTGATTTTTAACGTACCTATCACATCATTCACTATGCACAAAAAGCGATTGTTCTCTTTTAAGACAGCGTATAAGTATATAGTATACTTAACCTGGTATTTTGGGGCGATACATTAAAATACTATTTTTCCTGACAAGATTTTACGTACTTTTCCTGTGATAGTTTGAAGGCTGGGCAAGTTAATGATTTTTTTTTAACTCAGTTAAGTTAATATGCAGCAATAACAAAAAGTTAAAAGTTATTTTAACTCTAGGTTAACTCAGTTAAGTTAATATGCAGCAATAACAAAAAGTTAAAAGTTATTTTAACTCTAGGTTAACTCAGTTAAGTTAAAAGTTAATACACACTTTTTGTTAAGTTTTTATTAAGTTAAAAAAAAGTTAATTTGTTTATACAACGCTAGCGTACTTAATTTTTTTCCAACCCAAAACTCAATTATAGGATATAGTGTTAATACTTACAGTATTTCCATATAAGTTAGATTTGAATGATATAAATTTTAAACTTTAAACAATTTAAGATAGATGTTTTTTGACATGAAAACGAAATAGACTGAAATAGTAAAAAATTATAAAATTAAAAACAAAATAAATTAACTTAACTTACTTCTTAAAATGAAAAATTAACTCGTTAATTTCACGCTAATTAAGAAAGAAATTTAGTAAGTTAACAGTTAAAAGTTAATGAAAAGCCAAAAGTAACAAGTTAAGTTAAAAAGTTAAAATGAAATTAACTTTTTAACTCGTTAATGCCCAGCCTTGATTCTTTATAGCCCGACAAATATATAATTTTGACATATCCATTAAAATCGGACTGTATTATAATTGCCTAAATGTACATATTGCTCAATAATCTACTTTGCCTGGTACTTATTTGCCTATAATATTAAAATGACTTAATTTTAGTTTAGTTTAGAGAGAGAATAACTTTTATTTATAAAAATACAAAACAGACTGCCTGGCTTATAGTAAATATATCTATTTATAGTTAAATTTTTCGTTCATCTACTATTTGTCTATAGACATTATTTTCAGCTTAGATATTATATAAGAAATTATTTTTAATCGCTATTTGTTCTTTTTGTTAGCTATTAAAAATTACATCAATTGTACTCTCAGTTGTGGATACTTGTCAGTTGTCAGCAGAGTGACTGGTCCGGACCGCTAGTCCGCAATTGCGGACGTGGCCCTTGATTTTGTACCTATTAATATTATTATTATTCGTTTAAAGTAAATAGAAATATGAAATAAATTTTTTTTTTCAAATCAGGAAACATTTTTGTTTACAATCTTGAGAAGTTTTCAATAATTATTAAAATAATGACATTATTATTATCATTCTATGAATTTAATAGTTGTCTATATACAAATATGTTATATGTATCATTGATTTTAAATAGTGTAAAATTGTTGTGACTATTAAATAATATTAAATTAAATTCATACGAGCTTATGCGTATGACTTGGTATTCGCATTATCACTGAATTATTTAGGTATATTTTGGATAATTATTGTACTCGTGCACAATATGACACAATTCGAATCGGTGTTTTTCTTTATAATGTTTGATGTCACAGGTGGTGTAGCCAGTATAGGGCTACCCCCCAGTGGCATAATTTGGGGGTTAGATGTCTGGATAGATGGGATTTCCCTTGTCTGATAATAAAAACAGTTTGATGGGTATCTTGTCACCAATTTACTTAGGACCTGCCAGAAAATGTCATAACTTTTGAGAATATGCTCAATATAAATTCTAGTTAAACCAGTTAATATATCAAATGATTGAATTTTAGTTAGGTACATATTTAGTTATTTGTGCCTATATGGCTGTATGATAAATATTATGCAAGATGGCAATTGTATTGAAAAAAAAATTGTCTATGTACATGATTATTGGATTGCGAGCGAAGCGACCTTTTTTTCTGGGCTAATAAAAGCATTCGCCTTTTTTTGCCTGTTGGAGGCCCTTTTTTCTAAATCGCGGACTGGGTCTTTTCGAGCCAGTCCGACAGTGGTAGTCAGTACTTAATCTAACCTAAAATGTTGACTGTGATAAAATTAATATTCTGATGGATTCATAAACTATCACCATTCATCATACCTAATAACTTAAAACCAATTATTAAATCTTTATATAATTTATGTATTATACTCATAGATGCCACCTCCAAATCAAAAACCAGCACCGGATCAACCATTTCTATTACCAACAGAACGAGAAGTATCTACTATACCTAAGTCAGAAGGACAGGGTGACTTTTGGGTTTATCCGTCAGCTCAAGTAAAACGAATAATACAATTATATAATACAATATTTTTTACTAAAAACTGTTTGAAAATCGTTTAGATGTTTTGGAATGCAATGTTACGAAAAGGGTGGCGTTGGAAAGACGATGACTATCACCAAAAGATATGGATGTTATAATTAAAATACACAACATCAACAATGAGCTTGCTTGGCGAGAGGTACTTAAATGGGAAGCTTTCCACTCAAGTGAATGTATGAATCCAAAGTTGAAAAGCTTTGGGGGTAAAGCTAAACATTTTTCTCCAAGAGCAAAAATACGAAATTGGATGGGATATGAGCTACCTTTTGATAGACATGATTGTATAGTAGACCGTTGTGGTAAAGAAGTACGATATGTTATTGATTATTACAGTACAGATAATTCACCAAATAAATATCAAGTGGCTGTTTTGGATGTAAGGCCAGCCTTAGATTCATTTGGTGCGTTGTGGGATCGTTCAAAAGTAAATATATTTTTAATCAAAATTAAAAAAAAAAACATTTTATCTTTATAATTTAACTTGAACATTTCAATTTTAGGTAGCTTATTGGAGATGGCGATATGAAGCTGAAAGGGAAAGAAATATTGCAAATAAAATGGAAGAATTAAGAAGCGATGATAAAGTGTGAATATAAATTATTAATTTTTTTTTTTTTATTGTATAATGTATAGTAGGTTCCTTGATTAAAAGTTAACTATTTCAATCCTTAAAAGATACCAAGATAAAAACTAAACTAGTAAGTATAGTACTTTTTAGCACTACAAATACATTATTTTTAGGTATTTTGTTATCATATTATTTTTTCAATTCAATGATTTTATTGATTAAATATTTTTAATGAAATGTATACATACGCAGAGTTAACTTTGTTTTATGTAATAGTCAATAAACTATAAAACTTAGTTTTAAATTGCAGCAATTGTATTGTTTTAATATGTATAATTTTATTTTATATCAATGAGTTAAAAAAATATTATATTAAAATAGTTAACATTTATATTCTATAAATTCATCTTCTCACAATACACTACTTTTCAGTTGACATTTTTTTTTTTTTTAATATTTAATAAAATAAAATAGTTGGAATAGGAACATTTATTTTGTAACCTAAATCTATTTTATTTTATTATTTTGACGAGACAATTAAAATAATACATTTAGTTACTAAAAATCAAAAATTGGTATAAATTATGTCAACCTCTGGTATAATTTTTAATTTTCTATAGTTTTTTAACATACAATTTTTGTTGTATTAGCAGTGTATACATTTTATATATTTATAATATATCAATAAATATATGATGGTTGCACAATTATATTAATTTGTTACAATAAAATACTCGTTCAAATAATGAAATAATTTGGAAATAACTTTATTCTAATCATCAAACATAATTAATCAAAAACTGCAAAGAATATTTTCAAAAGTCGCTGACAACTGTCAGTTACTTGAGTGAAAGTCTCCATAGATACTTTAGTGAAAGTCTCCATAGAATGCTGTGATTGAATTCAGTCTTCCATTAATAATATTCTGCTGAATTTCCACTTTACCAAAATCATTTGCCAACCACATACACTGAAAAATTATAGTATAAAGGTTAGATTATATTGAACACCATACATCATGTGCCTTAGCCTTACTTCTAATAAATTTGTGGTTTTCGGCATATGAAATGCAATATTAGGCGCAATAGTTTTAACAATATCAAAAATACCAAAACCTCCCCCGAAATAATTTTCACACATAGACGTTAAACTGTAGCTTTTATCAATTGAATATCCTGGTCCTCCCCATGGTGGTGACATAAATACTACATCTGCTTTTAACTTTGGGTAAATTTGAAAAAAGTCACCAACTACAAAATCAATTTTATGAGCAACACCATATATCTCAGCATTATGCCGTGCTAATCTTATCTTATCTGGATCAATATCACATCCTATAACTAAACAAAAATAGTTTTTTTTAAATCTTTATTTTAATATATTTTAATTTTAAGTTAAAATATTATGTAACATTGTAAAAATAATACCTCGTTTGCATGTTTTTGCTAGCTGTATAATATTACCACCAGCTCCACAAAAAGGATCCAACACTATGTTATTTTTACAACGCTTTGCTATATGATAACTTAATACCTCCGGACAGACCGAATAGAAGCTCTCTGTAAATATAAAACAATGTTTAAAAACATAAGATTTAAACAGAAAATAGTTGAATTACCTGTGTCCAAAAGAATACCGCGATCAAAATTTGTAAATAACAAGTGCCTCATTGACCAGTATTTAACAGGCAACTGTTTATCTTGATGAAGATTATTGGGGTTTTTTTGGCAATTCAATTGATTTGAGTAAGTCTTTTTAATTTTTGAATTTTGATGATGATTCTAACATATACATATAAATAACTAAATTTATTTAACTTTATACTTGTACACCATCTTTTTTCCATAATTAATTTTAATAATATACTATAATATAATACTTTTCAAGAAGCTATAGAATTTCATTCAATATAATATAGACAACAGAGCATAATTTTAGATATATTAATCTTGCATGGTAAAAAGTTAACTACTCAATACACAAAGATTATTTATAAAAAAATAAACTTGCTGAAAGTTCTAAATATTATGAATTTTACAATAACTATTGTACAACATAATGTGTATTAAATTTCAGCTATAAAATAGTTGATGATTAATTATTTGCACAACAAATGGAATTAAAATTTTGAAATTATACTCAAGAGCTAACTAAAAAGATAAGTTTTAAAAGTAATATTAATTTAAATATGTTTCATACTTCAATTTTGTAGTTTTTGTTGTAATGATTATTTTCCAGGTATGTTTTAGAGCGAATTGGTTTTTGATGTCTTCCGTTTTGATTATATCCATCAGAACTACCTATTGAATTCTAAAATAAAAATATAATATTTAAAAATTGTTAGATAAAATGTATGTTTATATTTTGATGTTTAAATAAATAATTATGAATTACAGTGATAATGATAAGTATTGGTGAAATATTATTGTTTTTGATATTTTGTAATTATTTACAAAATACTTTAAATCTACTTTAAATCAGATAAACTATACACTTATAAATATGTAGTACTAATATAAATTATCAAACTCATAACTAAATAACTTACAAATTAAAATATTAAATTTGTCCCAAACTTCTATTTTTATTGTATAAAAAAAATTGTTAAAATTAGTTACCTAAACACCCACCAGTCTTAATTTTTCTATCACTAATATATTTTAGTAAATAAACAAAACATATATTTACTTTTGGTTTTGGTGCAATATAACTTTTCTGACCATATCTGGTAATATGCTTTTGAGAGTCTTTATAATAGTATATCTGTGATGGATAAAATGTATACATTTTATCACTATTACACACAAAACCTAGATCTTTAAGAACAGCATTAATTTTTGCCGAGGGTTTATCGTACTGTTGTCTGTAACAAAAAAAAAAATAAATCATCCATCAGTAAGATACTATACAGCCATGCAGGTACTTGTTTTATAAAGTAATATTTAATAAATACTGTTAAAAATGCCAATTATTTTCGGCTTTTCCATAAAATTATTTTTAATTTATATAAACTAAATACAAATATCATTTGATTGGTGTATGCATTCATATAACAGACTGTTAACTTCATAACTAATATACAACTCAACTTATTATACATAATAAACTATGTAAGTATTTAGTTTGAAAATAACGGTAGGTATATAATATTATATTATAGTACAATTGTCTAAAGCGGACCCTGAATAAAACGAATATCTATGAACTATCGAATCAGGAATTCTTCTTTGGTCCCGGCGTGTGTTCCTATAGCTTCAAATTCTGCACGTCGAACCAAAAAAAAACAGATCCTCTAAAAGTTGAAAACCGAACGATTTTGTAGGTCCCGTAATAGTAAAAACCTTGCATTGGCGCAAATAGAGGGGGGCTTGTGGGGGACTTAGTCCCTCCTAATGTCGGTCAAGTCCCCCAGTTCAAAATCTAGTAATTAGTACTAATTTTTATATTCTGTGGTACTAAGCAATAAGGCCTATGGGGAGGGGGGCTTGAGTCCCCCCAAAAACTTTAGTCAATTTGCGCCTATGTGCATAAGTAAACTGGAAACTCGATACGCGCGGGTGTAACAAAAGCCGAAAATTATATAGGTACCTATAGCATGTTTTCATACTTAATATTGCTGTATTGTAAAATCGTGTACCTACATCATTATTTTTAAAGTCATTTTATTCAATTAAAATTATTTAAACAAAATTAATTATAAATATTACTTACAACATGTAGCTTGGTTCGTTTTCAATATTAGTAGTACGACGTTTGCGTTTATCTGAATAGAAGTTAACATTAGAGGTTTCATTTTTTACAAATGATTTCGACCCCTTTGGAAGTCTTTCGTGCCTATAAAAATGTAGAACAAAATATTTTTATTTTTTTATTATTTTAAAAGCCGCTAGTATAGGTACAGCTAATTATGCAGATAACTCAGACAAAATATTTAAAACTGCAAAATAGATGTAAATTAGAAGTGTAGTTCTGTGAGGAAAGAGTCAAGGAGAAGCTCACCAACAAATTCCAAACTTTTCCAAAAAAAAAAACCATTACTTTAAATAAATGTCTATTAACATAATTTCTACCTGATTATTTTATTTTAAGAACTTGTATCAGTTGCTTGTATAAATCTCTCCTCAATTAAAAAATATCTGTTTACTCAACCGATCAAATTATACGTATCAGGGGCCGTAATCCCCCAAGATCATATTTCTAAAAAATTGTACATTTTTGTAAAAATAAACATAATATAGTTTTCTGAAAGTTATGACTTAGCCCAACCAATACAAATCTCTGGAGTCACCCCTGACACATAAGGTGTTGAAAATAATAAAAATTGTTTCCAACATTCCTGTTAAGAATAATATGTAAGTACCTTTTATTTGCTTCGAAGTAAGTGCACAGCAGAGTTATGTCGTCTCTGGGGTTGCAGTGACGGCGCCCGTACAACACATCGACCAGTTTTCCGGTACGCGAAGTAAAATTCGGCTTTTTCAAAAAACGAGTCTTGTCGTCGGACCGCTTGGGTCTTCTCCATTTCGGAGAGCCTTTTGGTTTCGGAATATCCTGATTCGTAGATACGGATTCACTATACGGCATAACTGTGTTTAGCGAAGACAATTTGTGTGTTCGTGTTGGCTCAGTGAAATTCGGCTTTTCCGTAAGACGAGTCTTGTCGGCGGACGGCTTGGGTCTTCTCCATTTCGGAGAGCCTTTTGGTTTCGGAATATCCTGATTCGTAGATACGGATTCACTATACGGCATAACTGTGTTTAGCGAAGACAATTTGTGTGTTCGTGTTGGCTCAGTAAAATTCGGCTTTTCCGTAAGACGAGTCTTGTCGGCGGACGGCTTGGGTCTTCTCCATTTCGGAGAGCCTTTTGGTTTCGGAATATCCTGATTCGTAGATACGGATTCACTATACGGCATAACTGTGTTTAGCGAAGACAATTTGTGTGTTCGTTTTGGCTCAGTGAAATTCGGCTTTTCCGTAAGACGAGTCTTGTCGGCGGACGGCTTAGGTCTTCTCCATTTCGGAGAGCCTTTTGGTTTCGGAATATTCCGATTCATAGATACGGATTCACTATACGGCATAACTGTTTTTAGCGAAGACAATTTGTGTGTTCGTGTTGGCTCAGTTTCGTTCGTAGTTTCAATATCTGCAGCGGGTTTATGCGCGGCGTAAAAATAATAACAATAATGTCAAAATTACGTAAATAAATAATGATATAGGTGGCGGTCGCCATGCACGCACGATATATAATGACAATCCAACAACCGCGGCCCGCATTTAGCCAATATTAATATTTTAACCGTAAAAGTGTAAGGCTAGAATATTATAATAATATATCATTGTATTAAATATTAATGCGATAGGTACTATAATAATTCATAGATTTATGAACAAATGTACAGTCATATATAAAAGATGTGAATATTATTGTAATTAGATTACCTAATACATACTCAAATCGAATAATTTATGAGGAATAACCTCGTGCCTACATCCAAGCTTTTTACTTGCAAACAATGAAACAAATAGGTACTAGCTTAAATAAACTATGAATCGAAAAAATCTATAGCACATTTCAAATGTCTATAAAAAGAACCAAAAAAGGTAGGTATTTTGAACAAATATCATCTATATTGAGAGTATAAGTGAAGTGTCCAGCTACAGTGCTACTTTATAGGTACCTACATATATTCTTTATAGTACCCTACTATGCTAATATAGTAATATATAATATACCTAATATTATTCATAAAAAATGTCAACCAGCATGCGGAATTATTGCTCACATATTATAATTATAATATGTGTAAATTATATTATGTAAACCTAATTAAATTTAACCTACACATTTTGTAATTACAAAAACAAAATATTATTCTTTATTTAATAATTTATTTGTAATCATATTTCAATAAAAGGTTTTATCCAAAGGCATAGTGTACAGGTGCAATTAAATTAAATACCAAATACGTAGATACAAATATGCAAATAAACTAATTAATAATATTATAATGGTAGTAGTACAGAGTGGATTTTTTTGTTATTGATTATCTACTTACCTATATTATAATTTTTTTTTCGACATCAACAAAAACCAATGGGCGTGAATTTTAAATAGACCATCTCTTCTGATGCCATTTCTTCCAGGATTCCTTGAATTAAAGTTATTAAATCTTCGCAGATACAGTTTCAAGCGTTTTAAACCCAACATTTCTATATTCAATACCAACGCTTCCAATTTGCCGACAACCTATTTTACATGGAGCTTGTTTAAGTAATTGTTCCGTTTTGTGTGGGTATTATTAAATTAATAGAATAGATTGTATTGGTTGCGTGTCGGATTTATTTAATCAGATTATACAAGGTACTAAAAATCTTGCAAGTATACTTACTCAAAAGAAAAAAATCACAAAAAAGTATTTCAAAAAATTATAACTTAAAAAGCAAAACAAAACTGCATGCATTTTATTGTAAGTATAATAATAAAATGACATATAGCTGATGTAACTTCGTCTTAGACCAATATAATAAAAACGCGAATGCCTACAAAATCCGAACTTTAATATTATAATAGTGTTCAGTGTTATAAATTATGTCAAACGATAATAAAATAACAATATGCATTATTTACTAATATACATATTATGTAATACTGCTTATAAATTAGTTATAACACTTATAACCAATATGGCAATATCCAAGTACAAATGTACAATCATTACAAATTTTTATTTATATATCTTATGATTGTTATTTAAATAACGGCGGGAATTATTATCATAGATATATAGAACTGTGTATGTTCTGTGTGTCTGTGATTATTGTAGAAACTAGAAATGATAAAGTAATGCCCATTTCAAATTTAATCAACCATCCATTATACAGTGACCCACTTTACCTACAGGCGTACAGCAGAGCGACATCCACTTACCCACCTTTTTTATATTTGGCTCTTTTTTTCTTGTATACGGTATACACCCTGGCTGGCAGACTAGATAAAAAACCACAAAAAATAAGAGTATGTTTCCAAATATATGGCATGTAAGAAAGGTGGAATATAGAATTGAATATATATGATAATAGGATTATTGTTTTGGGTGGTAGATGTTTTAAAAGTGGAGCAGTTATGAAATCATGACCAGGTGCTTTACCGTTTTTTTAAATGTTTTATATAGAAAAGTACTTCATTTGGGGTAGTAGGTTTAGCAGGTATAAATACTGGTAGTTGTTTGGATAATATTTGATTTGAATATTGTAGCAAGGCGTTCGGTAAAAACGTTGTCAGTGATTGTAGAGTTATCGGAGCGACGTCGTGGAGCAGTGGGTTCGATGTGTTTAAGGATTTTTTTGGTTGCTTTCTAAAGCGAGCCATTTGTTGAGTTTAGGTCAGAAATGTAACTATCGTAGGATTGATTTTTGTGATTTTGGAGTTTCCTTATAAGTTTGTTGGTTAGGTTATTAAAGAACCGCTTGTCGTTGGGGTAACCTGTGATTATAAATTTAAAACAAATATTTGTAATTTCTTAGTTCATTTTTTAAGGATATTTGTTGTCATTTTTATGTCATATTTGCATTTTTTTAGTGTCATATTTTAATGTTTATAAAGTCATCAACTTCCGAGCCCTAGTTATTACTAATAGACTTAATTATTTTAACTATAAAGATAAAAAATACTTTTAATATTCATATTATATTATTATGAACAACTTTAACTTTAACAGTAAAGTTCAAATTTTCCACACAATTTGAGGTCCACTGATTAGTGATAACTGATAACGTTTTGATACCACTATCACTGCAAATATATAACCGATATTAACTCGATCCCCAGGTGTAATAGTTGTATTGGCAATCCACCTATGCTCGTACCATTGTTATCTGTACTTGTGAGTTTATTTAGGTCCATACGACCATACTCCATATACCTTAATCATATAGTATATAATTATCCATTTTTATGTTCTAAATAAATTCTATTGTATATTTACTTATGAGTTTTAAGGTTTATGGATTATACATATCTGTCTGTGACCGTGATCGATCAATCAAAGTTAAATTAAGTATAAAAAAAACATATCCACATTTTAAAAACATTCTTATCAATGAACGGGTACAAAATGGATATTTGAGTAATATAAACTTTAGGAAAATTGGCAGATACGTGTCAAGACAGTCGACCAATCAGAAGCCGCCAAATCGGCGATTTTGTTGGTTTTTTTTTTGTACTTATGTATAACTAATATGTGTTGAGTTACGATTATGTTACGTCTTAACTTGTTATATTTAATTTAACTTAGCATACGTAATCTTTAGCCGTATGCCTGACTTATACGTTACAGTTGTTAGGGTATTTAAACAAATTGTCTGTAATACATTTAATTGATCTTTACTGTACTTAAATTATTTGGATTTAAATATTATTGTGAAAATTCTACATTGATAATATTATCAATACCAGACATGATAGTTTCCACTTTACCCGGTGGATTTTTCCTATTTTCGTTGTAAATCAAATACGATTATTCCTAAAATATAGTGTAAGGGGCGAATAGTATACTTGTTAGTTACGTAAGTAAACGTTATATTTTTACAACTTTACATTTTATAATTTTTTATTTTATTTAGACAAATAGTTATTTCACTAATATCAATTTTATTTAGGTAAGTTTTTACTCTTGACAATCTTCAAAATGGGTATCCCATTCTGGAAATGTGTCACAGCACTGACAATGTTCTTGGTTTTGAGTTTACATTTTGCCAATGTACACGGTTTAGCTGTAATGAGTGTCGATATTGGTTCAGAATGGATGAAAGTAGCAATAGTTTCAGTAAGTATTACATAATAAATTGATTATGTAGAAATATATTTTAATGTGCTTAAACGTTGTATAGCCCGGTGTGCCAATGGAAATAGCTCTTAATAAAGAATCTAAAAGGAAAACTCCGACTGCTATAGCATTCCGCAATGGTGAACGTACATTTGGAGAAGATGCACTTACAGTTGGCGTTCGATTCCCATCCAACTGTTACATTTATTTTCTTGACTTATTAGGAAAGAAAATAGATAATCCAATTGTAGATCTTTATAAAAAACGTTTTCCCTATTATGACATTATTCCTGATCCAAAAAGAAATACAGTACTTTTCAAGCATGGTGAATCGTATGTATAAATTATAGAATTATCCAACTATATAAGCTATATTATTATATTAATTTATATTTGTAGAGATGATTATTTTTCACCCGAAGAACTTGTGGCGATGATGTTGGAAAAAGCAAGAGAATTCGCACAAGATAGTGCTGGACAAGCTATAAATGAAGCAGTAATTTCTGTTCCTGGTTATTTTGGTCAAGCTGAACGAACTGCAATGCTAAAAGCAGCAGAAATTGCTGGAATTAAAGTATTACAACTAATTAACAGTTATACTGCAGGTAAAAAATTATAGACATATACCAAATTATATTCCTTATTTTCATAAATAAAAACAATATTTATTACATATTTTATATAACTAATATAAAGTACAAACATTTTCAATATTTAATGATATGTATAAAAATACGGCAAGGTATTTAGCTAATTTAGCTAGGTAGATAAATTTGAAATTTATGTTAAGAATATTACAATTATTTACAGTAATGTTTTAATTTGAACTAAAAAATATAAAACTATTTTATCAATTTGATAATTTCTGCATAATATACAAAATACTACTAGTATTCTATACTTAAATTTAACCAGAGTTCCATTTTTCAATACTAATCCTGGGTGATTCATATAATATGGCACACTCATTATTCAAAAAGTGTTAATGTTTTTGAAAATATATTGTTTACATGCTTCTAAGTCGTTACAAAATAACGTGTTTATTAAAAAATTATATTTTTAAATATTTTTATCCTTATAATTCTTTTTTAAAGTTTTTTACTTTTTTGAATTACAACACAGTTTTAATTTCATCTTTGAAAGCAGAATATTTTTTTTATTATTTTGATACATAACAACCAAATTTAAGATGATAAAAAACTTCCAAAATGTTTGGAATAAAAATATTTTAAAAAAACTAGTTTTTTTTTTAAATTTGTTTTTAAAGACTAGAAATAAAGTATTTTTTTTTTACACATTCATACTTTTTGAAATAATGAGTGTTCAATGATAAAATAATCACCCAGTATATTCTGATTTCTGAATGACCTGATTTGTTGAATTTCCTTATTAACAACATTTTAATTATTGTGACTAAGTAGGTTATACCTATGGTACATCAGACTAGAAGATTAAGAAAATTGGTTAGTAAATAAGGTTCAGGATAAATATTGGGTTTGTGTTTGAAAGTATATTTTTTATAATATTTGCATGTCTAAAAGTTGTGTTAAACGTTATCATTAAATAAATATACCCTCTTATCTGAATTTAAAATGACCTTAGAGTCATTATTTTTATTACTCAATGTTATGTATTAATGTATTATACTTTTTATTTTTAAAAATAATCTTCATATTACGTACTTTTTATATTTTTTGTTAGCTTTAATCTGCAATTGAAAATTTTATCGAAATTTACTATTTAGGATATTGTAAATATTATGAATATATGATTAATAATTTAAAACTAGGGCTGGGATTTTAATGCACAAAAATACCAGAAAAATACCCTACAAAAAATACTTGTTTGTCCTAAAAATTTAAAAAAAATGCACTAACATTTAAAAAAAAAAAATAATTTTGGTATAAATGAATATAAATTTTAAAGAATTTAAAAAAATGTGTTATATGCATAACTGATGGTTTTTAACTTCTTTAATCTGGAATAAGCACTATTTAACTCCCTGTCAAACATTTTATTCTAATCTCTTATACATTAAATTTACTCGATAATCAACTAAAATAATTAATTAAAAATTGATAGAAAATAAATTCATAAGTGTTTAGCCGGTAATACTCGTACTTATTGATATTTTTGGTTAAAGTTATAGGTTTAAGTTAGTTAAATGTATAAAAAAAAGAATTTAAAAAATAAAATGCAACAAAAATAATAAGACCTAGAAATTTAAAGTTGTATGTTAAATTTAAAATTAAAAATTAAAAAATAAATCGTTTTTCATATTATTAATTTTTAGCTGCATTGAATTATGGTATATTTCGTACAAAAAGTTTTAACGAAACATCTCCGATGTATATGATGTTTTACGATATGGGAGCATATGGTACTCAGGTTTCAGTTGTATCCTATCAGCTGATAAAATCTAAGGATAGAATAGCTCCTGAACTTCAACCTCATCTTGCTGTACTAGGAGTAGGGTTTGTATCTACATTTTAATCTTTGTTAATATGAATTTGAAAGATTTATTGTCCTAAAAATGTGATTTAATAAATGTCAATATTTTATCTTGTAGCTATGAACGTAATTTGGGTGGTTTGGAAATGCAACTACGACTAAGAGATTACTTAGCAGCCAAATTTAATAATCTAAAACTAACACCCAATGATGTTACTAAAAATACTCGATCAATGGCAAAATTATTCAAAGAAGCTGGACGATTAAAGAATGTACTGAGTGCTAACACTGAACATTTTGCCCAAGTAATAAAATATTATTTTAATTATTAAGTTCTTAATTTATAATTAAGTTATTTTACATGGTTTCTATTAGTTAAAAAAACAAAATTTTAGATTTAAATTTCATTTTCCAAAACAAAATATTTTAATACATAATTATTGAATTTAGGACTAGTAGTTTAAGAAGACACCACACCCGCATGTGTTGTCTCCGTCTTACAAACACGTAACATGTCAAATTTATGCTTAGAAATTCAAGTTTTATGCTGTTAGCTTAAAAATGAGAGTGAACTTACCTATTATGAAATTTGATGGTAAGAACATTATCAGTGTTTTGTCGGAAGTTTTTTTTACGATAATTCAGTTTTTAAGTGAGTTATAAGCATTTATAATTTACATTTATTATACTCGCTATAACTCAATTACAAACTGATTTATCGTAAAAAAACTTCCAACAAAACACAGACAATGTTCTTACAATCAAGTTTTTTAATAGGTCAATTCTCTCTTATTTTTAAGCTTACGGCATAAAACTTGAATTTCTGAGTACAAATTGGCATGCCATGTGTTTGTAAGATGGAAACAACACATGCGGGTGTGGTGTCCTCTTAAGAGTTTTAAGTATTTAAAACTTAGATGAGTAATAGCGGAACAACATTTCGCGAGTAGTATTGATCACTCAGGCCTCAGCTCATCTGACTTTTAAATACTTATAAGTTATATGTTTTGTATCGACTTTAGACCATATCAAAAGAATATTTTTAAAGAAAAAAAGCGGGCAAGTACGCTCTGTAGGTTATACTGTACATAAGGTGTCTAGAGAGTCACTGTAATGGATGTGTTAAATTTGATATTTATGATATAAAATCATTATATACAAAAAACAATTGAGAGTGGAGATAGTCAGCCTATAATATTACTAAATATATTTGATGATGTTATTGTAATTAAAGTAATTTATTTTACTATTAGGAATTAGTACTACAGTAGATTAAATTAATATTTGCCGAAAAATTTGTAATTAAAAATGTCATTGTGTGTATTAAATATAAATATAACAGTATACCTAAAAAGTTGGGAAAGTGGGTGTCGCTCTGATGTACAGTAGGTTACAAGTGGGTCAATTTAATGTTATGGTGTTAAGTTTGAATTCGATGATTCAATATCATTCTATGAGAAAAACGATTCTAAGCGAAGACGGTCAGACAGAGTATGATATTACTAAGTATATTTGATGATATTATTATGAACAAAGTAATTTATATATAACCTATTTCATGGAACTTGTTTTAAATTTTCAATCCTTAACTATAAAAGTTGAACATTTTATAAATTTTTAACGACAAAATAATTATTTAATTTTGTCGAAATTTGAAATTTAAATGCTTATAAAAAAAAATTGAGCTTGTATTTTTAATATTTTTCAACTGCTAATGTAACAATATATATTAGGAGCCTTGCATTACATTTTGACGCTTTTTTACCCATCAAATAAAATTTGATTGATATTTATAGAAAAATATACTAAAAAAATTGAAAACTGACAATGTCCGTAAACAGCTCAAAAAAAGTCAAATTATTTTCTTCGTGTATATAAAATGCTAATATAAACATTCAGTGAAATTTTCAAGTATCTACAGTCATTTGTATTTTAATTACAACAAAATAAGGAAATCGTTACATGAGAAATCGAGTGAATATCAAATGTTGTAAAAATATGAATTTCAAAACGTACAAAAAAATTTAATTTGACTTTCTTGTAGGCATTTTTTTTTTTGATAAAGGTAGACAAATTTATGAGGAATCTTGCATTACATTTTCAAATCTTAGATTTAAAAAGAAAATTTTTTATGAATTTCTAACTCAAAATAATTTGGAAATTTTCATCATTTTTACGTATTTTGTCAATATTTGAACTTGGTAGGTACCCCAAAAAAAAGTTTACCCCAGTGATTTAAAAATATTCCGCGTCACTGCCCCCAATTATTAAGTACTAATATAATCAAATTTTTAATCAAAAAGCACTCACAATGATGCAAGACTAAAACATATTTTATGATCCAAAATGTGATGATACACTGAACAATACATAATACTTTCCTCGCTAAGCACTAAAGTTAATATTTAATTTCAGATAGAAGGCTTAATTGATGAAAAAGATATGCGTATCAAAGTTACCAGGGAAGAATTAGAAGAATTGTGTAAAGATTTATTTGATAAAGTTGTGCTTCCAGCTAAAAGAGCTTTAGAAGCATCTGGACTGACTATCGAATTGATTGAACAAGTATATTTTATTTTATTTTCAAAGAAATAATTATTTTATTAAATTATTTAATAATATTTTAGGTTATGTTATCTGGTGCTGGTACTAGAGTTCCTCGAGTTCAAGACCGTTTGGTTAAAGATTTAAAGAGTAATCAACCGCTTGGTCGGTCCTTGAATACTGATGAAGCTTCTGCTTTAGGAGCTGCATATAAAGCAGCAGATCTTAGTAATGGATTTAAAGTAAAAGCATTTATTACTAAGGATGCTACATTATTCCCTATACAGGTTAGTTATTTTGTTTATAATTTTTTATTGTGTTGACCTAAATAAGTACTTAATGAACTATATTATTTTTAGGTTACATTTGATAAAGAGGTTATAGATGAGAATAAACCAGCAAAACAAGTCAAGCGCATTTTGTTTGGTCACATGAATCCATATCCACAACGCAAAATAATAACATTTAATAAGCATCAACAAGATTTTGATTTCACTGTGGGTTATGCAGAACTCAGCCATTTAGATGAAAATGAAATTAAATGTTTAGGTTCTTTGTCATTAAGTAATATTAAATTAAACGGTGTACGAGATGCCTATTCCAAATATCAAGGTCAGGAAGGTGCTGATACCAAAGGAATAAAAGCACACTTTGCAATGGATGATAGTGGATTATTAGTTTTACAAAATGTTGAGTTGTTAGTCGAAAAAACTGTTACAGCTGATACAGAAGAAGAATCTACTTTATCAAAGATTGGAAATACTATTAGCAATTTGTTTAAAGGTAATAAGTAGTTACAATTAACAAAATACTTAAAATATAAAATTAACGTTAAAATAATAAATATTTATATTTAAAAGGTCCTGAAGAAGTATTAAAAGAAGAAAAACCAGTTCATGAAGCTCCAGAAGAAGATCCTATTTCCCAAGCTTCTAATAATACAACAAATAATACTGATACTTTTGATCAAACAAACAGTACTGAACAAGTTAAATTAAATGATTCAATTCCAATTTCTGATTCTAAGAAGAATTTAAAAGTTGTAACAGTTAAAGAAACTATTGATGTTAATCATGAATACTTATTTGTACTTCCTGCTCAAGATGATGATTTGCAAAGTTCAATTAATAAGTATGATATTTAGATACATGAACAATTGTTCCTTTATTTGAGCTTTTATTGTTTTCTAGGATAACAGGACTTAAAGAAATAGATTTAGCAAAATCACGCAAAGAAACCTCTTTAAATAATTTAGAAACGGCTATTATTGAAACACGTGAAAAATTAGAACAACCTGATTATTCTAGTTCTGCTACTGACATTGAAACTCGATCAATTTTAGATAAATGTTCTGAGGTAATTTTTTTTTTAATTGCTTAAAATCTTAAATAATAAATATTGTAACGCTTAAGTTAGTTAAAATAGGTTGTAATATAAATCAAATTTTAAATGTATTTAAGATATCAAATTGGTTGGAAGATGATGGTTTTGGTGCTGAAGCTGAAGTTTTAGACTCTAAATTTGATGATTTAAAAAAAATAGTATTACCTGTTTGGGAAAGAACTTTTGAGCATGCAGAAAGACCATCAAGATTGGAAGCACTAAATAGTGCATTGAACAATAGTAATTCTTTTTTGGAAAAAATAAAAAATACCACATTGGATGATACTCCATTTACACAAGTAGAAATAGATACACTTGACAAATTGATTTCCGAAATTACGGTAAGAATATTGATATTTACAATTTAGAATAATCAGAATACACAGTTAATTACAACCAAAAAAAAATTTTATTTTATTTGTAGAGTTGGAAAGATAAACAAGTAGAAGAACAGGAAAAACTTCCAAAGTCTGTTGATCCGGTTTTGACAATTCAAACAATTGCAATAAAACATTCATCAATAGAACGCGAGGTGCATAATAATAATAAAAATATATATTTATAATTATTAATTCTTGGCTTAACAATTTATACAAATAATTTTTTTAGATGAGATATTTAATGACAAAATTCACTTCCTGGAAACCAAAAAAAAAAGAGGAACCTAAAGTTAAAGGTAAGTGTTTTACCTCTCAACCCATTTATTTTTATTTAACAGAAATGATTGAATTAGAGTGAGATTTTTTTTGTTGTGTTTGACTTATCCAACTAATATAACTTAAACCAATAATTATTGTTCGTGAAGCACCAACATCACAGACTGACAATGAAAAAGCTAAAACACCTGAAGAACAAGATAATGATTCTACAGTTAAGACTAACGCACAAGATGATGTAGAAAAGTCTACTGCACATGAACCAAGTAGTACTATAGAAGATAATGCCGAATCTGAAAGTCCATTAAAAACAGACAAACCCAAACCAACTGAACTACCATTAGTTGAACCTACCAAAACTGGTGAGAATCTCAAGATGTTTACAACGGTGATGGAGCACGGCAGTTTTAAATTTATTTATCATAGTTGCTTATTGCACAATGCTTGCTCAGCTCTGCAATATATGTTTTTACAGAAAAAATTTCCAAATTGCCACATGATTTAAAGGCGGATATTTCATCATGGATTTCATCAGCATTAGTTATTTGTATTATACAAATTGCATTTCGCTTATTTTAGTAATTGAATAACTCATTTTAAAGAGTACATTATTAAGCATGTATGTTTTGTAACTTTTTGGGAGTTCTTCTATAATTTTGCTTTACCTAATGAAAAATACTAACATAATATACTTATTTAAAGATCATTCTTACTATGATCCATAAAATTGCTAGATATAAATAACGTCGGCTTTAAAAAAATTTATTATAGTTATTCATTTTAACTATAATTTGTAAGGAAATATGACGAAATGAGAGGACATCACACTCGCATGTGTTGTCTCTGTCTTACACGTACAATTTAGACAAAACGCGTTTATGCAGTATATATCGCTCAATTTTGGTTCTAGAGTAAAAATAGTAAATACTTATTATTAAATTGAACTGTGACAATATTTCTTAGGGCAAGTCGTTGAGTTTTTCCATTATACCCATTATATTATATTCATTATGTTCATTATATCGTTTAGAAATAGCAAAAACTTCAACATTTTTAAAATACCTTTAACTTTTCAAAATTTAAATTTAAATAATAAAACTCAACGTCTTGCCCTACAAATTATTGTCATCTTTTAATTTTGTAATAGGTTTTCTTATTCTAACCAAAATTGAGCGAGTTCTATTTAGACTGTGTTAACTTGTTTTGTCTATGTCGTATGTATGTAGGATGAAGACAACACATGTGGGTGTGACATAGCGTGTGGTTATTGGTTGTTTGAATATTGTCTTGTACTTTAGTGTACACTTTAAAGGCATTAAATGTCATAAGTTATTAACATCATTAAATATTAAAATGTACTAGCTAAAATTGTAAAATTAACTTATAGCAAGCTTATATGAAAAAAAAAAAATAAAAATATATTTGTGTTGACACAAACATTTTCTGGCCTTAACTCTACATAAAGAATTCTACCTTAACTCTCCGCTTGTTTAGTCCATAGTATTAAAGCATCATCAACATTTTATAAACTAATAATATGCACGAAATCAGGAATGACAAATAAGTGGCACAGGAGAAATTTTCAATTGCACCCAAAAGATTTGCATGTGTCTAAATATATTTGTATACCTTGCAAGCAACAGCATATTAACCAGACATAAAAAATCTTTCGAGCAATATGAAGTAAAATGTTTCCAACAATTAATATAAGAGTTGATTTTTTTCTACATTATTATCATTAATTTTTCATTTATACTTTGTAAAAATAATCTATTAACAATATAATTAGTGTCACATCTGAAATTTTGTTTTGAATTGTGTCATGGATTGATACATTGACCAAATCATATTTGCCATCCCTGTACTAAATGATATTATTTCTTTTTAGATTAATTTGATTATATTTTTCTATAAAATTGTTTATTTTATTACTAACAATAAAACTAAATGTAACTGTTGTTAACTAGGTTTATTAACACTTAAACATTAATTTACAGACTGAAATAAAGTCATGATAAAAATAGGTAACTGTAAAAGTATGTTTAGGTACCTAGATTTTGGTAAATTCTAAGACATACAAAATAATTTGTTTATGTAATTTATACATAAATTTATATTGTCAAAAACTGGTAAGTGTTGCATAAATACTCCCATTTTTATCATAGTTATGGCCGTTTTTAAAGTATTGAGATTTTTCGCATTAAAGAATGAATACAGAAAAATATAATTTTTACAGCTCCCACAGATGGATAGACAAACAAATAAAATAAAACCATTATCGTAAAACCTTTACAGTTTACTTACATTGCTCCGTTCAAAATTTATTAAAATTACTTGTCCAAAAATATTAAAAATTCCTTAGTAAAATATATCTTTTTTTAAATACAATTTAGACATGTATGAACGTAGAACATTGAATTTGATAATTACTCGTTAAAGTTTTATAAAACGGATTTACGTTCATAATATTATATATCTAATATTATATATTATTTTTATAAACATTGTATACTGATATACAATTAATAATCCTTAAGTAAGGTTAAAGATCGGTTTCACCTATGTTTTATAAGTTTTACATATTATTTAAATCTGCATTTGTTTACTAAATATCTTTCATATTACTTAATTAAGATTTTTTTGTTATAGAGGAAAAAGGAGATGATACACACACGGAGTTATAAAAAAAAAAAATTGGTGTCTAAATTGTGCAAGTGAACACAGGCTATCGTGCATTCCAGGATCCAGTTATTGAAGACTAATGTTAATTCTGTACATTTTTTAATTTATTTATTCTGGATAATTGCATTTCATTGTATTTTTTAATTACATCGTTGAAAATAAAACCAGATAAAATAAGTAAAATTATTATTAAAAAAAAAAAAAAAAAATGTTTTTAAATGGTTTCTGAGCGCACATTCATATTATCAAAGTATAAAACAATGAAAAACTGAGATAATGATAAACAAGAAACTATACATTTTTAAATACTTGATACTTATAATAATGAATATTATTTAAAGTAGAAAACAGACTGTACATAAATTTTGAAAATTGTTTTGTTTAAAATTAAGAAAACATTGTGATGTTAATTATGCATTAATTCTTTGTCAAATTTTGGTTAGTTGTAACTCTCTTTTTAAGTATTAAAAAAGCATTTTTATATGAAACTATTTTGCATAAATTAAAATATCCACTAGCTAATCCAAAATTGTATTGCAGTTAATATTAAAAAAACAATAGTTATCTTAATGAATAATACCTTACATAATAGTACATTTTGGATCAGTCGTATTTACAATTTTCATTGTTTTATATTGGTGTATATTATTTACATATTATTATTATCCTATTTCATAGTAACAGGGTATAATAATAATACACATGACATGATATAATCCTTTCTATAATTTAATCAATCAGTGAAATAAAGTGTTCTTTTAAAACTCGAGTACATGCATAAAAATTTAAAAAAATTTTTTTTATATATTAATTTAATTGTATTATATTTTGATGTCAGTGAATGATCACAATAATTAACTTTAACTCACCTCTAAAATCCACTGATAATGTCTTATATGTAAAATATAAAGAATAATAAAAACGTATTGCTAGTAAAAAAATAATTGTATATTACTGCTTTAAATATTAAATGAATAAATGATGTATCAATGATTAAAACTATTTTTAAACTGTATAATAAATATAATGTAGAAGTCTTTACAATAAAAAAACAAACTAGCCATCTTAAATTTGATTTTTGATTCAATGAATTCAAATGCTGAAATGAAAATTAAATTTTGATTTTTGATGTCTTCGTTTTAAGAAAATCAAAATTTATATTTTAAACCCTATTTTTACCTTTATAACAAATAACAATTTAAATGTTGAACAATGTAAATATAAAAATATATATTGAATTTCTTTCATCTAATTAATAAACTTTTATCAATAACATTAATTATAAAAAGAAAAAAAATTATTTCCAAGAAATAGGCACTAACGCGTTAATTCAAGTAAAAGCACAACCGCAAAATTCATGAACAATAAAATAAAAAAAAAAAATGTACATACTAATTATTAATAAAAATAATAAATAATTGATTTACCTATTAGAATGTTTAAAAGTCTTATAGAAGATGGTAACACCCGAAAAAAATCGTTAGTTTTTTTATTAAAAAAAGAAAAATTTAACAATAATAATTACCTATTTATAAACCCTGACTATAAAAATAAAACATATTATTCATTGGCATATTTAAGTCAAACCTTAGCCACAACACTTCTGTAATGCCATATAACAATACTATAATTTAAATTAAGTTATCTTATAATACAAAAAAATATATGTATCTAATTTAATAACTTTAAGGACCAAATTAGAAAAGTGCAAAATATGACATGGTGTTTACTGTTTAGTAATGAAATTAAATACTTAAAAAATGTTAGGCTTTAGTTTAATGACCTAATTAGAATAATAAATAAAGCAAAAGGCACTTATTTAATAACATTAAAATTGTTAATCCTAAAACAATTTGATTGGGCAGTCAGTTGGTGGTAAATAACAATTTTGCCACTAATTTTATTTTAAGTCATATTAAAACAACATATAAATTGCCTAGACGCCATAAGGAATTTTACATTTATGTATGACTACAAAAATGAACAGGTACATAATTTGTTTTTTTTTCAATCTAGTTTAGTCATAACGTATTTTTGTTTTTAACCAATTTCACTTGGCTTCCAGTTCCAACTGATGATGCATCTTCTAATGAATCCAGGTCTAAAGCTGACTCGATCATTGTCGTGTCCTGAAGTAGTTGTAGCCGACTAGCACTCAGCGGTGGAGCACCAGATATAGTTTTTGACCCATCATCTAAATCTAGATCTGGATCTAATCGACCCGGTTCAATAGTCTCGTAAATGCCAGTATCGTTGAATGTGTTAGTCAAGGAAGTTACACTTTTGTTGAATTTCACACCTAAATAGTGATAAAAACATCATTATATGAAAATTAATTATCTAATATATTTATTTATATAAATTAAACCTCAAGCTTTAGAGTTCACTTACCAACAAATATTAATCCTAATCAACTTACATGGTAGTGAAAAGCATTTAAAAAGAAACAAAACATATAATATTAACAATTCAATTATTTTCATTACAGTTCCCAAAAAGATGAGCATTAACTTAACTAGTGTTATTTATAATACTATTTGATAAGTGCATCCTAGTTGATGAAGTACCCCCACCATGCTCACGGCAGTGACTATAGTAAAGTTTTTGATTGTTCCTACAACGATAACTAGGAACTCGAGAAACAGCTGAATAATACATAGCTGCACGGTCCCTGCGCAAAGGTAGACTAGCATAAAAATAATTTGGGTTGGTGGGAACTAAAAAATAGTCAGTTGGGTAATGATTATGTGATGCGATTAAGATTGAAGAATGGGAGGTTGGTGGCTTTTGATACAAACCATTTATTATATGACTTTGATGCACATGATTGTTTTGCGAATGATGAATACTTGGCATCGATGTTGTGAATGTATGTTGATTGCGGTCTAGGCTATCTGGTTGTAACATACTAGATGAACCATATTGATGCAATTGTATCTCATCAGTATTTGTCTTGCCATTCTATAAATTAAAATTAAATTAAGTACATAAAATATTAAAATAATTATTACACATTACCTGGTTGACAGGTGCATCAGAAACTTCAAACCCTTTATTAGATATTACTGTATCTCTACTCTGACTTTTGTTCATTGATTTAGATTCGGTTAACGATAAAACCACACCACGTCTATCTGAAATATATAAAGTGAATTAAGATTCTTAGAACAATATACTAATATTTATGAATACCTAAAAGACTTGGTGGACGAGGAGAACACAATACATAACAATAATTGGCACAGATGTTACCTCGACTATATGGATTGGAATTTGGCCGTCCTGTTCGACTGGCAAAAGATCCTTTAATCTAATTACAATATATTATAATTTTATTTCATAGTAAACATTTTATTTGCAAGGATGGAAGCAGTGAACTCGATGAATAATAACTTCATACTTAATTACTGTCTAAATTTAACTCATTTATTTAAAAAAAAAAATTACCATAAGAAAAATTAATTAATTAAACATTCAGTGTTCGCTGTTCACACAAAATATCAATATACTTTTAATTAAACTAATAATAAAAATCTCAATTTTAAATTTTGTTTTTGAAGCAGAATAATTTTTATTAAAAAAATATTGAATCTTGAATGATAAATATTAAATAAGCATTTGAAGAGAATATAATTAATAATAATAAGCTATTCCAGAAAATTACATAAATATAAATCACATATTATTTCATCATTGGAAAAAAATAAGAAAATGTTTTAATTAATTTCATAATTATACATGAAAATAATCATTATTAAAAAAACTATTATGTATATTTTATCTAATAAAATGAAAGAGGCTATCTTCCTTCCCTGCAAATGTTAGTATTTATATTTATTATAAATTATAATATATACATTATACATAAATAATATACTAACATCTTCATTAGTCGTTTGATTGGACGCAGCAAGAAATGTATGAAATCCGGCCAGTCCAATTACGCTCCAACAACTAAAGAATGTAATAATTACTACTATCACGCTAGTAGGTGATTCAGAAATAGCATCTACCATTAGTCTGTTTTCAGATACTAAATAAAAAAAATACACAAAAGTATGAAATAAATAATATACCTATTTATACAAATTAATTTGAACAAAATTGAAACCACTTACAGTAAAATAAATGTAGTACTGCTCCAATGAACACGATGATGATAAGTAAAGATAAGCAAACAATAAACATATAGAAAAACCTGTAGTTCCGACGACCAACACAATTTCCTACCCATGGACAGTGATGATCGAAGTTTTCTAAATTTTAAAAATATATTATATTGTAAGATATAAGTGAAAAAACATTTATTCATATTCTATAAATATAAATATTTCAGTCCAAAAAAAATTAATTAAGGGTGTTGAAGCTGGTTATTTTTAAATAGACATACATTTTCAGTTACGTTGTACGGCAACCATAAAAAAAAAAAAAAATAAAATCAAGTCATTTCAACGGTTTAAAAGGCACTACACAGAAAAAACAATCAACCTTAGTGGAATAGTCAAATTTTAATAATTTTTATTTTATTTTTAAAGTGAAAACATTATTCAGGTGACATCGGAAAAGTTTTGGTGTAACTTTAAATAACACAAGAAAAACACATTTAAATATACTCAAAAGTTTGTGTTATTTAAAAGTGTTACAGCTTTTGAAAATATAATAAATCAGAGTTCCGCGCCCTGTAAAATTTTATCGTATTAAAAATAAAATTATCAAAATTTGATTATTACACAAATGGTTGGTTTTTCCTGAGAGGTAAGTTTTTGTATTTAAACAAAAGGCTTTGACACCCTTAACCAATAAATAATATTGTATTATACAATTGAATACTAAAAATATTAATAAAACTTACCAACACAATTGTTGCATAAACTACAATGAGATGCTCTTGGCGGTCTAAAAATCTTGCATGTTACACAATACTTTAACTTGATTGAATTTCCTTTGATGACTACCTCTTTGGTTCTAGGAGGTGGTCGTATAGTAGGGGTGCCTCCATTGTTTGGTATACTAATGTCTAAATTTTAATCCATTAAAAATATCATATTTTAATTAATAGATTAATAAAATATAATAATATGAAAATAAATAATTTTAGAGATATTTGATTGATCAAATAGTATCTTGATGATTGACTGAACATTTGTAAATATAGGCTAATTTAAATAGTAAATAATAATTGTTATAATATGACAAAATTATTATTTGACGATCATTGTATAATTATGTTTTTTTCTGAAAGTATCAATAGAACATTCATCAAATTTCTTTGTAAAGAAGGCAGTATTTAATTAGTTCTAATTCAATATTTTACTATCGTTAATCAAATCATCTAACACTACTAGTTTAGTTTTAAAAATAGGACTAAATTAGATGAGTTATGGAAAAAAAAAATTGCATTAAAGCGCTAACCATAGCTTTTCAAAAACATAAACTAAAACTGATCAGTGTCCACTGTCTAATGTATTTTAAAAAATACTTTAGTTTGAAATATCTGAAGATTAAAGAATAATATGGCTAATAAAAAAAGGTTCTATTTTTTTTGACAAAATTATTTCATTCACTAATGATATTCAATTGTATTAATCGTGGAAAATAAATACACATTTCTATGAAAACAATCGGCTATTCAAGATGTTCATGTATGGAAAAAATAACATAAATTATATTAATATTTTTATACTTAATATCAAAATGACTTTTATATAATACGTGTTAAAGGGGGATGTCTGTCTCCCAAACATACACCTTGTATATGCCACTGCTATCATGGCATTAACACTTATAAACAAAACCTCACAAAAAAATAATACAAAAATGTACTACAATAAAGCGTTATATATAGTTGCTAAGCAACTACTTTGAGAATTAAGATATTAAAAATTGGACTGTACCAAAGAATATGGTAGAGTCACTGCACAGCTAAATCTAGGTATGTAAGACTTTTATTAATATTAAATCAGAAAACAAATTCTATCAAACTTACAAACTTGCTTCTCGATGTAAGCGGCTTCGTCGTCAGTCGCCCTGGGAATAATACCCGGGTCCGTGAAACTAGTCTTGAACAACGAGCCAATGACAAAGAGAAACAACACTCCCGAAATGACTGGAATCACAGGAGTCACACGACGGCTAAGGTATGGACAGCTAGAACAACAAAAAATAGGTAGATAATTTGTCACATCATAGACATTGGTCAAGCAGAATATAATGTATGGCGTCGACTCGACTCACTCGAATACAAAGAAGAGGACGCTCGTGCCAATGATGAGGATCACATTGATGTAGAACACTGCCGCATGCGGTGCCATCATGAGCCGGCCGTCACAGCAAAATCGGTTTCGACCAGGGAACATTTCCCATTTCCTGGTGACTTTGGCCATACCCAATGGGTCATTTGAATCTGAATGGTATTCCGCATAAATGTCATAAAGTGTTCGGCGCACAGTAATGCATTACTACCTACTTTTGGTTGAAACGGTTGTAACGGATAGCGGGGCCAATGCAAACGAAAAATAATACAATTTCACCCAGTTTTTTAATTTTTATTATACCTAAAATATTATAGGTATCATTTATTGTGTCGTCGATTAAAAGTATTTTATCAACAATTTATAGGTAAACAAAAAACACCAAATTACCCATAACCTGCAATCTATATTGATTATAGATTACACATGATTTTGAGAACCATTGCTGTCGGTGGATGAGCGGGAATATTCAACCATGATATCGACCAAGATCAAAAGGATTTCATAGATACTCAAAAACTGACATTATCTGAATCTGCTGATGTCGTGAGCGTGAGTTCATGTATAAAAACAATTTTTGAACTTCTTTTTAAAAAAGTTCAAATTATATCTCATAGATAGTGCCTTACAGCAGGTAAGGATAAAATACCGGACTGCGGGACACTGTAATGGTATTTTTCAGTCGCGGGCTTTTTAGTACATCATAATATTATATTAACCTAATACCAGTTGTAGCCACTGCCCAGTGCCCCAATTTTAGATACCTATTGGCTATTGGATATATTATTATTTTTATTGATTATAAGTTGTAAGTACTAGCAGTTAATAATTTATAATCAACCACCGTAGGACGAACGATCCAACACTATATGACCTAGTAGTGACAGGTCTGGCCAGTGGCCTCCCGAGTCCTTTGACCCACAGCCGTTATACACGATGCATTATAATATTATTATAGGATTATTTTACTTGCACCATCGCGCACGAAGCGTTTTACAATTGTGTGGGTGGATCGGTCCGTTATTCGAATATAAAGCGAAACGTACCGTACGGATTGGCTGTGGTCAGTCTATGCTCATTGGCTATTATAGTCACTATTTTGTTTATAAATTAATTTATGTATTGTAAACAAAAATCGAATTACTAGTAGCGCTATTTTGGTGGAAGGACATAAGGTTCTCTACAAAATAATTGAGCTTTAGTGCGAGTTGTAGATTTTGAGTAATTAACCGATACCGTTGCAGTTATCCATTTTTTTTTTTTTAACATTTTAATGATAAATAGAGGTAAATAATTTATATCATACTGAACCATTTTGAATTAAAATTGATAAAATGCATTATGTTGTTGCTCTACTCTTAGCACTCCTTCATTATGCATTTTTTAATGTTTAGTCGTACACAGAACTAAAATAATGAGTTCATAGGAACATCGCGATTCCAGACGCAAGTGGACCAGTAGCTACCATATTATATGTACGTTTTCAAGTTACTACTGTTTTTATCAGCTTTGCATCAAAAATATTCAGCTCATTTTATGTCCTAACTGTTTAATTATAAATTATACACGACTACACGAGTCACAAATTAAAAACTCATGCACTATTAAGAACATTCATTTTAAGCTATCGATAACAGGATACGACACACGTATTTGTTAAGTTAGGGGCACCAACTTATAAAAGTTAGAACACTTAGAACTAATATTAATTTAGCGACGAGTGTAATAAAGTATACAATTTTAAAATAGTATTCCTTAAATAAAAAAAATGTCAAAAAAGCATTAGTTGTTAAAATTACCCTATTACACCACTAAGTCTAAACCTAAATGTACAATGTTACAAGACGGAGATCAAAGGAAATACATGTGGGTGTGGAATATTTGGGTAGTTAACTGAGTAGAAACTATTAAATTTATATAGAAAAACAATAACAGTTCAATTTATGGTACCACTTATATTTTATCAAAAAAATATATTTTTCAACATACATTAAATTTTTTAAATGAGGTAATGTAATAATAATTAAAATTATATCTTAATTCAAAATTGAATACATAACTTTTAATTACAGTCACTTAAATATTAATTATATACAAATCTTACTTCTAAACTTAAAATACACGAATCTAGTTTATTTATTAATAAAAGAAATTTAAGAAAATTCAATTACAAACTCTTGTTTATATTTAGTTAAAAAATGAAATTGTAATAATGATAGGAATTGTTTAAAAAACAACAATGTTAAAAAATAAAAAATTACGGTTTGATAACGATTATATTATTAATCGTCAAATTTAATGGAATTAACACCTACATCGATTTGACCACCACGATAAGAGCCACGTTTTTTTTTTGTTTTTTCGTGTCTAAAAGATTTTCCTTTAGTGTATTGTAAGTCTAGAGCAGCTTTCTTACCCCAATTTTCATATTGACCTTTCTGAAAATACAAAATTATTAGTTTACTGTGTAAAGATAATGCTTGGCACAACATAAATAATTAACAGATAAAAGTTAATTTGCAAGATACAAATAATTATACTCTCAAGTATAATAAATATAATTACTTACTCAATCATCAAATTTAATTTTTTTGTTTTGAGGTGTTGAACTATTAGAGTCAAAACTTTTATTGAAATATCTGTCTCCACCACCTCCACGACCGCCCCTGCCACGATCTCCACCGCCACGTCCACCAAAGCCTCTTCCACCTCTATCACCACCACCGCGACCACCAAATCCTCTTCCACCTCTATCACCACCACCGCGACCTCCAAATCCTCCTCGATCACCTCCAAACCTATTACCACCAAATCCTCTTTTGTCTCCAAAACTACGGCGTTCTCCACCATTATCATCACCACTTCCAAAACTCTTTCTGAAACCACCGCCTTCACCTTCTCCTTCACCGGAGTCATCAAATTTACGTTTGAACCCACCTCCACGACCCCCACCCCCACCACGACCAAAACCACCTCTTCCTCCTCCATTTTGGTCATCATCACGATTGAAACCCCCACGGCCTCCACGACCACCTCGGAATCCAAATCCTCCTCGAGTTCCTCTATTGCCTCTACCACCTCTGAAACCGCCCTGTCGGTCTTCACCCCATTTGTTGCCGGAACCATTTTCATCCTATATGGGAGTAATATTAATTAGTGAACTATTCCAAACTGAGCATGAAAAATATCAATTAAATAAAAACAGCATATTGTACTATTTTGGAAGAATTATAATCAAAAAACCACTATTCATTCTAAGTTATTTTACATTTATGAATTAATTTTCATGCGCCAGTTTGGTTAGCCACAAAAATCAAGGCTAACCTTACCTTTGCTTTTAGTGAATTATCCAAAAGACGTCCATCAACACTGACATTATCATCACGGACACGTCTATAAGGATCTGATCGTCTATTTTGCTGGTTTTTCTTTTTATCAGAGCCAAAAGAGTTGTTACCGGTATCAAAAGAGTTGTTACTAGTATCAAATTGTTCCATGTTTCCCATTAATAATTTATTCTAAAATCATTGTTTAATTGATTTATTTTTATATGAAATACATTTTAACTCATATTTAATTTACATATTGAGCAGTATGTAGTAATATAAAGTACCTAGCCCAACCCTATCCCTAAGACAAGTTCTTCCAAAATAGTTAATACATAGGAAAATTAAGATTTACTTACATCTCCATTCGCTGCTTTAACAAATGGCTGATTTTTGATCTAAATAAAATAGAAAATATTTTAAGTTGCAATAATATATTACAGTAAAACCTGTGTAATATGGAACCGGCTTAACGTGGAAATGGAAACGATATTTTATCATGGAAATATGTAGATGTACTATTTTAAAATTATCAGTCAATGAATAGAAAACTTAGAAAACCTTGCACTTTAATAGATGTTGAACAATCCAGTTCCGAAGACAAAACTGATAATGTACCATTGCATGGCAATGATATTAAAACGTATAAAAACGTCCTACATGAAATAAAACGATTTGAAATGTTCGCATTGGATCAAAATAACAAAATGAACTTCTTGAATTCTCAACTTGAAAAATTTAGTAGAAAAGAAAATGGCAAGTCAAATAACAAAACAAAAAACATTGGATGAATTTCGGAGTATATAATTATGTAGAATAAAATGCAATAATAAATATGTAGAATATATGAAATAAATAATAAATTACATTTAATAAAGATCTATCGGGAATTTTTTTTTATTTATATAACCTGTATTAAATGGAAAAAATATCCGGTCCCAACAGTTTCCATATTACACAGGGTTTACTGTATAAATATTGTCAACAGAATAGATACAAAAGTAAATAAATACAGTGAAACTGGTTAAAGATTAAGTTGTTAGACAATTATTTATAACTTCCAGTATTTTAATTTTAACAAACATGTAATAAGTTGACATTTTTTTGATATAATAAAACAAAAAAATAACTAGATTTTCACTGTACAATTTAAAAAAAGTTATTGATAAAATTTGATAACCAAGTGATCTCAAACAATATCTTGGATTTTTACCTGACTATTTGGAGTCTTGCTAACTTCTTCTTCTTCTTCTTCATCATCATCGTCATCAGATTCTTCTTCTTCACTTTCTTCTTTAGCAACGACTGGTTTAGTTACAGCTGATATACAGTAAATAATACAAATTAAAAATCACATCCAAGAAAAAAAGAAAAACAATTTACTTTTTTTCAATGGTTTGGTTGTAGCTGGGGTTTCATCTTCTGAACTTTCCTCTTCAGAACTAGATTCTTTTTTAGCTTTCTTCGCAGAAACAGGAGCTAAAAATAAAAAAATAAAATTGAAGTTGCTATAATATAGAATATTTTGAAAACAAACCTTTCGCTGGAGTTTTAACTACAGTTTCCTCATCAGAACTTTCTTCTTCAGAACTAGATTCTTGGGTTTTTTTCAAAGCTGGCGGAGCGGCTGTTTTCTTAACTGCTGGCGGAGCGGCTGTTTTCTTAACTGCAGGCGTATCATCTTCTTCGTCAGAACTTTCTTCTTCTGAACTTGACTCTTTCTTTCCATTTTTAGCAGCAACTACTGAAAATGATCAGTCATATACATTTAACAAAACATTTTATAATAATTATTAGGTATAATAATATGTTAGTTTAATCTTTAAAATTAAAATTAATTCCTTGCACACAGTTGGGATAAAAATATAAAAAGTTTAGAACACTTGTTTAAATAATTATTTCAAATTTAAGATTGTAACACATTGAAACTTCGATAAATAATTAAGTTAAAATTATACCTTTAGCTGGAACTTTAACTACAGTTTCCTCTTCAGAACTTTCCTCTTCTGAACTTTCTTCTTTAGCCTTTTTTACAGGTACCTGTGGGGCTTTTTTGACTGCAGGCTTTTCTTCTTCTTCGGAACTTTCTTCTTCAGAGCTATCTTCTTCTGATGATTCTTCTGCAGCAGTTTTCTTAGCTGCGGGTGGCATTACAACTGGTTTAGTAACAGGCTTTTTAGGAGCAGGAGTTTCTTCTTCTGAGCTCTCTTCTTCTGAACTAGATTCTTTCTTAGCAGCAGGCTTCTTAACAGGAGCAATACATGCTGCAAAACAATTATTTATTTATAAACAACCATTGTTAATTGAATAATTATTATTAAAGCCTATATAAATTACTTCAACATTATATTGAATAAGAAATTAAAATAAGATTGAACAGTATCAACAAACTATTATAATATTTACATTTAATACCTATTCAAGGACTAAGTTACTTTAAATAAATTATCTATACTATAGATACCTTTCTTTACTGGTGGTTCATCATCATCATCTGAGCTTTCTTCTTCAGAACTTTCTTCTTTTTTTTCTACTATCTTGCCTTTTTTGCTATTAGTTTTTGGTTTTGGTGCAACAACTTCCTCCTCTGAACTTTCTTCTTCAGATTCTTCATCGGCGACTGCGGCTGCTTTACCATTACTTATTTTAATTATTTGATCTACAGCTAGATAAATAAATTAAAAAATGAGTCAACTAAATGATCAGATTTAGTAATTCATTCACTGAGATATGCATTTAATTTATTTGTTACAATAGAACTTTATTTCAATAATTATGGTCAAAAAATTGTATTTTCATAATTTAGATTACATAAGTTTTCTATCCTTTATCATAAAAATCTTAGGGAGGCCAAAGCGTATTTCAGATCAGGTCTGCTGTAAAAAAGCTACTCTTGGTGTAGAAACTAGTCAATCAGCTAACAATGATTTAACAGCTATCAATTAGTGAGTAGTGACAAATAAAGTATCCTTATATTATTAATTCACTCTATACCTTGCGCCATGAGAGAATGTATACGGCGGCCGACCAAAACTAGTCTTTTATCGCGCATCCCCACCACCTTACCAACAAGATTGCCACCCGTTGAAGCACGCCGGTTATGGCAGCAAGTGTGTACCATAGACCAGTTGCGTGCCATATGTATTCTCTCGTGGCACAGAGTATGTTGTACAAGTGTATATGATGGAGGCAACACACATGGGGGTACCACATCCTCTTAATTGGACCTAACCTACATCATACAGTTGTTCAAACTGTCTCACAAGTAACCCTCATAATATCCAACTGATATCCCAGTTAACCTTAAACATCCACTTACACAGGGTCCTTGAATAGTAGTCAATGGATCCCTTGGGTGTGCTGATAATTACTTAGGAGTCCGCAAAGAAAATTGTACTATATTTTTATTGGTGTATTTAATTTTGTAAGAAGTGAAGAAGACTATGTAATATTAATTTTTTCAAATTAACATTTAATAATAATCAAGAGCAATAAATAAAGGACACAATTTACATCAACTGGGGGCAAATGCAAGATATTTTATAGAGGATAATATCAGTATCTACTCATACTTAAAAAGAGGCTATGAGTATCATGGTTAGATACTAGATTTTGTGTCAAGCACTAATGTATGTAAATTATTTTAAAATATTAGTAAAATATTATTAGGTAATAGTTCCAATAACCATTTGTTTAAATAAAATGTTTAACTTACAAGGTCCTTTTTTTTGCAATTTAATTGTCTTCTTTGAAGTCCTGAAAATATTTTAAAAATTTCAATTAACTACATTAATAGATTATTGTAATAACTTATGTATAAGATTGATATTACATACTTCAAATGATCATCTATTAGCTGGGTTAATTTAGTTTGTCCCCTCTGCAGTTTTGACTAAAATTTTAAATAAAAACAAAACAATTAGAATATATTTCCATGTTGTAGTACTAGGGACTAATAATTAACCAAGATAAAGACATTTTTTTTTTAATGACAAAAAAATCGAAAATTATGAAATAATTTTTAAGAAATGTGGGGAATTTATTAATACATACATCACGGTAAATGTACAACAATAAAATGTCTCAACAGTTAATACTATTATACAAAAAACAGATCCGAAGAACCAGTGATGAATAAAGACCCAATAACTGTGTGAATTGGTTAGAAGTTCAAGGTAAAGGTCAACACAGATTCAAAATATTATACAGGTGTATTCACATGTAGTATATTCAGGATCTTACTATGGAATAAAATCAAAAGACCGATAACGTTGGATACCACGTGTAAAAAAAATAAATTTAATTAAATTTAATAAAAACCTTCGGTATGGAGTAATCTATTAAAATCGTTTTTATTTTACACAGCCCAAATACCTGAACGTAATTAAACGAAGACGCGTTCGCCAACTCGGATGCCGGGTGTAAATACGAGGTAAAATATAATCAGTAGTCGGATAGTTGGCGAAAAAAAATCGTAGGCACACGTGGTTTCCATAGTATAAACCCAATATACTCACGGCTTTAGTCTTGGTCTGGAACATGTTTGCAAGGTTCTGATCCAACGAGTTCAAATAGTCGAACACCAACGCGTTCACGGTTTCAGCACTCATTTTGATATCGTGTGGTGCTAATTCGAATTCGAAAAAATATGTACCAACAGGCAGAGTGTCTCGGGACGGGACGACTAAATGGCCGGCACGCAAATGAAACTCGTGGTTCTATGTGTTGCGGTCCGTGGCGGCGGTGCGTAAAAGAATTCGGATTTGTTTATTTCATTGGAAGCGGCCCGCCGTCCACGAGGGAGATGATTCGTAGTGGGTGGGTGGGAATGTGTGCGGTGTAGCCAACTGTCATGAGCCTCATAAACTGTGGCGGCCGTATAAGTTGATGTCTCGATTGCCCGGACAAATCCACGTGTTGAACAGATAATCTCGGCGATCTGTCAATTGAAAATATTATCTCAACATTTTTTTTTACCTAATCTAATAATTATTATTAATATTTAATCCTAGAAAAGCAGGAATTTCCGCTAACCGCTGACCGACTTTTTTTAGTCGGGACCTTATTTAATAAAGCTTTATTGATCACGGTCGAGACTCGAGACATCAACCGTAGTTCCATAAGACATTTGTTCTAAAAAAGTTTGGTAGAAAACATGGCTAAATAAACTGGTTAAAATGATAAAAAAAACTTTTTGATCAAATGTTTAGTGCAAGGTGGATTGGTCCACCTTGATTAAGTGGATAAAGTAGTAACCGGAAGAAATAATTGGAATATATTTTTAAGGGAATTATGGAATGAATATAATTAAGAGGATGCTACCCAGTACCCATGCATTTGTTGTCTCCGTTTAACACACGTACGACATTGCAAATTTCCGTTCACTAGTTTCAATTGTACACTGTTATAGTTTTGATATTAGAGTGATTTGACATATTATCAATATTTTAGGTAATAACATTACCTGTGATTTGGCGTTGGCTTTTTTTTCGATATTTTAATTTTCAAGCGAGATATATTATGGTAGCTAATATGTAGTTACATCGAAAAACTTGGTACTTATTTACGTTTTTAACGTATATATTCTATATATTTTTAAAATAAAATATATGAATATTTTATAAATTATCAGATAATCTATATGTTATAAATTTGTCCCAACAATTTTTGTTATTTGGCCTTTAAATTGAGTAGCATCCCGTGCCCTTTTTTACCAGTCCGCGCCTGTCTCTGGGCCTTACTGAGAAGTCTTGCGTGGAGTCAAAAATATATAGGTAACAATTATTAACTATATAGACTGCAATACATATTAAAGATATCTGGGGGGGGGGGGGTATAATAAATATATAATGAAAACATAGGAAAATATAAACAAATATATTATGTAGGTACCAATTTAAAAAAAAAGACATGGACAATTATTTTGTCCGGGGCCCCGCAAAAACTAAAACCTAAATACGCCACTGTGTGCAAGGTGGATTTATAGAAATAAATATTAATAAAGAAATAAAGAATAAATATTCTATTATATGTCTATTATTTTAAACCGGTCTAGTTTTATTATTTAATATTATAATATTATCTATGATCTATCCACCATGATTCTAACATAACATTATTTTTACAAATAGAGAGCGCCTGCAGTAAGTCAGTTGTTCCTGCAAGCAATTTTATTATTTTAATTTTTAATCAATGGTGCTATCAAAATATCTTAACACAGCTGATATCTATGTTATAAAATACTAAAAAAAGATAAATAAGTGTAAATACTAAATTCTACTTATAATTCTAGTTTAATACCAAGGTGTAGTTCAATACACCTTGTTTAATACTTTAATTGTTAAATCGTGTTAAAATAATAAAATGTATGCATATTCCTGTAGTAGTGTAGCACAACTGTAGTCACTAGTCTGTGCTCAGTGTACTCTTTGAAATAAACTTATATTAGTACAAATAATAAAAATTTATAATTTTAATATTATGTTAGTGCATACAACTACTGCATAGACACATAGTGCATGCTGCATAAGACATTAGTGCACACAGACTGTGCCGCCAGTCCTGTACTGCATTAAACTGAACAATTAATGGTACATCGTGCATAGAATAAATTATTCTATGTCTCATTAGTAAGTGAAAGTCCCGGAAGAAATTACACCGTATCTTATAAGTTATAACTAATTTACAGGTTAAAACGCAAAACGCATAGACACTGGACACTAGGACATTACACAATAGACATAGTATCTGGAACTAGGAACAGTGAAATACAAAAGGGTTCCAAATGGCGTGGAGATCTCACGGTCGAAATAATATTGAACTTGTACAAAACTTACGTGGTAAATAGTTATCATAAATTATAATATTATTATTACTTATTGATGGCTCCAGTTATTTGCATTCAATTTCTCATACCATCAAAATTGTCTTGATTTAGTTTTAATTCTTAAATATGTTATATACTTATATTATTATTTAGTTCTTGCGCAAATTGATATACCTTTATTCTGGATTAAAAATAGATTTCAAGACATTTTTACCATTTTAATATTACGTATTATTCACTAACCATAAAATGATACTTATGTCTTAAAATTTTAATTTTTTTCAGCTAACAATGTTATTAAAAGTGATAAAGTAGAAAAAATAATGAAAGCCGTTGATAGGGGCAATTATGTATCAACATCACCATATTTAGATCAACCACAAAGTATTGGCTATGGAGTTACAATCAGCGCACCTCATATGGTATTATATGAGATATATTATTATGTTTATGTGAATTAAATGTTAAGTAGCTCTGAAAAAATATTGAAGTTTTATCTAAAACTTTAAACAATTCCCTCAATAAAGTCCAAGCTGTCCATTTTTTATTTTAGTGTTAAAAAAAAACAGGGAATTTTTCAATGCAAGAACATCCTATAATGTAGATATTATTTTACATTTTATAAATTTATAGTTTTAGAAGTAATTTAAAATATTATAATATGCATGGTATTATGTTACATATAATTATTTAAATAATTTTATATATTGTATAATTTTAGCATGCATACGCTTTGGAACTTTTGAAAGATCAATTAGTAGAAGGGGAACGAGCCTTAGATATTGGTTCTGGATCTGGATATTTAACTGCTTGTATGGCTACAATGTTAGGAGAAAAGGGAAAAGCTGTTGGCATTGATCATATTCCTGAACTTGTTGAAAAATCTTTAGAAAATGTTAAAAAAGATAATCCAGAACTATTGATTTCCCAGAGAGTGATTTTAGAAAGTAAAATATCAGAATACATTTCAATATAGTTTTTATGAATTTAATAAAAGTATATTAATGCTACAGCTGGAGATGGACGACTTGGATTAGAAAAATATGCACCATATAATGCAATACATGTTGGAGCTGCTGCTGAAAAAATTCCACAACCGGTAAACATTTTTATAACAAATAATAATATAATTTGATAATTATAACTTGTATCGTTCATTGGTTGAAATTTGTCAGTAAAAACTGTAAAAACCAAGCTCTAAAATATTGCATATCTGATTGTATGCACTGTTCGGTATCATCGTTTGTGCTTCTCCTTTTATTCGTATGAACATTTTGTAAAATTTTTTTTAAATTTTATCTTACTGGACAGGTGTCACTTGTGTATTACTATTTTTGATATTTTACCCACCTGTATGTGTAAAAAAAAATTATTTTTGAAATCATCAACCTACAACAATACCTTTCCAATGATACATCTATTTTTTTAAAACTTATTACCCTTTTTACCATTTTAGTTTTTCTTTTTTTAATTTATCTGTGTCAATATAGTTGACACATACCTTGCTGATAACTAATATATTTCTAAAATTATAGTGTTATTGCTAAACAAATACACACTATGTATTGTAATATTTACAATAAAATGTCCATGTTTTTATTACAAGATTTAAATATAATATTTTATTTTGAATAATGTGTTGTATTACTTGTATTTCATTAGTTAATCGATCAATTAAAACCTGGTGGGCGTCTTGTATTGCCAATTGGGCCACAAAATGGAGACCAAGTGTTGGAAGTGATTGATAAGAAATTAGATGGCTCAATATCCAGGAAAAAGCTGATGGATGTGATCTACGTTCCTCTAACAGATGCAGCATCTCAAAGAAGTAAATGGAACCACTGACCATAAATATACAATTTATTTTGTGTAATAAAAATATATTACTTAAATAGAGCTCTGAATAATCAATTAATATGATATCTCTAGTTTTTATAAAACATGTATCTCAACAGAATACCACTGTAAAATTTTTTCTTAATGTGTTATTGTATTTGACATTGTTATTAAATTATATTTATAAATTAAATCATTCTGACATTGATTATCTAATTGTTTTTTTAGAATTCATATATAAATTATAACATCTTGACTGTTTTAAAACAGTATTGCCTATTATGTTCTATTTCTATTTCTTGGTGATTTATTTTGTATAATATGATTTCAGATTTGTTTTTAAATTATCACTAATAATTAATAAATGTCATAATCATGAACAAAAATCACAATTAGCATTGGTTACATTCTATTATTTTTCGTTTTTAATTAATTGAATTCCTTACTCTAAAGTTTTTAAATCTTATAAAGTAGTACATTTTCAATTATTCATCAATGCTTTTAATATACTTAAATATCAGAGGTTAAATTAATAAAATATTTATTGTTTTTATGTTTATGGTATTTAAATGTTATACAAATGTTGTGTTTAACATTTTAGCAATTTCAATCATTATATTATTTTATTTCATTTATTTATTATAATTTATATATATATTTTTTAATTTTATGATTATTGGTTAATGTTATCACACGTGACGTAAACAAAAAAAACATTTTGTAAAAAATAATTTCTTTTATAGTTTCTAACTGCTCTAAAATGGACAGGATTCTACTAATCTTTTGTGACTCTTATTTTTGTGTGGAAGCTGGGTAACTACTAACTGTTAGGTATTTTGGCAAACTAAAAAGTAATTATTAATTAAACAATTTATTTAGAGTGGAATGTATAATGTATATTATATTTTGATCTTTATACATTATATTGCTAAAAAGTAAACAAGAATCATCTTTAACCCTCAAACATTTGTTCTTAAAAACTTAAATCTTATATTAATATGAGGCTATCTGGCTATGGAATAAAATAAAAATTAAGGAAACACGAGAATTATTACGCAAAATCGGTTATCGATGAAATCGATTTTGGTTTTTGGTGTATAACTCTAAAACAAACGAACGTATATACATGAAATTTTCACTGGTTGTTTATATCCACCTGTTCTCATATTTTGATTTGTTTTGAACTGCTTACGGACATTATCAGTTTCCGATTTTTTTTTTTATGAATAATGAATATCAATACAATTTTATCTGTTGGGTAAAAAAGCTTGAATATATTTTAATACAAGTCTCAACCATACAGCGGCGAACCAGCTAATAGACGGAATGTGGAGTGGTTGGCGAACACGATGCGTATCAAACAAAAGTTGCTGACATATTATAAATTATAATATGAGCAGTATAATTTCAATCTCAATAACATAACGTAATCCCGTACCTTATCATTTCATTTAAGTTGCATGTGTACGCCTCGCCGGATCGCTTCTACAGTATAATTCAACTGCAGCTGCTTACCGAGGCGCAAGTGGATTGCTCTGTCGCCGACCACCCGACAGCGGTACACACGTGGCGACGAATCGGACGAACCGACGCGTCGTCCCCTGAAGTGACTCAACCGGGTGTCGACGTTTGGGGGGGGTCAACCGCCACGCGCGATTCCGATCAACAGAATCGCGCTCCACCAAGTCCGTTTCCGAACGAGATTCTCGGTTAGGTTGAGGGCCCGCACGATCAAGCAACCACCGTTGGAAGCGACCGCACGGACCGGCTTTGAAGCACTGCGGCAGTGTTTAAGTGGACCGTATCTGGGATCACAAACACGCAGTATTCACGTCCGGGCGAGGCACCACTTGGCGCTCGAGAGTCATCTCCAGATGGTTGAAGCCCCGGATATGGTCCCACACCCGCAAACACCTGACCAGCTCAGGCCACGCGACTTGACGATCAGGACTGCCGGTGCCGGCGACCCTTTGACTGACAAGAATCATGCCAGTACCGTTCGTAGTCTCTCGAAAGCGCTATCTGTCGCGATCGCGATGGTTTTATATGTTACGGATATCGAGCCGTGAGAGGTCGCGCTTTTCGCAAGTCTTCCGCGCTTTTGATCGACTGTCGCGCACCCAATTTAAAAAAATATTTCAAATTCTTATAATTGTTCCTAAAAAAACAGATTGTATATACCATATAAAACTTAAAAAAAAAAACTTATTTACAACACATCTATTGCAGCGACTTACTTACAACTTATTCAATGATAATACAGATGAGGTACACTGGAAATCTATTATAGCGCTATAGCAAGTTTCAGTTTTTTTTTTTGCAACTCTAATAGCCGAGGACATCTCGGTTATTGCTGAATGCTCATCATAGAATTAAGATTTAAGAATTTAAAAATGTTCACTTGCAATTTTGAATTTTAATATATATTATTATGTATGCCCCCCATAAGTGGAACTACGGGGTGTACCGGGAGTGTCAAGGCACACCCTAAGGTAAAAAAAAATTAATAACATTTAATAGTATATTAGTATACATACACATTAATTGAATTTCAGTTTTTTATTAGTAAAACTTCAAGTGTTCAAAATAATTCTCTAAAATAATAATTGCATGTATTTTTACCAATTGTTATTTTACATTGTTAATGAAGCCTGTATATTTAGACTTTAAATCACTTAAACGTATTTGTTTATCGACTATCATTATTTCTAAAATTATATTCAATGTTATTGTCGTTGCCACGAAAACTTCGGTATAATTAAAGTAGTGGACGCTATACGGTGATAACTATTTTCAGCGAAAAAATATTGCCTTCTCTCAGAAACCGATACCGCGCTGTTATCGATGGTTTAGAAATAATACTTTGGTAGTTTCAAGTTTGGTATTTCATTTAACGTGATGTTGTGATTCGAACAACTCACAGGCACCATAATTTATATTATCGTTAACTTTGTGTAAAGCTACGGTTTCCCTGCAGCGTCAAATAGTGGACAAGTAACAACCTCTATGTCGAACAGGGATTAACGGCCAATGTTGAAGCTTCTGAAGGTTATAGAAGAATTTAAAAGTTTTGTGCCATTTCAAAGGCGATTGTTATTATAAAATATAAGTTAATAAAATAAATTTGTATCATAAATAAATTATACTAGTGTTGTTTCAGTTTATTTAGTAATAAATATAAAATAATAATTTATTAATTAATATACTATAAGATTAAACAATAAATTATCATAAGTAATGTCTACTTACATATTACATATAGTAATATTGTATATTATTGTATCAGCCAATAGCCATATAGGTAAATATTATGTTATACAATAGGTTATACATAGTATTAGTTAAAGAACAATGGTCGGATACTTAAAATATTTTAGTTTATTTTATATACCGTCCCATGGAAGACATTTACGAGCTAAAAAAAATTCATATTGCGGGTTAATTTGTCTATAGCTTTAGTTCTGTATTAAAAAAAAACAAATAGAAAAAAAGATAAAACTCTGGGTCCACCTATGATGCCCCCCGCGAGTTTAATATACATAATTATAGCACCTCCTAAAATGTAGTTCTAGTTGTACCTATATATAACGTTTGTAGGTATACTTTTTTAGTAGCGTCTACTTAAATATATTATTATAATTACAACTTAAAGTATACATGAAATACCTACGTTATAAATTATAATTCAGACTTTGTTTCGTCGAGAGATAGATATTGAACAAGTCAAAACTGCTCAAAAGTATACCTACGTAATATATAAAAACCGATCTGTAGATTCAATTTCATCTATTTATGTTATTTATTTATTTAATTGAATAAGCTCAAGTCCGTATGTTCATCTGTCTTTTTTTGCGTCTATACTCCCTGGCTAATGACTACAGGGTTCCAATTTAAAGTAAATTATATAATTTTTAATTGTATTGGTTTACTTACATTTTTAAAATGTTTAATGCATGATAAATTGAATACGTTGGTCTTGTAGAGACGTGTAGAGTGAAGGACAGATTAACTAAACAGTAACAACAGAAGCACTGTTCAGAGTGTGCACTGGTGTGTAGATAAATTAAAGATGTGTTGTCACTTTGTCAGCAGGGTCATTGAATTCAGTTTTTCCCTCGTTAAAATACTGTAATAATGGATAAAAAGTATAAAATGATATTATATTATTTAAAAGTATAAAGAGTATGTTAATTTTATACTACCAATACATCTTTTATTTTATAGTTTAGTTGGACAAAATTAATTTCTTAACCCAGAGTAATTAATTATAAAACTGAATAAGTACAAATGTACAATAAATATAAAACGAATATGTTTTTTAATTTAGGATATTTGTTAATTTATATTTTATGCATAATATTATAATAATATGCAAAAAACAGTGTTACAATATTAGAACTAAATATTTTCTTCATAATAAAGACAAGACAAATAAACCATAAGGAGCAAAATAATCTACATATAATAGCATGCACATTACATTAAATATTTCATTGTCATTATAATATACAGTAATGGTAAAGTGAAGTAAATAGGACGAGGGTGAAGTGTTCGCCTATCGGGCCGCGACTCACACACGCAAAAAAAAGTAATAGTAAAGGTAAAGGTATAATATATTACTGAATTTTAGTATAATGAATGAACTAATAACTAAAAAATTATAACTTTGATATGGTATAGACGTATAGTGTATTCAGTTTATTTTATTATATGAGATACCCCTAAAAAAGATTTCCAAAAATAAATAAATTATGATCACAAAATTTACATATCATTTGACATTTACTGAGTTTTATATACAGAAACACGAAATACGAAACACACAACATTTAATACTGTAGAAGTCTACTTAGTCTAGGATATGTATTACTAAATAATAATAATATATGGAGATTACATAAATATTATGTAATATGTATTATAGTACATACCTAATTCCCAATGGCAGCGCGTTGTCAAGAGTTATTTTTCTTAAATAAAATACAATTTTAAATACCCAGTCAGTATATAATATCATAAAAATAATAAACAATACAATATTATTATTTTATTTATTATTCAAATACGTATAGGGTAAAACAGGCGTCATATTAGTATATTACATTATTACCTACTGAGAAAAGTTTTTTTTCTACATTTATAAGAAGACCAACCATTGGCTGCATGGCAATTGGGAATTCCTACATTGATATTACTTTTAAAATTGTATTATCTATAGATTCTAAGTACTTCATTGAAGTACATTTTGATATGTCTTAAATCTACATTTACATATTTTGTTATTCCGAGTAGCCAAGTAAGTGTATTAATGTAGGTACTATATATACGCCTATAAATAATATTTTAGTCTTAGTAAAATGTTTAGTTTAAGTAAATGTATAATTGATTGAAACAAACTGCTCATCGAGTACATGCATACCTTAAGTTACAAGTTGCAACTAAGTAAATTTTCTTTTAACTTTTTAGGAATATTATGGTATACCTACAATCTACTTCAGTGACATAAATTTTTCTGTGTTACAAAACACGTATTAAAAAAACCTGTAGTTTGTAATAGTAAAATGTTAATGAATTAATTTATATTAGCAACGACTATTGCAATAACACTTAATTAAATCAAGTAACAGATACCTACTGTAGACACAACTATTATACACGAGAAGATTCACTAATTGGAAACATGGATTACTGTTTGATATGCGAATATCTCAGTATATGAAGACAGCATACAGAATATTTTTATCGAAATGTTGTCAACTTTTAATAGAACAATCATTTCCTGTAAAATTAGCATGCATTTATACTCAAAAAACATTTCTATGTGCATTATAATTGTAATATTTCTAATGAGCCCAAATTATAATAATTGTAATATTTAAACAACAATGCACATAATATATTGCGTATATTGAAAATACAATTGAATATGTTTAATGAATATTTCAAGCAATTTAAATTATGTGGTTTAAAATTAGACAGTTCTAAATAAAAATTAAACGTGCAAGTTCAAAGCAATATCAATAATTATTAGTATTAATTTTACTACTAATGCAATAATTTCAAATAATTAATAAATATTTTTGTAACAAAACAAAGAATTATTTGTTGGCACATGTTTTATTATCAAACAATTAGACAAGGGTTAGTAATTCAATTTAAATACGTTAAAAATAGGAAATATGTGTTTAAGTATTAAACACCTATTAATAATATTTAATAATAATATTTTATTTATTGCAACCAAAAAAAATTTCAATTTCATACAATTTACTATTTGTTTCTATTTATTTTTGTTAATCGCATTGTTGATACAGAGTGTATTATATTAAATTTTTTGTATTTTTGTATAAGATATAATTTTTTTTATAAAAGATTAATTTTTTTTTTATGCAAAAATTATAGGAACTCTTCGATCTGATGATTTACCATTAGTCTCGCATGTCTCCGTATAGGCTGTTATAGTTTTCGACAACCGAATGAAATCCAGCGATCAACACTGAGGTCAACTGTAATAGGTATTATGATCAAGGCAACAAGGCCTGTAGACAATTTATTTCATACATTGATATTATTATAATAGTATTGTCATAATATGCATAATTCATCAAAATAATAAATAACAATTTTCAATAATATCGCATTGCCGCATAAACGACGATGTATAGACTGTACTGACTGTAGGGTCATCCATATATAGAGTTACAACACCCTCTTCGTCGTCAAGGATACTTAAGGATACTTATGATGAATATAAGTATTAAGTAGGTATATACACTGAAAAGGGTGGTGGCTATAAAACAGAATAGAAAAAAAAACCAATTGTGCTGCTGTATAAAAACATTATAATTCAATTGTTATTTTATTTGGCATCAAAACTGATGTGTGGTAACTAGGACGTAGGAATATTGTACTTTGAATGACAATTGGGCGTTACATGGTCGAATGTTACTATATAAAACGACCGATTGGACTTAGGTCAATCAGTTCATCATTCGACTTTAGTGGACATACGAGCATCTCAAGTCATACTTCAAAACCACAACCAAAAAACAACGAACATAATCAAAATGAAATTCCAAGTAAGTGATAATATACACGTATTCGTTAGGTAGCGGTAGGTTCAAATAATATATAATAATATATAGCCATTCGAAATATAAAATGCGTGTGTTAATGTAAAATTGTAAAATCAACATTTTTAAGTACTGATGCAAAATCCTGAAATAATGAAAAATAGTCATTATTTTTGAGTTAAATTAGAAAAAAATCACATTATAAAAATATATTTAAAAAAATAGAACTATTGTAACTTAAGATATGATATAAAATGTTGTATAGTGTGCCACAATCACTCTCCAACGTATAATATGTCCACATTTACGTTTGAAAAACTCCTTCAATTTGTCTATATCCCTGTTTGGACGAGTCACATATTTTTTTTTAGTTACACACATTGCAAGGAGTTAGAGTTTTCCTACAATGACATATTTTATCTATTTACGGTTTTGGAAACTTGTCCTAATCGCGACTAATTTATTGTGTTTTCACAGGTATCTTTCGCTATGCTTGCTGTCGCCATGTGCTTCGTATCTGCGTACGCTGCCGAACAGTCTGCAAAACAGTCGTCCCAATCAGCCGTCCCCGCCGCTGCTGCAGACCGCAACAAGCGTGGCCTGTACGCTTCTCCCTACCTGACCGCCCCGTACGCCGCATCACCATACGTGGCCTCACCGTACGCGGCCACACCATACGTTGCTTCGCCGTACGCAGCATCACCGTATGTGGCCTCACCGTACGTCGCTTCCCCGTACGCCGCCGCACCGTACGTCGCTTCTCGTCACCCGTACGGCGCCGTGTCGTCTTACGCTACTTACCCGTACGTCGCCAAGACTTTCGCTTCACCGTACGCTTATTACCCATGAGAGAAGACATAACAGCAGCACCACCATGTACGAATATATATACCAATACCAGAGTTACCACGACAAGAAATGCCTATAGTATATACAGCTATGCAAATCAACGATCCCATTATACACTTAACACTGCAATGCCTGTGCAGGTTTTATATTTATTAATTATTATTATTATTATTAGTTATTACGAATATTCATAAAATTGCACCGAATAAAATAAAATATTATTATAATGCATATTTTTTTATATAAATCATTTTTTATTCCTAACTTTTGGATTCTCCTTCTTGGCTGCAATCTTCGAACAGTTCGAACGGTCATTATTATGGTCGATCTTATAAGTCGATGTCGTAGATGTGAATATTAGTGTATACTACTGACCATCAGGGGCGTATTTAAGGGGGACACATGGGGCCCGTGCTCCCCCCGCCAATTCATTGTATTTTATAATTTTTTATTACTGAGAGTAATAAAAAGATTGATGCCCTCTCTTACTAATGATAGATCTACAAATAAATAAATGTTTCTATCAAACACATGTATTTGGTTATTTAGTTATAAAGTATGACATTATTTTGGGATGGAAAATATGAGTTATAACTTATAATTATACATAATTTGAATTTTGTTTATGCCCCCCTCCCCCTCATAAAACATTTCTAAATATGCCCTTGCTAACCATATAAGTCAAACAATCACTATTGTAGAAAAATATTACGAGTAAAGTAAAAACTATACCTGGGTAATAAAAAGAGTCGGTTTAACTAAACGTTAGGTGTAGGTACCTACGTAATACCATTGATTTACCTATGTAATACGTATGTATAATCAATGGTAATACATTGCATTCTATGTTACATAAAACCGCAGAGGGAATATAATATGATTTTTTCGCGTATAATCGGATGATCGCCCCACGTAAATACGTTTCTTTTTGATTTTTAAAACTGATAACGAACAATCGAAAATCGTTGACTGTTAGAAGTTTGTATGTATTGTGTTATATAGTGGGTTGCGTTAATGTTAAATCCTGCAAATAGACCACGTGAAAGAGAGCTGTTATAATATATACATATTGCAAACATATATTACAATAACGGATAATGTTATTGATATTGTTATCACTTTTATACTAGCAAGGTCGCACAGTCTATTAAGTAACAACTTTGCATATAAATCATCTGATTAAACCACAGGAAGACTATAATATAATATTATATATATAGAAAAAAGAACCGTAACAGGTCGAGTCATTCCAATTTCGGGCATACAGCGCCACAGTGGTCTACGCGTGTGGCACGTGATGCAATAGACATTTCCAAGACAATGTACCGACCGAATGATGAACGAGACTCGTGTGTGTGTTTTTTACATGCTCCAATATTTGAGAGCGTATAAATATACTTAAACTGCACCTATTACCGCTTTGCTAAAAATGTCCATGGTTTTATTACGTTTGTTTCACTGTGAGGTTTTCAAAGCGCATTAAGTTCTCAGCCTATATGTAGGTATTTAATATTTATTACACATATTTGTACTACATACCTATTTATTCTGAATATATTATATTAGATTAATTTATTTTGATATTCGTAATAGATTATAATATATTCATAAGTAAAGCAAAGGCCATGGCCTGAATCCGTGGTTTTCTACGACCAATTTAGGAATTATATATAGAGGCACTCGTAACAATCAAAAATGTTTTTAAGACAACATGATATTGTGATGAATAAGTATTTTTAAAGCTGTTCTTAGGATACAAGTCTTGATAGTTTGTATCACCTACCTATATCTGTATATATGTATATACGAAACTATCCTGACTCTGAGTGACTGATTCATAATCAACGCAGAGCCGAACCTATCAAAGCTTATTGTTTTTCAATTTTGAGGGTAGATTACTAATATAATTTCACCATGCACTAAGAAAGGGGTTAAAATCGGCAAAAAAAAAATTGTACATGTAAATTGTATACGCCTACCTATATATACGTAATGGTGTATTATATACTTAAATCATAACTGTTGATATTTGATAGATTTGTGACATTATTTCAAAATGCATAAAGTAGATTAGTAGAAAATACCTGTATAAAATGATTTCACTTCACATATTTTATAAATATTATAAATATTTATTTAGTAATTTATTGTTTTGTTAATATTTATTAAGTAATTTATTGTTTTGTTAACGTTAAAATGTTTTTATAATAAGTATTAGCGAAGTATTACCAACTTATTATTAAGGTCACGAAGATTTTTTGAAGGCCTTCTATTGTTACAAATATGTTTTTTAACGAATTCATTATGATATTATGATAGTCGAAAAACTAAATTTGCTTAAAAATGTATAATTAATAACTTATTGCAATATTCAATATGTATGTATATTATATTATTATGTTATATTATATAATAGATACGTAGGTACGTTAACCACGTTTAACACAATGAATAGATGTTTTTTTACGATTTCATTTTTTGTGTCAATTGTGTAGCAATTGTTTAGTTGATCTTGAAAAAAATAATGTTTATAAAAGTCCAATAGATAGAACACAACTAACTGATTAAAATGAGGGAACTTCCTGATTTTTATAATATTTCAAATCATTGAATTCTCACTGACACACTGTATTAGTGTACCTACAGGGACGCCCAAGGACTTTAAGTTCAACTGGTGTAAAAAGCAGTGAAGGTAAAAAATATGCCATAAAATACTTTCCCTGAATCCCACACAGCTCGGGAAAATTTGACGCAAGTACCTGGCTTTGAGGGCGGCAGCCCACGAAGCTCCCAGTCAAATCGACCTCTGCAGATGACAGAGGGAGAGGGCTTGTCCCGCCTACCACCTGACTTTTTATTTTTAAATGTTTTGTAACAACAATAATTGGTGCTATAATGTATGTATGATTACTAGTAGCCAGTAGGTACATGATGCGGGTGAGGTGGAAGTAGCGCTACACAGTCTTCAGTTGCGATAACACAAGATGAAAAAAAGGTATACCTTTGTCCTACATAACTGTATGTTAGGCTAAAAACCACGCAAGCCAATATTAATGTTGTGGTAACTTATTAAATATTTGAAATTAAAATATTTATGAATTATTTTGTTACGCCAAGCCATTGTGTATAACCATAAACATGGTGAGCTCGTATTCACGTCTGAGCACACAATGCGCCAATAGTTGACGAGTCATAAACATTTACGACCTATCGAGCAATATGGTGTTCACGAACGTAACATGTAAAAATTGTATAGTTTACAATATTGTTTATGTTCATTCGGTGAGTTTAGAAATATATGTGTTGTATAATATTATGTTGGCGTTTAGTACATTCGTATATTTTTTGAAAACAATAAGCGTCAAATATTTTTTATGTTTGATTTTTGACCGGAAAGAAATTAAAAATATATATGTATATCCTCATTAAAAATGTAGTAATATGGTGACATATCTGTTTATAGATTTTTTTCACAATACATTTTATTTAGCTGATATTTTTTTGTCGACAAAATTATGTACCTATCTCTTATTCTCACTAAGGCTCGGGCCACACGATGCGTTAAGAAATGTAAAAATAAATACTATCTCGTCCATACATATAATCTAAAGCTGAATAGATAGGCTATTATTTCATAACATTTTACTTATTATGAAAGTAAAAAAGGAAAACGCGTATTTTGACATTTGTGATACCTATAATTGATCGAGTTCAAATAACTGTTTGACTCTAAAAACACCATAAATTCATATAAGATTCCGCAGAAAACGCTTTTCTGCTTAAAAATTTCGTGATAATAATTGTTTAAATATTCCTAAGCAATCTTCAAGTTAAATCAAAAACAACTTAAAGATACACATTTATTTTAATATTTGCTTATAGTTAAAACAAAATATGTAATAAACCTTTATCCAAATTGTATTGTCTATATATTTTTGTAAAAGCTTTGTTACTGTTATTATAATTCATGGTTTTATACTTATATCCTGCAGTAGAGTTGAACAACTTCTTAATGGTATGTCTAATACTTATTTCTTAATGAGTAGTTTCTTTGTTCACGTTTCTAACAGTAAATATAATTATTTACACAGAATTAAAATGGTCACTAAAGTAATGAGCAATAAATGACTAATGTAAGTTCAGTCCAAAATTATAGTGAAACGATATTAGCTCTGAAAAATATTCCAGAATAATATTATAAGTAATTTATACCTAACAGTCAATAAAAATTAAATTAGTTTTGCTATAATTTTTTTAAAATTGTTTTAGCTGTGCGTGATTGATAGTTTACCGTTATAGTATATAAGAAAAATATGATATGTATGGATAAATAGCGAGAAGAACAAAATATAAATTACTATGTCCATATACGATTATACCAATTATCGTAGTTGACCGTTGTAACGTTGAGAATATCAATGTATAATATACCCAGGCATTTAATTTATATAATTACCATATCAAATTCATGCAACTATCTATGGTTGATGATTTCATAAGCTATTTATTAAATCCATATAATTAATTTTTAATTCCAATATTTTTGAAAAAACATATTTTAAGTCATTACATGGCTTGTTTTAGTTTTTTTTTTAAAATTTTTTACTGAATATAAATAAAAATATCTTAACACTAAAATATGATTTTTTTTAAGAAGACGCGTTAATATTTATAATTTTAGAAAAGTCAACAGAATAAACTAATGATTATTATATTTATTTTACGTTTTCTAAACTTAATATGATTTTTATATTATAGCTCTTGATATTATCATGAAATCGTGAATTCGTGACTAGCTATAATCACGTGGTTACTAGATTATAATAATTTTCTATTAGAACTACAAGTATATTAGTAAATTATAAAATTGAATAACATACCAATATTTAATAGTATGCTATTATATTGTGGAATAAATATCGTACACAGTAATACTGTTATACCAAATTAGGTACTTATCCCGGTAATAATTTTTCTTAAAATGTTAGAAGTTTACAAAGCACCTAGAACATATTAAAGTCAGTTGTAATTTCTTCTGCGTTAACTACGATAGTTATATATTCAAATAATTTGTATTTAAAAAATAAATGTGCTCTACATTAAGAAACTTGATTAATTTAATTGATCAAAAATTAAAAATTAAATAAAAATAAAACATAATTCGCCAAGTCTTGTAATAAATGTTAAAAAATTATTAAAAAATAATTTTTAATAAATATCTATTAATATTATAAAAAAATAAAACCACCTACCTGTATACTTGTTTGATTAAACCATTTTAAATATAGAAAGAAACTTTCATGAATAATATAATTAGTACTGATGTAAATATATACCTAATGCTAACGTTACGTTTGTGATACCTACGTGAAGGGGTTTACTAGAAATGTTCAATACGAGATCTTTGATACGTGCTACACACGTTTGCCTATAATTAATTTTACTTTTTATCTCCTTGCCCATTCGAAAAATGTTTTCAAAAAAGTGAAAATGTGCGGGTAAACATATCCAACAAGAATATAATTATTTGTTATACCTCTTCTCTAGTTATATGTTCGGAAACCCTTTTCTGTTTATTTAACAATTTTCAAAATTATTATAGGTACCTACTAAGTATTACAATTTACAATTTATGTACATGACTTATATCCAATAAATATCGATTTTGAACATGTATCAAATCACATTTATTTCAAGATAAACTTATATACATCCTATAATATTCTTAATATTTGTATACATTTCATAATTACATCATGGCTAAAGCCCCCCAAAAAAATTGACCACTCTACGCCTATGATGAGTATATTTTTTAATACGAATATACAATAGAGTTAAAATCATTACAAAATCGTTTGCATGTTTTGTATTTTGATTTATTTGTTTTAATTAACATGATTTTAGTTGAAACGTAGAAAACGTCTAACTATGTATATTATAATATATTTAAAGTTTAAACATTAAATGCCATAGACGTGATCTTGTACTCAAGGATAGAAACCAGCGAAATTACGTAATGGATGCTAATGAAAACAAACATAATATCATATTATGTCGATAAGTTTTAACCAAGATCGTTTGAATTAGAGAATAAAAAATGATAATTTTACATTACAATATATTATGAACCATTTTACAAAATCTCGGTATGCAAATCAATCATTGACACTAAGACTTTCACGAGCTGTGTTTACTTCCTTTATGTTTACCGTTTACGTGTCGTCCGGTTGAATTTGGCCCAGAGCTGAAGACCGCAGAAGGACGACTAGTGCAGCTAGATTATATTAGCCGATCCACAGCGTTTAAAAAAAAACAGGTTCAAAAAGTGAAATGAAATTGGCCACCATGGAAATACGTCTCATCGCGAAAGTATTAAAAAAATATAGCACCCACTTATGTTATAATTATTGTCAATGCACGTGCAATTGATATGAAGAATATATGGAATATCCGAATATGAATATCACTTTCACTTATAAAAAAACCAACGGGGGTGTTTGTACGTTTTCTTGATGATACCTATATAGATTATAGTCATAAGTTGAGTAGTGCCAATAATTAATAAAATATAAAAATACGTACAGTAACATTTAGAAAATAATAATATAGAATTATTTTTTAGATATAACTAATTAATTGAATTTATTACTTAATTATAAAACTAAAAAAATTGTTTAAAATTAAATAATACCACCTACAAAATATACAATTCCAACTTTACTTACAACATAGGAAATTCTCAAAGATGTTGATACAAGAATATATTATATAAATAAAATACTAAATTTACTAATTGGTAATTAATAATAATTAGTCACCCCTAAAAACATGACGACCACGACTGCATGTGCATTTCAGAGTGAAAGTTATAAAATTAATGCACATTACAAAATACAGTTATTATTATAATAATAGAATAAATATAAGCAATTAATGTAATTTAAAATAAATATCAATGATAAAGCTACCACCATATGTATGTTACACTAATATAGTAATATACAGAATAAAAGGCACTACCTAAAGTATAATTATTAATTAGTAAGAAATTATTTAGAAGTATAGGCTTTATAAGATAATAATATATTGTTTTTATCCATTAATTTTAATCAGCAAGGTTCTAAGAAAATGTTCAAAAATTTGCATTTAAAATATTAACTTTGAAACATGTTTTTAAAATGTCAAATAGTTTCTGAATATTTCGAAAGAATGGTAAAATACGAGGAATAGTCACAAATATTTAAAATACCCGTTTTTAATTTATTGTATAATATCAGTATAAAAATCCTTTAAATGCTTTTAAATTGTTAAACTAATTTTCTGTATTGTTTAGTTGTATAGATCAAATATTAAATAATAATTATGAAATATATATTATATTATTTTTTATATTAAATTGTATTATTCCTTATAATGTTTAGCATTTATTTTTTAAGTAGGGTTTTAACTATGAAAATTGGTTCAATATAATTTAGATAGTCAGCAATTTTATATAATTTATAATATATACCTATTTCTTATAAATATATTATATTAATCACAAAACAGTAACATGGTGTCACTAAATCATTAAATACTAAAACAATTTAAGCTTTCTGTAACGTCATTCTATGCTTGATGACTAGAGTACCATGGGCCATGACTAATGACATCTTACGTGTAACCTTCATGTGCCAACAGTCAGTGAAATTCCATCAACAAATTACTAACGTTTCTGTATGCAACTAGGATATATAAAACACTGGCCACCAAGTATTTCATTTTACTCACCAGTCACATATAATAGATAACCTTATAAGTTATAATACAAAAATAGTAAAAGAAAAACATGTTCAGTGACAAATTATTTACTTTAGAACGTAATAAGTACATGGATCTTTGTGATTTTAAATAATTAATTTCTCAACAAAATGTTAAATAATTATTTTCATGTTTAGGATTATCGTTTGATTATTCATTTAAAGTTCACTTGGAAGTACTAGTATTTATATCAATATGTACCATAACACGAAAATCATATAGAAAAAGTAATATAAAAATATTTTTAAAACTTTGCTCAAAATCATTCTAAAAATGTTAAAATAATTAATTTAAATTTTACTACACTTATTAGTTATTAGTTATAACTAAAGCTACATCACACCCTAAAAAATAAGTAGCGGTTACATTATATTTTATACTAATATGAAGTAGGTAGTAAAATTGTTCATAATTTTAATCACATATGATTAAACTTTGTATTTATATATTATTATTTATTTAAACAATAATTACATATATTTGTTAATTTTAAAATATTTGCAACAATAATTTTGTTTTTTTCTGGGATGCAAGCGGCAAGCTGCACAATTTTTTTGCTGTTTTAATTTTTTTTTAATCCCATTAAACGCATCAACTGACAACTACCATTGATTGTAAAAATAATTTAAAAGCAAAAATCTTATTATAAATGTTTGATGAAATTGATTACTTGGCCTTGGAATCCGATATATATTACAAAAAAGCTTAAAGGCAAATTCCTTCAAAATATATAAATAAGCGCATAACAAAACATAATAATAATATTTGTAAATGTGCATATTAATATAAATTTGCAAATAGTTACAATACCTATTTACATTAGAAAAAACGCTAAAAAAAATAAATTATTATTATAAATACACGGATATTGGTGTTTTTTTATTTAAGCAAATGCATATATAGGTTTCTCTAGGTTAATGTTGCTGGCTTCTTCTTTTTTCAGTTGCAGTCACCATAAGATCAAATATCTTTCATAGCCAATAGTTGTACGTAAATAAGATTTCACTCGTTTAAGCTTTCTTTTAATGAAGTTATTATTTTTTACTGAATATTTTTCTATATTCTATAGATATAAGTTTTTAAGGTTTCAATAAAAGCTATTCACTTTATACTATTTTAGAGCCTAGCAGTCCCGTATACATCCCAAGATATGATAAAAAAAAACTAATCTCGATAGTAATTCAAACTAATTTTCAATATTGGTTTTATCACAATTCACAAAACATTAATTTGATGTTGATTGTTAGTAAAATAATTAAACTGTAATAGGTACATTAAAGATAATATATTTTAACAACCTAATCAAAATATTATCAAATATTTATGAATATTGAATATACAATATAAATTTGTCATTATTTCGGTGTACGCATGGTACACAAGTACAGATTACAGAGTTTGGCAGAGTTCAGTTTCAGATTATTTAAAATGTAAGGGGTGCTACTTCGTACACCTGATACCCCCCTCCCCCCAAAATTATGCCAATTATTTTTGATGTTTGTTAGTATTAAATAAGAGTATTTTCAAAAATATATTTTTTATTGCAAACAATTTGGTTTATTCATTTTTTAAGTCATTAAACAATTAAACATATTAACCATAATAGTGACACAAACCATATGCACGTATTCAAAATTTCAAACAACATAAAATAAGCTGTAATAACTTTACAACAATTAACATACTGGCAATTATAATCTAATTTGTACCCTAACGAGCAATGTCATGATGTTAATTTGTATACATTGAAAATTATGTTTTTATTAATTTTACATCCTAAAACATAAATGTACCGAACCATGTATTATTTTTCTTTCTTATCAATATGCCTAGGCATTAGGTATATTTTTAGTCATTAATTATATTATGCTATTAGGATAATATTATATTTACTGTTGTTGAGTTGATTCCCGGGCTATTAAGAGGTATGTATAAATTGAATTAATACTCCTATTGTTGTATATCAGTAATATGACAAATGTATACGTATATCATATATATATATATATTATATATGCTAATATTATATTGAATGAACACTTCAGCCTATTAGCGTTACCCAAGAGACACCACGAGGAGGCTGGCTGGCATATTTTCTTTTTTTTAGTTTTTTCATATTTTTAAAATCATTCTGGAAAATCATACAGCTTATTTATTTCGAACATTTTAGGTATTCATTGTTTTAGATTGTAAAAAAGTAAATCTTAGTAAAAAAAAATGTAGGAAATTTCATTTTAGTTTGCACTAGGTAAAAATGTGAAACCCATTGCTTTTTAAGAAACTGATATCTGGTAATGAGATTACCAATTTACTTGTTCACCACTTCTCTCATAAAAGTTTACTTTTCTCGGTTTTTCTTGGGTTAAAATATCTGTTATTTTCATTTTTGATTATGATAATATACAACAATAAGGGAATCAACTCGTACATAAATCTTAATAGCCACAACATCAATTCAACGGTATCGGTGCAGCTAAACAGGTACCTGTGAATCAATCCATACGCATCCATTATCTCTGGGATCAAATATATTGATCATTATTTCATTAATATTCCATTTACATACAAATCAGGGGTTATCAGTTATCAATATTGACAATGACCATGACTAAACTATTATTAAAAACGAATCACCTATTAAAAGACACTGCGATCACTACGATAAAAAACAAAAATAGAAAAATTCTATGCATTTGTAATGTTAAATTCAGAAATCTGAATTATTTATTTATAATTTATATTATATTCTTTAGGTTTTAGGTCTTATTAACTATGCAAGTATTCATAATTCTCATTTTTCTCATGGTATAAATAGCTAACACTTTTTCCGTAAGCTAAAGTTATAATGTTTATACTAGGTAGCTATTCAAAATTATCCCTCGAAATCAAACAATTACCCATTAAGTATTCAATTAAAATAAAAAATCAAAAAACGAGACCTCAAAATAATATTGGACCATAAAATATTAATATTTAACCACAACATATTTATCTCAGGATGTCTATATAATAATCATAATATTGCACAATAAGAGTACATATTATTATTATAGTTAGATACTACCTAGTTTGCGTGCTCGTGGTGAGCTCTATGTGAAAATGATGGAATGTCGTCACAGATTGCGTTGTTATAGCCCGGCTGCAGGGGATTCGACCGGATGTAAGTTTACCTCAGAATGGTGGTTACTGGACGTAGGGATTATCATGCAGATGTGACGTAATATGCGCAGCAATCGGATCTGGACCACGAGTTATGTGCGGACCGCATACATTCCGAACATCGAAAGTAGTTGGTTGTTATACTGCACTTTTACCCATAGTTACACGACTATAATATTGAAAAAGGCGTGTTTGGTTTATGGGCTCGCAAGGCCTATAGACTATTATTCATTATATATCATAACCCCGGGTAGTAAAAAATATATAATATGTAATATTATTACACTACTATGTGCCTCCTATTTATTTTTATTTAATTTAATTTCATGTACATGTGAATACTGGGCCCCACTGTGAAAACTCGTCCTATAGAACAATAACTTACAAGATAATAACTAATAATAATATTTTTTTACGTCGTGAAATTTATTTGACCACGTATAGGTGCAATATGCCTGCGGAAGAAAAGAAAAGAATTTAAAAAAAAAATTGTAAAAAAATAACTAAATATAATAATACTATACTAGGTACTACAACTATATCGGACTGAACCGGCCGAACGTCAATCGAACCGGAACAGTCGCACGCGTGGGCGGGCGGCGATCATCGCGTGCCGCGCATTACGTGACGACCACAAGCATAACAATAATAATAATAATAATAATAATATTATATTATATATTATTATCGTAGTATCGTTGTCGCGCCGCCGCGGAGGACAAGTTCATCGGCAGCAGATTCAGCCGGGTGCCAAGGGTAACTGACAACGTACCTATATCCGCAGTGGCGACTGGCGACTGAGAGTAAAAGTATAACGTAGGTATATGTATTATAATAGGTACCTATATACATACCCGCATGCTATTACACACGTAGTACGATATTATTATTATTATTAAAATGTATAACATGAAACTGTCTTTATAACGTGCCACCGGCTCGGTGCGGTGCGGGCGACGGGGAAAGACCGATCGCCGACTCCGACTTGGCGGGCGGGGCGTTTCGTACCTTCCTACAGGTTACCGCTATATATATAACGCGGACTCGAGCAGAACGATGTGCGATTCGTATTGCCGACCGTCCGACAGCAAGAAGAAGACCGTTCGTTATAATAATATCATCGCTGCACCACATTATACTATTATTCTTGTACGTCTTTTCGTTTTAATTATCTCATTGGATTACGATTTTCACCGCTCACCGACGTCATGTTGTTGAAGATAACGCCGGTAAGTCATTCGAAATACGAAACATTATTATATTACAAAGAGCACCTTACTACGATGAGTATTGTATGTATACCTATATAGGCTGTAGGTAGGTACGCTGAAGCACAGAATTAGACTTAATAGATCCGTATCATGAGGCATCTTATTCAACACGTAAACAAAACCACGTTTTTTAATACGAGTTCATGCGCTTATCGTACATTTTGATGACCATGTCCATTGATCCATTTAATCGAAATCAATGGAAAATCTGAATTTAATAATTATGTTGATTTATATTGACTGATGTGTATATAGGTAGTTTTAGTTTGTATAGGCTGGGTCCGCTACAACACTTGCAATTGGACCTTAATGGACCACAGGCTTCATATTATAAGCTACAATATTATGTCAGTATATAGGTATGTCAAGTCAAGCATACTTGTAAATGTTGATTTAAAAATCGGAATTATACATTATAATATAAATAGTGGAAATTGAGATTAGTAGAGGGTAAATTCAAAATAAAATATTCGTAATAGATCTTATGAGGATTTTATTGTTATAATATATTTGAACAATGTGTCTTAATTTACCTATATACTAGTATATAGATAGTTATCAGTAACATTCATATGTTGCCATGTTGGAAAATATTTAAGAGAAATTAATAACTTAGAAGGGTATAAACAATTTAAATATTAGGTATAATACCTAATATTATGATTAAGTCATAATAAAAGCAAATATTATATTTAGTTAAAATTTATAACCAATTTAGATTTCTATAGGTAGGTATCGTAGGTAATACAGTCAGCCGAGTCTCGATGATTCGAATCTCGAGGGGAATAAAAATTAATTCAACTTATGTATTTTCCGCGATATATAGGTATACCTACCCCAAACACAACATACCACAACCCTTCAAGGGTCAAGAAAAAAATTCGAGTTATCGAGACTCTACTGAATAATTATTTATAATATACTTATGTTATTTATCTGATAAATTTATTGCACTTAATTCATTACAGCCTAATTAGTTTAAGGAGCCAATTTTTCTTTTCTTACGAGCATAATATAACCCTATATACCTATTAGATTTGATTCATAGTCACGCGTATAGTACGCGGCGTATCATACGCACGATTACATAATTTAAGTTCGTAAGCGCCGACGAAAATTAATATAAAAGTAAGAATACAAGTACGATTCATTATACATTAAAAGAAAAATATATCTATAAATAAGTAACCAAACTTTGATGAGATAAGTCACCCATTAAGGATAGGTACTTGTAGATTGATTACATTTTTTTTTTAATCGATTTTATTTAATTATTAAAGAAAAAATGCAAAAAGTTTGAAATCGTATTATTAGTAATTTATTACAGTATTTTAATTAAAACAAATAATTGTAGAAGTTCTTAAATCTTAAGGTATCCTCCAATTAGTTAAATTTAAAACTATTTGGTTAATTTTGAGTAATTTTCTTTGTAACTTTCACTAAAATATGGGACGAAGTGATATTTTATATTGATTAATTTTGGTATTGTAACACGTATAGTAAAAACAATTCTACTAATTTAGCATAAACCAAAATGTATGCTTTCCATAAGCACATAATTATTAGACTACTATTCGAATACCTACTTGTAATGTAGATTATGCCTTGGTATAGTGAAAAGTAAATTTAAGACACACCCGAATGTGTTGTTTTGGTCTTACATACGTTAGTTTGTTACAATATTTCAATTTTTAAGTGAGTTATGGCAATTATAAAATTTTAATATTTAAAAATTTTACATACTTATAAATTTATCAATAAAAATTATAATATTATAAAATTCCTGCTTACAAATGCACAATACATTATTACAGATAACTAGACAAGACTTATCCGAGATACCGTAATTCATTATAATATTAAAGATATAACAACACAAAATTGGTTATGCTGACCAATGTATATATTATACTGAAAAATACACACACATTATTATATTAAACCTATAGTCTGAAATATATAACGATTTTTAGTGAAACAATTGTCTCCGAGAATATGAGTAAATAGTAAATAGTGAGATTAAAATAATTAAAAAACTTCAATGATATTTAAAGTGGTAATGATCATTGAAAAATAAAATATTAATAATGCATGAAAAATAAAAAATGAAACGTTTATATTACGTCTAGGACAGTAGTTGGAAGGTAGTTCCAATTAATTGCATAAATAACTAAGTCAATTTGAAAGAAGAAAGTCCGAAAGTATTACTGAACGTAACAATTGTTTATACTTTATAACATGACATTAAGTATGTTAATGAGTTTTTAGATGAAAAATTTAATATTAAAATCACGATGTCGCAAATTCGCGTGAAATGATTGATTATAGAGATTGAATAATATATATCATTAGCCGAGTTAAGTACATAAACAGTTAGGTAGGTACTAGGTAGATAGGTAGGTAAGTAGGTAGGTAGGTAGGTAGGTATAGGTAGGTATTATTTTAGTAGTGTAGTATAATTGACGTTTGTGTAAAAACTAAAAAAACCATCATCACAATTAGAAAGTTTAATAATTAGAAACATATAAATTGTATAATGTTAGTTATACATACCTACTAACTAGGTATGTTTGGCTTACATAATAATATATTAATTTATATATTACATGAAACAAACCAAAAGCTTAAACACTAATCCAATAATTATAAATTATAAGAAATACGACTATTTATTAAAATAAAATATTAATATTAAATAATTTAATTGTTTTCGTTTGTGAATTTATAAGCAACTATAACTCTAAATAGATAGTTTTCAAGAACGAATTAATTTTATTATAAAAATAATATTGAAGACACAATTTTTTTGATTTTTATCTATTACCGTTCACCGTAGGAGTTTAAACTGAATTATTTTTTGTTTATAAATTATTATTTAAATTTAAACAGACCATTAATTATATGATGCAAATTTGTACAACAAAAGTGTTGTGGACGGTGGTATATCTTACTATTATGAGGTACTTTCTATTATTAGAAAAACCAAACGATTTGGCGGTGCTTACACGTTAACGAACAACAACCTATATACAATAATATGTTTATCTTACATGGAGATTTTGTTTGTCAAAATCGATCAGTGAAAGGTTTAAAGCTTCATATTATGTTTACGCGACTGGAATAACATTTGCATTTCGCTTAATAAACCGGAATAGTTATTAGTTGGCTAAAGAAAAAACTGAATGGTTTCTATTTTTTTTTGTTTTTGCCTAAACGATTATGCAATGCAATTCTATAGCTAAAACCTGATGAATTTCCAAGTAAAAGAAAGTTCTAGTCTCAGTGTAACACATCTTTGAATGAATGGAATTTGAAATATAGTAAACTGATTTGGATAACATGTCACTATTGAATTCATATAATGCAATAAAATGGGTTTACGTAATATTTTATACCATTATTACGAGAACAACTATGACGTTAGCAATTTTTTTTTATCAAGTTAGGTACGATTTAATGAAAATTAGTTGTGTTATATACTTATATATATTACACATTCTTATAACAATTTGGTTATTATTTATAAATCTGTCAACATTTAAGTATACGTTTAATTCAATTTTGTATTCTTTTGAACTAAACGTCTGCATAAGAATTTACTATACATTTCTAAATATTTTTTTTTTCAGAATAATATGAACGATTTGTAAAAGATTTTGCATTAGTTGTCAGTTTATTTTTATCAATTTTAAAATTAAATAAATATACTTTAATCAGTCCATTACGTCATTTTATGCTTTGAAGTTTGAATAATACATTGCTTAGTCATTTGCAAATTAAAAATATATAAAACCATCAATGTATTTAATTATTATATAATTATTATACCCCTTTTTAATTATTATTTTATTACTAGAGGGGTTTGCGCGCTGATTTCTCTACTAATCACCCATATGGCCATATTTAAATCATAACTTTAATTTATACAGTTTTTATTTTAAATTATTTGTATCAATATTTCTTTTATGGTTGCTAAAAAATGTATATTCATCGACAATTAAAAGTTTCAATTTTTTTTTTTTTGTATAATAGCAATATATATTATTTATTTTAGATTTTGAAGTGTAACGATGAATGTATTGATTTTACAATAATGTGTGTTATTTATTTATTTTTATATTTTTTTGTGTTACACCTTTTTATTGTTGAAAAAAATGTCCGATTAAAAACTTAGGTAAACGCTTCTTGTCGGAAATGTGATCTAGTTGGTATTTTTGGGAGTATAAATTTTTTGTAAATTCTCAGTATTTTTTTTAAATAATCGGGAAAAATAAATGAAAATATAAGTATTTGTCTCATTTTTGTTTTTAAACTTTTATTTTTACACATCATAATTTATATTTATTTTCTAAATGGTTTTTAGAGGAGTTAATAATATGATCGTTATACGTATCCATGAATGAAAGAACGAATTAATATTATTATTTTACTATTACGCGTATCTGCGTGAGTTTTATCTAATTTTATAAGGGGGGCAGTGTGTATGCAAAAAATGTACATTAATGTGAGTAAATACTAAACGATTGGTTTTTCATTTTACAGTTTTTGGCGGCGGTGATCTTTTGCTGCGCAGCAGTTACAGTAAACGTAGCGGAAAAACCAACAGAGACACCAATTGATAAACGGAGCACAGCCAATGGGTACGGTTCTTACGCCGGCGGTTATGCTCCGACCGCAGATTACGGTGCGGCGGCTGGACAAGACGGCGCTGCGGCTTACCAATACGCTGCAGCGGCTCCGATCGCCACCGGTCAATACGCTTCGAGTCAATACGCTGCGGTTCCAGCGGCTGCTTCCATAGGTGCCTTAGTGGTGCCTACCAACCAGCTATTCTACCCGCAGCAACAAGCGTACGGATACTCGTCAGCTCCAGCTTACGCCGCCCCGCTGACTTCGGTGGCTTATAGCGCCTATCCAGCCACGACTTATGGCTTCCAGTCACCCGCTTACAGTGCCGGTCAGTCGGCTGCTTATGGTGCTGGTCAATCAGCCACTTACGGTGCCGGCCAATCGGCCACATCTTACGGTTCCGGTCAATCGGCTGCCACCGCTGCTTACAGCTCACCGCCGGTCGCTTCATACAGCGTATCATCCTCAACACCATATAAACCAGGACCCGTGACTTTCGGCAAACCGGAAGCCGATTTGCAAACCAACTTGGCACCATCGTACCAAACGACCGCAGGACTTAGCAATTACGTATCTTCATCTTTCAAAACCAACAAGTATCCATCGTACTCACCGTCCTCCTACCCATCCACGTCAAGCGAATATTACGCAGCACAGCAGTCGTCGTCGTACGGGTCACCGTCCAAACCCAGTAGTTACCCATCATCAGTGTACCCGTCTGACAACTCATACAACAAATTTAAGTACCTGCCACAGAGTTCGTTGTACGGTGGTGGATCATCGTACAAACCATCCCCATCTGCCCATTACAAACCATCATCACCGTTCGATGCGTTCGCTCCATCTTACGGACAATCTTCGTCCTACTCGTCTTCACCACAAAAGTACAGTAGCTCTCCCTCGTACGGTGGTAGCTCTCCCTCGTATGGTGGTAGCTCTCCCTCGTACGGAGGAAGCTCTCCCTCGTATGGTGGTAGCTCTCACTCGTACGGTGGAAGCTCTCCCTCTTACGGTGGAAGCTCTCCCTCGTATGGTGGTAGCTCTCCCTCGTACGGAGGAAGCTCTCCCTCGTATGGTGGTAGTTCTCCCTCGTACGGTGGTAGCTCTCCCTCGTACAGTGGTAGCTCTCACTCGTTCGGAGGAAGCTCTCCCTCGTACGGTGGTAGCTCATCTTTGTACGGAGGTAGCTCTCCCTCGTACGGTGGTAGCTCTCCCTCGTACAGTGGTAGCTCTCCCTCATACGGAGGAAGCTCTCCCTCGTACGGTGGTAGCTCTCCCTCGTACGGTGGTAGCTCTCCCTCGTACGGTGGTAGCTCTCACTCGTACGGTGGTAGCTCTCACTCGTTCGGTGGAAGCTCTCCCTCGTACGGTAGTTCATCTCTGTATGCTGGTAACTCTCCCTCTTACAGTGGTAGCTCTTCTTCATATGGTTCACCGTCCCCGTACAAACCATCGTATGGATCATCATCACTTTACAAATCGCCGTCCTCGTACAAGGCGCCATACAGCAGCTCCGGTCCATCATTTGAATCATCATCCTCTTATAAGCTGTCTCCGTATTCTGGCGGATCTTCTTACGAAGGATCTTCATCCCCATACAAATCTTCATCTTATGAAGGATCTTCATCTTCTTATAAGTCATCACCAACCTATTCATCTGGTTCATTCAAACCAATTACTTCTTCCTATTCTCAGAGCGAATATGAATCACCGTCATCTTCTCTTTACAGTTCTAAGCCAAGTTCATACGAATACAGTTCTAAATATTGACACTAATACAATGTTCCTTTTTTAGATGAATTAATTTTTATGATAAAAAACGTTTAGATTGTATGTTTAAATTTGAAACTTGTGTTTTTTTTTATTAATCATTCATTTAAGTTATTCTTGTACTGTTAAACAATTTGAGATACGCTAGTTCACAAATATTTGTTATTTGTATTAATATTAAGTGCTTTATTTAAATTACATTTATGAATTAGTGATTAAATTATATTATTATAAGTATAATAATACGTTATTTATTTGATCGCAGATCATAATTACCGCAATCAAACATTATATTTAAGAATTATATAAACCAAATATACCTATAACTTTTTTTTTTATATATATATATTTAAAGATTTATAATTTTTACACCTGAATAGTAACATAAAATCAATTCGTATTACATTATGGTACAAATGGTTTTTAAATCAATTTAAAAGAAAAATGCGTAAAGTCGAATCATATTAGGCGTGATTCTGTGATAGAACACTAAAATATAAATGTTCTTAAACAATAGTTGGATATTATGGTAAATTATATTTTTACTATATTAATTGTTAACTGACAAATGGAAACAATAATAGAAATTAACTTAAACTATACTATTAAAACGTTTATATATTATAAACTCTGTCTAGGGAGAGAACACACCGATTCGGCGCACGCCCACGCGACATGGTAATATTGAGACCGGTTCCATTATGGTAGGCCGCAGGCACGTACACAGGGGAAGGATTCAACCCCTCCTCCCACCCGCAAAAATTAATTGTCAAGTAATTTATTTAAATCAATCATCTATGAATCCTCCTGAAAACTACTATGAACCCTCTCCGAATTGTTTTTTACGTACCGGTGGTAAGGTTTCGCGTGGTTCCTCGCTGGACAAAGTTTAAGTTCTTATTCTTATTTCTCATAGCAAAATTAGAGCTATGTTGTACAATATTTACCTTTATTTTTAACCATCTAACATCTAATCTAAGTTACCAGCTATAATCATTATTTTGTACCATAGGCTTGTACGAACCCCTGATAATATATAACCCTTAGTTAGAGTAGGTTCCTACATTTTTTTATTCATTTTAAATGGTCGGGAATGAACTTTTTATACTAATTTAATATCAGTATTTATAGTAAATGTTTAAATTTATAATTTAGATTTAAATAATAATTATTATTATTAAAGTTGTGAGTATAATATTAAAATGTTTGTCTTAGCATTTAACAAACCCATACATTTACTGAATATAGATATTTTTTTCTATTGAAATTTAAAACTTGACATACTACATTAATATTAAGTGTTCATATTATTTTCTAACATTAAAATTACACAGTTAACCTTGTAAACAATGATTAATTACAGGTTTTACAACCGTTATTATTCCTGCGTAAGTAAATAGTTTCAAAGTTAGTTAAGATAAAGTGCCCGAAAAAAATATTTACCTATAGAGTAGGGTTTTTTGAAACTATTGAGTTACTGTAATTAAAATAATACAAAAAGTTAAATCTATATTTAATATATAGGTTTTTTGATAGGTTGGGTTGGATTAGGTACCAATAAGAAAGTATTGTTATAAAAATATTATACCAAGAAAATAGAAAAGTATTGGGTTAGGTTAGGTAACATACAACATTAAATATTCAATATTTATCGGGAATTAATGAAAATTAAAAAAATATTTCGAGATCGTTCATTATGTTTAGTATACTATTTTAGATTTGCATGAATAATTATTTATTAATTTAATGGTCCAATAAAATACAATGTACCAATAATGTTTAAGGGACCAATAGCTCACTATTAATTCGTTAAATGTTTATTGATTTTTTATGCAACCCGATATAATGTGTATTATATACTATACATATAGCATATATAAATTATCGTCTGATTTAAGTGAAACAAGTTTTAAAATCAGATTAACATGCAAAAATAGTACTAAATCTGCAGGATTGATTATAACTAGATTTAGGTAAGTATTATATTATATCACATATTTTTTTCCCCTATTTTAATATTTAGTCAGTTTTAGGGTGTCTATAACTACTCTATAGTATATTACAGTACGGTTCCGGCCCGTTAAGCTGACCAATGTTTGATCTTGAACTTCAAAATTCTATAGTTGTATATTAATATATAATATATGATATTGTTATTATGAAAAAAATAGTCGGGTGACGGGTACTATAAAAAAAAAAAATAATGATAAAATATTTAGACCATCTCCGCTCAAAATCTTTTTTTCATATGCAATGATTTATCATTAAAATTTAACACATCTTTTATTCTTACTATTATATAATTGATTTATACGGTTATACTCAATGGCGAGTTACACTCTACAGCAGAGCGTTCACCTGCTTTTTTTATATGAATATATGTTTTTAAACTCAAATTCCAAGTTTGATGGTGTTTACAGTTTACTATTTTCAAAATGTCATGCTTGTACTTAAAAGTTATTAATGAGAAACCAATAAATAATAAAATAAACACAATTTTCCAATTGATTATTTTATAACGAAATAATATAATGTTATCATTATTTAACTTTCAATATTTAATTATAATTAGACAATTAGTATATCCATGTACTAATTAATAATTAATTAGTGTTAAGTATACCTATATACTAATTAATTAACTATTTAATAATATTAAATAATGAAAACATTATATTTGACATAATAATATAATATTTGAATAAATTAAATCTCGTAAATTTAAAAATAAGGCTATTATAATATAAAGTAACTCTTTTAAAAATATACAAAAGTCAGAAAGTGGTCTATTTTCACTTTTTGTTAATTAATACAATAACAATTTCTAAAAACCGGTGTCAAAATTAAAAATAATTGTACATATATATATTATATCAGCCAACATTTTTAAATTTTTAAAACACTGATATTTGTTTGAGTATTCTAGTTTCTTTTTTTTATGATCTATAGTTGTCTTGAGTGTTGTTGATTTAGGCTAATGTAAAAATAACAACTAGTTTCGGCATCATTTGGTAATATAATACAATCAAGGATGGCACTTACGAGTTAAGATACTCTTGTAAGTTGTAACTTTTACATTTTATGTATTAGACGTTTATTTCTAATATTAAATATTTTACCATGATTTCCTTAACATTTATTTAATGAACAAATGTTCATAATATAACTGAAACACCTAATATATTTTAATGCTACAATGATGTATTGATGTGTAAGTTAGGTTTGGTCCAATGATCAATACTATACACTATACTACTGTACCACTACTATACATTGGAATTTACAAAAACGAAGATGTATAATTTTATGTTTAGGTTATTTTCAATAAATGTGTCATGTGTGACATTATTGGGTTGATTCTCTCCTTAATATTTGACTAGGTAATTATTATTTGTATGTGTACCTATTTTATTTTTATTACATGTATAATTTATCTTACTCTTATCCCTTAGGTCAATATGTACTTATTGTATGCCCTGCAAGTATAGGCCTTATATATTTCATGTAAAAAAAAATGCTATATTAAAATTTAAGCGTGAAACCAATAATATCTTATACTATAGCTATCTTAAAGACTTAAACTTCATGATTTAAAAGCTGGTCTGATATTAAAAAAATGTATTATTTGCGTTGTATTATAACATTAATAATATATTATATTAATAATGTACCTTTGCGTCTATTTAGTTGCTTTATTATATAATAAATAAAACATCTATAATACGATTTAAGGAAATTTATTTGTACTTATTAATAATCTGTGAAAATATTTGGCATAAAAAATTTTTATCTTTCATCATCAGTTTATTTAATATATTATAAAATATATTTTCTATAAAACCATGTTATAGTTTTGCAATAATTCTATATTTGATAAAGTAATACACTTTTAGTTTCATAAACAAATAAAATCAACAGTTCATATTATTATTATTAATTAGAGAAGAGTAGGTATATCTATATAGTTTGATACGGTTACAGTAGGTAGTTAATTAATACTTATAACCCGGCGATTGTGTGGCTAATTTATAGAGATCTATGATAGTTTCCACTTTCCTACTATCAATTTGAGACGCTCCTAGTGAAGAATAAGTAACATTTAGTTCTATACTTCTATTTCTCTCTCAATAAATAATTATGACTATATTTATTTAAAACATATTTTGGATTAAAACAGCCGATAAAAAAATTAATATTATGGTTTTCATAAAATATACACTTTTTGTGTTTTGTAAAACTAAATACATGATTAATTTTTATACTGATTTTTTATGCTAATTTTTAATACTAATTAATTGAAATGAGATACATTATCATTATAAATGTAAACTATAATGTTAGTTAAAGTATATGTAGGTACCTACCTGAAAAAGCCAATGGCCATCGATACAGAGGCTAAAAAAAAAAATTAGAATTTTACAGTTTTAACAGTTCTAAAATGTTTTATTACATTAAATTACAAATATTATTATCACACCGAGATTACTTAAATAAAATCATAACTTTAAAATGTTTGACTTAAATATAGTACATTATTCAGCTTATTTTATTAATTTGATGGAGTAGGTACGTTGTCCATGACGTCCTCTTAATATTATTACAAAACTTGTGCCGGTATTCAAAGTTTATACATAGCTAGAGTAGATATACTATAGGTATCTACACTTTAAATATCTGATTCTGAGTTTACGTTTCATTATACTACGATTTCTACTGAATTTATAAGTTAAATATTATTTTGTCTTCATTCGTATGAATAGAATTTGGTATTGAAAGATAATACCAAGAATTTTGAATTTTGATCATATTATTCAATAGAAATACAGTCAAAACTAAACAAAAATACTCATCAACGACCTTGTCATTAGAAAGTATTCGTCAGTTATATCGCGAAAACCAGTTATACCTACGCCTTTTACTTCCCAGTCTTTCTTCGTTATTGGCTCGAGTTTCGAATTTTAATGCAATATTTCAATGTTAAATGTATTTTAGGTGTCATATGCACACAAACACATCGGTAGTCCGTACGTATTTAAAAACTAAGCTAAATATTTTGTTGTTATAATTGTGCGAAAAGTAGTTTTGCATTTCGTGGTGTCGAAACGCTACGAAACAATATTACGTTATTCATAAACATATACTTGCACTATAATAATGGGCCTTGATACACATAATGTTGTTTGTATAACAAAATTACCGTCGGTAATCTTTAATCGACCAACAATGGGGCTAATATGATGATGGATAAGACGTGTATTTATGCACATTGTTCCGGTTGCAAAAAATCAAAATTACGTCATAGAAAAATAATTATACTATTTTGATAAATTTTTTATAAGTATCTTTTTCTTGTAAGGCGATTTGCATGTCCTGCACAAACAATGCCTTTTCTCTTTCACTTCCTCTTAGATTAACGACACAGGTATCCTGTATAAAATGACCAGCTTAAGCGTTTTAGTTTGTTTTGTTAAATTTAAAAGTTGAATACTCGAGATTACAAATAATTGTTACGTAGGTCAGTCATAAAATATGTGATGCAAGCCCATGAATAAGGTACTTACATATAAATACATCATACGTGTATTTTAATATTGCATACTTTATTAACATCCGATTAACTGTTTATATATACATAAAGTAGCATTTCTTGTTTTGCTGCTTTGTATTTATATGGTATATAATGCTGTTAGGAGTTCTTAGGACGGACAGAAAAAAACCCACACACATCATTGTATTTCGCTCCGCTCAGAATCTAAAAATAAAAATATTTAATAATTTTGTTTTTAAAATTAAAATCATATTAAAAACATGTCCGTGAAGTTTATCTCCTAACTTTGTCCGATCGATTAAAACGTGCCAATATTTTACAAAAATATTACAAATTGGTTTTTAGAATTTGCCAATAAGTTTTTAAGAGTTTAAGCTTTTAATCTTTTAGCTCTTTAAGATTTTTAAATTCACAATGCTTCAATAATAATGAATATTATAAATCAATGTATGACAATGTGATAATTTGGTTTCAGAACAAATTTATATGCTTATTTAACTTTGTGTTCTTCGTTTTGTCAATAATTATCTCCATAGAATGTAGAAATGCAAATTGATAACTTTCCTTGGATGACTTATTTATTCATTAATTACTCTATTTCTAAATTGAAGATGCAACTCTTTTATTTGTATCTATACCTACTATTTTGAAACTATTTGGTTATCAGACGAAAGTGTCTTGAATGTTCTTAGAAGTTATAAACTTATAGATTTCTTAAGTAATAATTGGATAATTTACCTAAATAGTATATAAAAAATATATTGCGCACGAAATATCTAACAAATTTGGCTGAGATGGTTTTACTGAATAATATAGTATAGCATATTGTACTACCCGATTAGGGGGATATGGAGCAACACATTTTTCCCAAAGTTAGTAATGTGATAACATATTATAATATGCATAGGACCCCCTTTTAAATATTTAATAGAGGTAAATTAGATGATTTGTGATAAGAAATAAATGAGTTTTTTAAATTTCACCTACCAGTGAGAAAAGCTTTATAATTATTTTAAAGGTGAGAATAAATAACTATTTCTTAATCAGTTTTACAATATTTTTTTTTTATTTGAAATAAATCATCATAACTTACAAAAATTTAATTGTAAAATTCATTTATATTTTTTATTGATCTAAAACAAAACATTGGCGACAACGCCCATTATAGTTGTTGCTGTTATAATAATTACTATTATTTTTTTAATGTATATTCTTAATTATAATATTTTTTTTTTATTTAATTTATTTAAGCATATTTACAATCTATACAATTTGTACAATAAGTAAATTTGATAACATAGGTAATTAAAATGACTTGAATGTCTTGAGGTGGGAAAACCGTCCATCAACAGTACCTCCTATTTAATTTGATGGGTTCATATAATATGGAGACCATTAGGCAAGAGCGTCTCTTGGCCATTTTATTTTTAACCTCCTCGGAGGATTGTTGGGGATGGTTATAGAGGACATGCGGGAAATTAGAGGGTTTTGGTTCGAGTGCAGTTTGGAGTGAAACTTTTTGTAATGACGAGTTGCTATTTCGTTGACTGTTGGGATTTGGAGATCTTTATGTAATGCGTCGTTGGTCATATACCATGGAGCTCCAGTTATTTGTCTAAGACATATAGATTGGAAAGCTTGTATGGGTCTTATATTGGATGGTTTGGCTTGGCCCCAGATTTGGATACCATATGACCAGAGGGGGGTAATTATCGTCTTGTATATTAATATTTTGTTTTTTAAATTCATTGAAGAAGACAATAATGGACGGAGGAGATGTAGACGTGTGTTTGATTGTTTTCTTTTCTGTTTTGTGTGTTGGGCCCAGGTAAGTCTTTTATCTAGATGAACTCCGAGGTATTTGATTACATTTTGGACAGTAATTGGTGAATTATTGAGCTATAATATTTAAAATATTTTATTGTATGTACTTTCAAATATATTTTTTTTTAATTATACTAAAAATTGAAACATTTTTTAATTCTGCTGCTTAATTTGAAAATAATTAGCTTATGAGTCTTGTGCGTAAAAACTACACTATCTGTAGTTTGTTTTCAATCGTTATTTTATTATTAAATGTATAGAAACATCTAATACTAGACTAAAATTAAAAATTTAAATAACTGTTAAGTAGCTACCAAACACTGATTATGAATTATAAAACAAAATAGTAGTCAGTAAGACTCTAAAAGGTATGTTTTTTTTTTCCAAAAAATAGTTATCCATTTTATAATTATATTTTAAAATTACGTTTAACAAGTAACAACATAATATTTAACATAATGCAAATCAAAAATGTTTTTTATAATTTTAAGTGCCTTTGTTGAGATTTGAAACTTGTTACATGAATTTATCTTTGTTTTATTTAATGTAATTATGTGGGTACAAGGATAATTTTTACTTTTTAAAAAAAATAGTTGATTAAATGTTTTTACTTTTTATTTAAATTATATCTTCGGAGAGATATTGTATTACATTAGAAATGTAATCTTTTTAATGACTTACTATAGAATATTGGTGAATAAATTAATATTTTATGTTTAGCCAAAAAAGTGTTCTATCATACTACCCCTCCCCCCATGGGTTACCTTGGTAATAAAAATAATTATTTTATCTTTAGTTCGCGGTCAATTTAATTATATTTCTGCACATATTTTGATATTAGGGGGTTTTATGATACTATTTACGATTAAATTTAAATTATTAGCAGATATATTTGTTCAGTTTAGAATGTTTAGATATTATATAAACCAATGACCCAATGAATATTGTTCCGTATTATTATAAATTTAATTACGGCATTACCTAGGTATATATATAATATTATATTCTTTAATATATCATTGGTCAGTGCATGACAAAAGATACAAAACATGGGTTACCTGTACGTGTCGCGTTTGATAAATTTCGCTGAACCATTTAATGCAAAAGTGACAAAATCTAATCAATTCAACAGTGGCGGTGGCAGCTGCATGCAAATGACATTGCCCGTGACATGACGCGTTTACATCGCGTGATCGGTGAACCTATTCGATTATTATATTTAGTAGCTATATACATATATAGATAAATACAGTAGGGAAAAGATCACGGAGGTGTTTCCCCGTCGTTTGCTTGAATGAAAGCGATTTAAATTACCAACAATCCGTGCACGATTTGGAGCAGAGTCCCCTCCTACCGTTTCCCATGTGGTCGCGAGGGAAATACATCTCGAAAATGTAGCCGTGGTCATTTTCGCACGTTTCCCGGCTCCAATAGCGTGTAGAGAGTGATCGCGGAAAATCTTTGTCGTTATCATGTTACCTACGTTTGCGGTAAGTGTATATTATTATTATTAATACGTATAATATTTTAAGACTTAGCTTAATTTCATATATCACTATAATTCACTTTAATCTAATATAACAGTTGTAGTCAGTGGTCAAAATATATTAATCGCACTCAAAATGTAATTTGCTCTAAATTCGTGTTTATTACAGTATTATTATGAAATATAAAATAAATATTTTTGAGCTTTTCAAATGTTTGGCCAATTTAACAATCATAATATTGATGGTTAATTTAAAGTTCATAGAAATAATTGTTTTGGAGTTATATTAGGTACTTAATAATTCGTTAAATAATCACACGTATGTAAACTTTTATATGTATTAGTCGTAGGTTGTGTTGTATGCAGCATTGTAAATAACTATGATTAATGATATTTATTTTATGTTTGGATTGTTTGGGAACTATATGTGAAATAAAAATATAAAATTAAAGAAAAACAGTTTAATTTTAAAAAATATACATTAAAATGTGAATGTCCATTAGTATTTTACATTTTATCATTACACATTTTTATAGCGTGTATTTAAAAGACTAACATAACAAACAGTATTTTAATTTACAATTCAATAAACATTATTAAATTTGGAATAACAATACCCAATTAATAAAATATATTTTTTTCAATATATGAGTTATTAGTTTATATATTATAACTTTATAAGTTTATAACCACTTAAGTCAGGGGTCTCCAACCTACGGCCAAATCCATGGGTTTTTGTTTGCCCGCCAAGCTAATTAATGTTTTGAAAATAATATTATTATAATATTTATTATTATAAGGCAATATAATCGGTAAAAAAGCATTCAAAATGTCAAAAAAGGCAAAAAAAAAGCATTTAATTCATATAAAAAAGCAATTACAAAAATAATTTACTAAAAAATTAAGTAGTTCGTATATTTAACACGTGTGTATTAAAAAAAATCACTATCATGTACTTAGATAAACTGTTTTCCGTAAAACGTTGACGGTTTGGGCTTGAACTATTTTTTTACATAAAAAATATGTAATCGAGGTGGACTGACTAACAATTTTGAATCAATAGTAAGTATATACGCATTATGAACATATGTATTTTAATCTATAGATATGTAGCATGGGTACTTTTATAAACGTTAAATTAACTGGCCATACCGAATACTCGATAAAGTATTTAGCGATATCGGTAAATATAGAGCCGTTAATAAATTAAAAATATTTAACAGCCGCAAATGTACAGTCTTCAAAAAATCTTATCGATTTATACCGTTTATATGTATGTCGTGTATAAAATTATTAAATCAATTGAAAATTAAACACAATAAAGACATTTATAAGTAAAAAAGGCAAAAAGGCATTTATCAGTAAAAAAGGCAAAAAAAATACGTTCATCATCTTACATATTAAATGACACGAATTTTTATAAACAAATTATTTCTCTATTATTATTATTAAAAAAAGGCTTTTGCCTTCAAATCCAAACTTTACTTATAATATAAAAACTCGTTATAAAATAAAAAAAATTATATAAGCAAACATTCATTTTTATAAATAAATCTTATCGATTCTTCAATTTCTTAACCGATCTATTCCTCTAAACTTGTTGGCCCGCGATGACACAGCGTATATCAATTTCGGCCCGCCGTAAAAAAAGGTTGGAGACCCCTGACTTAAGTTATTATAAGTAGGCATTAGTAACTTCGTATAAACTGTAAATATGTATCAGTATAGGTAATAAACTAAATACGCATGCCTTTTTAATAATTAAAACAAATAAATAATTTTAAAAAGTCTGGTAAAAATAGAGTTTTCTCTTATTTCAAACAAAAAAATATATAGTATTGTTTAAATTATTTATTACTATTTACTTATTTTAAATGAAATAATATATAGTTGATTTAGAAAACAAAAAAACATAACATACCTATGTAAAGTTTGAAAGAAATTTAACTTACAATTCAGTGAATTCATACATAATATTGTCGATAGTTGTTAATTTATAATAATATGTAGGCAGTAGGTATGTTCATTTACAATAAATAAATGTAACAATTGAGATTATAAAAACAATATAATATAGATACCTATAATTTTTTAGAATTACGTTTTGGCTAGTCATTTCAGTTTTTACCTTATCGAATTTCCAGTGGATATTATTCTTCCGCCCTGCTAAATAATGATTATTCTTTAGTCTTAAATAATATTACAGTGGGCAATATTATCCACTTTCCCCAATTTTTATAACACGCCAATGATTCGTATCGGCTTACGATTTTATCGTATTTAGAGATTATAGTTATCATCGTATCTAATTACCAAATCATTTTTTAATGACTTCCATTTTAGCTTACAATTCTAAGCAGTTGATTTATTTGTCGTACTAATCTGAGTGTTTAAAATGTTACTTATGTTAATAAAATATTTTAATCCAATAGGCTAAATAGCTATTCATCAACGCAATTTTCAAAGTTCATGAAGTGACATATTTACACTACAATTTTTTTTGTGCTGATTATTCACATAAATACAAAGTGTTTAGTATTTACCACGGTTGATCAAACATTAACCAAATTAATGTATAAAACTATATTTTTAGATGATAACTCCTTTACTATTTTATTATCTTATATATAAATATCATATAATATAAGATGGCGATTCACCAAACTAACTCGATACTCATCTCATTTTTATTTTAGATTCTGAGCGAAGCGATGAATGTATTGATTTTACAATGATGTGTGTTTTTTTTAAAAATTATTTTTTCGTGTGTGTCATCACCTTTTAGGACAGTAAAAATGCTTTGTTGGTTAAAAAAGGTTGAAAATTTAATAGAAGGCTCCTAGGTTATTGTTTCAAAGGCAGATAAAAAAAAATTAAAAATCCATAATCACAATTTATTTTATAATTATTTAAAGTTCAAATCTTGACAAAATACGGCAAAATCACGAAAATTAGCAAATTATTTTGTGTTGAGAATTCATAAAAATTTTTCTTTTTAAATCTAAGTTTTGAAAATGTAATACAAGATTATCCATAAGTTTGTCTACCTTTATCAAAAAAAAAATGTCTACAAAAAATCAAATTAAATTTTTATGAGCGTTTGAAATTCATATTTTTACAACATATGATATTCACTCGATTTCTCATGTAACGATTTTGCTATTTTGTTGTTATTCAAAAACAAATAACTGCAGGTACATGAAAATTTTACTGAATGTTTATATTTTCATTTTCTATACACCATACAATTTTGAAAATATTTTGACTCTTTTTGAGTTATTTACGGACATTGTCAGTTTTCAATTTTTTTAGTTTTTTTTTCTATAAATATCAATAAAATTGTATTTTTTGAATAAAAAAGCGTTAACATTTAATGCAAGGCTCTTGATATATTGTTATAATAGCAGTTGAAAAATATTAAAAATACATAGGCACAAATTTTTTTTATAAGCATTTTAAGTTCAAATTTTGAAAAAAATTATCAAATTTATAACTTAATAATTATTTTGTAGTTAAAAATGTATAAAAAATTCAACTTTTATAGCTAAGGATTGAAAATTTAAAACAAGCCTCCATGTTAACAGTTTATATATAAATTACTTTATTCATAATAATATCATCAAATATACTTAGTAATATCATACCGTTTTCGCTCAGAATCGTTTTTCTTATAGGTACAATGATATTATATCATTGAACTCAGCTTTAACACCATCCATTACAGCAGAGCGACATCCACTTACCCACCTTTTTTAGTATTGCATTCATTATAAGTATAATTTGGAATTTTTGAATATATCTAAGTTCCATAATATTTTAAAATGATTATTTTTTTTAATACTATTTAAGGGGTATTCTGTGGCATACTTCTTTTTTTTAAAAATAAGAACCAAAGTATTTTACTATAAATTGTTAAGCAGATCATTTTTTTTAAATGTCTATGTCTAAATCGAAATTCAAACAAGTATTTTTGTAAACTATTTAGTTTTTGAGTCATCAAACTTAGGGTAATAATGATAAAAGGATAGGAAGATATTATTATTATTATTTATTTATTATTTGCCCGTTGGGCAATTTACAGTGGTAAAAATATATTGGGGCTAAGAAGGGGGAAGATATTGGGTGATTTGAAAATTAGAGTGATAAATATTAATCTATTTATATTTTATAATTTTTAGAAATTATCCAAGTATTATAAGTACTTGTCTAAATATTACTTATTTACATATATTTTCTATTTTATGTAAAACTATTATAAGGAATTATCTTTGTTATCTATAGTAAATGCTACACAAATTGTATTACTTTAATTACACAGAAATTACTCGTTATAATTTATATTTAGATAGGTATAGCCAGTCTTCAAAATGTTTAAAAAAAATAATTTGATTAAAAATTTATATTGAAAAATGATGGTTATTATTTGAACAAAATAAGATTGTATGGCCTCAAAAATTTACTTGAATTTTTGAAAAATCTAAGTAGGTATTTGAAAATGTGAACCTTCAGGCTTCTAAAAACAGATTTTTAATTAATGCATTATTTAAGAATAAAAGGGGTGAGCATGCTTGATGAAAATCACTCTGTAAACTATATACACATTATACAATATATATGTATTATGTCAGTATACCTAATGTCTTATGAAGTTATGTGTAGGGTAAAATAATATTAAGGAACTACTGGTAAAGTTCTTATGTTACAAAAAAAAAATTAATTATAACTTACGATTTTCGGTAAACTGTTTACTGGACACTCATTTTATAATGTTCCCCTGATAGCATTTTGTAATGATAATATTATAATCACGAATAATATTATTATAATGTTATAATTATATTTTTGGTCGATAATTTGCTGTCTGGGTCAGTACTACAAATTACGGTAGAGACGATTGAACCGACTCAAATAAAATTTAGTGAAGTAAGCTAAAACAGTTAGGTACATTGTATAGTTCCATCCGCGTTTGAGATAACGTAAAAAACCGTGTAACCACAAGAATTGTTTTATGGTTTTAACAAAGACAAGACGCAATCACATTAAATACCTAAAGCATAGTCTTGTCATTACGCCATAATGTTTTATATTTTTAACAACTACTAGATTTTAAACCGAACACGTTTCCTGGAAAATATAATTAGGAGTTCTTGGTGACCTGTTTATTATATTCTACTAATGTATTATGGTCCGGAGCCACTGCAGAAGTAACTAGAACAGCATGTAAAATTTTAATGAAAAAAAATGTATTATATGTAATAACAATTTTATTTGTTTTAGGTGTGTTTTTGGGCAACGACCGCGTTGGCGGCATGCAGCACGAGGACTAGGGTGCACTACGTACGTGCCGATGACAGGTCACGGCGCGGAGACCCATATTACCCGGAAAATTATTACCCGGAAAGGTTGCAGTCTCGAGCATCGTCTATTTTCGGACCATCCATTCAGACCTCAGCGGCCGGGTTCCCGTACCGGTTCGTCTTTCCAGCCAACCACCCAGCTCTGAGTGGTTCCATGTACTCGCAGTTCGTGCAAAACCCGCACCAGCCCGAACCCGTGGCGTACTCGGCCGAAGACCTTTTTGGGCCACAACCGACGGCCAAACAGCATCCACTGTCTGATCTCAAACACCGCCAGCATCAGCAACAGCAACAGCAACAAAACCAGCACCAGCAACAGCAACAGCAAATCGGCTACGAGTCTATGGCTAAAATGCAATACGACTTCCTCGGGGGCGGTGGTGGTGGTAAAATACAAGCGCAACAACAACCCTCTGCAGCTTACCATCACCACCTGATCAAACAGCCAAAACACTATCAGAGCTACGAACTGGCGCCAAACGCGCTGCAGCAGCCCCTGCATCAGTCACCTTATCCATCGTCACCTTCCATCGGTCAGCCGATCATGCTGCTCATACCTTCTTCCGGCCAGCCCGGCGCCCCATACCAGACCTTGGTCCTGGTCCCATCGTCAGGGTCGCCATCCCCGCTTCCGGCGCCCGTACCCCTGTTTCCGGGTTTCCACCAACAGGTCCAGCACCAGCAAGGTCCGCCCGGTCAGCAGTTTGTGCAACAGCCCGGCGGTTTCGTCACAACACACCCGCGTGGTCCTCCACTCGTCGCCGGCTTTCCGTCCGGTCTCGGTGGTGGAGGCTTCGGTGGTGGCCTAGGTTTGGGCGGCGGCGGCGTCTCCGGGCTCGGAAAGTTCCCAGGGGCGCAACTGTTCCACCGTTCGCATGAACCGCTTCCGAAACACCCGAACCATCAACAACACCAGCACAAGGCGTCATCGTCGTCGTCGTCGATACCAATGCTGCAGCCGACGTCGTACCAAGGTTCCGGGTCGACGCACGTGTCGCACACCACGGCTGCTGGATCCGCGGCGCAACAACCGCTCGAGGACAAGGTTGGCCACGGTACCGGGACGTCCGGTGAAAAATCTGACGACCGTGACGACGATGGCAGTGACGGCGGTAGTGGCAGTGGTGAAACCAAAAGTGAAGAAAAGTCGCCCGAGTTCGGCGACAAGACCACTGTAAAACCCATCAAACCCATCAAACGGATCGTGGTCACGTGATGTGTTTACTTGAATAATGATATTAATATTAATGCGTACGAAGTGTTTTAGTAGGTACTAATTGTCTAGTGAAATTCCCATATACAAAGGTTTTTATCGATGGAACGATATTTCTAAGCACATTACGAGATCAGCATACTAGGAAGATTTTTAAAACTAATGAAAAATTTATTTAATGACGTATTTAACTCATATAAACCCGTGCATGTTATTTCGTTTTATTCTAGCAACCACATAAAAAATATTGTTCAATATTATTTATTATTTTTATTTTAAGATGTATTCATCGTTCAGTGCGTTTTAAGTAACAGTCGGTTTAGTTGTCAAATTAACTCGTGTAAATTTACATAAACTTTCATATTGTTTAATCATATCAAAAAATAAAACTTTATTAATTGTAATTTAGTTTGAATAATGTTTTGTTTTTTAAATAAAATATATGTTTGTATTTTTACAATTTACGAAACCATATAGAGTTTATTTTTTATTTATATTGCACATATATAGGTAAACACCAATTAAAATGTATAGATCATTTGGAAAAAAATGACATTTTGCTCAACTTAATAACTTTCATAAAATTTGTAATAATATTGGTTGTTATTAGAGTAACGGAAGTATAATATTTAGTATATTATTATTGCTTATTAATAATGATTTTACATTGAATTGATATGGACAATAAATAACAAGTATAAACAGATAACAAATATTACATTTTACATAGTTATAGTTAAGTATAAATAAAATAAATAGATTTAAAAATAATTTAAGTTATATAGCTATGGGTATGAAGTATATTTTATTGGATTATCTCATGAAAAGTTGATAACTACCTACATGAAAAGAAATTTTGTGGAACGAATTTTTGAGGTGATAATTTTTTTTAAGGAAACACGGTTATGTTTTAACAATTTAAAGAATACAATACGAAAACAATAAACGTGATACTGTGATAGAATGACGAATTTTCATTAATATTATCGATTGTAGATGGTGTAAGATTTCTGAAGAACAATGAAAAGCATTAATAAAAATGATGATAAATATGGACTTCCTATCTGAAATTTTCTTCATTGAAATAGACAATACTTTTAATAAAAATAATAATAATGTACGTGTGTGATGAATTGACTGAAGTTGTTCTAAAAAGTGTTTCGAATTGTATTCGCTGTGGAAACCGTTTTTTTTTATCACTATTCTTCAAACAATATTATTTGTTCAGGTCTGTCCATCTTGTGAGCGAGCAATGTGTGTTGGTCCTCTCGTTTATTATACCTGATGAATTTAGAAGGCAGATTTCGCTTTCATCGATCAGTTTTTAGAGACCATTGCGTTTCTTCAATTATCTATGGCCTGGCTTGTCATTAACATTTCTTTTATCTACACATTGTTTATTTTTTTTTGGTAATAAAATAAACATTTAAAATGTTGAAGGTCGTCTGGATGAAAAAAAAAATAATTACATACTAAAACGACTACAAAATCTCAGACGCGTGAAAGGGTTTTTTATTACTATTCCTATGACAGCACTGCAGGTAGTGTTAATAAAAAAAATAATGAAACATAATATTAAAATTATTACACTGCTATCATCGATACCGATTTTCAGAGATTGTGTACTACCATTATTTATTACGATGACCTATCGGTTAGGTTATAATGGTTAACAATATGTAATTTTGGCTTTGAAAAGGCTTCACTAACCCAATGATTTCTTAGGTCTAAAGAAGAACCCCCTTCTATGCGAATCCTTCGGTGTTGGTTTGTGAAATGGTAATTTGTACCACCAATATAGGTACACTTATGTACGTATATAATCTATGCCAAAATATAAAAACAACATGTAATTTACACCACATCTAAAAATTAATTTTGGTGAATTCCGCGAGGTTATAAAACAACGGCATAATATGTAATCTACGCCACACTTCCAATTTTAATTGTTAGTATTTACCTGATGAATTCCAGAGCTAATGTCAGTTATAGCACGTAAAATTTGAATAAATAACATGGATTATTAATGCAAAATTAATTATACAATATTATTTAAAATTAGTGTTAAAAATATACTACGACATCATACATCAAAGCCCCCCGCATCATCCCTCTTTTTAAATTTAACCGTCAGATGCAATCTAAACACCTACATACAAGGGCACCCGCTAGGGGGTAAAAACGGTTATTGTCCCCCTAGGAATTTTTAACTGCATGTACTTTAGTATCAATATCATTATAACTATTACATATTAGATTGTAATTAATTATTATATCTTGCCCTGGATGGGATTTTATCCTGCATGTGCATTTGCCTACATTAATGCAATGTTTAATTATTTATTTTTACGTTTTTACGTTACTAAAATTACGTTGAATTCTTGATACACATAAGGATCCCCTGGCCCCTGCATTATCTACCCTACGGTGCACCCCTCCTATCCATCTAAAATATCTACTATGACATAAATTATAAATAAATTAGGTGATTAGCACCACTGGTCTGATGTATAGTAGTTATCGAGTGCAAGTATCTTGTCATTGAGTAGGTCACTTAAATGGATTTGTTTAATTTGAATTCAATGATAAATCATTGCATACAAAAAATGATTCTGAGTGATGACGAAAACGGTATGTCAGCCTATATTACTTTGTTAATATTTTTTTTGATATATTTATATTGTTATTATAATAGTTTATTTTACTATTAGTAATATGGTAAGTATAACGGTAGGTAAAATTATTTTTTTTGCCGAGAACATTGTACTTGATAAACTATTAATATTTAATTATTATTTATTATAAAAATATTATATTAACTTTTAAGTCAATACCGACATACCATATTATAGAGCGGTGTAATGGAATAGGTTCGTGGTATAAAAAGGTAATTGCACTAAATTAATAATATGAATTTTATTAAAAGTGTCATTGTGTATATAAATTATAAAATAAACGTAACATTGTTAAGTTTCCGTGAATAATATTTTTGAATCACAACAATATAAAAAATCGTAATTTTTGTTTGAAATATCCAATTTTATAAAATGTTATCTTGAAATGTCTATAAACAAATAGTGATAATATATTTTTTAGATTTTTAGTTTTTAATAAGAACTATTTAGGAGAAACTCTGTATTAAATTTCCAAATCTTAACTATTAAAATTAAAATTTTATTTTTTATATTACCTAATGTAAAAACATACATAAAGATAACTAAATCCATTTATTGAAAAATTACAAATTTAGAAATTACAAATTTAGAAATTTCAAATTAATTGTAACTATATAACTTAAATAAAATTGAAGATGATATGTAAATGGTCAACTATTGAAAATTTTTATTTATATTATCTGTTGACCTATTATACATTATAGGGAAATTATTTTGATATAGAATAAAATAAATGGTAAAATTATGGTATTAAGCGAGTCGTGATGACTAAAACCTCGATAACTTTTTTTCTTGTCCCTTAAAGTATCTAAATTGAAAATTACATAAGTTGGAATTATTTTTATCCCCTTTGAGATTCGACTGTTGAGACTCTGCAACTGTAATGTATTATTGTTTTTAGTATCTCGACAGTCAGAACTAAATACATTCTATAATTTAAAGACTAGACAAGTATAATATAAAAAAACATTATACTCAATCATAAATAGGAACGAACTAAAATAAAATAACACGTCGTGTTATTTCAGCTACAATATTAAGGGGGCCGTGTATAGATGACACAATATACATAATTATATTTTTTTATTTTTTTATAGGGTTTAAACTGTTTAAAGTTTTCAACAGTTTAGTCATTAGCCTATGATCATTTTTACATTAACATTAACTGGTTAGGTTATTTGCTTACCTAAATTACAGTATTTAATTTATAGTTATGTACATTTTTTCTTTTTTTTAAAGTTATTCACATGTTTATATAGTTATCTTACCTTATTTTAAATTTTGGTATCTATACCGATGGCTTTGAAAAAGTTACGTGAGTGTTCTGTAGTTTCCAAGTGCTTCTTCCATAGATGAAAGCTGTTTAGATGTTTGAGAATGAATCTTGTGGAGGTAAACAATCGTTATGTACGAAAAAATAAATGTTTAAATACAAATTGTTACATACAATATATTATAATTCGTTATAGAATTATTATACATACCAAATCAAACGATGATAATATTATAATAAACAAGTTTTCATTGTTGAGACGATTATTATGGTAGTTAATTTATCGATTATTAAAATAAACTACAACACAATGACTAATGAGGATATAGGTACTTGATAAATTGGGGTTATAAATTATTTACTTTTGGTGTGTTTATGATTTATACTATAACACCACATAATGGAATAGAATATAATACCTATACTGTATTTCTGTGATCACACTAGCACTCAGAGCCATTCCAAAATCATGCCTACAAGCTTAGTCTTAGAAAATTTAAAAAGTACAAAATAAGTAATAATATCTGTAAAAATCTTTACCTATATTTAATTTTTTTCGATTAGTTATTTAAAAGTTTTTTTAAAAATTATTACTACTATAAACTACATTAAATTATATTGTTTTTAATATATACAAATAAATATATATGAGAAAACAAGAAAAACACCTTTTTGGGCCAATTAATCAAACTGGTAAATTTAATCATTATTTTTATATTTTCGCATAAGTATAATTATTGAACAAACATATTGTTCGGTTGGAATAGGCGTATAATTTTAGATACAAAATAACGTTAATTTGTAAAAACCTTCCTCAAAAAACGTATGTTTAATAAAACTAGTAATAAAATAAAAATAAATTGTATTGTTATTGGTTATAATGTTACATAATATTAAACAAAATGTGTTTTTTTGAAATTATATGAAAACCTTATAAGATACACGTAGGCTTCACAACATACATAAAATCAATATTTATTGTTTCATCTTTTACATTTCATATAATACATAATGATTATAATGGTTGTAATACTATATTATAACTATATTTTAAATGCTGTTATAGAACTATAGAAGTTAGCATTTCATTATAAAAATATTATAATGTATGCATGTGTTATACATTATTCATATTATCAAAAATAGAAGATTAGACATAGATGTTGAATGTCGATGTACGATGTGCATTAAAGTATTATACTCATTACTATTAAAAAATGTATTGCATAAAATGTACAAACAAAATATTAACCAAGTTTTCAAATATTTTGATACCAATATTAATCTCATCAATAACATTGAACATTTTCAACAATTTATTATTTCTCTAATATTCATCACTTTATCAATGTTTAAATTTTTAGTCTATAAATGAAATGATTACAGACAAAGTTAAATAACGACTAACGTAATGTATAAGACATTTATTATTAGTTTACTTTAAATTTAAAATATAAATTGTGATAAAAAAATGATGCAAGTTTTTAATTCCTCATTTAAGTGTGAAATATTTAATAATACTATTGATAATAGAGATGAAACATAAAAATAAGTTGAACATTTAATATTTTAATTATTGTGATTTGTTCAATTTATAACTCAATTGTAATGAATATTCAATAAACTAAAAATCTATACTTTAAATTAAACTTTTTGTTTAGCAGCTAGTTTTTGAGGGATAATACAAATATATTATAATATAAAAGAATTTATATAAAAGAACTCAAAATTACTATTATGAACCAAATTTTAAATAGCAATTTTTTATGCTGGTTTAGTTTTGTTAACTTACAAAATATTTTGATTTAGTATATTTACGAAACATGCATATCAAATAATTTTGAACAGTTTCAGACAATTTCTTCACATTCGTCTAATTTCGTTGACTAAATCATTTAATTACGCGTTATAGTATAATACTTGTAAACGATTTACCTAATTTTACATTTTATGTGTTTAACGATTAATTTTCATAAGCCTGAAGGTAATATTTAAATAATTGTTTAATAGTGATGGGTGATGTAACATAACTATTTTATAATTTATAAATTACGGTATCAATTTTTTTTTTATTTATAATCATACTTCATATTCATTTTTATACCAATAAATATAAGTTAAATCGACAAAAACATAATATATACCTAGCTATTATATTTTACTAAACATTCAATTTTCTAAGTGTAATAACAATTTTTATTCCAATTTTATTTATAAAATTATTAATTTATAAAACACTGATTAAAAAAAAAATGTTTTTCTATAATAATAAACTTAGAAGGGAAGATGAGGTTAGGTTATTTTTCATGTCAATAGGAAGTGTCATTACTGGGTGGCTTCTTTCATCAATCCCATTCATGTTAATGTAATATTTTAGGCTTTAGCCCATATTCTTATTGTGCCCCCAGGGTACCAGATTGTATATTTCATTTAAAAATAAAAAAAAAATGTTATTTCGAACTATTATAAATTTTTCAGTCCATACATATTTTCAACGTATTGATAAAACGATGCTTGGGAGATATAACCTTTAAAACATAAATTATTTATATATTACTTTATACGATTATGTAAAATAATAGTAAATTATTGATACATAAATAACACATATTTATAATGACTCTCACACTCAGTACGGTCACTTAGAAGTTGGTTGTTCACATGAGTTGATAATTAAAAATTCAATACAAATATGTAGTGTGTATCACATTACTATACGTTAAATATTTAAATCCCAACATGAACAAAATGTGTAAAATATTATACACTGCAGTATTACAGCTATATTACTTCATTACTATATCATCCTGCATTCAAATCCATACCATATAATATAATAAAGTTGTAGTATTGTTTAAATTGAATTTATTTATAATTTTAGTTGATCTTGTACACTTCGTTGCTCATTAAATGTACTCAAACTCTATCAACTCTATATGACTCAAACTTTGTTCAATTTGTTATTTAATATTCGGTGTATGGTGTTCAACATTTATCTTAACTTTTCTGTGGCCTGGAATAAAAATTCTGACTCGCAACATTATATTATCAGGTAGGCAATCTACCCAGTGCGGACCCAGTGCTGTTTGTACGTAAGTGTATGATTTAACTCTAAAGTATCAAAGTTATACCAAGTTTATTTTGACATAATACGGTGGATTAATATAATCAATTAATACATATCCTAACCTAACCTAACCGTACTAAAATCCAATGAATAAAAAAACCAAATTTAACCCTTTTTAAATTAGCCTATCTTCTTCCCAGAGATCTGCACACAAACATTCATTTATATATAATATAGCTGATCCTGTGCACTTCGTGGCCCGTAAAAAATGACAACTCTTAAAAAAATTGTGATTCTTCAACTCCTTTTTGGTGTAACTCACTGCAGTAAGTGCAACTCAGCCACCCTGGTAGGCAATGTGCGAAAATTCGATTTGATACATGCTTGTACCTGATCCGCACGATTAACCAATAGCAACCAATAATAAATAAATACTATTTCTATTATTTATTTCTCCTATAACCAATAGCAACCATTTATAAACAAATATTTCCATCGTAAATCTCAAAATCTCTGTTTGAACACTTCTATTAATTGGTCGTAGCGTGATGTTATATAGTCTATAGCCTTAAACTAATGGACTATCCAACAAAAAAATAATTTTTCTATTCGAACCAGTAGTTCCTGAGATTAGCGCGTCCAAACACACAAACTCTACAGCTTTAGGTATATATTAGTATAGATGAAACCTACTATGAATTTATGAAGAATTTTTTAGATTTAATTAAATTGTTGTGATAGAATAATTTGCATCTAAATAGTTAGGTACAATACTATTTTGACTAATTATAAATTAATTATGGTAGGTATGCATTTTAGATTCTGAGCGTAGCAATGAATGTTTTAATTTTACAATGGTGTTTGTTTTGTGTCTGGAGACACATATCTGTTTAAAAAAATAAATATATATATGCTTTTTATAATCATTTAAAGTTCAATTTGTATACAGTTCGTGAAATTATAGACCATTAGAGTATAATATATTATAATATTCCACGATATATAATCTTTAATATTATTTACCTATAATATTAAGTAAAATTTTTACCAATACACTATTTTTTATCATAAATCCTAAAATGTAAATACCGACATTTTAAATAATACTTCTTGTTTCATAATGTCTTGATGTTACATTATGTTCCTAATTATAACCTACAAGTTGTCATTAGTTGATAAGTGTTAATTGTTCGTTCATCAGGAGCACTTTTACCATAGGTATTTGCTATCTTAATGCACGTATAATAACTATTATACGAGCGATGCCAAGTAATATATTCTGTCAAACCGTTTATATTGCAATAAAAATGTTTTCGTTTGAATAAATACTGCTGTGTTACATAAAACATAATACTATTTAATAATTGTCGTTAAATTTCAGAATAAAATAGTTTTTCGTTGATTTTTATTAACAATAATAATATTAATAGTAAAATTAGGCCTCGGTAGTCGGCATGTAATACCTATTATAAGCTCGGTTGAAGGATTAAATATTTGCATTGGTGTTTAATGCATAGTAATATTATTATATACAATATACAATTTACTTTCGAATCTACCAATAACACACATTATTTTGCTTAAATGTCAACGAAAATATACATTCCTAAATTCTTGCTTGCAGTGTATATATTCTACGAAAAATGTATCCTCGTCGGCCGACTGTTCGGGTGAAATTATCGTGCGCCAAAGAAACCAGACTGCAATCTATATAGCTAAACACCGCGATCACTAATGTGCTCAGACTGGATTTAACTGGGAAACCACTTTCTCTGAACCGTGGTGACATACGGGATACAATGCAGACGATCCGGACCAGTTTTTCGACTTCCTGTGGTCAAGTGGTCGTTTCCAGTGAAAAGTGGAATGCACCGCCCGGATAAGCTCCCACGTAGTTACGTCAGCGAATTTTTGCTGAAAATAGAAACCGCCAATGTAATATGTACCGCTACAAGAGCCTACAGCTACTACTAATCGATATAAATCTTCTACACCGGGCGCAAGGACCCTCAGAATAGACAAAAGTACACCGATCGAGAAATTTGCTTATTGTACGATTAATTATCTCGAAACAAATAAACGATTTTTAAATTGTAATATTTTCTTACACGGATATTGCCAAAAATATCCATAAAGAAGTACTATAAAGTACATATTTTTTTAGTAAAATTAGTAAATATTTGATTAAAAAGACGTAAGCCACATGCCATAATTAAAAAAATTAACTATACAAACTATTAATTGGCTGCATCTCAATTCAGCACGAATGCGTCTCAATAACACGAAATATTTATATTTTCCATACAGATAAAATACTTTGACTCTTTTCGGATATTTAGGTATAGGAATTAGGAATGAGAAATTTTCGGTTTTTTTTTTATTGTTATCAATAAATAATTTTTTTCTCTGTCAAATGCTTAAAATTTAATACCAAGTTCCTCATAATTATTTCTACCTTTAATACAATAAAAAAAGTCTACCGGAAAGTAAAATTAATTTTTATGAGCGTTTGAAGTTCATATTTTTATTACATTGGATATTCACACGTAAATGAACGATTTCTCATCGAACGATATTTTATTTTGTTGTAATATGTCGAAATTCTATAGATACTTGAAATGTTTATTTTATGATATTCTATGCCTACATTATACAATTTATAAAATATTTTAATTGTTTTTGAGCTATTTATAAACAGTTTAAATTAAACATTTTTTTTTAGTTTTTCTATAACTATCAATATAAAATTGTTTGTTTGGTCAAAAAGCTTGAAAATTTAATAGAAGTTATTCTTCGTGAGTTGTTATAATAGAAGTTCAAAAATATTTAGTATATATTAAAGTCACTCATTTTTTATAAGTATTTAAAGCATTTCTATTGACATTATATTTGTTTAAATTTGTGGGCGCGATTTATAAAATTGGTCTTCGATATTGCAATGTAAGTGGTGTAACTATATAAAATAATAACGTTCCACTGCTCCAGATATAATGTTATAATTTTATAGCTAATATATATAAAATTAAATTTATAAACAGAATTTAAATGTTAAAGATAACAACAATGACAATATTTGTTTGTATACTTGTATACTCAATCAGGTCGTCAAAAAGGACGGAAGATAATAGATATAATTATAGCTGCGATGAATTAGGTATCATCACGAGAACTTGTTGCATAGCAATAGCTGCATCATCGAAAATGATAACAAGGTATTTTTGATATTATCAATTTGCGGTAACAACAAATTATATTAGATAGGTACTTTGTTAACAATTCTTAAGTTTTTAACAACAAAAAAAATTTCAAATGTCTTTACATACCTATAGCTGGGTAGCTCTAAAAGAATAAAAGGGGGAAAGAGTGGCCAAGCGGACTAAGGCGTCGGTTGCGACGCACACCGGCGCAGGTTCGATACCTCGGCCGCGGGCGGCATATTTCTTCGGTCAAGTCACGGTGTCCGGAGAACAAGTGCCGCCATCCCCCACCCGGGCATGGCAGATACTTACGGGTGCCCACCAAAAATCTGCCAAAACAACATACACGTGTTTACACCTTACAGTACCCTCCCCCACAGTTAAAAACCATCCAATGGCCTAAGTTGCCGCGAGTTAATTAATAAAAAAAAAATGAAAAAATGAAAAAGAATCAAACTATTTCGAAAATAAAACTATAGGTACGGCTCGAAGATTATTCCTATAACTGAATATAAAGATCTATTTTTCCAAAAGCTGGTGTTGCGTAATCGTGTAAATACTAAATATTCCCAATTTTGGCTTCTTTTAGTTATTTTTTCCCAATTATCAAAAAAAATAAATATAGAATTCCATGTAACAAACTAAATCATAATATCTATTATAAATGACCCTTGGGCCTCAATAATGCTCAATTTGCTCCAACATATCGTCTTCTGCACCATAACGCGATGAGAGACGAAAAAAAACAATCGTCATCGTAAAACCACTAAAACACTCTGCACTCTCAGCTTTTTATCGAAAATACACATATAAACTACATCGATCATCACAATTTAGGATAGATATCTATATAGGTAGTATACTAGATAGCGAACTCTCACCGTGAATTGAAGCACCAAGGTGGGGGGCAATTGTATGGTATTTCATATGACAAATAAGATTAATTACGATTTATTTTATTTTGTATTGTATTTTATTATTTCTAAACCTGTAGTTTAAAAAACAAAAAAAATATTTTATTTAAGTCATTTTACATTTACTATTTTATTTTACCATTAAAAACGATGTTGTTCCTAATACATTTTGTATAATGAATGAAATGTTTTGCCCCCCTATAGGAGTACCTTATCTAGTTAGTATATAGAAATCTGTGCAATTTAGCCATCTAGATGCCTATATACATTGTTATTATATAGGGTGTGACAAGAAGACCATACAATAAAAAAAAAAATGATGACAAAAAAGGTGAAAATTATATTGTTAGTAAAAAATTTAACTTCATAAGTACTTCAGGGACTTCCCAAAAATAATATTTTGGAAAAAGTTATTACGTTCTAAATTAATTTACTCAAAAAAATATTGATATAAAAATTCTAAGAAATAAACTACTTGACTTCGATAAATATTATTACCATCAAAATTGTTCTTATAATCAGATTTACGAATTGGCTATTTTGAATTTTTCCAAACAAATTTAAAACAAATTTTTATTTTTAGTATTAAAAAATAAAAATATTTTTTTTTGATGTTATACGTTATACGTTATAGCGGTCTATAAATTATATATATATAAAAAAATTTAATATTGATTAGAACAAAAGTTATATTTTCATTTGATAGGTCTTCCTGTTTCATTCTGTACACCCATTAAATGAGAAACTATATTAAATAATACAAAACTATTTTTGCAATATTATTATCCATTATGAAATTTATTGTATTATTATTATATTATATGATATGGTATAATATGGTTTTTTTAGTATTGAGGTAACAATTTTAAAATGTCAAGCCCCTCCCCCTACCTAGAAATAATTGTATCAGTTTTCCGCCTAAAGATTATACAATTATTATTTTCTAAAATATGTTCTACATACCTATTTGATATTATTGTGAAGTATGTACAGAATTGAGAATAGAAACATTATTGATTATGTCGATGACAATGTAATGTTAAAGTTATGTAACATTGTAACGATAATCTGAATAATCATGTGTTGTTATAATATGTTATAATATTAAAATATATGTCAATTTACTATTTACACAATAAACTTATTACTTAATTATCTCTTAACTGATCATTAAATTTTGTATATTTTATATTTTAAGCAAATTTCTATTATTTTATTAACAGTGTACCTATTAATGCATAATGCATTATACTATCATAAATTAATGTCTGTAATGCACTTCAAATGCCCATGATGGAGAGGTTTAATTTAATTAAATAGAAAAAAAAGGTGAGTTAGTGGATGTCGCTCTGCTGTACAGTAAGTTACAAGTAGGTCACTGTAATGGATGGTGTTAAATTTGAATTCAATGATATAATATCATTGTATAAGAAAAATGATTCTGAGCGAAAACGGTCAGTCAGCCTATGATATTACCAAGTATAATTGATGATATTATTGTGAATAAAGTAATTTATATATAACTTATTTACGTGGAGCCTTGTTGTCAATTTTCAATCCTTAGCTATAAAAGTTGAACATTTTATAAATTTTTAACTACAAAATAATTATTAAATTTGAAATTTGATAAATTCTATCAAAATTTGAACTTTAAATGCTCATAAAAAAAAAATTGTGACTATATATTTTAATATTTTTCAACTTGCTATTGTAACAATATATCAGGAGCCTTGCATTCAATTTTCACACTTTTTTACCCATCAAATAAAATTTTATTGATATTTATAGAAAAAAAAACTAAAAATATTGAAAACTGACAATGACCATTAACAGCTCAAAAAGAATCAAATTATTTTCAAAATTTTATCTTGTATAGAAAATGCTAATATAAACATTCAGTAAAATTTTCAAGTATCTACAGTCATACGTTTTTTAATTACAACAAAATAAGAAAATCGTTACATGAGAAATCGAGTGAATATCAAATGTTGTAAAAACAAGAATTTCAAACGCTCAAAAAAATTTAATTTGACTTTCTTGTAGACATTTTTTTTTGATAAAGGTAGAAAAACTTATGGATAATCTTGTATTATAATTTCAAATCTTAGATTTAAAAAGAAAAATTTTAATGAATTCTCAACTCAAAATAATTTTCTAATTTTTTGTGTTTTTTCCGTATTTTGTCAAGATTTGAACTTTAAATGCTTATAAATAAAAACTGTGACTAAGGATTTTTAATTTTTTTCATCTGCCTTTGAAACGATAAACTAGGAGCCTTCTATTAAATTTTCAAGCTTTTCTACCTAACAGATAAAATTTTATTGACATCCATAGAAAAAAAACTAAAAAAAAATGGAAATTGAAAATGTTTGTAAACAGCCCAAAATAAATCAAAATATTTGGAAAATGTTATGGTGTATAGAAAATGCTAATATAAACATTCAGTCAAAATTGCATGTACCTACGATTATTTGTTTTAGAGTTGCAACAAAAACCAAAATCGATTTTCTCAAAAATAGTATTTGCGTAAAAATTCTCGTTTTTCCTTAATTTTTCTTTTGTTTTTCACGTAGCTTTTGAAAACTACTGGGAAATTTTAACTTTAAGCTTCAACAATGTTTAAGTCTGAAATATCATGTAAGCAAATATATACTTTTCTAAAGGGTGCCGATAACTGTAAACTTTACCCTTTATAAAAATTATTTTTAGTTGGTTACTTTTTTTAATATAATAAAATCCAAACCATAGCTATATTTGAATCAAGATTTTTGCGTAGTTAATTATTTTACACGTGATCTTTGATTGGCTATATTAATTATTGGTTATTGAAGTAATTTTAGTGAAAACTAAAAACAACAATTATTGGTTATTAATAAAATGAAAAATTTAAATCAGTCTGGTTAATGACAAAAGAAAAGTCCTTATTAAGAGCAATTCATGTGATGCTGCCGTCCTTCTGTTTTCATTAAAATCAAACTGTCGTTTACGCACGGACGAATATCACCGGAAACCGATGTGTATTACTAGGAACAACAGGTAGATGCTCTTATATAATAAGATTCATTTGTTGTAATCAATCCGACTTACTTTACCACTTTCGTGAGGGAAATTCTTCTATTCTAACCAAACATTCTATTATTATTGATGAATATTTAAAATTTTAATTACATTCTGTACCTAATAAAACAATTTATATAAATAATTTTAAATGGTCTTAAGTTTAGGTGTAGGTATCTTTAAACTGCAAAGGTACAACATCTTTAAAATAAACAACAGACATTCCACATATTTTTAATATTTTTAATATTTTAAAATATGTTTATGATTTATGTCAGTAGACAGTGAATGTATATCATTTTCTCATGGTTTTAATTTTATCCTAGAAATGTTAAAACTAGTTAGTTGAAATTACAGCTTAAACTTAACACTATTAACAGTAATCACCAATATAATCTTTTTCCATGTCAAAATATGAAACCTTTAACATTCGTTTTTAATATCAAACGTAACTGATCATTTGGCCACTATTTTAGTTTTTAATTTCAATTTGTAGTAGGTACTATATTAGTATAGTTCGTATGTTAGTTACTTTTTACAGTGTTGTCAAAATATTGGTTCAATAGGTATGTCGATATTAGTCTATAATTTTATAAAATGTGTTATAATGTATAGTATGTATGTATATAATATTATAATGTAAATATAATATATATGCATATAATATTTTATATTACTATAATTTTTAGTCCTGCTGTGTTTTCTCGCATCAGTTAATTTTATTTAGATAATACTTTTAGTGGAGAAATTAAATACAGTGTATGAAAAATTATTAATAGTGTTTCAAGTCATCCTTGGTCAGTTTATAAAATATTTCGCTTTGATGGTGTTTTAGACAACATTGCTTTATATAACCATGTTCTAAAATATTTTTGCTATTGAATATAAAAATGGTTAAATTGTATGTTGAATAGATTTACTTAGATGATTTTAACTTAAATTACCTACCATTTTTAGCAAGAAATAAATGTATGTTTGAATAAGGAACAGTGGTTTTGAAAGGTGGCAATATTATGTAGTTATTTTTGCATATAAAAACTAGTTTTCAAAGTTCACTTAAAGTAAAAGCTGCTAATGTGTTATTAAATGTTTATTATGTAAAAATGTAGGTAGGTACATTGTTCAAATACCAATCCGTTTACGAGTTTACGATTACATGCAATAACGTGAGTAACTGGTTCTTATAGGTTGTTCACTTAGTTTTCAAAAATATATTAAAATATTTTAGATAAGTAACAATTTCCTGATTGTTGAATTATTATTAACATGATGTGTTCAATTAGAAGTATACCTAATTATTTGTGAACTGTGAATCTCGGCCTTTGTTCACTATTGTACATATTTACAGCCATTTAAAATATGATTATATCGTGTGTCTTATGACTGCCTACCTATAGGTGCATGCGGCAAGATTTTCGAGATTTAGGAGCTATAATATAATAGCTTAATAGAATCAACAATAATAATTACTTCCGACATTATTGTAGGTACCGAATTATCGTTTTTCTAGTTTTCTAACGATCAAAAAACCATGTTGTCAGAATCAATTTGTGTGTATCGATATTTATATTTTTTACTGAAATTTTACAATGAAAAAATTATGTATTACACTATTACCTATATTACGTGTATATAAAATATATTATATTATTAAATAACACGCAGAATTTCCAAGAAAACTACGTATAACATATCGCACACGAAGTCGTTAAATAATAATTCTTATGCGATGTACCGATATTATGTTATGACGGTACCGAGTTCATATAATTTCTCTTAGTGAGACAATATTGGCGCAGATATCATTTATTTGAAATAACACAAACACGTGGCCCCTTATAAGGAAACGACACTATATTATCAATACAGCTGCTACGTAGACGACGAGCGACGTTATTCGTATTACACAATACCGTAAGCCACAAATCCAATATATTAGTTTCAGTGACGGCAATGATGGTTATGACTTGTGACAGATGGAGAAAGCAGATTTACTTGTAAAATGATTTCCATAACTAAGTAGAGTGTAGACTAGTTAAACTGATATAAGTTTAACGTCAATACCCATTTTTGGTACACTCATTTTTTCAAATTCTGATGGTCATATTATTATGTATTTTAACTGTATCTTAAAATACAGATTTACAATCTATAGGTATTTTAAGCACTAATATCTGATGTTAGATGTAACTATAAGCTAGTTTACATAAATGGTATTTTTTAGGATATGAGAAAGCATTGATGGCAGTATGGCACTTGTTTATAATATACTTAATACTTATAAGTTATATGATTAGATCTAAAATATAAGATTTCTTTTATAACAATTTTAATTACCTATTTTATTATTATAATATTTCTACAAATTTAATATAAGTAAATTCGAATTACATGTTTGTTCTATATTACTAGGTAGGTATATTATGTAGGTATATTACTATACATTAGGTATATCGTGTATGTTATCAAATACCTAAATGTACGTAATATGTATAGCTGGTGACATTCATAAATATAAATCATTACACATAGTATTTTTATTTTGTTTATTTGGAACTTATTAGTTTCATTATATTATGCACAAACCAGTTCTTATTTTTTTTAATATAATATTAACTTAATTCAAAACTATTGTATTTGATTTCATAATCTTTGAAATTATTATATACATGAGATATATTGGGGATAAATTAATAAAAAAAAATAATAAATATATTAATCTATTTAATTATATCCAATTTTTGTTTTTATTATCTAAATGGTTTCATTTTACTTTTTGGTAAACGTTTATGGTATCTAGTTTGTATAGTTTACTTGGTAACAATATACACAGTACACATACTATGCAATATAAGACCTGTTCAATGATATTTTATAAAATTTTAGGTTAAAGACACAATAATAAATACATAATAAATAGGTATATATGTATTTTCCTACCAAGTATGTAGATTCTAAAAGCTAATAAGATTTAAGATATAAAATGTAATTGTGACAAACATTTACGATCCTTAAAATAATTAAAAAGTATTAGAACAAGAAATTATACTGTAATAATAAATTACTTAACTTAAAATGGGGATCTGTTGATTATTTTTACGATCTATATTTTGTATTTGGTTTTGGGTTTCATATTATGTAACTTGTTTGTGTTTGTACAATTTTTAAAAAGTTTAAAAAAATACAAAAGAATTATTTCGAATTTAAACTAAGTTTGACTGTATTTAACATTTTTCTATTCCAACCTAAGTAATATTACAAAATAATAAAAAAATATCATAATAATTATAAAATTATTTTAATATGAAGAAACCGTAGAATGTGAGGAATCATACTATAAAATGTCGTCTATGCTTAAAAATCAAACGAATGTATAAACATTATTATATTTTAAAATGAATAAGACTATAGGACTATAGGAGTATGGGTATATAATATAACACGACGTTGAGTAGTACAAAAAAAATGTCCTAGTACTGGTACTTGGTTTATTGGTTCACTTTTATTAAATCATATAATAGGCATTAGCTTAACTTTAAGTAAATGTGTCCAAAAACTGTAAATTAATTGTCGTAAAAAGTCATCAGTAACTATTTAGTGAAATATATTATCTTATTTTTACTTTAATTGAAGCTTATGACAGTAAACTGTTAAGTAATAAATGTGAAAATTAAATTAAATGTTTTAAATTAGTTATATTATCCATGCTTGGGATATAAAATTCAATATTTAGTTATTTTGATTTTAATGATAGGTACTTTATTATTTAATAATAATTAATCTATTAATAGATAAAAATAAAACTTAATATGCATGACAGAGTAAAAAGTATGTTAATATCGCATAAAATCTTACCACAAATGCACCCAGAAAAAAAAATATAATTTTTAAATCATAAGTCATAACCACGAGTGTGCTGCATGTTGTAAATATTCAAGCTGACCGTATGAGTTTTTGAACATATTTAACCCGACACATAGTTTGTTGGCGACGTCTACAGCTGATGCTGTTATACTGCTGTAGGAGTCAATATTGTAATAAAAATAATATGAAAGTAAAACTGGAACATCCACCGGTCCGGTGAGATAATAATAATCAATAATTTAATCCAAACATAACAACCGGAAACGCATTTACGTTACCCATCCATCCGCTTCAGTAGCCATGCTTATGGTACCTACGTATTTGGGCACGCGACGGCGCCACAATACCAACTGGTTACCGTTAATTCGATCCCACCAAGCGGGCGATCGGAAATTACACATGTACTATCTCCATCAAGTTCGTACGTATATAACCGCTATCAGCGATCGTCAAACGTATCAGTCGTGTTTGATCGAGCTTCCCATAACACGAGAACACACACACGAGACTTACAAATAATCAAAAATGGCATACAAGGTAAGTTAAAAACAAAAAAACAAAAAATACACACACACATACACATCCCTATTTTTAACTTAGAGCTAACTCAAAAATATTAATGTATTTCTTTCCCAACAACAGATGTTCTCCACCGGTCTAGTGCTAGCATTCGCTGGTATGTGCTTGTGCCAACAACAATCCACTTCTAGCTCACCATCCCAATACCAGTCTGCCGCTGTATCCCAAGCGTCGTTCCAGACGGGATCGGCCGTCCAACAGCCACAAACCAAATTGGAAGATATCGAACGCGACACTCTGGTAGCGGCTTTTGGACAGAAAACCCAACAACAATCCAACAAACCATCATCCGTGACTCCTTCAGTTCCTCAACAACAACAACAACAACAACCGCCGCAGTCTTACCAAACGGTGCCGCAACAACAGTACTTCGTGCAGCCTTACCAGGGGCTACAACAGCAGTTCTTCATGCAACCGTACCAAGCCCAACCACAACAGTACTTGGCCCAACCTTACCAGATGGCTTTCGACTACAACGGTGTACAGTATTCCATCATCAGCCCCAACTCTTACCCTGGTAACCAGTTTTACCAACAATTCTACGTGCCAGCTGCCCAACCATCGGCTGTTCCTCAATACGTGACCAAACAATCTTCCCCAGCGGCCGCTCCTGCTCAAGCTCAACAGGAATACAAACAACAACAATTTTCCACCCCTGCACAAGCTCAACAAGTATATAAACCACAACAATTCGCTACTCCCGTTCAAGTTCAACAAGAATACAAACAACAATTCACCGCCCCTGTTCAAGCCCAACAAGAGTACAAACAACAACAGTTCAACGCCCTAGCTCAAGCTCAACAAGAATACAAACAACAACAACAACAATATGTAGTGCCATCTCCCGCATACCAATACGTCCAGCAGCCAGCTGCCCCTGCCACCAACGGTCCCGCTGATTACTCGTACGTCACTCGTCACCCGGCCACCACCGCCGCACAGTTCAAAGCCCCGACAGCCGCCGCCGCCGCCGTCCAACCACAATTCCAGTACAATGCATTACCGCAACAGTACCAACAACAACAACCCCAATACTATTACACTGTGGCCGCCACCGAACAACCACGCGTCCAACAGTCAGCCAAGAGCCAATTCTCGTCCGGAGTGAAATCCACCACGCCCACCCCATTAACTAAGGAACAGTTCGCGTACAAGTTCGAATCCTCACCACCACAACAACAACAACAACCAGGTGCCGCTTACAGCACGCTCAGATACTCCGCTTAGACGTCTCAAGTGCATCTCCCGTGAGGGGCCGTGGCAGGTGCATCGTTATAATATTATTGTGTATAGTGCCATCGATTGTATATACGCACACTACGCGTAATTCACTGTACAATTTTTAGATATTATCACTATTATTATTATTATTATTACTACTAGTGCGTTTCAGCACAGATATTATAGGATATTTATTTCCTGGGTGATTTCCACACACTTTAGCATGCCAATGCCAACTTAGCGCAGCAGTGTGTAGGGACGCATATGTCCTTAAAATATGTAATTATTTGTATTATTGTTATTATTATTTTGGTTAAGAATAAAATAAATGTGAAAACACTTAAATTTGTAGACCATTAAAAATACTTGTTTTTAATACACCTACATATTGTGTCCAATCCGCATAATGATTCTAGAAAGCGTTTAAACCCATCAGATGGTTTGCAGCAACTCGTATAGTATAATCGTTCATGTATGACATGTTCGAGGTAAAAAAATCACATTATAAATGTTTTATTCAGCTAACATTAAAAAAAAAACATTTCTTGTATATAATATAATAATAAAAAAAAAAAACACAACGAGTTATTAATAATTAACATTAAAAAATATATTATAATAATATAATATTTAACATTTATAATACTTGCACAGTAATAGTGTAGCAGTGTAGTCGGTGTAAGTTGACTTTCAGCGTATTGATGATATAACATTTTAATAGTTATACTTATTCGAAATTGAATTAATTATATAATATGCACATGATAATATAACAGGAGTTACTTTATGAAATTATTTATTTTTATTTTCAATAAATTACATCAGTGATTATTAAATCGCGAAATTTTTAATTTCACCTTTCGTTATAGGAACTGTTAAACGTTTTAGTAAATTCAGTTAATTTATATTTGAAATTAACTCTGAATACATTAATATTTGCAGTGGTGTAAAATATTTGTGTAAAAGTAGGCATTAGAGTAGTGAGTACCAATATTAAAATACTTTTTTTAGAAGCTTTCTATTTTATGTACTTTTATTTAAAATATTCAGTGAAGTATTTTAAATACAATATTTTGTTTTCGAATACCTATTGTATTAAATATTATTGATTCAATCCAATTTTTTTTATTATCTTGTATAATTTACCTAATAAGAAAATTACTGAATTACCATTTTCTATACATTTAATATTGATGAAAATATTGTCGTCGAATAACAATAATTTAAAAAGTATAAATAACCATATTAGAATAATATTAAACTATTAATTATCATAACCATTAAACCAGGATTCAACATTCATACAGGATGCTTGGTAATGGTACAGTAATAGCAATTGGTAAACTAGTAGCAATTTATAATATGTTTTATTTTGGGTATGGTAGAGATTAGAGATGGATGAATGTATTGGTTATTACTTATTATGTATTATTTGGTTTTTACAATGACGTTTTTTTTTTTTATTTAGTCTGAAGACACATTTGTTTGTGCTTAGAAAAAATTAGAAATAATTTCTAAGAATTATTTCTATAGATTTTTTTTAAAGGTTTCTTATAACTTTTTCCTACAGATAGTCATATGAAAAATAGATTCAATTTTTTCATAAGCGTTTGATGTTAAAATGTACAAAATTCGCCCAAATCAGGAGTATAATATGTAAATTGTTTTGTACCCAGTCAAAACTCTAACAATTAAATTAACTTGAGTACCTGGTTGAAATTGTAATACAAGACTACTAATAACTAATAAGTTTTATTTACTGGAAAATAAAATAAAAGTGTAGTGTTCAGTCACATACATTATTTATGAGCAACATTGAAGTTCAAATTTTGACTTCGTTGGATATTCGCACGTAAAATAATGGTTTAACATCAAACCATTTTGTTATATTATTACTATTCAAAAAATATTAATCGTAGAAACTTGAAACATACTAATATTTATCATTTTTTGTACAAATTTTCAAAATGTTCAGACTAATTTTTAATCTTAGTTTTTTCAATAAATGTTGATAAACTGTTTATGCTAGGCAAAAAATATTGACACTTTTATACAAGACTTGACATAAGTAAGTTGTTCTTCTAAATTAAAAATCTCAAAAATACGTAATAATAATAAGAAACATATTTTTTATAGATATTCAATGTTTACATTTTGACGAAATTGAATATTTAAAGGAAAATAACAATTTAACTCAGGTATTTTAAATTATTCAAACAATATGATTAGCAGAGATTTTTTTTATGGCATGGGGATTGCGAATTGAACTGTTTTAACATTGCTTGTCCCTCATGCGGCATCGTTTATTGTACAAAAACATATTGTAGTGTATATATATATACAACCAGTTCATCGGATATTGTTAATAGGGACTTAAAACTTTTCGCCACAACGTATATTATTATTTACTATACTCAATGACATCTTAAAAAAATTTAGATTAATTTTAATAGCTATTTAGTATTTATACAACAACCCTATTCTTGTCGTCCTGTGGTATTTCTATATTGACTTATAGGTACCTACATTTATAACAGTTAGTAATATTATACGAAAATATATTATGATGATTCTTTTATAATGTATGTAATTTGTTTTTGGCAAAAATGTATTTAGTCTACTGTACATTATTAGTAAAATAAATTACTAATTTTATTATACATATATAATAAAATGACTTTAGAAAAATAAGGTGACAACATTTTTCACTTAGAGTTGTGACCTAATCAATGATGAAGTAAGCTTGACATATTTTATTCGGCAAAAGAGTTGTAACCTAACTAACTAGATAAACGTAGGCATATGAGTATTAAGTATTAGGTTATAATATTATTAAAATAAAATTCAATTTTGTTTTCTATCTAGCGGTGTGTTTTTAAAAAGTTTCTATAGACTTGATTGTAATTACATTTTCAAACATTTCCAAAAATATGGTTTAAATTAATAAATAAAATAAAATATAAAATTATTGACTTTTGTGTTTAAATCATTAAAAATCAAATAAGTTTAAACATAGTTACTTACATAATAATTGTTAGTGATTAATTTACATAAAGTTTTATTAATGGGTAGGCAGTGTTCGGACTTATCTAGATGATTATTTGTTCATCTTTTATCTTATCTAGATAAATAGTTACAAGATATCTAAATGTTCATCTTAGATAATTTTTTTACTTATCTAAATAAATTCATCTAGATACATTTTTTATTGATAAAAATCGCGAAATTGTACAAACACATTTTAAATATTTATACAGATTCTCAAACCAAGTTTTTGGTTTATAAATAATGTAGTTATTTTTATTTATATCATTATTATTATTAAGTTCCTAATGCCCAGCTAAAATATACCTAAATTTAAAACCCTAGATAAAAAAGTATTTATCTTTATCTTTATCTAGATAAAAAAATACTTATCTAATCCGAACACTGTGGGTAGGTACTGTAAATAATATTCTTTAATAATAATATTTTATTGTATTGTAAAAATAAATAAACAATCAGCCATCAGCGTCTTCTAACGTAGGTAACAGGATAGGTAACTAAATAAATCACTAGCTGATATTTCAGAGCCTGTTATATCATAATCATAACAGTTTTACAGTTTAAATAAACAATAAAATATAAACATAAATTATTAATCACAACAATTTAACTCAATACTATTTTGTGTTAATATAGATATACTCAATGATCATTGATCACATATAACTTATTTTTGATTAGAGTTAATATTTTTTAATAGTAATTCTTATAGTGGAGTGTTATTTAGTGAAATTAAATTTATTTGTTAATATTGCAGTGGAATTTTATAGTCTATAGGTACTCGATGCAATTATTTATTTAGATTGAATATTGGAAAATAATTTAAAACATTGGTAATTACTCTAGAAATAGTGGTTCATTAGTCTCCTCTCGGTAAGACATCTTGTAATTTGTGTTTACGGTCCAATTAAACATTTTCAACAATTATTTTATTTTAAGAATTTGAATACCTAGTTAATTATATTACGTAATAATTTTACGTTATAAAAACCAAAGTTGCATAATAATTGTAGAATTCATAAAAACTGTTATACAAACATAAATTTTTCTACACATAGAATTACATTTATAATTTTAGTATCCTTAGACTGTTTGAACTATTTGCTAACTTAAAAATAATAGTTATTCTTAATTATTTTTATATTATTATGTATTCATTGTATTTAACTACAGTAATAAAAAAGTTTATATTTATTCTACTTATATTATGTATAATTGTATATAGGAATTCTGTTAAATTTAATATACTTTAAAACTAGTTTAATCAATTATTTATAAATTGTGTTTGTAATAAAAGTAATATTATAAAAAATCTACACATTGAAATAAATAATTAGGTATTATATTGTTTAAATAGGTACGATAAATATTAAAGAAAACTAGATTAAGTATAAAAATAAAGATACTATGTAAACACTATATAAAGATAGTTAATAGAATTAATTGCTTGATAATTTAAAATAAAAATATATATTTATGAAAAATTATATTAAATACGTTGGTATAGTTAATACCTATATTATACAAAATATTTTTATTTACGTTTTAAAGTATGATGATTGTCTTAAAAGTAACTTAAATTTGTTTAAGAAGAATCTTATAGTAAAATAATAGAATAAAAATATATTATGATACATTAAAATGCATTCACACCTACGAATGTTAATTCATACAATTCACGGAATGCAATCGGTACATCATTATAATTAAATTATTTTGTTTATGATAAAGCTGATAATGCTACTGTTGCCAGCAGACGAGTTTATACAACAAAAATATATTATAATAAATGAAAATCGGACTGTCCGCAAATTCGATGTTATAATATCAATATATTATTAAGTATATCCCCATATATTATCAATAAACACGAAGATATCTCATTAACAAAACTGTTAATTATCGATTAGGTCCCACCGATTGGACTCACCACGATATTACCGTGAAGCACGAACATATATAAACCTTATTGGTGCTCATAAAATGTATCAGTCGACTTCAGTAGAGCTTCACAGAACATACACATATTACATGGTTATATAGACAGGATACTTATAAAAACAATCAAACAATGGCATACAAGGTAAGTGTATAGATTTTCCTATAATTTTTACGTTCAATAATACTTATATTTCTGTCCACCAACAGATGTTCTCCGTCGGGCTTGTTATGCTCGCTTTCGTCGGTATGAGCTTGTGTCAACAACAACAACAATTCAACTCTGGTTTGCCGTCACAGTACTTGTCATCCACCATGTCACAGGGGTCCTTTCAGGGGTCGCCAGCAGTTGTCCAACAAGCACGTACCACATTCGATGACATCGAAAGTCAATCTGACAAACTATCGTTTTCAAACTTGGAACAATCAAAGTCTTACCAAGATGCTGTGCAACAACAAAATCTAGCTCAATCATACCAGACAGCTTTCGGAAACACTGGTGTGCAGTACTCAACCGGTACGCCAAACTCTTATCGTGGCAATCAAGATAGCCAACAGTACTACGCGCCAGCCACTCAACAGTCAGCCGAACCTCAATTCATCACCAAGGAATCATACTCGACATCCTTACCGGTAGTCATCCCCGTAGCCACCCCAGCACAGGTTCAACCCGACTACAAACAACAATTCACCACCCCGACTCAAAATCAACAAGACATCTTTGGCACCGACGCTGCTCAAGTTCAACATGAGTACAGACATCATCAAGACTACAGAAATCAACATTTGCCTTCCCTCGCTCAAGCTCAAGTAGAGTACAAACAACAGGACGCTGCTCTGGAACAAGCGCAACTTGAGTACAAAAAACAGTTCGCCGCTATAAGTCAGACTCAACAAGAACTTAAACAACAGTTCGCTGCTCCAGTTGAGGCACAACATGAATTGAAAAAACAGTTTTCCGCCCTTGTACAAGCTCAAAAAGAATACAAACAACAGTTTGCCGCTCTAAATGAGGCTCAATTAGAACTTAAACAACAGTTCGCCGTACCGGTTCAGGTTCAACAAGAATTGATACAACAGTCCACCGTGCTTATGCAAGCCCAACACGAGTTTACCAAACAATTTTCCGCTCTTGCACAAGCTCAACAAGAGTACAAACAACAGTTCGCTGAACTTGTAGAAGCTCAACTGGAGTTCAAACAACAATTCGCCGCACTTATCCAAGCCCAAAAAGAACTTAAACAACAGTTCGTGGACCCAAATCAGATTCATCATGGATACAAACATCAATTTAATGCCCCAGCTCAACAAGTATACAGACAGTACGCCGTACCACATCAGGGCGGACAAGACTACAGACAACGATTCGTTGTTCCAACACCCGCATATCTATACATCCAAAAATCAACCGCCTCCACTGCCACTGGCCCAATAAATTACCCGTACGTCGCCCAGTACCCGGCCGCCCAGACTAAATCCCAAACAGTCTCCGTCGTCCAACCAAAATTACAGGACGCCACCATCCCACAGCAGTATTACCACACCGTTCCCACCGGACAGATCACCGTTACCGAACAGCCACGCGTCCAACAGTCAGCAACAAACCAATCGTCTTCAGGAGTTGTCATATCTACCACACCAACCCCATCGAAAGAATCGGTCACCTACAAGTCTGAATCAACACCAACACCGCTACAACAACCCAAAGTTCATATAGCGACCTCAGAATCATCACTTAGAAGTCACACATGATAGGGAAGTATAATATAGTATATAATATATATTAGTATATTATTTACTATTATTATTATTATTACATTTTGTATTATATAGGGTAGGTATTTATTTTCGGTATTATTTCCACACACTTCAGCCGGCAGGTTTTCACTTTGCAGTGTGTTTCTCCGTGTTTACGTGAATATTTCATTAAAAAAATTATTTATTAAAATGTTTGTTGTTTATTTGGTTTTAAAATAAATGTCTAAATACTTCAATTTGTATTTTAATAATTTACTTGTTTTCAATGCACTTAATACTTTACTATTCGTATAATATTTTACTTTATAACTCTAGATTACCTATTTTAATCTCATCAGATAATTATTGCCACTCGTTTGTGTATAGCACTAGTATAAAATAATAATAAGATTTATTGCCTAATAATGAAATATATAAATATATATCATGCTATATGATAAGGTACAAACATCATAAGTAAACACTACGAGATAGTTAAAGTGCGATATAAAGTACAATATAATGACTAATTTGATAGGTAATGAAAAAAATATTAAGTATGGTGATAAGTGTTTATGTAAAATCTCGGGTATGAAGAGAATAATTTATTAAAAAATTTAAATTAGAAATAAATTACTATAATATCATAGTATAGAGACGATTTCTTAAGGATAGTTTTTGATAATATAATATATATTACGATTTCGTTAGGGACTGAGCATGAGCTATGGGGCTTCGTCTGACGGAACCTTTAGAGGTGTTTTGTGATTATGGAATCTGTTAGAACGTAATAAAGGTTTCTTATTGTGGAACAATTTGAAATGTTTGAAACTTTTAAAATCGGTGGTGTGTACGTCGAACATTGAGCTGACTTCACCGGTATAGTGACTTAATGCAATGTATTATACAATATTTAATCACTAATATTTAAGTAAATAACAATCGGTGAAATCACATACCTATTATATTGTACAACTTATATTAGATAATATATTATAATATGTATCTACTAATTAAACATTTACAAGTGCCAATAAAGTATATGAATTCTACATACGTTAAATCGATTAATAAGTTGTGTATCAATAAAAAAAACAAATGATAAAAAATATGATAGTTTTATAATATTATTATGTAGGTACTATGAACAAGGCATGTGATATATAACATATATATTATTAAAGTTGTAAATTTCAATACTTAGTGTTATTGGTTCATAACTTTAAATTTTAATTACGTATGCACTTGCAGTTGCTGATATTGCTCTATAGTAGGAATCATAATTACATAACAATGGCAAATAATATGTTAATTTATTTACATAATATTTTCTTCATAGAGATATAATAATATTATGGCCGAATACACCCTATCCACCTAATGACGTGACTAGCAAACGAGAACCTCTCTAGTCTTTAATATTTTATATGTGTAAATACTTTATTGTAATATTTAATGTATGTTTGTTTTTGCTGTTCTTAATTCTTATATTTCCTAAACTGTACCTTGGGCATAACCTGTAATGTGATGCAAATAAATAAATAAATAATAATAACAGAGAATTTAACAATTATTATGATGGTAATAAATACATATTTTTATACAAATAAATTGTTAGTTTTAGAATCTGAGCGGAGCGATGAATGTATTGATTTTACAATGATGTGTGTGTTTTTTTTAAAATTTTTTTTTCTTATCTGTGTACACGGTAAGTAGTCGAAATAATGTTTCAATTTTCAACTTCAGTTTATTTTCCGGTGGGAAAGTGAATCTAGTTGGTGCATTGAGGAGGTAAAAATTAAAAATTCCCAGTAACTTTAAAAAGCACTCCGAAAAAAAAAATAAGGAAGAACGGAAATTTTTACGCAAAATTGGTTTTTGATAAAATTGATATTGTTGTACTCTTAAAAAAAATTACAGTAGATACATACTATTTTTAGTGAATGTTTATATTAGTATTTTATATTCATCATACAATTTTAAAAATATTTTGACTCCTGTTGAGCTATTTATAGGCAAACAATATAATTATATTATTAATTTGATTTTAATATTAATGTCGATGAAAAAATTTTCACTCTATAATAAAACTTGAAAGTGTAATACAAGGTTCTTCGTAAGTTGTTGTTAGTGGAAATTAAAAAAAAAATAATAGCGTAAATCCACAATATTTTTTTATGAGCGTCTCTGAAGTTCAGTTGTTTATAACATTGGATATTTAATCGTTTTCTCATGGTTTGATTTTCATATTTTGTTGTAATTTATAAACGAATGACTGTAGTACTTGAAATTGACACCATATGTTTATTTTATCATTTTCTAAAATTGAAAACATTTTGACTCGTTTGGAGCTATTTACGGACATTATTAATTTTCAATTTTTTTAGATTTTTTCTATAATCATCAATAATAATATATCATTCATTGAGTTAAAAAGCTTAAAAATTGAATACAAGGTTCCTCACACAATATCAGTTTAAAAATATAAAAATTCATACTTAAGATTATTTTTGTAAGTATTTAAAGTTCAAATTTCGAACACATTTATCATAATGAAATTTTACAAATTATTTTGCAGTTAAAAAATTATAAAATGATCAATTTTTATAGCTAAGGATAAAAAATTTGAAATAAGGTTCCACGTAAGTAGAACATACTGTAACCAAAAAATCTAAATAATATATAAACACAGTTGTTTTTTTTATAGTTATTTGAAGTTCAAGTTTGGTCGAAATTAGATTTTTGAACGAAGAAGAACGATTTTAATTTTAAATCATAATTTAAAAATATTATTCGTGGGTTACTTGGACTTTCTAAAGTATATTATTATATACAAATAATATTAATTTAACTTACCACCTACCGTATGAATAATAATAATAATATAAATATAATAAAAAATATCCTTGGCTGACAAACAGTCTCCATTCAGAATCGTTTTTCGTATACAATGATATTATATCATTGAATTTAAATTTAACACCACCCATTACAGTGGCCCACTTGTAACCTACTGTACATCAGAGCGACACCTACTTATCCAATTTTTTAGATTGTATGTTGACTAGAAGACTTTTGATATTGAACTAACTATATAATAATCTGAAATAGGTAATATGTTTATTGTTTATACCTATACTCCGGCCCACGAGAGTAAAAACGCGTCCGTCACTGCGCATCAACACGTTGCCGAATAGTGGGAATGGCATCATGGTGGGTGAAAACCGACGTCGCGTTTTACTATATCGTTCTAGGTGGTTTACGTAAGGACTCTCGTGGGCCGGAGTATACATCTTAGTATGCTAATAATATGATGGACGTATTATGTATATGAAAACCAATTTAAGATTTTCACGTTGATAATAATATGAGTACCCCACGTTATCTTATGATATTTATAAAAATTAAATAAAGACATATTAAAATTACAGTAAAACGTTTCAGTTATGATTACAGTAGAGAATTAATAATACAATCAATTTGGCAATTTAGGGATAGTGGATTATGAAATTTGCAAAAAAAATTGTATATTTAAATGGATACTACATTATTTTGAGACATTTTTAGACAAATTGATGTGGTATACACTCATTACCAATTTTACACTGAGATTACTTTAAAATATGAACAACAATTTTGCGTGAATAGATAGGTGTGTGTTGTCAATGTTGAAAGTGGACCATTTATATAACACAAATAGTTCATTGCATCCTCTTAAGTATATTTCTTTTTAACACTTTTCTTAAGTTTGGTTTCACGTCTGTCTGTGATCAAATCTTGCGCGCTCGATTTGAGGCACTTTTTGAAGATGAAAAATTCTGAAAATTGGTATAGACCTTGGTCTTGGATGACAATACAATAATCCGTTGTCATTTTGGGACATGGACCAAAAAAAAAAAAAAGGATTGTCCCCACGACGTCGCCGTAATATCTCTCGCAGATATTGAACTTTCTCTCTTCCCCAAAAAAAACCGCAACCTCTTACGAAGCAAGTATAGGCGTGTCCTATCCATTATTATAATATCTATGGTAACAACGGTAATTATTACCAAATAACATTATACCGGTATTCTGATATAGGTACCGAAATAAGTATAATATAAGTACTGTCAAATAACAAAATATATAATACACATAATGGTCTCATAATGAAATTGTTAATATAAAAAAATTTCAATTGGTTGTGGCAAACAAAATAAATGTCTTGTCATTTCACGACCACATAAACTTATTTATTTATAAATAAATCATAATCACCAGTAGTTTGATTCTTTTTGTTTCACAAACATATTTCTTAAACGTTTAATAAAAATATTTACTTTCAACTAAAAAGTAGAAAATAAAAAATAAAAAAAAAAATTTTAAAAACACACTTTTCCATAAAAACATTTAAAAAAAAATTTTAAAAATTGCACTAAAAAGACAAAAATAATTCTCTGTACTTAAAAATAATGAAAAATTTATTGATGAAAAATTTAAAAGTGTGTGGTGCATCATACAAAACATTAAAAGCCGAGCTAAGTCTCACATACACTTCTTTGTTCAATCCTGTTTATAAGATAGTGACTGGCAGTATATGTCAAGTATAAGAGCAAAATAATGAAAAATTTACTGATGAAAAATTTAAAAGCCAAGGAAAGTCTCACATACACTTCTTTGTTCAATCATGTTTATAAGATAGTGACTGGGAATATATGTCAAGTGTATGAGCACCACACACTTTTAAATTTTTCATCAATAAATTTTTCATTATTTTTAAGTACAGAGAATTATTTTTGTCTTTTTAGTGCAATTTTTAAAATTTTTTTTTAAATGTTTTTATGGAAAAGTGTGTTTTTAAAATTTTTTTTTTTTAATTATAATTTTCACATTTGAATTTAAATTTGAATTCATGTTAAGGTATTATTGTTTTGTATTTTATTGCTTTTAAAAGTACCTAAATTATAAATTAATTAATAGTTAGATACATTTCTTGATGGGTGGTTTAAAATTGAGAGTTTATAAATAAATTAATACGTCTTTTCTCAGTGCCTAAATATTATTGTGTGATATGAAATTTATTGAAATCTAACATTATCTTCTACTTAAACTGTAGAGGATATTATATTATATTAATATGAAATCTGTGACATGATAGAATTCTTTGTTGACGGTATAACAGGTATAATACGAAAGAGACTGAAAATAATAATTTTGGCCATTATTGATTCATATTTCATTGTTGAAATATATTATTCAATTTTGCTCATATTTCACATAATAGTCTAAACTTTATTTTATATTTTATATTTTAATGTATATCTATTTTTCAATTATTATAACTATAATATTTTTCTATATTGGAATTTATTAGTTAGGTAAAACTATTAAAAGTGAGTATACAATTGTATACTAAAATGATTATTAAAATGTTAAGCGTAAATCAATAATATATTTTTTATATGGATTATTGAACAATTTATTTTTGTATAGTATCAGTTTCTTACATGTGAAAGGATCTTCATAAAAAGAAAAACGGTATTTTAACTTTATTATGAATTATATATCAACTTTCTATATGACAAAATGTCAAAATACAACTAATAGGTTATTAATATTTTACACAATAAAATTAATTAACGAATACAATTTCAATTTATGTATTATATGCATAATATAGATGTAGGTAGGGGTCTAAGATATCCAAAATATTCATAAAATTATTAATAATAATTATTATATTATTTAAATTCAAATATTGAATTTTGTTGTATTGATAAATTTTTATAATTTCCTAAGAATTATAATTATAATACAATTTAAATATTAAATTATATATTATTTATTAAACAAGATTTTTATTTTTTCTTCAAGAATCTCTATATTATCTTTAAACAAAAAAATAGGATTTAATTATTTTGAACTTGCTATATTTAGTTTAGTTATAAAATCTAAAATAACAGAATCACTTCAATTTATTCGTATTTTAGTTATTTTATTCAAAATGTATAGAATTACTTGATTTTATATTTATAATATGAACATTTGAAATTTGAATAATGCAAATAACGCGATAGTAATTAACATAGTATTATTATATTAGTTAACATGGGAAATGTTTTGTTATTATAATAAATGTATTTTAATATTCAAAATGAGAACGTATTATTATTATACTAATGATTAATATTAATGTGGACCGTAGTACGACATTTTTTTCGTCTAATTGGAATGTATATATGATTTACCGATCTGGGGGGAGGGGGATAACCTTTTCATCCAAAAATTCTACTTGTAATATTACATATTATATTATAATCTACTTATACATATAATGTTATATAGGAATTCTGTTAAATTTAATATACAATAAATTTAAATATACTTTAAAACTAGTTTTATAAATTGTTTATTAACTGTATTTATAATAAAAATAATATTATGAAAAGTCTACACATTGAAACAAATAATTAGGTATTATAATGATTAAAAATGTACAATGAATATTAAATAAAATACTATTAGGTATAAAATAAAAATATATATGTATAATATAATAAAGATTAATAGAATTAGTTACGTACCGAATTAAAATGAAAATATTGGGGGACGGAGTGGCCGAGCGGACTAAGGCACCGGTTGCGACGCCCACCGACGCCGGTTGCGACGTCCACCGACGCCGGTTCAAAACCTCGGCTGCGGGCGGCATTTTTCTTCGGACAAGTCACAGTGTCCAGAGAGAAGTGCCACCATCTCCCACCCGGGCATAGCAGATACCTACGGTTGCCCACTAAAAAATCTGCCAAACTAACAAACATGTGTTTAACCTACAGTACACTCTCCCCACAGTTTAAAAACCACTTAAAATACCACGGGCTAATAATAATAAAAAAAAAATTTTATATACTATATTTATGAAAAATAATATTTAATACCTCTACCTATTAATCTAAATGTTTTTTTGTTTACGTTTTAAAGTATGATAGTTATTGCAAAAGTAACTTACATTTATTTTTGTTATTAAATATTTGAAACTAACCAAATATTATATAAAATCTAAGCTTTGGTTATTTTGTTTAAAAAATTATAATAACTAAAAACGATATATTCAACAAGAATTTTAGAAAATAATAGAAGAAAACATGAAACAATAAAATACAATATTCATATTGAACATTATTTTTAATAACATTAAATATTCTTAAAAACACACCAAAGAAAAACAATTCATACAAGCCACAGAATTCAATCAGTACATCAATATTATTAAATTATTTCGTTTATGATTAAGCTGATACTGTTGCCTGCAGACGAGGTTATAAAACAAAAAAAATATTATAAATGAAAATCGGGCCGTCCGCAAATTCGATGTTATAATATCAATATATTATCAAGTATATCCCCATATATTATCAATAAACACGAAGATATCTCATTAACAAAACTGTTAATTATCGATTAGGTCCCACCGATTGGACTCACTACGATATTACCGTGAAGCACGAACATATATAAACCTTATTGGTGTTCATAAAATGTATCAGTCGACTTTGGTAGAGCTTCACAGAACATACACATATTACATGGTCATATAGACAGGATACTTATAAAAACAATCGAACAATGGCATACAAGGTAAGTGTATAGATTTTCCTATAATTTTTACGTTCAATAATACTTATATTTCTGTCCACCAACAGATGTTCTCCGTCGGGCTTGTTATGCTCGCTTTCGTCGGTATGAGCTTGTGTCAACAACAACAACAATTCAACTCTGATTTGCCGTCACAGTACTTGTCATCCACCATGTCACAGGGGTCCTTTCAGGGGTCGCCAGCAGTTGTCCAACAAGCACGTACCACATTCGATGACATCGAAAGTCAATCTGACAAACTATCATCTTCAAACTTGGAACAATCACGGTCTTACCAAGATGCTGTGCAACAACAAAATCTAGCTCAATCATACCAGACAGCTTTCGGAAACACTGGTGTGCAGTACTCAACCGGTACGCCAAACTCTTATCGTGGCAATCAAGATAGCCAACAGTACTACGCGCCAGCCACTCAACAGTCAGCCGAACCTAAATTCATCACCAAAGAATCGTACTCGTCATCCTTACCGGTAGTCATTCCCGCGGCTACCCCAGCACAATTTCAACCAGACTACAAACAACAATTCACCACCCCCACTCAAGCTCAACAAGGCATCTTTGGCACCGACGCTACTCATGCTCAACATGAATACAGACATCATCAAGACTACAGAAATCAATATTTTCCATCCTTCGCTCAAGCTCAAGTAGAGTACAAACAACAGGTCGCTGCTCTTGAACAAGCGCAACTTGAGTACAAAAAACAGTTCGCTGCTATAAGTCAGACTCAACAAGAACTTAAACAACAGTTCGCTGCACCAGTTAAAGCTCAACAAGAATTAAAACAACAGTTCGCCGTGCTTGCGCAGGCTCAAAACGAATATAAGCAAGAGTTTCCCGCCCTTTCGCGTGCTCAAAAAGAGTACAAACAACAGTTCGCTGCTCTTAATGAGGCTCAACATGAATTTAAACAACAGTTCACCGCCCCAACTCAGGATCAACAAGAGTACGAACAACAATTCGCCTCACTTAACCAAGCTCAAAAAGAATTTAACCAGCAGTTCGTGGCCCCAGCTCAGACACCACATGTATATAATCAGCGATTCACAGTTCCATCTCAACAGGTATACAGACAACAGAACACCGCCACTGCCACTGGTCCAATAAATTACTCGTACGTGGTCCAGTACCCGGCCACCCAGATTAAATCACAAACAGCCGCTGCCGTCCAACCGAAATTCCAGTACGCCACCAATCCACTACAGTTCCAAACACAGCAGTACTACAACGCCGTGCCCAGCGGACAGGTCATCGTCACCGAACAGCCTGCACGCGTCCCAAAGTCAGCAACAAATCAACCGTCGAATGGAGTTTTCATTTCCACCACACCAACCCCATTGAAAGAATCGGCCGTCTACAAGTCTGAATCAACATCAACACCGAGACAATAACCTGAAGTGGCTTATATAGCAACATCAAAATCATCGCTTAGAAGTCGCACATGATTGTGCAGTATATTCAGTCTTATCATTAACGTGATTACACGACAGTGTATTATATTATTTATTGGTATTATTATAGCATTTGTATCTCAGTACATATTTTTATTGAATAGGGTAGGTATTTATTTTCGGTAATATTTCCGCATACTTCAGCTGGCAGGTTTCACTTTGCAGTGTGCTTTTTATGTTTACGTGAATATTCTATTAAAAAAATTATTTATTAAAATGTTTGTTGTTTATTTGGTTTTAAAATTTTAGAAATAGGTACTTCAATTTATATTTTGAATATTTTCTCGTTTTCGATTCACCTAAAATTTTAAAATCATATAATATGATGGTTACTTTCGCGAAACAATTTGAAATGTTTGTAACCTTTGAAATTGGCGGTGTGTTCGTTAATCGGTTTAACATTAAGTGCACTTGGCTGTTAGAAGCTATATATCTTTAGGCAATGTATTATAGAATATTTAATTATCATATTTAAGTAGGTATATGCCAATCAGTGAAATCACATATTATATTGTAAGACTTATGTTAGGTTATATATTATAACAAAACATTTATAGAAAATGTATCCCATCCGAGAACTAATGGCAGCGGCTATTACTTACTCTCAATGACGTAGCGTGATTGGTTTCAGTCACTGCGCCGAGCTACAAAGAATAATTGATACGATACATTTGGTTATTTTGGCTAGAGGATTGAGGAATTTGCAAACAAAATGATATTTATCTGTTAAATATAACTATATATAGCTATATATAACTACATATATTTTATTACTATTTGACTTTATATTCGACTTTAAACGTTAAAAAAATATATATAAATTAAATGAATACCATATCACGTTGAGACATCAGACAATAGTCATGCACTCATATTTTCACACCCTCAAAAATATCATTTTTTATCATTTTTCTAATAGGTAATTTTACTCTTCGATTACTTAAAAGTATAAAAAAACATATTTTATGTGAATACGTGTTGTCTATGTTGCACGTGAGCCATAAATAACATTAATAGTGCACTGCATCCTCTTAATTATCTTTTTGTTAGTAATTTTTACATTTTAATTCATATGATTATTTATTTCATATTATGTTTTGTATTATATCTTTTAAAAGTAAATTACAAATTAATTAATAATTTTTACATATTATTATATAATATATTTATCGATGGGTGGTAATTTAAAATTGAGAGGCACTAAATAAATATTACCATAGTTACAATGCATTATAATACATATTATTTAAGTACTATATATTATAATATAGTACTTACCTAATAATTAAATCAATTTTTAATTAATTTTAAAATTAATTTCCTTATACAATTTATATTTATGTTTATATTTTAAATTTAAATGCATACTTAATCTAGATGATATTCTATATCATAATATCTAATATCTAATATCTAGATATTTTGAACTTACCATACTTAGCTTAGCTAAAAAACTTAAAATCATACATATACTTAAATTTATTATTGTAACTAAATTTGTTTGGATTTTAGCATTTTATACAAATTGTAAGAGTTACTTCGTTTTATATTTAAATATGTATATTTGAGTTTTGAATAATGTGGATTAATCGATAATAATTAATAACTAACATAATATTATTATAAAAATGTATTTTAATATTAAAAATTAACACCTATTATTATACAAATGATTAATTAATGTGAACCATTGCACGACATTTGGTTCGTCTAATAATTGTAATGTATTTCCGACCTACTGATTTCAACATTTTTTTTTACTCATGTGTAAATATTACGTATTTTTCGTGGACTATTAGTTGTGTAACATTAATACATGATCAATAAAAAAAATAAAAAAAATATTTATAATAGATGACGGTTACACTTAGACATGAAAAAATGTGTATTAGAACCATCATATTATATTAAATCTAAAATACTTTCCCTTGTAAATTGTTCCAATATTATACAATCGTCAGTAAACTCAGACAATTTTAATGATTCCGTCTTCAGTGCATAGAAAATAATGAAAATATAATAGGAATTTGATAATTTCTAAATTCCAGCGAAAGTTAAATAATATACAACTACCTATAGTACTATGATATATTATATTATTTTGCTTTAGATTTTAATGTACACCAAGTATGAAAAACACCGAATTTCATTTTTAATTTGTTGCTGCTCATTATAGCGACCGCAAATACTTAAAATTAGTAAAACGGAATAAAAAATGCTAAGGGGTCGTTGACCTAATTGTATATTCACAAATCACAATATTATAAAGATGTTTGTGTTACCTCAACCATTTGGGCCTAACATGCATGAGAAATGTACAACCATTTTTATTGTACGATACATCTTGTTAAATTGTTGCTTTACATAATTCATAGAGGTAAATAATTTTCAAAAATCAAAGATAGTATAAAACTTGAAAAAATTAAGAACAAATGGTATTCATAATATTGTAAAATTTACCGGGTAATAATATTTTATCAAATTATTGATTCTTGGGTAAACTGTTTTCTCTCCATGTGTTATCCTAAAATGTATTAATATTAATAATGATGTCTTTTAATAAAATCTTTAGTTAAGTACATATTTCACTAGTACCTACATATATTAGATTTAATTTCATTATTTTTATGATGCGTCCGTTTTATTTTGTATTTTTTTCTATCGAGATGGTATTACGTTATCATACAAGTTACACGCGTATTCATTTTCGTTTACAATGTTAGATTAGGTTTGAGTAACGTATTATTTATATATTTAGTTGCATACTGTAAATTAATAAGATGAATGTATTTAGAACTATACCTACATCACAAAATATGATAATCTACAAAGTATTAACTCCTCAAAATCTTAAATTTATGAATATTATATATAATTATTAATTTAAAAAACTGTACAAAAAAAAAAAAATCTAGGAAGTCAATATTTACAATCTATTTATCATCCGTCATAATTTTCCAACATTTTATAGTCCTCTATGAAGAAGGTATCTAGTGATAAGACTTCAGAACCTGCGTAGACTTATCACAGATTTAGCATACAAATGAAGTGGACCAAATTTGTGGTCACCGGCCAATATTTTAACATCCTATGTATTAGTATTCAAGTCATATAATATATATTTTAATTTTGAATCCTGGTGTGCATGGTGGTTGGTTTCAGTTAAAAACGTGTTCTGAAGTTAAGCATCAGCCGGTGTCACTAGTTCCCGGATGGGTGAACATCCGTGTTTTAGTGATAAATCTTCGCCGCATATACACGTGTTCTAACCAATCGTATACTCCCTCGCAGTTAAATACCTACAAAATAATCTGACTTGGAATTTTAAATTTAATTAATGAACAGTATATAATATATATCCAACGATTTTAAGACGTTCCCCTCGCGTCTTCCCTCCTCCGATTCGATGGACGTTTCCCTCCAAATGAGACAATTTCCCCCCGGACAAAAATTTAAAGTTTAATTATTAAACTATTATACTATTATTATTGTTTATTAAACAATAATATACAGTGCAAATCAATAAATGTACAAATGATTAAATTATTACCCTAATCAATACATAAATATAATTCAATGTTATGTCACAATAACACTATATTGCCAATATAAAATTCACTAATATAAATGTTAAAGAAATATTAAACTATAATATAGAAATAAATAAATGTACTATTAACGAGATTTTTTATTAAATAATAGTTAAATTAATATATAAATATAATTCAATAATACTTTTACATAACTTTGGTTTATCAATCATTACCCATTTTATTGGGTAATAACTAATAAATCCATAACGTGAATGATGATAGTCGATAGGTGCCGATATGATGATCGTATATTTCAGGTAAAACAAAAGAACCTATTTTCAAACCTATTACTATGTGGAAAAAATATATAAATTGATTTAGGGGGAAATGTCTCAGGCCTGTACCGCTAAAATCCGTGGGGGAAGGCATGGGAAGGAAACGTCCAAATACCATATCCAACGACCCACGAGGAACAACTGGTTAAAAATATTCTTCGTATTTAATTTATCAAATTTTTTTTTAGGAGCTGTTGTATTGAAAAATTAAGCTTTATTGTTATTTACAATTATGTATTAACATTGTTAAAATTTAACAAATTAAAATATACAAGTATACATAATATAATGTATAATAGGTACCTATGCTATTTATAATTATTATTTATTTGCCTTATAGTATATGTATACGAGCTAGGGGTGACAATTCAAAACGTACTTTTTTCAAAATATCAACTGTTCAGAATTGGCAAAAAAATATTCAATAAGTATTTTACAATGTATCTTACGCATTCTTACTTATAGTAAGTACTCAATATATGTAATTTTTGAGATCAAAATTTCAATTTTACATTAAAATTTTTTTGGTTTTATTTTATTTTTCAATTACTTACAATACTACAATAGAACGTATGTCTTGTCTATACAGTATAGCTATAGAAAACAAATGAATTAAATTAAATAAGAACAACAATGGCATGCACACATCACAATGCCCAAGCGTATTTTATAATGTGTTGCAATGTATTACATCAAACAAGAAACAACACATAATAATAATAATTGTCACAAGCAGCACGTCATCTGAGTATAATATATTTATTTGATGTTTATAAAAATACGTTACGCGTGTGGTCGGGAGCACACTTTATAAGTAAATTAGAGACGGTTTGAAAAACACGATATATTAGGGAGACAAACATACAACATAAATATAATATATTATATGTTCGAGGTACTTGAGTTTTACTTTCCTTTATCATTTAATTAGCTTTTACTTAATATTTGTTTTAATTTATTGAACATGTGAGTGTGTTTTTATTGCATTGTGATGAGTTTTCCACTTTCTGTCCGTCCACCACCATCCTTGCAATTATTCCGCTTTCTTGATGCGGAACTGTATAGGATAGAGCTGACCAAAACGGACAGACATTCTTCAGTCGTTCAATAGAGATTTTCCGACACGACTTCGCTCGTCAATCTAGTACAGTCGCTCGTGCAAAATCGTCGGTTTTTGATTTAAAATATTTTTTTCTTTCATACCTACTAATATTTTAAACTTATAACGATGAAATAGTGCAGTTTATTATTTGATTATTTATGTGTACAAGTGATATTGTGTTTTTTTGTTGTGCAGCTATCCAAAAATAATATCATACAGCGGAAATCATCATGGACAATTTAAATAGCATGGTATTATTAATAGATTTATATTTTTTTTTACGGAATATTATATATTTTAATTAATAGTTTTAGACTTTTGTTTTTATTAAAATGTATTGACACTTTATACCTCTACTATTTTTAGGTAATTTTGTGCCTGGTTCAATTTACACTGAGCGAAGACAGAATATCCGTGGACACAGTAGGTACAATAACGGCGACTGCGGGTTACTCCATAACAGATAATATCTCTCCGTCCATTAAAAGTCTGACTTCGAGCATAGAATTTTCTGGTGACCACGATTCTTCTAAAGACACGTCTTCATCAAGTGAAGGTTATACGTCATTAACGCCTGGTCACCGAAACTCTCAAAGCTTGTTGTTGCGATCCAGACAAGCTAGGGGGAAATCGCCTAGCCAGCCATGGAGCACTGAAGAAAAAGACATTGGTATCCCATCTTTTTCATTGACTGATCACCGAGTGAATGAACAATTATATAGTGTTAAACCTCAAACGTTTGACAATCAATCACCACAGTTATCCGACATAAAGAGTAATGAAAGTGTAGAGAAGTCTGCAGTAGTGCCATCAATTACATATGGAAAAAAGATGCACAAAAACGACGGTCACGACGATCGACCGGTTTTCAATGATTGGTCCGAAGAAGTACACATGTCATTTGACAACAATAAACCAATTAGATCACGTCGGAAGAATAAACACCAACTGGACAGTGAACAGGAAAAAAGAAAAACGCAGAACAAAAAATTAACAGGAGACAATAATGACAATAAGAATGGCTGGCATGAATTAAGTCCCAATATGGAAATCGCCACTGGCATTATTACATCTGTACAAGAGAATGATTCTTCACAAGAATCATCTGGTAGTTCGGGTATGTTGAAAAATAACTATTAATATAAAAATATATTTTACACACCAGTTCCCTATAAAAATATGAGTCTATAATTATTATTAGGGATCAATAGTTAACAATGTAATACGTATATAAAAAATTTTTTTACCGAACTATGTACCTATACATTAATTTATAAATGCTCCAATACCTAACATAAAATTTATACTTTCGTGTATAGAGCGTGTTAGATATTGAGTTCGAATAAATTTGCCTAATATTTTTATTTAACTAATTACATTAGCTAATAAATTACTTAAAACTTTAGCTAATGCTGGACAGCCTGAACTAGTAAATAATGAATAGGTAGAATAAAGTTAAGTCAACAGGGAATTATTTAAATTATGAGATAATAACTAGTTGAAATTATTACATTTTTTAAATAACTGTTTAGATTTATTTTTCACCAGAATATATAATATGTTGAATTGTGAATATACGAATTTATTCATCTGTATACTGTCTGTAAAATTACTAAACTTATAGGGAAGCGAATATAAATTAGCGAAAATGATGAAATAGGGGCCCGTTGATATGTATTTGTAATTTTTGAAAATTTTATAGAAATACTTATTTTATAGAAATTTAGTTATTTTAAGCTGTGGGTCAACCATTTATTACCTAGAAATGGAACATTCATATCGATTTTAATGGGTTGTATTTTTTTGGAAGTAAAGTTTGTATAGGGCCCAAAGTTTGATGTGGGGGTCCTGCTCTACGGACAATGATCTATAATCTATATATATATATTACATGTAAGTATATTAATTTATACTAAAAATACATCATAAATTGATATTTTTTTTAATAAAACAAATCATACAAATTTAATAATACTGATAACATACATTTTATCAGTTGTCCCTTAATATTAAAAAAAAATTAAAACACATTTTACCAAGGTCGCAGTAATTATATCATAATTTTGTAGTTCTTTTCAAAATAAACGAATGTTTTATTTAGTAAAGTACATTTGGTAAAATGTAAATTTGAATACCTTTAATACACATAAACAAGTACTAAAATATCAACCTTTTAACATTGCTATAATGCCATAGAACTATTTTATTTTTTTTATTGAACTTGAGCCCGGCAACTTAGGCCATTAGCTGTTGGTTTTTTTGTTTATACGTAGTTTGTTAGTAGGGAGTGGAACGGTTGAAAACACGTTTTGTATGTGTGGCAAGGATTCGTTGCTAAAAATCCCGGGTGGTCACCCATCCGGGAACTAGCAACGCCGGCCGATACGTACACTCAGTGCGTTTCCGCAGTTGAATATACCTACGCACTGCGCCACACCAAGCCACCATATAACTATTATATGCCTTCACAGAATGTACTTAATGGTAGCAATAGTCTTACAGCAGTATATAATATTTTAAAAGAATATTAAGGTTAATTAAATATGTGCACCCAACATGGAAATATACTCTTTTTACAATCTCGGTGAATCTATTCAACCAAAATAAAATGAATTTCATATAAAATGTGTAGACAATTTTGTTTTTATAAATATCTCATTATAATAATATCTCGTCATACACTCTTTTTGTACAGCTAACGATTAGTACTGCGCGTTAAACACGCAACCGAACAGATCGTTGTTTGACATTTAATTACGAAGAAAAAGTGTTAAGGATGGTCGTATACTGCATACTATAATCGAAACAATAACACTTTGGTGGCACGTTTTTTACTCCGTCATCGTATTTGACGACGACGAAAATAAAATAACGTATAATATTATTATTTTATTATCGACCGCCACGAAACGCTGGCGGTGAAAGTGATTTAGTTCTGAATTTTTTTCGTTACCATTTCAAAATTGAACAATTTCAATTTTTTTTTGTTTCATGCGATTGCTGTCACAGAATTGTTTAAGGCCCATCATCATCCGGACCTATACAATGCGGACAGTATTTCCAGCGTGGAGGACGCGGGGCACCAGGCTGAACCACAGAACTTCAACCACAAGCAGGTGCTGTCAAAAATGAATCATTTCGACTTCAGCAACGCCGTGTCGCAGGCCAACAAGACGCCTGTGCCCAGGGAGAAGCGGTTGAACTACTTGCAGCCAGGTGGAGGTGGTATCCCGGCAGCCAGATATCCATATAGCGGCGGTGGGCCTTTGCAACAGTCTCAGGTGCAGGCTGTCGGACCCTCTGCGCAGCCACACTCCGCCGCAGCCGCAAACACCGTGGCCGGCGCTAAGTCCGTGAAAATCGAACAACCGTCGGCGACGCCTAACTACCACAGCATAGTGGTGCCCATACCGATCTCGCACCAGATGTACGCGGCCATCGGTGGTGACCCATCTTCCCCTGTGCACGGCCACCAGTTGGCCAGTAGTACTGTACAGCAGGCGATGATGTCGTTGCCGGTCGTGCACAACGTGTTCTTCAAGACGGACGAGAACGGCGGTGGCAAGACTATGCCGGCCATCGTGATACCGCTAAAACCGGAATACCTTCATCAATTGCAGCAACAGCACTACGCGCACATGCAACAGCAACAGTCGGCAGTGGACGACTCGCTGAACGCTGCCGGACACCAGCGTCCGGTGCACCAAGGGGCCGGCAAAACGTTGCAGTTCCAACAACTTCATCAGCAGCAGCTGCAGCAACTGCAGCAGCAACAGCAACAGCCGTCGGCTTCCCCATCGTCGTTAACGCCTTCGCCGTACGCGCAAAAACCAAAAACGGCCAAAGTCAAAAAACCGTTCGGTCTGATGAAGGACAACGACCTGCAACACCGCGTCAAGCAGCCGTTTGGCCTGCAACACCAGTTTTACAACAACCCGTTGGTTGGTGGAGGGGGAGGCGTCGGGCACGTACAGCTGCACCACGCCGGCCACCAGCAGCATAACGGTGGCATCGGCGGTGGCCACCAACATCCACAACACGATGCGGCCGATGACTCTCGATACGCACAGACGGCCACCGCGCCAGCACCGGTACCCATCCACGCGTATTCAGGTACTGGCCATCCGATCGTCGTCAAGCGGCCACACGCTTACGGTTACGTATCACCCGCGTCCCCGGCATCGACCAAGTACGCGCAGGCCGTAAACAAATCACCACCACTGCACCATCATAACCACAACAATCATCACCACCACCATCAACAGCAACAGCAGCAGCCGTCCACCGAGGAATTAGCCACCGCTATCGCGCAACAGCAACTGATACAGCAGCAACAGCAGCAGCAGCAGCAGCCGTACAAGGCGACCACGTACCATCCGGGTTTCGCGTACCTTAACGGCCCGGATGATGATTACCCGTACAAGCCCATTTACAAGGACATGAACAAACGCAACGACGTGCTGGTCGTCCGGACCGCTGATGGTCGAAAGTGATGGATCATTTACCGGGATCGTGATTTTACACCAAAACTTATTACCTAAAGATTATTCTATTTTAGATGCTGTAATAGTATAGTTATTATACACGTATATGTGGACAGACACGTATAGGCACCCAGATGGGAGGGGTTAACCCGTGACATTTTTTAAATATTTTGATGGCATTTATTTCCTTTTGCAGATTATAATAAGACACAACACGCGGGGTTTACATAATATTATATTATTATAATTACAGAAATAACCCTCCCACGTAAATATATTTTTCTCGTGTGCGTGTCCGTATACGCATATACCTATTATATTATATACGTATGTCCTATGTCCTGTATAAAGACTAAAATGCAAAGATAAAATAACGTATATTGTTATAATTGTTATTCTTTCTATGCGATAAATTATTATTTATAAGTATCTTTATGTTATATTATATTAAGCGAAAAATATGTTCTTGAGTCGTATTGTAATAATTAGATTATAATATATTGTGCGATTCGCCATAGTATTCGCGAACAATAAATCGATATATTATTTTATATGTAACATAATATTATATTATATTTTATATTATACCTACCTACGCCGAGGAAATCTAATAATGTTATTCTCTTCGAATTCCGTTTCATACGTAGGTACACCATCGAGTGTGATATAGAACACATTAGGTTACGTTGCAGCAGTCCACCGTATTAATAATTATTGTGCGAACCGTTTTATATGTATACAGACTTTCGATTCGACACGGTTACGTAAAAATGCAAATAACTATAGAATTCAACATTTCCCGACACCGCGGTGTCATCAATAACAATATTAATGACTTTATAGGTATATATTATGTACATTTTGGTTTAATGCCAAATCCCCCAGACGCATACGATCGTATATATATTTTTTTCGACCGACTCGTCACCGCGGCCTTCTCGTTCGACACCCTCGGCCGGTTGACCGCCGCCAAATTTTACGCTCGCGAAACGCCGGCCCGTTCGCGTTGCTTTCACAGGTGTATACAATGTAAATATATATTTATATATTATACTGTTTAATATAATATATACACACAATATGTCCGTATTATTCCAATTCGCCCATTAAAATACGATTTCCAAGAGAAATGTAGTAGAATCAGTGTACCCATGAATTTAATATACATTTATATAGTAAGTGGTCATTGCTGCATATTTTTTTTTTTTTAACACGATCGACGAAACGAAATGCGAACATACCGATTTACGCACGATTATACCAGCTTGCGAATCCGTTACGATGTTATTTCGTCCGTCATTATTCGACGGAATGGTATCATTATTACGTATACATGCCCATTAATCGGAATATCAAATTCGTTTCAAAATCAACGGACCTTGTCGTTTTCGTCTTGTAAATGATGTTACTTCGCGTGACCGCGTGTAGTATGCATACCTACGCAGTTAATGATTCGGACGGCTAATATCGTGTTTGAATATTATTTATATCGTACAATATAATATATAATATTATATAATATAATTTTCATGCATAGGAGGCACCTATCAACTATACCTCTATTATAGGTATCATAGTGTTTTTATATTAGCGATCCGTTAAAAAAAAATATTCAACACTAGGTACTTGTTATTTTTATCAAAAATATATTGCACTGAATAATTAAATAATAACCTATTAAAATGCACAAGTGTTAATTTACTACAATTTTATTGTTATGTTTACTATTAAATGTGGTTCATTAGTGGTTTGGGTAGGTACATGGTAATAGTGAATATTATAGAGAATTACAAATATAATGTGCTTTCTTAATGAAATTTAAAATGAAACCAATTAAACTTCATTTAAGGTAATATATTTATAAAAACTAATAATGGATTTAGGATTAAACGAATAAGAACCAAACGATCACGAGCGTTTTACGGTTTTATTTTGTTGTTTTATAATTCTAAAATTCTTGATAAGGGTGGATGATTATAATAAAGTATAAACCGTATCGTTGTCAAACTATTGAACTGTATATTTAAACTCGTATTGATTTAGTATAGTCTGTTAGGATATGAACAAAATAAATTAAACTAAGCTATTTTTCTTATCGTTATTCAGTTATTGTAGATACGTAGGTATATTGTATTCGCCAAAACATGTTTTTCTTATAACTTTTAGTTTAAAATCTAACTAATCATTTTTATTAAATATTTAATAATAATATAATTATTATGAGTCTAAAATCTAAACACTATAGTTTACTTCTACAATTAAATCCTACTTTTATATTATTATACATGTATGCGTAATAATATATATATATTATGTCTTGTGTTTTTTGATAAAATGTAATGAGTGCCAATAATGGTAGCGTGCCTATAGCAATGCAATCAGACGGTTCATGGCATGATGTCATGGTGACGTTGACGATGACCGATGTGTGTGCAACATTGCCAATGTGCATACAGAGCAATATACATACTATGTATCTATATATTATATATTTAATATATATATATATATATATATATATTATGCACATTGTACATAATGATGCAGTAATGCCATCCAACAGTATAAGACCTCCTGAGCACAAAAACGTGAAATTTAATGATTTCATGCTTTCCCGTGCCCGCCGGCCAGAAAAATATACAAGGTCCGACGGAGAAATATACACTCATATACGCATTTTCGGACGATTCACTTTCAATGATTACCTCAGCTCGATGAATTCGGGCTAAACGGATTTATATATTCCCGCCATGGAACGCGGACCGCGTCTTATAATATCATATAGAAAGTGAAATTCACCGTAGGTACGGCACGGCAAACAGTTATAATTACGATTCCGTTTTTATTTTTATCGTATTATATACAGGGTGATTATATTTTTAACAAGAGCAAACAGTATTTAAGTAACAATTTTTTTTTTTTTAAATGTTTTCATGGGTACGATTTATTTTTTTCCCTAAATTCTTACAATATATGTAAGTCTTACTTAAAATATGTGGAATTTAACATAACTAATATCATATTTATAATGCTTATATATATATATATATACTTATAAATATTTTATTTTATTTATAATGCTTATTTTTTTTAAATCATTACCCATGGTAATTAGTATTACACTATACACTACGATATTAGTATAGTTATTATAAACATATTTAGGGTTTACGTTTTTACTTTTTAATCTACGACTATTGTTAAGTTATTTAAATATGAAACGATATTATGAATTACTTATACAAAAATAATCACCCTGTATACTGAAATAGGCTACAAATGATATTATGACGCATCTAAATAATAATAATATTATTATGTATGGCGTATTTTTTTATTGTTATATTTTGTTTCAATTCAAACAATAATACTTTCGACACGGTAAATAATGTGACAACGGTAGTGACAAGTTCCAAAGGTAACGAATTGACACATTGAGCACTGGACATCATCATTAACCGGCGTTAACAATATTTTGTTCTTGTCATGTACATATTGAGCTTCGTAGACTTATAGTTAATCATTTTTTATTTCGTTCTATAGAAAATTCAATAATATTATATTCAATACAATTTTTCCAATTATTATATAGATAAATGACGCACAAAATAAAAATAATGTTTTTCTTTTCAATACCGACTTACTGTAGTTTAAAAACAGAAATTGCTTAAGAAAATGAATTGTTCATAATTTAAATGTCTAAGTAAAGCAGTAATCGCAGTCCGTTATGCACAAGTTATTGGTTTTATTAATAAATTATTCGACATATGCCTATATCATATTATATTATGCTCAATACTGTAAACGCATGAGCCAGTTAGTGGCGTGCGCAGGGGTAGTGTTCAAGGGTTCTGACCCTCCCTGAAATTTCTTCCTTTTACAAAAAAATCTTATTTACCACCATTTCAATTGTTGGTTATTTTTAATAAAATAAATTGTTAAATATGACAAACACGTCAACAGTTTCAGTTTTTTTTTGGCTGATTAAGAACATTGCTAAACGTTTGCCACAATTTTCGTATGTTGTATCATCATGCATCATCGTCTATCGATTATTACTACGTTTATTACGACCCGAAGAGGCTCTATAGATGATCAGGTGTTCAGGTTAAACACTCAAGTGTTTTAAATGTAGACTAAATTTTTAGACAAACTATAATTGTTATTACCAATTATATAAAAACTGTTTAGCAAAAAATAATGTAAATTATTTACTCAGGCAAAACCCTAACCGAACTAAAATCCTGCGTACGCTACTGGAGACAGTAATTATTTAATTGGTATGCATATAGGCTTTTTAATTTAGTCAGAGATATTGGTTGATGGTTATATACTTATATATACCAATATACCATGGTTAAAAATAAAAATGAGTTTTAAAAAATGCTTACAAAATAAAAAAAAAAATCCTTGATTTCTTAACTATTTCTTTCCCGTCATATTCATATTTAAATGCCAAATAAATATAATATAGTTTGTACAATTAGCACACATTAAAATCTACAGATACTATAATATACCACACAATGCACGATTAAAATTCATTTTTTCATAATATGATTATACAAAATGTATTTATTTTAATATATTTATTAATGTATTATACTTTATTATTAACTTCGTAGAAAATAATATGTACCTAGGTAATTATAATGTTGATAACTTAGTTTTTTTGGTTTAGTCTGCACAGAAAATATGTTATCAAAAATTAGAAACTGTTAAATTGATATGAAAAATATCCTTGTGTGAAATAAAATATAAATTATGTATTTGAGTTATGTAAATTATTATGATGAAATGAGATTATACATGCCTACTATTTTACTATTGAGAAAATAGTGTAGAGAAAAGCACAATGTATCTACGCTAAACCGATTTCTCAATAAATATTATACAATATGATCCAATATAACCATCATATTTGAATTTTGTATACAAATATTGTGTAAGTGACATGGCGGTGTTGTACCCGCACTGTGATCCATAAGGAATGAAGGTTTAGAGAGAACAATTATTTTTCTGATTCTGTAGATGTTTATTAAACGATATTTTAATACTTTGAAGGTTAATCATTTATTTTATAATAATACGACTGATTAAAAAAATATATTTTAGTAAGTTTGCGTTATTATTACTTGGGCGTTCGTCTGCAAAAACGCGAACTGACCGGCGTTTTCCACCGTGGATGAAAACGTGGCGTATTACATCCGTCGTGTATAGGCCCAGATAAAATGTGTTATATTATATTACAATAAAAATGAAAACAATATTTAGTAAAACATATTATTATTAGAATTACTAAATTCTTATTCACGTTAGTACCTAGACATCAAGATCAAATTGTCTAACTTAAAAACGGAGTGCTTCTTTAACAAACATTTTTCAAAAAACATATTATATTGCGATTTGATATGGATAAGTGACAAATGTAACATGTATATTTCTTCATTGCGATTTCCGTACGAGTATTTAAATAATAATTATCGCAAATTCATAATAAATAATATAACATCTTACATAATGGCGTTTTGTATGACACGTTAAATCTTGGATATTAAGTAAATAAGACAGTAGGTACCTGTGAATATTTACACACATTTGATTATAATAGCTTTATTTGTGCACTCCCGAGTCCGTCTAATTAGTATATATATATAATATTTTATCACATATATTAGATAGGTACGAAAATATTATATTATAATTCTGATAACTTAATTTATTATAGTTTTTAAATTTGTATTCGTAAACAAGTAGGTAATGTGTTTGAAATTTGAATTTTTGTGTCACTACTTACTACATAGGTATAATCAATTTGTAGATAAAATGTATTTCGTTTTTACTATACAATTATATGGATACTGGTTTAGTGGTATGAATGTATGATATTTATTTACTGGTAGACTGTTATACATTCATTATAGGTTCTTATATGTAGTAGAAGTACGATAAGATCAGATATTATTTTGCTTATAACTTTCTATTTTATTTTAACTTACACAAGATTCAGTCCCAATCGGTAGGCTTAAATTAAGTTATATTATATTAAATTATATTAAGTCGCTTAATATAAAATCGTTCTAAAATAAACACAGAACATCAACATCGCACAAAACTATGATAAATTATAACGTAATAAACTAGATAGAATAATAATCTCTTGCAGTGAGGCAATAGCTTAAGCAAACAATAAAAATAACACCTGCAATCGCACGAGTAGGCAACACAACGATGCCTTGGCACCGAGTATATTATTATATTATTTCATAAGAATCATTTTACTATATTTTAACAACAGTTTTCCTATCGAAAAATCTTGTATTCGGCCCAGTCTTGTTGAGTAATCGAATACTTATATTTAAACACTTTTTTTGTATTCCAAATACTTTTCAAATACTTTTTAACAAACCTATTTTAAATACTTAAAAAATACTTTTTATTTGTACTTTTATTCTAGAATACTAAATACTTATTTTTATTCTCGTGGTCTACTCCAAATTACTATTACTAATATTTCGAAATGTACTATTTTAAATTTTGTTTCTAAAATATTATTTTAAAATGGTAAATGGTTCTAACTTCTGATAATTTATAAATAAGGTTTCACGAAAATACAAGCAGATAACAGAAAGACTGAACGTTGAAACCCCCTTATTATACCATGGTATACAAGACACTGACCACTACTGGTTGGATTGGCATTTATGTTGAAACTTTAAATAGTCTTTCTTCTTATTTGATGGGTGGTACTGTACTACTGTGGTAGTAGCTTATAATTTGGATATAAAATATTGTTATTAATGTTATTCAACTGTTTTTCTGGTCATTTATTTTACTTTGTACAATTTGTATAAAATATTTTTACAATGGGCACAATAGATGGAGGGATACATAAGAGGGTTTGGTTGCCTTGATTAAAGAAACTATTCAATAATAGTACTTCATGGCGGGGCTATAGTTGTGGTTAGTCGACTAGTCATTGAATTGATTGAATTATTGATTATAAATTATTCATTTATTGAACTTAAAAAAAAGTATTTGTGTAAGTACTTTGAATACTTTTAAAAGAAAGTATTTGAATACATATTTTAAATACAAATTACACCAAGTATTTAAATACGTATTCTGAATACATTTGAAAAGTATTCTTAACAAGGCTGGACTATTCGCCCGGTACATCGCTGCATATAAAACAGAACTTTGTAGCATTTACGCAATTGATTATGGTACCATTGGTACCTAAGTAATTTCCAAGTTGATTAGAATACCAGTTATTATAACAGACGATACTTATGGAATGTTTAAATACACTCAATCATAGGTCAATTAATATTTAAATAATATAATATATAGAATATAGATAGTCCACCTCTACACGACTACACCGAGTAAAAACTTTACTGTATTTTTGACTAATAAAACGAAACAAAACATGTTTAATGTGAAGTAATTGTCCTCATAGATGGCGCAGTTTGAATATGTTTTTCATCACGGACTAAAAATTAAATAATTTTTTCGGAGAATTCCAAGTCTATTTTATTTTTAATGAAAAACAAAATATAGGTTGACAACAATAAAAATAAAAAGTTTTACAAAAAATGTGTCATACAAAATAAAGGATTATGTTTAAGCCAACTTATAGCACTGATTAATATAATTTATATAATATGTATACATTAATAACTATTATTTTTATAATTTTATTATATTATATTATTTTAATTAATGTTTTCACTAAAAACTCTACTTTACCACGGTAATCACAGTTTTATTTTTTTATATTTGAAGCTAAGTATTATAATTTATAACTTACGTATTTTAACGAATTAAGAACGACGATGCTATCAGTCAGACTAAGGCAGTATCAGTGGGAGGAGGGTCGAGGGGCTCGGAGCCCCCCCCCCGAGATGTCTTCAATATTTTACTAATGTTTAAAATAATTATTTATTTTTGATACCAAATTAAATATTTTCAGTCATAAATAACTAAAAATCTAATTAAATTGACTGTTAGGAATTATAATATTAAAATATTATTATACCGTATAATTTAATTATCATTGATAAACGATACTGTATCGATGCTGGTTGGCGCCGTCAATTTTTAACAACATTATTATAAATATATTTTTTTTTATTATTATTTTTCTTAATTGACATCGCCGAACATTGGCTATTAGTTACAATTTTTTTTTTTTTTGTCAAATTAGGTAATACAATTTGGTTATATTGAAGAACTTTAAAATTTATGTGATGGTGTCCGCGCCTAACTGCAAATATTATTATTATAATTTACCTTCGTCCACCACACTGTAACAAGCAATCCAGATAATTTTATTACTTTAAATTCGTTAAAGATGAGTAAACGAGAGAACAAAAATGTATTATCAAACTGTTTTTCTATAGGTACTTCCAAAGTTCCAAAGGTACGTTTTATATACCTACCTATTATATTTTATCCTCTTTTTTTAACCAAATGTCAAAACCTAAATTCAGTATTGAAATTAAAATATGTATGTTATGGACCCCTTCCCCAGGAAATAAATTTCTGGATACGGTCTTGGTCAGACTCAGTTTTGAAGTTCTTACCATTTATTAGCCACCATGGCACCTTGGTTTAGAGGAATCATGTACTGATATTGGGTTTGCCAATGATTGGATTATTGAAATATAAATGAAAATAAATGATATAATCTTGTAAAATAAAAAATAACTGATTGTGATGCTGGGGGGGGGGACACTTAAAATAATAAATAATTTGAATAAAATAAATAAATTGATACATTACCTATCACAATTCAACTGATATACGTGCTTTAACATTTATCACGATCATGTATAAATATTAAATATCAATATAATATAGCATCAGTTCCATAGGCAAAATTATGGGCTTAGGCCCCTCAGTTTTTAAATTATATATTAGTTTAAAATAAAATGTTAGGGGTCTGTGCTGATGATAAAATAGTAGCACTCCAGAACAATTTCTCTAGTTGCACCTATGACCAGTGCACGATGCGTGTGTATAAAAATAGAAAACCATGAACTTCAAAATGCTATAAAAATTTTTAAACGGGCTTAGCCTCTCCAAGACGCCCCTGAAAAATTGCAATGGGTGTAACTCAAAAACAAATAATCGTAGATACTTGGCATTTTCACTAAATGTTGGTGTTAGCATTTTTTGTTAACGATAACAATTTTAAAACTTGTTGAGTTATTTATAGACATTTAACTTTTTGTTTTTTTTTTTGGTTTTTTCTTTAAATGTTGATTAAAAAAAAGAGAATTAAACGTATGTTAAAAAAAAAACAGAAAGTTTACCTGTACAATATAATAACGATTTTCACAATTCACAAGCTGCATAAATGTATTTTCAACTAACGCGGCGGGCTATTTTAGTTAAGGGCCCGGTGCCAGTTTTCAAACTTTCTGTAATTCTATAAAATTTAAAAATTTAATTTAATTTATAATTTTCACCATAGTTATAATACTTTTTATCTACTACCCGATACCTATTTAGGGGGGGGGGGGGTATAATTTTCAGGCCTAAAAAAAATGCTTAAAATTGTATTATTTTTGAAAAATTGAGTTCAATATGAGTCTGTAAAATATCTGAATATTACACTCTATCAATTAAAAAGAAAATTATCAAATTGGTTGTTTCTACAGAACAGAATCATTATTCTCGTAGAGCGTATTTTTGTGTACAAAATTACATTGGCACCGGGTGCCTTAATAGTTAATATTAATTGTTTTACCTATCAATTGTAAAAACAATAATAATATGTGCTATATTAACAGAAACTTTTGGCCTCCCCCCTCCGCCACTGGTTTTTTTTTAAAAGTGATAAAATAATTAATATTAACTAAAATTTGTCTTTTAATGCCAGGTACGATGATTCAGCTGCATATTTTGTAGTTCGTATAATATCCTTATCAGAAATTTCAGCTCGAATTTCTGAAGGATATAATATGTACTTGAGTCTAGAATCAATATATATACCTCTAAAATTTAATCACTGACCGTTTCTCTTTAATATCTATATTTTTGTCCATTAAATAAAATGCCTTTATTTGTAATATTGTTATTGTAAAAATAAGTTTCAGTACAGCTAACGAGAAATGCGAATGCTTACTATGTACATACCTACCAACAATATAATGTTAATTAAGTTATAACTGACGCTCTATCATAATCAGATAATAAATTTGTCAGGTATCTGGGATTTTGTTGCTTTTGTACGATAGATTTATTCTTTGCTTATCTCGTTTTGGCGCTCATATATTCCATCGAAAATACGACAAAAGGGTAACCCCGTCCATTATTATTGTTCGTCTATAATATCTATAACGAACGAAAAAAAAAACCATTTGAAGGTTGCAGTGTGGTAAATAAGATTTTGAGTTGGAACAGTTTAATATTTGTTCAGATAAATATGTTTATCGTTTACAAAATTAATGGAAAACATATACTTTAGTTTAGTCAGTTTCTTTAAACACCAACGAGAAAAAAAATTATACAACACATTTTTTTTATGGAAATAATCGTGTTTTATTCATTGTTCTTGTAATTGATTATTGATGTTGATAAAATACATACTAATTAACAAAGTTATAGTACAAAATAAAAATAAAGTAAAATAAAAATAAAAAACAAAATCATGTAAATGCACACTGGGTTAACGTGAACGATCAGTCCAATTATCATCAGTACCGTAACACTGCTGTGCTTACATAATTTATTATCATTTATATATAAACGCGTGTATGCTTAAAAAAAATTGTTTGTAAGTCACGTCGTATTATCTAAAACAAAAAAAGAAACAACGATTGAAAATAAACCGTACCGTTGCATCGTTGACCGTCCAGATTACGGTGCGTGTCGGCGATATGCAGCTGGGTACAAGCAGGAAAGGCAGACAGGTTAGGTATACAGGTAATAATAGTTAAGTCGGTTGGGTTATAGGTCAGGTTAGGTAAGTACAAAACCTAAACACAACTCAACTATACGTAATGCATGTTACGACTTATATAATATTATTGTATGGCGTGGCATGGGTATACGGTTGTTACCAGTCCCTGAGCCATTTAGCCCACTTGGGCTCGTGGTAGATGTGCTTGATCTTGTACACTGGCACGGGGTATGGTCTGTCGACGGGCACTGGTACTTTCTTCTCGATGTGCACTGCATACGGCTTGTCAACCGGGTATGGCACGGGTTTTTCGACCGGGTAAGCTACTGTCTTGATGACCGGCACCGGGTACGGCACGCGCACGGCAACAGGTTGCGGTACGCCCACTGCGATCGTCCTGTACACTGGCACGGGTATGGCGCGGTTGATCTCAACATGTTGCGATATCACGTGTTCGGGTCCGTATGATGGGGCGTAAGCCGGTCCGTATCTGAAAAATCAGTAGAGTTGAAAAAAATTTGAATTGCACTAATTATGGCAGATTATGAGGAGTATAGGTCAGTTTTTACCAATTCCACTTCCAAATTTGTTGTACATTTTAAGCGTTGTTTTTTTTTTTTAAAAAATATATTTTTATTATTTTTATTCTTTATTTTTTTACGATTTTCCTCATTGTTTATCTCGATAGACGTTTTCACGGGTTTGTACTCACGGCGGCGATCGTCGACTATACTACTAAATAATTGGTCGCGGCCCACTGTCAACTACACGCCATTTCCGTTCGGCGGAATCGATTACCGAATAACGATTATTACCATGAAAACGTGCACGACCAAATATGTATTACGTGGTCGTAGTGTACACAATATATTATATAGTATAGTGATATGACAAGCAGACGGACGTTAAATCCAACGAGATTTTAATTTATAGAGATGCTACACGAGAGAAATGCACGTTGGAACCATTTCAAAAAATATCATGAAATTTCGACTTTCGAGTCGGATATTAATACAACTCATATCCTTATACAGAACAGCCACCGCTGCTAATATAATATTATAAATTATTATAATACCTACACAGTATAAACATGCAGATCGGCTTTCTACGTGGATGGACCTCGTGATATAAAATAACACGTTTATAAGATATTTACGTAAGGCTCTGGTTTTCTCTCATTCCGCCATGTGATGTTTATATTTTCTTTGATTTTTTTTTTAGTTATTACGCGTACAAAAAAAAATCTTTTTCGATTATTTACAGTCACATGACTAACCACGCGAACACACACCGCAATTTTTTAGAAGATAAGTTCGGGATACCGGCTAATCACTGAGTCGGCTTGGTGTGGATTTTAGTATCGGTGTACCTACTTATATTTGTATTGACTAAATGATCTAATAACCGTTTTTTGACGTCAGACTACATTATGTTCATAATTTTTCGATTTGAATACACGCTCGTATACTCGAAAAAATGACTTAAATTAATACATACTGCTTGGCTATAAATGATGTAATCCCGACATATCTGTAATATGACTGCAGGGAATGCAGGGGTGAATACGAATGTCCTAATTAATATAGTTCACAATACCTAAGCAGGGTAAGCGACACACGACAACAAGTATCTATACTTAGGGTAAGCACGATTACTTACCCGGAAACTGAGGGGTGTCCGTATCCGTAGGCGGCAGGCGCGGTGGCGATACCGACCGGGGCAGCGGCGGCGGCGTAAGCTGTGGGGGCGGCGTATGCGGCAGGAGACGCATAAGCGGCTGGAGCGGCGGCGTATGCAGATGGGCCGTACGCTTCGGCGGCGGATGGTGCGTAACCTTCAGCGGCGGACGGTGCGTATGCTTCGGCGGCGTGGGCGACCGGGGCATATGCTTCAGCGCCATGAGCGGCTGGTGCGTATGCTTCGGCAGGGGCGGCGTGTGCGTATGCTTCACCGCCGGCGATGGCTGACGGAGCGTATGACTCTTCCGCGCCGTAATCTTCGACTGCGTCGCGTTTGATGGATTGATGGTCCTCTTCCGGCTGTTGGTCCTGTTGCACCTTTTGCGTCTGTTCGGCCGACGTGTCTTCCGAGCACGTGGCCATGGCCGCCAAACACGCCAGACCGATCAACACCTGTCAAAGTAAATAAGTACATGAGTTTATAACATGGTCGGTGAGTATCGTCAAATTCCATACGCGTTGGACAATCGTTTTCGGTTAGGTTAAGTTAGGTTATATTTATGAACCAGTCATATCGTGGTTGCTGTGGATTATGCATGATAAAATGTTAATTTTAACTAAGGAACACGATAAACTTTGTTGATGATTGGCTTGTTTGTGCGTAAATTTTAGACATTTCCGGTGCAGTTTAATATTTAACTAGAGATTCGTGGCTAATGCCAATTGTAAACTACTGGACTATACGACTGTCGTCGGTTATAACAGTGTTATTTAACTCGAAAAGAAAAAAAAAATAATAATAATAATACAAAAAACTCACGTGTATTTTCATATTGGCCGATTGGATTCGGTTCGTCTCGATGATAACAGCGTGCGCAATTTACGACAATATTATTGTATGGGTATATATAATATACGATAAGAATGGACGGTGAGCCCCTTGAAGGTGTTCGCACTGTGGCGTGTGCTGTTGTTGACTGACGATTTTCACGGAGCAATCGGATTATATATACCACTTTGGTCGGGCGTATTTTTCTGCAAGACTTTCACCCGGGCAACCGGGGAGACCGTCCCGGTCCATCATCCTGTGCACGCGCGCGCGCGCTGAACAAACCGGTCGGGACGTCCGTCCCCGCGGTCCCTTGTCAACAGCCGGCACGCGGATGACGTTGGAGACAAGGCATAAAGTGTGCGTGTGACATAACTACCCAGATAAACCGGTAGGTACCGATCGCGGCCTATAAGGAATACCACAACGGACGTGTGGTGTGTGAAATCACCACTTTTTGAGAAAAGGTGACCGACGTGACGCATGTAACTATAACTATAATACGCTGTTCCGTATAACACATCCGACTCGTCTCTGTGGCCATATTAATAAATATTACCGAATAACAGAAATTTTACGATTTTCTTATGACGCCATATTATCATAATTATAGGTACCTACTAAAAATGTTATTCTTGTAAACTATACTGTTGGTCGATCTAAAATGATTGTTTTAAAATGTCGAGCTGATATTTAAATGAAATTAATAATTTATTTTTCGAGTAACACTATAATCGATACTTTCAATTATTATTGTGGTTCTACATAGACTAATAATGAATACCTAGTCATATATAATTGAAAACGAATAGGGACGTGAAGCTTACAATTTTTAGTGGTTGAGACTGAAGAGTAACTCAATAGAGTTTTTTAATCTGCAGATAGTAACGAGCTATAATCATATTACTGTATATTTTAGGTAAAAAAAATACGTAGGTCGTTAAGTATCTACCCTATATTCAATACATTTTTATAATTTTTATAATTTGTATAAATTCTATTTATTCGGAAACACGTATATAATGTATAATAAACGTATAGGTAGTAAACAGTACAATATTCAATAACTTATTTAATGGTTTATATGACAGCTGTGTTAAATGTCAGACATATTGTACAGTTTGTTTACACGGGCTTACACAAATATCGAATGAAGAAAATAATCTTAATATTTTAGATTCTGAGAGGAGCGATGAATGTATTTATTTTTTTTTAAATACTTAAGTAGGTAATACCTACCTACACTTTTCGTTTTACTGGACAGTGGACAGTGGGCATATTGAAATATTAATCAATCTCGCTAGAACTATAGTTGAACATTATAAAAAAAACTTAAATTAAACACTCACTGATTAATCAGAAATCAATTGTATAGGAGTTGTATATAAAAAATATAATACAATAATAAGAAAGGGTGTAAAATATTGACACTATGGGTGAGTGTGAGGTTTAGACTAATTTATTACACATATTTATATTGTAAATACTTAGAAAAAAATTTAAAAATCCATGAAACTACAACCTACGTATTTTACCTACCATTTTAACCTAACCTACTATTGTATCAGTTTATTGAGCTAAACTCAACAATTTGTTTTATCTTGTTGAGTATTTCTGAAAACATGTTAGGTCAGTAGTACAGTACCCACATTAGTTTTTTAATTATATTTTATTTTATTATTCAAAGAATAATTTTGAAGTTAACTATTTAACTTTATGTACTTAGGATAATATAGGCAGTTTCGGATTTTATAGTATTATAAAATAAACGATGTGGGGTAGTAACGCTTCCGTTGGGTGGAAGTAATGTGAAAGCATCCACACGCCGGGTTCACAGAAACAGAGAGAAAAAGGCATGGCCAGATTTAGAGGGGCTACGGGATTTCACAAAATTCAACTTATGAGGGGCCCTCACTAAATAAGTACCTATATGTTCATTGTTATTTATTTAGCAGTAAGTCTACCCTGGCTATGCCCTTAATACATAAAATACATGTACAATTCAAGTTAACATTATAAATATTACATGAATTGGTTTAAGGTATATGATCAAATATAAATTAGTTAAAATGCATTAATAAATTAAAAGAAAGGTCCGCAGATCGCATGGCGCTCGACATCGCCCGGGGCTTAAGAGGCTGGTTGGCCATATAATTGGTTAGTTGGTGGTATGTCAAATTTAAAAAGAAGCAGTGAACGCCGTGAACACTAAAACATATGATATCTTAAAACATATCAGTGATACAAAGACAAATTACTTAATTTTACCATGCATCAACCCATCAAGGAACTTGAAAAGCTATTATCAACAGTACACCTTGACCTTGGTTCAGCCAAAGGAGATAAGTCAACCAAATTAGCAACCGGGGCATTGTCATGTGGTACCCAATCATTTTTAAGTAATTTAACTGGAAAACGCAAAAACTTTTGATTTTTTTTTCAAGCAGCCTTAAAAATTATCAGCAATGTGGGGATCTGAGACAATAACACCATACTCAAAAAAATAGAAACGATCAAAAGCACAAAATAACGCTCTAACGGACATACCTAGATGAAATTCTGTAGCCAACTTCATAACGTAACCAAGAGTTTTAAAAGCCTACAAGCACAAGCTACAGCTTACAAATAATTTATACGTGACAATTACCAAAGTTACAACTAAACGCCTAAATCTACAACACAATCAAAAACACGAGAAATACCTGCAGTCTTGTAAAAGTAATAAGAAGAAACTAGTGAGTAGGTAGGTACCACCGTATCAACCATTTTATATGATTACTATAGTTATAAAGTTTAAATTAAAAAAAGTAAACATTCTTAATAATATATGAGAAGGATAGGTACTAAAATATATACTAACTATTATGAGTTGGCTATTATTTTATTGGAGTGAGTATGTAAATGTTGTACAAAAAGTCACTAATTATCAATACCATATTGAATAATCATTAAATATTATTAAATATTAAATAATGAAATAAGTAGTGATTTCCTTTCAAAAATTGTATATAAAATTAATGAGCATTTTTATGATTTTAAATATGTACCAGTGTATTACATTTGAAACTTATAGCAACTTTATTTCAATGCATATTTTGACGTCACGATATAAACAAAAAATATATTTTGAATTAATTTTTGTTTGTAATAGTGTTCCATATAAAGTCGAGTTTAATTTAAGAGAAAAAAATACTTATACAGGTTATATTTCCACTTTCTATTGTTTGAAACTTCTATAAAAAGTGTTTTATAATTAAAGTGAATAAGTTTCCTTATTTAAACAATAATTAATATTGACTCAACAATTTAATTCAAAAGAAATTTTTTCGAAGTGTTTTCAGCTTTATCTATTTCCAAAATAATTATCTTACACAACGATAACTATTGTATAAGAATATGTTAATGACATTTAGGTATTAAAAATTCATCAAAAAATATTTAAATAAAAATATTACGTCATTTATTTTTAGTTCTTATAATATTATCAGAATTTATGTATTCATGTTTTGTATTCTATATTTCATATAATAAAGTAGCATTTTATAGAAATAGTTCGAAATAAAAATAAATACAATTCCATATTTAAATCTACCTTACTTTAATTAATTTTAAATATTTTCTAAACATATTGTATTTAGAATTAAAATAATAATTTATTATAATAAAATATGCAATTGTAAAAATTCTAGAACTCAACCAATGTTACTGTTACATAATTATTTTATGTTTGTTGCATTTAATAACTTATAATTTATAACAAATAAAATAAAAATAATTCAAAAACCACAATTTCAAGACCAACAAAAAATATATATACATATTATTTTATTTAAACAATTTGTTCTGCCTCCAATATCTATTTGCTTTATTTCCCTCATCGATTATTATTGTTTTCAAAAAAAAGAGGAAAATATAATTTTATATATTATATTGAAGTTAATATACATAAAAGATTTATAGTTTTTTTTTTTTATTTAAGTATCTGGAAATAATTTCTTATAGATGGGCCAAATAAAAAATTATACTATTATTTATTAAAAATCATTTTTGAAAAATCTATCTAATTATTAGTTGTACGTTGTATAATATTTATATTTTATACTACACCAAGCCATCAGCTTTCTATCTGTGACATTAAATTTGTCACCACGTATAAAAAATTCAATCGTTACACATCCTGTATAAACCAATCGTACATCAATAGGTAATCCACCAAATAATTTCACCTCATGAAATACCACAGTGAAATAAATCAATATCGAATTAATAATGCACAGATAATTTTAGTTATCCAGTAGTTTTATGAATGGTGTCTTTATAGTCTCTAAGTTTTTTAGTGAATAAATTTACACTTAATGATTTTTTATTTACTCATCCCTTGCATAGTTATGGCCGCGAACTAGTTAGGAACATCGTATACGTGTGTAATACAACCAATACACAAAAAACAGTGGACACAAATAAAATACCATTTATAATGTCAACAAACACTGATGACAAATTTGTCTTATTCAAAAACAGAAATGCGAGTCATATAGATATAAGTAAAACTGTTAAGTCAAACTGGGTTTGCCAAAATTGGTATAAGGTAACATGCGTAATCTGAATACATCGTAAGTACAGTATCAGAAACGATAATTTCCTAAATCATGTGATTTCTCTGTGATACCATTCACTTTCTATTATAATTCGTTAAAGATGACAAGGTGACGTATTTTGTAACTTTTTTTTAGTGAATAGTTATAGTTATAAAATATTCAATATTCATATTATACGTTAACACTTAATATTATAGTCTTGCTAAATAACAAATACCTATACTATCAGCTTTGCAGGTTCGACTTATAGAAAACCTTTCATAATTTATATTATTTATATTAGACTATAATATTTATTAATTTTTAATTAATATTTAAGTAAATAATGGGCCCCACCGTACAAGTTCATGTGAAGACCCATGTAATCTGAACTGTACTTATGATATCACAAAATCAATGTACGTTTTTACTATATCACATTTCAAAAGTCTATTTAAAATATGTACGTAAAATTGTGTGGGACATATTTTTGTACATTGTGTGTAAATTATAAATTATTTATTATATACTAATACTATATTGAAACAATAATATCAAATATTAGGACTTAATTAATATAAAAATGAAAAACCTTGTTCTCGTTTCTTTATAACATGATGGTGTATTTGTGTACAGATTATGGCATACTGTCTAAGATAATGATATTCTTGTGATTGTGAATAATTGGTAATGAACATTTTAATACTAAAAAACGAGTTATAATTGTATAACTATATCCACTATAGTTTCCTTCAACATGGGAAGTCGAAGGATATTTTATACTGAATTCGAATTCATTTAAATTGTTTGTGTTTTACTGTTTTCTTTATATTGGGCTACATGGAACAAAGGAGACTGAATAAACTGTAAATTGTTTTTTTTATAATATACCTACTCTGTAAGATATCACGTAAAACATTTTCTTATTTTAATTCTTGAACATTGTTTTTAGTAATAAACAAGAAATATTTTAGTGTATGTTTAATTGTATTTTTTTTTTTGTAATACATGCCTATTTAATATTTTTCACTAAACATTATAATATATTGCAATTTTTAAAATAGAATAAATTTTTTACATTTGCGAAAATAAATAGGTAAAATGTATAAATAAGCCTACTAGATGATTTAATGTTTGTGGTTAATTATTTCACGGAAAAATTAAACTTGGAAGTAAAAAACTAAAAACATAACAGTTCGTCACTGAATCAAACAGTGAAATTTTGTTGCAACAAAATATTATATTCCATTTCAATAAATGTCACTTAAAGAACGTACGCATAAAAACCGGATTTACGAGATATTAGAAGTCAACTACCTAATGCGTGTCAATAAATAACAAATACCGACTACGTATTTCTATACACAAAATTACCCATATGTTTAAAATTATAGTACATTGTTTTACGATTTCCGGTATAATCGCAACGACTTGAATATAATATATTGTATCAGATTATACAGTTCCAGTCGACTGTTATCTAATAGTGTTTGACTTTTTAAATTTTATATAATACATAAAAAAAAATGATAGTTTTGAGTACTTTTGAATCATTACTTATAAACTCGAATAAATTAAAACTATGTAATGACAAAATATGTTCTCTTATCTAACTGAACAGTGATGAAATAAAAGTTATGTTGGTTTCATAATTTAAAAAATGTGATGAAGTATAACAGCCCATGTTATAGCTTAAAGACAATTTAAGAGATCATGTTTAACAATAGAAAAAAAACCATCATCCACTATCAGACATTTTTATTTTGAAGACCATTTAGTTGAAAAGTTGTTTTGTCTTTTAGTATATACATGTTTGATCATAAGCGTGCGCAAAATTTCTGGCAGGGTATTCATACATAAGTACATAACACGTTAACACACGCACATATTACGTATATATAATATTCATATTCACACCTAAGTTATAAAAACTAATTTGGATGGGGTAACCTCATTTAAATACATTTACCATAGTAAAAAAGTATTTGATGATTGACTATCAATTATCATAATAATAATATTAAATATTGAGGGTGGCCGGGGCGAGTTCGCCGAGTAGTCCTACCCTGCGCGTGCGCACACTTATGTGTTTGATATTATATGGTGATAACTGATAATTAATTACCTAATTACATGGTATTTTTATTTAGATAAAAACTTCATCAGCAAAATAATATAGTGATGATATAAAAAATGAGAATTCAACATAATACTTCGAATCATTTGAAAATTATTCACACATATATTTGATATGATTGGTCTTTGTTTAGTATAGACTATAGCGGTGGTTTACTAATCAGGTCTAATCTCGCAATAAGACTGTAAAGATTAGAGACGGGATATAATTTAGGGTATATTATCGTTCAATGAAAAGTAATATTTTGAGGATATGCATCATCTACTATCTACCAATATTAACTTCCTTTTATTCTTCTCTTATGATCTATCGCCCATTTTAATCACTCCAACACACATCCAATCCTCTAATTTTTCCTATCAGCTGCTCGTGTTATATTGTCTGACCTTTTATTAATTGATTCTAAATTTTCTTTAAATTATATCATCCCAACTCATCCTATACTAAAAAATTATGGAAAACAAAATACTATGTTCAATGTACATATATTGTATAATATGGGTGATTAATTGAGTGTAATACATAGTTATATATTATATTATATTATATTTATCACATATTCAAAATTAACTAAATTATATAATATTATGTACATTTCTTATTTTCTTATCTTGGTAAAATTATTTCCACCTGAAATTAAAGCACGTCAACGAAAATTATACAACCAACTTGTATTAAAAATGTAGTCACTTTTTAAAATTTGCAACATAATATGATCTACAAGATAAAAGTTCTTAACATACATATTTATTAAAATCACCGGGCAAGAGTAATTAATTAAGTAGGTAATTAAAAAGACCTTATTTACTGCTGAGTTGTGTATTGAAAGGTATTATGTTACCTTTATGGAATATGTACGCAAAGATTGATTGTTGTTGAAAATGTTAACAATTTGGTTTCGAAATGATCATAATAGGAAGAAGATCGGATAAAAATAAAAAGAAAATGTGGTTAATTGTTGTGTAGTAATAACAGTCTTAAGTACATAGAAAAATGCGGTTTCTTAGTGCTTAAGCAACCTTCTAAAACTATTGTATGGCGATATGATGACAACAATAAACAGAAGATTAACATTTTGATTATAATTGTATCAAGATTTCCATCAGAGTATAAAAGACAACGGATCCGTACCAATAGAAGTACAAGCACTTCGACTTTCGATTAGTTAGTATTGTGATTATTTAAAAAAAAATTTACCTAGGTATACCTACTTCGACAACATGATGAAATCCTTGGTAAGTACAGAATTTAACTACAAATCTAATGCCTTTATATTATGTATGTATAACTTTTTTTAAGACTTATAATAACACTATATAGACACATCACATAAGACAGAATATATTATACACGACGTAGGTATAGTACCTAATGATTAATATATTAAATTAAAATAAATCTAAATAATAAATAGGTTATACTACATTAAAAATTAACTTATAACTTATAAGATTTTTAAATTTCAAATAATTATCAATTTATATTTCTAAAAGTTGTAACATTTATCAATAGCTCCTATACCTACCACTAATTATTTACGTTTCTGGTATATAAAAATATACAATATACTCGGGTCTTAGGTAAATGAGCCAAATGTACAATTAATATTATAATTTATAGGTATGAATAATTGAATATCAGTATAAATAAGCTACGCATATTTGTAAAAGTTAAATTAAAATGAATTACCAGTTTTATGAAAATAATTCTAATAAATAATAATTTTAACTAATAACAGGTATTTAACATTACATAATTTATGGTTGTACATTTTAAGACTATTTTTTAGTTTTACTTTTCACTTGTGCTGTTATGTTATTGGATTGATTTTTATTTTATAATTTTGAAATAAATAATAACCATTATAGTAACAATAATAACCTACTTTTATTAAAGCCTAAATAATATAAATAGTTCTATACAATTAAACTTTAAAAAAATGCATATAGGCATTATAGTGAATCTAATGAGTCTAAATAAAACTAAGTTCTTAATGAATTTATACATCAGTATAAAAATTCTATCAACATAATGTTATGCCAATAACTTTGAACAGGATAATCATTTTTTTTATACAATATTGTATTCATTATAATACCTAGGTATTTTTTAGTATAGTAATAATGTTCATCTTAAAATATTCAAAAAAAATATTTTTTGTATGTATGAATTTTTTCTTAGTATTTTTCCTAATATACTCTTATTTTTTATAGATCATCATTACGATCATCGTGGCCGTGGCAGTGGCCGACGAAAAGGGGACAGCAAAACAGGAAAATAACAAGCGTCAAATATCTTCTTACAACGGCGGTACTGCAGCTATCGCACAGCCGTTACAAACGCCACAGCCGACACCTGCTGCGGTAGCGGTCAATAACGCACCTTCGTATCAACCAAGTTATTTACCGACTTGTGTGGTACAACCGTATGGCAATAGCATTTTCACGAATCCGTCGGCACCCGCATATCAGCCTCCGTACTACAACGGACCATCCGAATCGTTTATACCACAATACCAACCACAACAATATCCGATCGCATATCAGCCATCGCAATATCCGATCGGTTATCAGCCACCGCAATATCCGGCCACATACCAGCCACCGCAATATCCGGCCACGTACCAGCCACCACAATATCCGGCCACGTATCAGCCACCGCAATATCCGGCCACATACCAGCCGTCACAATATCCGGCAACGTACCAGCCATCACAATATCCAGCCACGTACCAGCCATCGCAATATCCGGCTACGTACCAGCCGCAACAATCGGGCCAGAGTCCAGTGCCGTATTCGTACAGTTACTTCTCTTCGGCGGCCAACAACGCCAACAACAACGCGCAGTTGTCCACCACCAAGAAGTAGTACGTGTCTTAAACATAATCAACCCCAGAGGATATAGGTACCTATAGGTTTATAATACTGTCATACGTATTTCTGTAAAAATATAAATTTTAATAAACACAAACGGTTTTTAAGAGAATTGAAATCTTTTTTTATTTTATTAATAAATACATAATATAATATTTCATGATAATGCACAAATACTTATATACAAATAAAATAAAATAATATATGATTATTAACAATGATTTACAAATACAATGAATGCCGACGACGACATAGCAATAATTATAGTTCAGATTATATGATTTTTTTTCATTATTGCAACAGTGGATCGGTTGACGAGTTCGATATCATCAATTAGTAGATAGATGGGGCGTAGTACGGGGCCTTGTAGATTGGTGCATGGTGGTAGGACAGAGGGGACGCGTAAGAGATGGGAGCGTGATATGGGAGGGGTGCGTGGTAGGAGAGGGGTGCGTGGTAGGAGAGAGGAGCGTGGTAGGGGAGGGGAGCGTGGTAAGAGAGGGGAGCGTGGTAAGACAGAGGGTAGGACAGTGGTGCGTGGTATTTGAGTGGCGAGACGAAGGACGTGGGCAGAGCCAATGGGGCAGCTGGGTAGGAGAGCGGTGCGTGGTATGCGGGGTATCCGTAGCCCAGTCCGTAGATGCTGCGCTTGTCAGTTGTCTTGGCAGGAGACGCTTGTTGCGGCTTGGCCTCTTCGGCGAATGCGCAGACGGCAAGAGCCAACAATAAAACGGCAGCTACGTACTGAAAACAAGAAAAAACATAATGTTATCTTCATCAGTCATAATAATAATAGCTTATTTACTAAAACAATAAGAGAATAAAGAAGTACATCGTTCATATTATTATTATCATATTATACTGCCGTAGTTGTAAATTTGACAGATAATATTATTATATTCAGTGCCATGGCCGAATTGAAAAGATATTGTAATAATATTAAGTAGGTAACTACTAACTATATTCTATGATAGGTAGGTACTAGTGTACTACCATACCTAATAAAATTGCACTGGTGTAGACATATTATCATAGTGTATCTGGCCCTATACGAGTACCTACGCTATAACATTGATGTTATAATAATTATTGTTAAGTTTTATAAAATCAATAGCAATAGCTAATAAGTAGATACCTAGGTACCTACCTACTATAGGTAATAGTGGTATATTCGACGTTATAACTAATTGTATTAACTGACGATTTAATTTTTTGACTATATAGTATCACAATGATTTCAACTACCTATTTTATACTATAAAGGTATAATATATTGTTAACTAATAATTATAACTTAGTTATACGCAGATGTACTTAAGTATGATACTTAAAATGAATCGTATAGAAGTAAAAAGTACGAACCGTTAAAATACAATTGCGGTTTAAACAGTATGATGTATTGCATGCGAAAAAATAAACTAAACGTCTATGACTTATGAGATGCGTATCGTGAAGTTTATCTATACTTTGAAAAAATAGTGGACTCAAGACTAATGGATTTAATATAATATTAAGTGCGAGAATAAAACGAACAAAATAAACTTACGGATTTCATGGTGGTTGGTTTTAGTTGGTCTGCAAAATGTAGATGAGAGATAATACTGTATTGTGCTTGCTGAAGAAGCTGATTGATTTGTGATCTATTTCAAAGAACTGTTGTGCGTTTTATAGTCCGACAAAACTAGATCAACGGAGCCAGTCAAAGTAGCCGCCCCTGTGCTTAATACCCAAACGGGCCATCTAGTGGTCAGAAAACTTGTTTGCGCTTCGTCACGTCGTGCAATAAAACTATTTTGTCCTTTTTAACACGTAAATTGCATTTCATAATTATTATTGTTATGCACGTAGGTACTACCTAATATAATGTTCTGTGATCTCTAGTCAGTAGCTTTTGTCTTGATGAAAAAATTAAGATCATAAGAATTAAACAAATATTCCCATTTTGAGCACTCCTGCACAGGTATACGCGCAGCCAATATAATATTATAGATTATATCACGTCATAGTTTGCGTGTGTACACAAAAATAGTAAGAAAGGTATAAAAAAAGTGGATTTACGATCTGGAAATGGGCGTCATTTTCTATATCTCTTGTACTTAGTTATTTTTTTAATTGTCACATATTATACGATGGCGCAGGCTTTATGCAATATCCGAAGAAACGTATAGACGATATTTATCAATATGAAATTACTATTGTAATTATTTATTAATTATTATTATCAAATTTAATTGTCACGGTGATTTTGTCAAGAGCATTACTTCATCGCATTCGCAACAATTTGGATCTATCCGGCAAAGCCATGAGCTGGGAATAAAGAAAGTCAATAAAACGGATCCAACAAATTTGATTTAAAATGTTATGCGATAGTCATACTTGATGTATGTATATAGTATATTATATACTTCATTTATAAAAATATTGGACATCCATAAATAATCTTTCAAAATAGAAAACATTGTAATTGAATGTGGTACTTTTATAATACAACTAATAGGTACAAATACAATATTCAGTATTACATATTTATATTTAATTATTTTTGCCAATAAATACCTGTAGTTTATAGTATTTGGGCCTATATAAATAATCACTATAAATGTAGTCTGCGTATTTTTCATTTTTAAGAATGATTCCACTCATTACCTAGTGATAATTTATTATTTTCATTAATTAATTTGATATAAATATAAAATTTTAAAATGAAAACATTTTAAAGGTTAATTCAATAACAAGCTAACCTGACCATTAACGGGTTAAACTTAAAAAGTTAATTTGGTTATAACTTTGTAACTTAACTTGTAACTTTTGGGTTTCCGATAATTAAACTACCTACTTAATTAACTTTTTGTTTTTGTTAATTAACATGAAATCAACTAATTAATTTTTCATTTAAGTTGGTTAATTTTATTTTTCAATTTTATTGTATTTTATAACATTGCAAACAATTTTATTTTCACGTCAAAAGTATTTTGGATTTTGATTGGTGTGAATTGTTTTTATAATAATGACGAAAAACTTCGATGAAGTTCTATATATAGAAATACTGTATAATTACTATATTACAGTTTTGTGTTGGTACAAATTGAAGGAGGCTAATGTTATATAAAAAAAAAATGATGAATAAAACTTTTTTTTTAATTTACTTAATAAAAATTTAAAAAAATATGTGTACTTAACATTACTATAATTGCTTAACTAAGTTAATCAAAAATTTAATTAACTTTAAACTTTTTTTTATTCATTTTGAATTTTTTAAACCATTAACTTCCTCAGCTTTGAATTAACAAGTTTATTATTAAAATATTAACTTAACCTTTCCAAATTAGCTGAAACGTACTTAATATATCAAACAAATTAAGAATTCTTCTTTATTTTATTATACTAGTGTATTTTTTTTTAGATTTTTAGGTTAATTAAATGTTTTTATTAGAAGACTCAAAATATGACCTTTTTGTTGAATTAGTTAGATACCTATATGAATGGTAAAATGCTTTAAGTTATTCAAAAATTAGAATTCAAATACACATTAAAATATTTATTTTGAGTTTGAAATTGGATCAAACTCAATATAATATTTTATTAAAAATAAAAAACATCCTTGATCTAAATAAAACTTGTTTAAATATACGATAATAAAAATTACTGAAGCATATCAATATCAGAAATCTAAAAATCAATTTTATATAATGTTATATCCACTTTATACAATTTCATAAGCTATATTATATCAGGTATAAAACCTTTTTATTATTATTAATATTTAGTTAAAACATTTACTTAATAAAATGCATTTCTCTTAACAATTTATATATTAAATCTAATATTTAATCCTAGAAGTATAAATCTATTTAAGTATTAACTGCTGGCCATAAATCCACTATACGTATTTAGGTTATTAACAAAGGTTTTAAATTGTATTCATACAAATAATTTACATCTATATAATATTATAGTTCACTATAGGAATTTAAAAAATTAAATTATACAGAAATATAATTTCTGTGAATTTTATAATGTAAATATAATATATATGCTACTGTTGATCTATATTCTACAAAACATTTAGTTTTTCCGAAAAAGTTAAAAAAAAACAAATCCAAACAAACAAAACAACAAACAATGAAAAAACTAGAAACTGCAAGAAAATATTTAGTCAATAATGTTTAAATAAGTCAATAATGTAATATTGTAACATAACATCACTCGATATCGTATAATAAAAAAAGATTGGTAAAATATCCTTAAATTATTTTTATAGTCGTTATAGAAGTTATATTAACTATTTATTAATTTAACGTCTCATATAAAAAAAAATAAAAAAAAACTATTAATTTGTTTCTTTATTCAGTATACATTTTGATTGGTATAATATAAATAAAATATAAATGTATATTCATTGGGGGCTTCATTTGTATGATACAACTGTCAACTATGCAAGGGTGTGCAATGTGCATTTGCCATTTGCACACCATAGAATATAAATACTTTTACCTAACCTACAGGTTTGTTATTAAAATTAAAATTGATACACGTTTTTATAACTTAAATAATAACATTTTGATGGGTTTAGACATATTAAATGATAAAATTTATAATTTTTTTTAAATTTTAATTAATCTCCTTCGTGAACGTTTTTATTATTTAAATTATAACTGTCTATTTTACTTTCTTGATTTTTAATCATGTAAGTATGGTAATTGAAATGAAAAAAGTCTGAATTTTGAAAACTTCAAGAATATGTATCAAATAGGAAAATAATAAAATGTAACTCAGTAATGATGAGTAGGTGGGTAATTTAGCTAGTTTTAACATTAAATAATAATGAGAGAGATTTGATATCACACCCAAGTGGTATAACCACTTGAATCCATAAAAACGTTGGTGTGAATAGTACTAAAATTTCTATTTTTTAACTTTTCTCCTAAACTGTGATAGCTAGAAAGTTGATTGATAACTCATTAAAAAAGGTATTTTCAAGTAAAATATACTACATGTAGAATTGAAATTTTTTTAAAAAAATTATTTAATTTTTCACAGTTAAAAAAAAGAGCTATTTTTTGCTAGAGTTTCATTGAGCGATGTAGATTTCCGAAACTGGAGAACGGATTTTGTTGTTTGGGGTCTTGTTGGATTAACATTGACTAGGAGAAGTGCAGTGAAGATTTTAAGATTTTTATCTCCAATCGTTAATTCACTACAAAGCTGTAAAGCTGAAAAACATCAAAAAACGCCCAATAAAATTTGTTTTAATTCTTTTTAATGTTCTGAAGTCAATTAACTATTAAAGATAAAGTTCTGAAAATCTTCACTGCACTTCTCCTAACCAATGTGAATTTAACAAGACCTCAAGCAACAAAATCCGCTCTCCGAAACCGGAGATCTATCTCACTAAATGAAAATAAAAATTTGTGGGGCTGTTCGCACAGACATTTTCTGGATTCAAATTGTTATTATACCACTTGGGTGTGATATCAGTTAAAAAATTTCTAAAAATTAAAAATCAAGAAAGTTTACATACCGATCCCTGACTTGGCAATCGTTTTTTTTTTTACGGCATTTTCTATTAAAAAAAATAAATTACCGAAATGTTTTCTGTGTTGAATAGGTAATTTAATGTTAAATTATTATTGTCTATTAAGCATTCATCTTAAAATTGACTACCTTGATTTTCTAATTAACACTATGAATAAATTTATCCATTCCATTAATACAGTAAAAGTTTGAAAAAAAAAATACAAAAAGGATATTTATTTACACAAATACGGCGCAACAGTTCAAACCCCTATAATATAATATTAATACAACATGCAATAATACGCATAACAGCCATAATATATTATAATATGTGAGTATTGCCAAGGTAAACTATATTAATTCATATTTCATATCTATTCGACAATTATAATATTATAAAAAATATATGGATAATCATATTATTACCGTATTCATACTAATAATAAAATAGTTACAATGCTGTTTGGTTGTATCAAACAAATATTTAGGGGCATTATTTTATATTATATTATATTCAGTTGAAACATTATAATAATGTAGGACGTAAGTATAATACTATAATCTAACATTTAAAAACATATCGTTAATATTTTAGAGTATTAAAAATATTTTAAAGTACCTAATTACCTATTGTTTATAAATTGCAATTTGGATACTAATAAATAATACTTTATTTCATAAATGTATTTAGTTACTTAGTATGTACAATATAATTATTAATTTATTATATTTGATTTGTAAACTGGTTAATAGATATGTTAATTATTTAAAAATGAAAATAAACATTATATGATATATATATGCATGTAAATATTAGTTTAAAATTAAGTTTATTGTAAATAAAACTATTTTATTTATATATAATATTATATAACAGTTAGATTGTCATAATCTCGTATGTGCAGTGTATGTGATTGACATAAATAATTGTACTCGTTCTCCTCGCTGCCCTAAGTAAGATTCCGGAACCTGACTGCAACCAGACTTGAGACATATGCCAATGAATATAGTCTAGGGCTTGAATTTCCATGCATTAGCATATATTTTTTTTACTCTAATCCAAATAGGTACATTGTTTGTCAGTTATGTCTACGATTTGTATACGTTTTTATATTCCATAATTTTAAATAATTTAATCAAAATGTTTATACCTAACTGTATATTTAGAGTTTTTGAATATTTATTTTAAAACACTAATGTAAAAAAACTGACATGGCCGGTTACATCGAACAAAATGTTATTATGAACGCGTTTTGCCGTGGAGATACAAAATTCAAATTTTCTACTGTGCATTAGATCTTTTTAACCGAATAATTTAATTTAATGTATTTATTATTTTATAATTTTTAATTAATATTTGAATGATGATCTATTTTAGTTCTTAGTACCTACCTGCATGCGTTGTTGTATAATATTATATCGTGTATATTATTATAAACTTCCTACTGTCCATAATAATTTATTTTGCTTTTAATTTATTAAATTGTACAGTAATAATTGTGTGTGTGTAACAAATTGCCTTGACTGTTGAACACGTGGGGTACATACACAGAATGTCAGAATACTCCATAGTAGTAAGCAGACTTTAGTTTATATTAGTCTATGGGTGCTATTGTGTTGTATCTTAATTTCTACTATGGTTACTAATGAAATCAATTTGTTTTTCTACTTCAGAGTAATATATGATAATAATTTATTTGTCTACTTAATTAAATGGCCATCTTTGTTTTAGATTCGTATTCCGAGGCAGAGTTATTCTATAACTTTTATTAAACTAGCATGTTTAAATGTTTAATACCTATTAATTATTTATAAGGTATATTCTTTTTCTCATGTCTGTATGTATTTTTTTTTTTTTTTTTTTTTTTTTTTTTTTTTTTTATTGGGTAACCCGCGGCAACATAGGCCATTGGGTGTGGGGAGGGCACTGTAGGTTTTATATTGGGTAGGTTTGGTAGGTTTTATATTGGGTAGGTTGGTACACGTGTGTGTTGTGTTTGGCAGAATTTCTAATGGGGCACCCGTAGGTTTCTGCCGTGCCCCGGGGTGGGGGGATGGCGGCACTTGTTCTCCGGACACCGTGACTTGCACGGAGAAAAATGCCGCCCAGTGGTCGAGGATCGAACTCGGACCGGCTGTGCCGAATCCGTCGCGTTAGACCACTCGGCCACCTCGTCCCCCCTCTGTATGTATTATAGTAATAAAACTAACATGTATCCAAACTATTATAAAAAATAATTTTCAATATTAGATTTTACAAATCCTCGTCTAAAAAGGTCATAAAAAATAATAATATACTAGGTAAGGGGGATGTACGCAGAAAAAAAAATGTGGGGCTTTTTAAAAAATAAAATGTTTATAATTTTAACCAGGGTTCAGACCGTCAATCATATTTACAACAACTTCAAAAACAAATTCAAGACACCAAAAACACCACCCCCCGCGTATGACGACACTCTTACTCGGCATAATAGTATAATTTTCATTAGCTCTGTATAGAGATATTGTAATAAATTGGAATACATCGTATGTAATTGATTAATTTAATTAGTTATTTAACATTTTAACCCATAATTTGTATTTACGCTTCACGCACTACGTTATTAAGTTATTCATACCTACATATTTGTTAACTTGTTTTGACGTTGTCCAAGATAAATCATCATTACTTTAATTTTGTACGATTTTTTTCGTTTAATACATTTTAATAAATTTTATTATACTAATAAATTGACATGATTTTATTTATAATTATAATTTATTAATATCACGGGTCTGTGCTCTAATAACGGCACCATATTATCAGTTTTAGCCATCTGTACATTTGTTGTTCAATAGCAAATATATAAATATATATTATAATATAATAATTTTATTTATACATTTATAATATTGTGAATATTTTAAGTAATAAATTTAAACTCAAATATTAGGAAATGATTTTTTTCAAATGTATATTTTAGTACTTTTTTGAAAACCCATACACGATAAATATAATCGAAATAATAATGCTTAGATTTTCAACTTCAGTAATTTTTAGTAAGTGAATCTATAGTTGGTGCATTAAAGAGATGAAAATTTAAAATTAATAGTTTTCAAAAACTACTGGACCCCCCCCCCAAAAAAAAAAAAAAAAAAATTAATGGACAACAGGTAGATTTTTGGTGTAGTTAAAAAATGACTAACAGTAGATACTTGAAATTTTCTCGGAATTTTAATAGTAACATTTTATATGGGCGGGACCCGTTTCGCCTAAATTTTGTTTCTATATATATGATTCCCGTTTTGCCCAGAGTAGTTTAGACCAATTTAAAATTAAGTTGGCAATGATTATAAATTATAATATTTTAATATTTGAGTATCATATTTAGCGTTATCCAGAAAACACCACGAGGAGGCGTTACTTTTTTTTTTCGAAACATATTTGTTTTTCGCAAAAGAAATAAATTTAACAAATTTAAAATTTAGTCAAAATATTTATAAAAACGTATTATTAAAAAATCAAATTTACCCCATAATAAAAATCTACACATTTAATAAAATCGATTTTAATCGTTCAAAATATTTTTATTAATACTTGCACTTCATTTTTAAAATTATTACACATACTTTTGTGTACTTGTCTAGTTGTCTGTATAGATCGCGTAATTAGCACCATTTCTTCTTGGCGTTTGCTAAAATATAATATTTGACTGAACTATTACCAACTTAATTTTAAATTGGTCTAAACTGCTCTGGGTGAAACGGGAATCATATAGAAACAAAGTTTGGGCGAAAAGGGGACGGTCACTTATGGGCGAAACGGGCTACAACCTTTTATGTACACCATAAAATGTTCAAAATATTTTTTTACTTCTTGATCTATTTAAAAACAATTGAAAGTAGAAATTCTGTTTATTTGTTTCTAAAAATATCGATAAGACTTTTTTCGTTGGGTTAAAAAGCTTTATAATTTAATACAAAGTTCCTCATAAGTTTTTAAAACAGTAACTCAATAATGTTAAAGATACATGGAAACGCTTTTTTTTTTTAAGGTATTAAAAATTTAAATTTTGATAACATTTTTTAGTCAAAAATCCTTGTTTTTCATAATCTAACCAAAAAATCTAAATATTATATAAACACAGTGTTTTTAATAAAGATATTATGTTCAAATTTGTATGAATTTGATATTTAAACGAAAAATAACGAATTTAGTTATTTTTTTGTAATTTAAAAATATTATCATAATATAAGCATGGTAGCTTTGGTAGACTCTCTTCGCTCAGAATCGTTTTTCGTATACAATGATTTTTATATTTTATATCATAGAATTCAAATTGAACGATGAGTCATTATGCCATTATGGTTATAGTAATCCACACGACATCTAATGTCCTAATGTACAAGTGTACAACACAGAGGTACGCACTTGCCCACTTTTTTTTCTTGTAACTGTCTAAAAACCAGCACACATATTAATATTATATTATATTGTATTATATACTTTAAATTGTTTTAATTTTGTAATTTATAATAACACAAATAACATTAAAAATAAATTTATATTTAAAATATCAATGTTTTTAATATTTTATCATATTATATATTATTATTAAACTAATAACTATTATAATATTCTGTGCTAATAATTAGTAATAATTTTCAGATATTGTATTGTAAGTCATTACTAGGTAGGTAGTGAATTATAACTATAATATACATGAATATTGAATATTATCAAAGACTAGCCACGGCAATGGTGGTTTGATTTTTTTCAATACGAACAAATATAATTTTTCGTGGTCTAGCAAGACTTTACCGAACTGCTCTACAATCTTTACTAGACGCTCAATATTATTTTCTCGTGATTAACGTCACCAGTTTGTAGGCAGGTCAGTTACAACATGTCGTCATGAATCGGCAACTTACTGAATATGACACGAATGTGTAAACACTCTAAACGTATCAAATCTAGCATAATATTGTATTATTGTATTGTTTCATTTGTTTTACACTTCCATTACGATTTATTTTTGTAGTGTTTTAATGCAATATTCTGATATTGCAATTAAATTGGAACGGCTCAAATCCGTGACGATCGTTACACAATCACTGAATTAATTGTTAAGGAGGGGGGAGGTAAGGTATATTTTCTCTCAGTGTCCCGATTCGAAATAATATATTTGTCAAAATAGGTATAGTATATTCAGGTTGATACGACTATTTACAAAATGTTCTTAAACTGCAATAATAAAATATATTTGAACATTTCATGCTGTAAATCGACAATTTATATTTGTCCAAGCCATTCATAGTTTTTTGCAGGTCGACGAGACACTCATCTGCAACAACACACAGACTGTCCGTCCTTGGACAATAGAAAACTGGCATAATCTTTAATGAATCTTCGGAATTCTAGGGGACACTGTGCATTCGTAGAGTTTGCAAAATATCCATAACAACGTATTGCGTCATTGGAAGTTGATGTTCTAGTTATTATTGCCACTGCCTTATACATAGTTTCACTGAAATCAATTAACAACCACTATAGATTATTTCATAAACTAGTTCGATAGAACGTGACAATTATTTTTTCTATTCGTTGTTTTTACTTTTTACATTATTTTCACTTAAAAGAAATCGAAATGTACGAAAAAAGGAAATGGGTGAAGTCAGAAGCTTATAAACTGTGTGGTGTCTATCTAGTAGTACCTAAATAGGTACTTATTATATGCCTACCTGCGTATGTTATTCATGCTCAAACAAGACTTTAAATTATCTACTGTTATAGCCGCCAGTACTGAGTACTTAGGTACCTTTTACTGGTCATGCATATTGTGTATGTAATATTGATACAAAAAATTGTAGTGTACCTAGGTATTATAATGTATTAACGTCTATTATTTTACATATTATTACATGCTTATGAATTAAATACGATGAAAATGTATAATATAAGTATACAGGCATTTGTTAATAAATAATTATTATTGCTTTCAAAATTCAAAATATTAAAATTAGGAGCATTTTTATCGTTTTATTGGCATATAATCCGTGAATATATTATATTAATATACAGAAACATGAACATATTGGTTATAATAAATATAATATATATAGACAGCACTACAGCAGTATAACACTTCCGCATTCACAGTGTGCAGTAACGCGTTACTATTATATCGTTGCGTTTGTCATATTTTTCGCTCGTTTCTTTTTGAGGCGGACCAGTGATTAGCCATCGTGGTTTCTGCATACAATAATACAATATGCATACCTATAGGTACCTACATGGCCACGTATAAACCTTAACGTGTTCACGTTTTTTAAGCGACTAGGAAATCAAACTTACGCAAAAAGTATTATAGGTAGGCGGTACCTGTTGATATATTATACACCACAGTGGTATAATAATAGGTATTATACGTATGCCTTATAAACTTTATAGTTTATTTTGACTCAAAAATAATAGTAATAACATGCTGTGCAATGTTATTAATAACAGAGGCGTCACCAACCATGGTGGGGCCAACTGGACTGTTACTGGAGGACTATACTATAAGGCTGATCCAAAAATCTAAATAAAACACGGTGGCGAACCGAATTTTTACCTTTAAAATAATTTATCGTATTTTTTAATTAATCAATCCATCATTAGGTATATTAATTATCTTATTCTGCTTAATAAATAATATTGCCTACTGCATTTTTCATAATTTTATTGTAGTTTGAGGTACCTACTAAAAAATATTTTATAGACTTATTTAGGGTGGACCAGTGAACGGGGCCCGAATGCCCGATATCATTAGGGCGGGCAATGGCCCTATTTGAACCGCCACTGTTTTATAGGTAGGTACTTCATACTTTATAAAACGCATAACACACCTATTATCATTGATTAAAAATACTATTAGTATTAATATTCATATTCAATGCTATTATGTATTATAAAATGTTACACACACAGCACAAGCACTTGTCAGTTGTTACCTGGGTAAGTGGTCACTGGTCACTGATCACTGATCAGTGCTGAAGTGCGTCACTGGCCACTGCGTAAGTACGTGTAGCAGAATTGTAACTCCCGATCACAATAATATTATGAATTGTTTACCTTTATAATGTACCTGCCTGTTATATGCCTATATAGTTGAATAATGTATATTGGCAAGACTAATCAATGAGAAAGTAACCATGCGGCGGGCCTAAACGTCAATAACACATTACCTATTTACCTATCCGGTATAGCCAGTATAGGTATATTATATCTACGACCTACCATTTACCAATTTATTATATTATTATTAGGTACATAAATTGTCTGTTTACTTGTAAAATAATAACAATAATAGCGACCACGTCGTTGTTTACCGTGTTGTTTTGATAGGTGGGTACCGCAAAACAGTAAACACTAATACCATAATATATCGCCAATCACCATATATTAAATATTATATTATAACTAGGCACCTACTATTGAATTTGTGGCCCCAATATAATACAAACGTCAAACGGTATTGCCTATGTGGCTACAATGGCTACATATTATCATTGATTATAAATAATAGTATTAGATCACCTAGTATATTATATAGGCGGTAATTTACTACAACAGAAAAATTAGTCGATTACTACATGTCTATTATTGCTTATAAGGCGCTTTGATTGAATCTAACGCTATATTATGTAGATAGGTATACAATGTATACATACGAAATTGATATTAGCTAAATAGGTACACACAACCTAACTATAGGTACCTACTTTAATCGTCCAGAATACAGTCGAACAGATGTAAAGTTGTGTACATATTATTACCTATTAAAAAAGAACTGAGTTTGTTCACTTTTTGAAGGATAAAATGTATGTTAACCAAATAAAAAGAGGTACAAAATGTATATATGTACCTCACCTATAGGTAGTCGCAAGAAGTATACCTATACCTATTATTATTTATTATAAGCCAGACTTTTGATTCCGGAGGTGCACACTAAAAATTAGGGCCCACAATAATTTTGAAAACAATTATAGATACAGACAAATGTTTTAAAGATATCAAATGCACTAAAAATATTTATTTTATTTTATTATTCATTCTAATAAATATTACATAACAATATATAGATATACAATCTTATAATGATAATCGACGTTTAAAAGGAACAACAATTTTTGAATTCGTCAATAGTTGCATCAATTTAATTTACACTTAATTAATAATTAGGGGTCTTGTCGTTTTTGGTGAATGGTCCGGGGGGTGCCTAGGAACCCCCTGTGCGCACGCCTATGAGTATCTATACCTATAGGTACCTAGGTAGTATACTATTTTATGTATTATTATTACCGCACACTTTTATACATCAATATTCCGCACAGTTTTCCCAAAATTATCCAGTTAAATACCGCACACACAGATATTTATCAATAACATACACATTTATCTAATATCACATTTTCGTTTGGAACCGCACACCAGTATCATATTTGATCAAAATTATGAAATATTAAAAATTAGTATAACCTTAAATTAATATAGAACCTAATATTATAGTAATATAATAAATTAAGTTATGATATCGTAAGAATTTATAACTTTTACATTGCAAATATACAATTAAATCGTTTTTTCTCATTTTTAAACTACACCCATTTAGCTACATTCAAAATAAACCATAGTTGTGTTCAGACATTGGTGGCCGAGGGGGCACAACAAATTTTTAAATTGTGAGATCTATTTTTTTTTTAGGAATGAACAAAATTCACAATGGTAGGAGTATTTTTTAATTATGATCAAAAAGTATAACCATTGTCAAAACAATAAAAATACTTTTTCCCCATCCATTATACAAGGTAAACAACATACAAATTGTAAAACTATCAACTAATCAGTAATAAATATTTTTTGAGTATCTGACAAAATTTAAATTATTTTAACAAGTCGTAAAATATCTAAAAACATTTTTGAAATTATAATCGGTAATTGGATATTTACAGCTGATAAAACCATGATGAATATAATACCACATGATAATATAATCACTAATTAATAAATGCGTAACTAAAAAAATTACAATTAATCAAAAATTCAAAATCTTTAAGTACTGCAGGGTACACACCTCACGACTTTTTTTTATATCCTGGCATGATTTTGTTGGAGGCACAGTCTGCCAGTGCCCATCCGGTTCCTTCCGTAAACACGCCTATGAAATAAACATATTTCATTAAAAATGTAATTAACAAATAACACGCAAAAAGTCACGAGTTACCTACATTATTTAATATTGTTTAGGTGTCTGTGTATATAGCTCGATGCTCGCAAATAGAAAATAAAAACCAAACAATATAATATAAGTGAAGTAGGTATGGGACATGTTGGTATACAGAGAAAGCCGTTGGGTTTTGGTTCAATATTTACCAATACGCTTACATTTGACATTGTTATACCAATCAAACCGTAAAGATTCGGAAAACTCGGGTGGCAAATGGTGGGGCGGTGGTGGCGGTGGACGGCTGTGTTATATAAACCGATTTTTCACTTTTCCTTGCATGTAGTTTGAATATTGTGACTCAAGAAACAGCAACTGATTTTCACGTACCTATAGGTACTTACATAGATACTGTGGAAATACTTCTAAAGACAAATTTCAATCATGAACACAAAACAGGTACCTATGTTTTAATGATTTTACATAGTTAAGTAGGTATCTATAGTGACGCAAGTAGGATCTAAATGATATTTGTTAAAAAAAAGTTAGACACATAGATAAGTTTTTAATTAACTTTTAAATTTTAGTTAATTTTTTAATTTACTTTCTCTTAATGTAATGGGCACTAATTTTCTATGAATATTTTGTTTTGTATTGATATGTATATAAAATTAAATAGACAGGCAATGTTAATTATTAATTACCTACCTAATAAGTAGGTAGGTAGTGAATATAATGTTTCATTGCAGAATCAAATTTGGTTATAACTAGTTTTTAAGTTAGGTACCTATTATTATTAGTACACTTTTTACATAAATTGTAATCCCAAATCATTCTGTGTTTCATACTTTGATATGATAGGTACAATAAATTATTTTGCTGACCATTATCTGTGAATCAAGTTTTACTTAAATTAAACATTTAGTGTATAAAATATACTTCTTAGTCTTTAAGTACAGTATTTATTTTATTTTCAGTAGGTACTTCATACAGATTCAAAAAATGTTTGGAATATATGTAAATGTAAATTAAATTAATTAAATATATCACTAAAATTATTCCACGATTTAGATAGCATAGCAATATATTTTGTTCATGGAAAATATCCATTAGTATTTAGTTATTAAAATTTAGCATTATTTATATTTATATGAACGTAATATTTTATAATTTATAATTTAGGTAGGTATATAATATTTATTGTCAAAGCCTGACCATTTGACTAAATATTGTTTTACTAATCAATAAAAATGTCGAATACTGTATTTATTAATCGCAATTTGCTGAAGTTGATAATATTAGCTGGATAATTTATAATGGAAAAAGACAAATGAATCATTGAAAAGTAGGGTGTCTTGTTTATTCATAATACATTTAAATTAATTAGGGAGGAAATTTAATTCCTTGTAAGAGATTATCAACTCTCTAAATGTAATTAATTAATTTTTATTATACAACTAAAATATCAACCATAAATTGATGTACATTTCTGCATTTTTAACGTGTAAAACAAATATCAAATATTGCGCTAATATCACAGTCTTAAGAGATTTAGACAAAAACATTAATCCAAGCATATTTACACTAAACAATTATAATGATTAATGGGTTTGAGATGTTTATTAGTTAGTTGCATATGAACATTTTTATATAGAATTGTGGACATTAACATATTCAATTAAAATATTTTATTAATTTATACAATAAACAATTTTGTTTTTCAGATTTTTTTCGTTATTTTTATCATCTCAATGGTGGCCACTTCTTACTCCAGAACTTTGAAGAAACGTGACCTACAAGAAGTTGAAGACAACGAAGCACTTTATACCTCACATGGTAATTATGGAGGCGGTGGCGGTGGTGGAGGTGGTCATGGACATGCCACATCATATCAAAGTTATGTGCTACATGCCTTCCACCCATCTAAATTCCACGTTAAAGACCATTGAATATTAAGATTATTCTTCAGTGATCTTAAATTAATATAATGTTTAGTTATCAAACTAGGTCATTGTTATTAGATTATTCAATACAATACTTATGTTTGAAATATAATTTTAATTTTTGTATACAACATACCTTAAGTGATAGTAATAATAATAATAATAATAATAAAAATAAACAAATGAGTTATGGATTGATATTATATACTATATTATATTCTAATTAAGATATTATTACAAACAAATAAAAGTATTCATATTATTGAAATTGTTTAAGAAATTATATTAATTACTTTTAAAACAATTAATAAATTAGAAAATGGAATAATTTTATGCAGACATGTTTTTATTAGAAAAAAAATAGTGTATTTGAATTTAATAAAACTGTAGGTTTATTGTTATTTGTATAGATTTATTTGTAGAATTCATGTTCTGATTCATCCTTTTTGATATTATTTTTGTATCCTTTTTCAAAATCTTTAGGTAATACAATGTAACGATTTTCACGTACAGCATGCATTCCAGCCTACAAAATAAAATACATATTATTATACATATAGGCATTACTGATTTTAGTGATTATAATTTAATAATTTAACAACATTGAATATTTTTACAAATTATGTTTAGCAGATCTAACTAACCTAAGCAACCAGTATTTTCTACAACTTAGTAGGTGACCCACCAGTTTATATGGTTAAGAAAATTGAGACTTACTCTAGCTAGTTTTTGTACATATTATTGTTTAAAAACTATAATATTGATTGTGTGAAGCAATTTCATGATATTTTGTGTAACTTTAAGTGAATTTATTAGTTTTATTCAAGACTAATAAGACTGGCAAGTAAACTGGTATAGTCATGTAAGTATGACAAATGGTATATAATATGCTATAACTAAACATATACATCAGTACAATTTACGACATATAGACAATTTATTTTTGATTAATGATGATAGAGATCTGGTGCAATAGGATCAGTGATAAAAACATTATTTCCTTTAGTTATTATCAATAATAGGGCGATATTAAAAATATTATTGTAAAAATAATTTCATAAAATTTGTTTGGAAAGAGAAATTCTAGTTCCAAAATAAATAAATAGGAATGAATTATAAGGATGATTCATCCGCATGTGTTATCTTACTAACGCTCTAGTAAATGTGTTAAGAAAAATCCGTTTTAATCTGTTAATTTCAATATTTATGTGAATAGACCAATGATCAAACTAAAAGGTAAGAATTCTAGGGTATCTCAATAAATTTTTTTGAAGCAAGTTATGAGAAATTTAAAATTGTAAATTTTGGGTGAATTTGTTTAAATTAATTTGTGAATTAATTTTGTAAATAATGTGCTAAAACGTCCTAAATTTTAGTTGATTATCAATAAATATTGGTAAGTTAACAGCTAAATTAATGCTAACTATTTTATGTATAAAACGGGGAAAATGCGCTAAAAAAAAATATAAAAAAATATATATATCAATAATGTCATTGACAGAAATTCAATAATAAGTACTTTTGTTATAAATTAAATTTAGTTTGAAATTATTTATTTATTTTTTTTTATAAGGTTTTTTAATATTGTCAAAGTTGTGATTATAAAATTAGTTATTTATCAATTATTACAACTACCAATACAATTTTTTAGTATGCACTATGTTCGATTCTGTAATTACTACTATGGACTTAAAAAATGCGGGTTAATACAGACAATTTGTTTGTTGTTGTGCATTGCTATTATTGAGTATTAAATTGTCTTAAAATAATAAAACTATGAGGCAATGTAAATCTGGAATAGTCGCAGAAACAGAAATGAGTTCACTGTAAAATTATATATTCAAGGTAGTCATAATGACCAATAAGTACCTAAAATTATTTCAAAACACAAAATAAATATTATATTACCTCTTGGCAAATTGCATTTATATCAGCTCCAGAAATCCTATCTGGTCTGGCCACATAATCTTCTAAATCAACTTCTTCACTGAGATTCATCTTGGCTGTTATTGTTGAAAAGACTAAACGCTTTTGTCTACGATCAGGCAATGGAAACTCAATTTTTCGGTCCAAACGACCAGGACGCAATAAAGCTGGATCTAAAGTATCAGCTCGATTGGTAGCCATTATAACTTTAACATTAGTTGTTTGATCAAAACCATCCATCTGATTAAGAAGTTCAAGTAATATTCGCTGTACTTCACGATCAGCTCCAGTTTGTGCATCAAAACGTTTAGTAGCAATCGCATCAATTTCATCAATAAATATTATAGCAGGTGAATTTTCTTTAGCCAAACGGAAAACATCACGTACCATACGTGGTCCTTCTCCTAAGTATTTTTGAACAAACTCTGAACCAACCACACGAATAAAAGCAGCTAGAAAATAAAATAATATAATAATAAAGATTGTCAAAGTATTTAATTCTTATATATTCACAGATAAAATTGTTTTTTTTTTATTTAATTGAATTTTTAGTATAATCTAGTTACCAGTAGTATGGTGAGCCACAGCTTTAGCTAACATAGTTTTACCACAACCGGGTGGTCCATACATTAAGACACCACGTGGTGGATCAATACCAATTTGCTTATATAGCTCAAAATGTGTAAGTGGCAATTCAACAGCTTCTCGAATTTCTTGTTTTTGCATATCCATACCTCCAATATCAGCGTATTGAATATCAGGCTTTTCATCTACGGTTATTCATATTGTTAAAATAGAAACAATTTAATCTAATTAAGATAACTTACCAGCCTGTAGCATAGATATAGAAGAATCTGCTTCTGGTGGTAATACATCGACCAAAGCATTACTATGTTTATGCAATGCAACACTAGCAGATGGTTTTAGTAATTCCCGATCGATTGTTGACAATATACGTACATAATAGTTTGATCCAGTAGTACTTCCAACAATACCAGTATTTTGGTCAACTGCTTCTAAAAACTGACCAATTACAAGTGGGACACTTTGAATACGTTTCACTTCTTCTTGTGCGTGTAAGTATTCTTTTTTTAAATTACGTTGTTCATCTTTAATATATTCTTCTTGTACAGTCAAAAATTCCAAATACCTTTGTAAGCGCTAGATATTTCAATAAAATAATAATAAGGTAACTATAATTTTGAGATTCATATTTAAATTTTATTTAAAAATTAATAATTTAAATTTACTTTGTATCTAGAATAATGGTCCAAACTGTCTAAACATGCCTCAACATTATTCAAATTAGGAAGTGTAGGTTTAGCATCCTGACTATCATCCTGTAAAAATAAATACATAAGCATGACAACTTTAAATTATATAATAGTAAAGGCCATTCTTACAATGTCTGGTAAAGTGTCGGTTAACGCTAAATGACTGATAACAGATTTTATTAGTTAACTTAAACCGGACATTGTAAGAACGGCCCTAATTATACTACCTACTGAAATATATAATATACATTTCAATATTTAATTTGCAAATATTTTTAACATAATTAACATAGAAACATGTTGGAAATTGAATCTTTGTTGACTTTTAAAGGACAACAACTATTAAATGAATTACTTATTTATAAGTGAATTTTATACAGAATTAGTCTCAAAGAAAATCTATTACATTCTATTGTAAAATGTTATCAAATAACTCATATTATACAGGATTCAACAGATGCATTACATAGACATTATTTATCCATGTAATGTATGTTATATTTGAATGGACGTACCTAAAAAATGTCCTATTGGTTATTATTTTAAATTATGTAACAAAAATAAGTATACTAGACTACAATGCATTGTTAAGACAATGGAAAACAGTAGATCGTACACAACATACAAATTATAATAATATTATTGTAAAAAGTATTTATAAATATTATTATTATACAAAGTGGTAAAATTAAGAATAAATTAATAAATGTATTGCTTTGTGTTTTACTAGAAATGACGGTGAATTTTAAAAGATACTAGTAGAATCATAGAATAAGAAAGCATAATAAGTAACAAATGTTAAAATTAATATGAATTTTATAAAACTAAATACGAACCCTTTCTGGCAAGACAATACCGATTTCTTCCATTGCAAATTTTCGTATTTAAAATTGTAAATTTGTGTATTTTTTGTGTGTATTATTGTTCAATCGTCGGATACTCGGATCGCCAAAGCTAGGAGGAGAATACTAATTATTATTATGATTTTTATATTTTGCTTATCAAAATGATTAATCACAATTTTAGTGATAATTGAAACATAACCTCAAAAAACCGATGTCATTGTTGTTGTACGAGATATGAGGTACTTTTCCTCAAATGTCATGGAGGAAAAAAAACGAACGAACGAACGAACGATGAAATTAAAAACCGACAATTCGGTAATCGGTGATCGAAAGTCGTAGTTAATTTTTTTTTTTTTTTTTTTTATTGATCTGAAATATACATCGACAACTAGGCCATTAGTACATGAATTTTAGATTACATTGTTAGTATTTTAGCATTTACATGGTTACATTAAATTAAATTGTACAATTCTGTTTTTTTTAAGAATAAAATTAAGTTTTTAACGTCTTGTGGGTTTGGTCCTAGTGCTTGACAAATTTGTTCTGATATGTGGTATTGATTTCGATACATGTTGTATTTTTGACATTCTGTGATGACGTGGTTGACCGTTAAAAGTACATTGCACGCGTCGCATAGTGGAGGATCGTCTTTGGTCATCAAATAGCTGTGAGTTAGGTGTGTGTGACCAATTCGGAGACGGTTTATTATGGTTTCTTCTTTTCTACTGAGTTCAAGATTTATCCATAGATTTATATTGTTTTTTATTTTATTGAGTTTGGTGTTGAGTTTTCGCCAGTAGGAATGCCATTTATTGTTTGTGTGTAGTTTAATTTCGTTTTTTGCATCTGCAAATGTGATGGACTTTATGGTTGCAGTTAATTTGGAGGTGATTGCATTATGGGCTTCTTGGTCAGCCATTTCATTTCCTGGAATGCCGATGTGGCCCGGAATCCATACAAACTGGATGTATATATTTTTATTTTCTGCAAGAAAAGTTTCTTCTTGTATTAGCTTAGTGATATCTGTTTGGTTTCGAGTATTTGTGATGGTTAATTGTTACCACGAATTAAGATATACAGGATACCGAACGAACGTATGATAAGTGAGGCCCGAACCTTCTCACTTGTTGGCAGGGCCACTAACACCATCTAGTGCACTATTTACAAACTATGTCAATATTTATTTTCCCTCTGATTTTGAATTTTGAAATTATACAATATCGCGAATTGAAATAATCTACATAAATCTTATAAATTCATGATAATTATCACGAATTAATATATATATTAAGATAATTATAGACATTATAATATGGCTAAATATTCCTTTATAGGTCTATAATAATAAATAATTATATTATATTATATTTTGTATTAATCTTTAATCGCTGTGAGCTACGAGAGTATGGGATTCCACATTTAGTTGGAGTTTTGCTATTTGCTTGTAACTTGCCTAAATATGCCTTTTTTAGACAAGTGCTGTGTCGAAAATTGTATGGGAATATCTAAAAGTAGATTTAGTGTTCCTAAACTTTCCCATGAAAAATGGGAAAAAGCTTTAGGAAAAGTTTTAAATAAAAGGTCTAGAGTTTGTGGAGACCACTTTGAGCCACAAGACATTATAAATACTTGGGTATCAGGCGAAGGAAGTAGCAAGTACACCGTAAGTATAATTAATATAAAATAATTAACTTATATAATACATATTAAAATATAGGTAAGATCCTACAATATCTTTATTGCCTAATTAATAAAAAAAAAACCTAAATTGTATTATTTTTAAATTGTGTACAAGATATGTTTAAAAAAGCCTCGTTTGAGATCTGGAGCTGTACCACTATTAAGCAACTGCTCAAATGAAAACATTATAAGTGAAATTGAAAAATCATATTGTGAAGATACATCTATTGCTTCTAGTTTATGTGCTCAAGATATATCATATTATTTCCTCCAATATTAAATAGAAACATATCCATTGAAAACATTGAAGAAATCATTAATATCTTTGATTCAGTGAATATTTGTTATGGAGCAGTTCTAGCAAGTAAATATCCACATATTAAAGCATCATTTGGCCAGATATTTGGCCAGAAAATTATCTAAAAAAACCAAATGTGAAATATGCCTGTCTGGAATAAGAAATATTGATTGTAAAACATGTAATCTAAATGAAGCTCAATTGATTCACCTCAAATCTAAAGGATTTTTAACTTACCCAGATGGAAATTTTTTCATGTTAATTAGACTGATTGAGACTTCATTTGAAATCCATGCTAAGAGTCCTAACGTTTTTGATGACACAGTAGAGCATTTTTTTAATAATAATTATATAATACCTTTTCCATGCAATGATCACAAAACTGAAATTGTTGAATATATTTTCACGTCATATTTGACAATGAGAATGAGACAGTTTACATTTATGAATAATAAAGAAAAAAAGAAATTATCAAAGTTATCTGCTACCTAATTTTTTAAGTTGTATCTTATTAAGATATTATATTACATACCTATAATCTTATGTAAATTTATTTAAAACAATAACAGTAACATTTTTAAAATATTATGCTTTGTTTTCTTGTTGTACCTATGCTTCAAAGTTCAAAGCTTCAAATTTCAATTTTTGCATCAGACATTCAGGTATAAGTATCATACAATTATATTCAAGATAATACTGTATTAGTATTATTAATTATAATTGTAATTTGTATTACCTTGGTGGCTATTGCTATTGGTGTTATAAAACTTAAACTAAATTAATTTACATGGTTTTAGTTGATTTTTATACCAATATTGTCTTTGAGCGCTAGTTGTCATGCCAAACAGTGAGAAGCGGGCGGCCTCAGAAAAACATTGATAAGACCTTTCCGTTCCGTATCCTGTATATCTTAATTCGTGATTGTTACCGAAATGGCGAGGGAAATTCAAAGTATCCACCACCGCTTGAAAAACAATTAAATTTTCCTCTCTTCACACTTGTCCAGCAACACACTACATAACGCCGACGCCGACTGGCAACGTTGTCGTCTGTTACTGTAATAGTGGTTACAACAGACTGGATCGACCGCACTTTTCGAGTCCCGCGCGAGTCGATTTTACAGTAACTTACTAATATTCGAGCCGTAGGCACACGTGTGTCAATTAAATATTATTTTTAAGTCCAGGCCGTTATATATTATAATAAGTAAGTGTGCATATCATTATTTAAGATATTATTGTAGGTATAAATGAAATATATTTGGAATGCGCTATTAACCTACTATTATAGGTAATCGGAAAAAAAATCCCCAAAGCCAATACTTATAATTATACATATATAATTGTACATTTTAAAATATAATACTAATCTTATGATAAGGCCTAGATGATAATCTTACCTTTAAATTTTATAAGAAGTCAATTCTCTCTAATTTTTAAACTAACATGACTGCTGAACTAAAATGTTATTGTTTTTTTTTTTTTTTAAATAGAAATATTTTTATTTAAGATTCTGAGCGAAGCGATGAATGTATTGATTTTATAAAGATGTGTGTTTTTATTTTTTTTTTTTTATTTTTGTGTCTGTCATTACCTTTTAGGACAGTAAAAATGCTTGAATTTTCTTCAACAGTAACTTTTCTGATAGGAAAGTGAATCTAGTTGGTACTTTGGGGTTAAGTAAACATTTCCCAGTAGTTTTCAAAAGCGGCGTGAAAATCAAAAGAAAAATTAAGGAAAAACGGGAATTTTTACGAAAAATCTGTTTACGAGAAAATCGGTTTTTGGTTTTTGGTGCCACTCTAAAACAAATAACCGTAGGTATATGAAATTTTGACTGAATGTTTATATTAGCATTTTCTATACACCATAAAACATTTTCCAAATATTTTGACTTATTTTGAGCTGTTTATGGACATTTTCAGTTTCCATTTTTTTTTAGTTTTTTTTTCTATAAATATCAATACAATTTTATCTGTTGGGTAAAAAAGCTTGAAAATTTAATAGAAGGCTCCCAGGTTATTGTTTCAAAGGCAGATGAAAAAAATTAAATATTCTTAGTCACAGTTCTTATTTATAAGCATTTAAAAATCAAATTTTGACAAAATACGGAAAAATCACAAAAATTAGCAAATTATTTTGAGTTGAGAATACATAACAATTTTTCTTTTTAAATCGAAGATTTGAAAATGTAATACAAGATTATCCATAAGTTTGTCTACCTTTATCAAAAAAAAAAAAATGTCTACAAGAAAGTCAAATTAAATTTTTATGAGCATTTGAAATTCATATTTTTACAACATTTGATATTCACTCGATATCTCATGTAACGATTTTCTTATTTTGTTGCAATTAAAAAACGTATGACTGTAGATACTTGAAAATTTCACTGAATGTTTGTATTACAATTTTCTATTCACGATAAAATTTTGAATATATTTTGACTCTTTTTGAGCGGTTTACGGACATTGTCAGTTTTCAATTTTTTTAGTTTGTTTTTTATAAGTATCAATAAAATGTTATTTGTTGGGTAAAAAAGCGTGAAAATTTAATATAAGGCTCCTGATATATTGTTATAATAGCAGTTGAAAAATATTAAAAATACACAGGCACAATTTTTTTTTATAAGCATTTAAAGTTCAAATTTTGACAAAATTTATTAAATTTAAAATTTCATTATTATTTTGTAGTTAAAAATGTATATAATATTCAACTTTTATAACTAAGGATTGAAAATTGTAAACAAGGCTCCACGTAAATAGGTTATGTATAAATTACTTTATTCACAATAATAATATCATCAAATATACTTGGTAATATCATAGACTGACTGACCATTTTCGGTCAGAATCGTGTTTCTTATACAATGATATTATATCATTGAATTCAAATTTAACACCATCCATTACAGTGACCCACTTGTAAACTACTGTACAGCAGAGTGACACCCACTTACCCACCTTTTTTCATATGTATTTAAAATTACTTAAACATTTATTTATTATATTACTATGTAATCGTTTTAAAGGACACACCATATATTCAGTGGCGTATTATCGAGAGGGGGTGGTGGTACATATTATAACTTTCTAACTTTCCTGATTTAACTATAAAAGTTAAGTTACTATAGTTAGCGTGGTTGCAGTTGAACTTATTACATATTGCCTACCACGGTATTGGCGCCTGGAAATATACCATTATCGTAATAGCCCGTATAATAATTATTTACCGAACAAATTATACACATTGAATGGACATTTTTGGGGTAGTCAAACTCGTGTTACTAGCATATGTGTCCGTATCACTTAGTAGGTACTTACCTATTTATGCTAATATATTATTATAATGCAGCATCTTGCACTATACTTGCAGGCATACCCTCATATTATAACGTTGTATAGACCTATGTTAGTATTACACGGCTATTTGTTCAAAGAAAACTAAAATAGTAATTGAAATTTGAACATTCCACATTTTTATATATTATATTTAATATATTTATGTACAATAAAAAATGGTAGGTGTTACTGTAGTTGGACACTAAATAGTATTATTTATAGCTACAATTTACGTTTTATTCGATATGCCATTTAGTAGATTTGTTACTTAGATCCAGTGTTGTTAACGTTCCTTTTATATAGATATCCGTTCAATTCCTCGTTCCTTTAGTATAAATAGAAATTCGTTCAGTTCCTCGTTCATTTAATGTTAAGAAACTCGTTTAATTCCTAGTTCCTAAGAAACAGGAACTCATTCTATTCCTCGTTCCTCATCGTTCATGACTCATTGTGTAAATTATGAATAATTTGTTTTAATTTATTGTTATACCTACTATTGCAGCAGTTTTTTGTTCATGCGAAATAAGAAACTCTTATTAAGTAAGAAGAAATAAATTATAGTATAATATAAGATGTAACCGTAGGCATATAAAACAATTAAAAAATATTGTTTTTATGTCTATGGATTAACGAAATTAATAATAATATCATTAGTGACCAAAATAAATGTATTAAGAGACGCGTGATATTACAGTTCTTTCATCACTGTACACTATGTACTAAAGTTCGACAGACGACAGTTTTCCGGGCGTGCCTGGGAAGTTATATTTCTTTGGTAATTAAATTAAAATATGAATTATAAGTTATATAGGTACCTATTATGTACTTAAACAAAACTCGTTTGTCAGAATTTAAATAAGAAGAGAGGTCAATTAAAAAAAAATAAAATTTGGAAGTGACTCTGCTGAACAGTAGGGTACAAGTGGGTGACTGTTATGGATAGTGTTACATTTGAATTCAATGATATAATATCATTGTATACGAAAAACGATTCCAAGTGGAGACGATTTGACAGCCTAGGATATTGTATACTATACTTATATTGATATTATTAAATATTATTAATACCGTAGCCGGTTAATTTGAGTTATTATTATTTGTTTATTATCATATTTGTATATAATAATACATTTTAGACGTTTCAATTACCCACGAATAATATTTTTAAAATAAGTTACAACGAATTATGAACGATATTTCAAAAATTAATTGCCGAAAATCATTAGTTTTTAACTGAAAACGACAGAGAAGTCTGAATTTGGCGATCAGTCTTATTTTTAAGTTATATTATATAGCTAATTGAACTTTTTGGTATTTTCATATAATATATCCGGTGTAGTCACTCGCACACTGCGCTTGCACGAACAATTAAAATCAAAAACATCCCTCGACTTGTTATGTAAATCCACCATGGGTGGATGTCAGAATTATTTTTGCATCATCAATTTTAAAACGTTGATTTATCTAGATTAAAAAAAAATTAATTTGTTATACTTAAGCTCGGTAAACTTTAAGCGTTGTACGGGTGCGTAAAACACCGAAAATCGTGAACTTCGTAAGGTTATACCATAAATACCAATGGTTTCCCGGTAGTAGAGTTTTGGACAAGTACCTACATAGGTAACTTATAATAATTCATATTGTAAATTAATTAGGTACCAAAAAAATATAACTTCTCAAACACTGTGTCTATTGGCACTGCCGGGAGAATGTATTAGAATGTCTATAAACTTGCGGACCAGTTTGTATAGTTAAATTTGGCATGCGAACTATAATTTAAATAGAAAACCAGAATAGGTGCATTGCAAATGACAAAGATTTCTGTAAAAGAAGATACGATTTATCAATATACCGTTTAGGTACTGAGTATAATACTATAATATATAAGTTCTATGGATTTATCATAGTAAATAATATATTTTATAATATCTATGGCAATCGTCAATTGTCGAAATTCGTCGGCGACGGTTAACAATTATAATAATTTCAGCAAATACTATTGTATTATAAATATAATATATAGTATATTTTGATTTCAGTGAACAAAAAAATAATAAGTCACTAATATAAACGGACAGTTCGTTAAACCGTACATATTATAATGTAAGTTTTAATACAAACTCGCAAATGATGAGGTTATTTTCATAAAGTATTTCGATACTTTCAAGTTTCAGTTCATCGGAGTGAGATGATTAGATGGAGATGGATGAAGATAGCTGTTTCTTCAGCGATGGTGGCACTCTAGCTACGTTTCACCGGAAGAGTAGATGTTTACGAGTAAGTTTGTTTTCATATTATAACCTACTATTTTACATTTACTTTTTAGACTTAAATTAGGCGTAAATAGGAATTATTCTTGTTTTTTTAAATAATTTTTTCGAAAAATATATGAAACATGTATAGCTCATACAATTATGAATTTATAGTTAATAGAAATGCGGATGTTTATACTTTATAGATATTTTTTTATTTAAATCGTGTAAATAATTTGATTAAACAATCAGGTACCTACTCATCACTAGTATCAATTTTATTATATTACGTGTAAAATCACCGACACAAGGTGCAGACTGAATTAAAAAAATTAAAAACATAAAATAATGTTGTAGTAGAAACTGGAAACTGTAGTATTTATAATCCATATAATGTAACTATTAAATTGAATCATTGAATTATTATTCAGAGATCACTTTGGGATAAATGCCAAACGTATAAATGTAAATTAAATTAAAAATAATTAAAAAACATTTTGTGAAAGGAACAAGATTACTGCTAATATTTAAGTCTTAATTATTATTAACAAAGAAATACAAATAATAGATATTTTAATGGATTTTTACTATTAACATTCAGTGTAAATATTGTTTCTGATCGACTTACATATATGTAAGTACCTTCTATAAAATAATTATTCACATCAAATAATCCTAACAATTTAATGCAAGGATTCTCATAAATAAATTGATCTTACAGCAGCCTTAAAACAACAAAAAATACATTTGTACATCATTTACAAAATTTTAGTTCCCTATTATGGTGTAGGTACTAATACAAACAATAAATTGCTATTCGAAAAAAACAATTTCGTATACCTATTATTATTTACTAAATACCTACAGCTAAACTAAACTAAAAATAAACATATGATTACATATACTGAGTGCCCATAAAATAATATTATATATGAAAATTGAATCTTTATTACGAATACTTATCGTTTACACACACCACAAGAAAAAATAATTAAAAATATTAAAAAATAAAGAACACATCATTGTAAAATTAATACAGTCATCGATCCGCTCAGAATCTAGAATTATAGACTTGGAGTTTTAGAAATCTAGTTGGTATTATAGTATTTGATGAATTTACTGTATACGTTGATGGCTTTATGTTAACTCTAAAATCCAGTAATCACATTTTTATTTAATAATTCATAAAATACAATATGCTCTTAAAAAAATATTCTTGTGCTTCTGATATCTATTCACCACCTTAATCAATAATTAAATTGATAAACGAAAATAATAATTTAAATAATACCCATATCATATTATTATAATCAAAATTATAAACTGTTTTGGTTTATTGTCATATCAAATTTCAATGAACAAATTGTTCCTTAACACGGAACTCTTTGGTATAAAAAGTTGCATTATATATTATATCCGTGGATTCATCATATTGATGTACCTAGTATAATATCTATCATTTATTTATTTATCTATGGCAAATCTCAAAGTCATTGCAGAAGACACATTCGACTAAAAATTCTAAAATTTCAATAAGCAAAGAAGATATTCTAAGTTCTGTATTCTGGAGCGTTTCCTCAACGGCGTCGCAGTTCACACACGTCATGGATTCCGCCGAAAGAGTCGATAATTCAAGCAAGTTTGTTTTTATATTCTTTTGGGGCTTAAATTTACTTTTAAGACTTAAAATAAATATTTAATGTCACGAAAAATGTGCTATCCAAGTGTTGTAGGCGCATATTTTAGTTCCGAACTAGAAATGTATAAAATACGTGAGATATAAACGTCGTCGTCGTTTTTCCAGTCCCTGTTCGTAGAATAATTATAATTAATAGGTGCATACCTTTATAGGGTACTCAATATATATGAATATATATATATATATATATATATATATGTTTTGGTTTAATTTATAGAAATATATTATGTTATAACTTGTAACTGATAATAGTCATAAGATACAATTTTAATTAATAACTGGTATTTTTTTTTCCAAATACAACGTTATAAGTTATAGGTAGCTATTAATTTAGTGTCACATACTTAACTTCTATTGTTCACCTAATATCTATATTCTATATCATAGGGATTAGGGCCGTATAACCATGTACACATAAAAGTAATATTCACGGAATGGTCAACTGCCTAACCTGACGTGTGCGCACTTATGAAGTTATGAATAACATACCTACTCATATACTCGTATAGGTATATAAATAGTGTAATACTACATACACGAATATGTTACCTATTATGTCCCTAAAAGTTCAACAGTTATTATTATATTTATTTATTTTTTACATATAGGTAAGTACATTACAAGACTCTAATTAAAATCACATTTATTTTTATTTTTTCGAACACAATGTTTCAAAAATTATTAATTAATATATAATTTATTGATATAGTATTAAATTAATTAATGAAATAAAACAAACACACTTACTATAATTATTAGTAATAATAATATATCTATGTATAAATTATTAAAATACAAAACGAACAAACGAAAAACGATTCTGAGCAAAGACATCGTTAACTAATAAATACTATTGAGATTAAAGTAATTTATTTTACTATTAGACATTAGCACCTACAATAGTAGGTTAAAGTCATTTTTGCCCAAATAATAACATTTGAAAGTGTCATCGTGTCTATAAATTATAATAATATACTCTAAAAGTTTCATAAATCCGCGAATACTTATTATTTTTAAATTACAACAAAATAACTAAAATCGTTATTTTTGGTTTTAATATGTAATTTCGTCCAAATTTTAACTTATAATATCTGTAAAAAGTAACTGTGTTTATAATAGATAATTTAGATTTTTCGGTTACAATATGAACCAGGGGCGGACTGAGCCGGCGGAATACTGGAACTTTCCCGGTGGGCCGCTACTCAAAAATGATTTGTTATTGCTATATATTTATAATTATTATTAATATAGAAGATCGGTATAAATCGGTAGAAAATCGGTATAAATATGAATCATAAATATTTTTTATTTTCATACCATGACGCGTGTGTGAAAAATTGTTTATATTAAGTGTTTAAGATGTTAGATTTTGGTTCGGCTGATTGTGCACCTCCCTCACTCTTCAGCATCAATGCATCAGAAATTATTATTTATAATTAGGCCACGGATTTAAATATAAACTGCATTTTCTGAATTTTCTAAACATTGCTTTCCAAGCAAGGAATTCGTTTCATATATTATCAACGAATTGAAAAAATGAAATAAGAACATTTATATGGGTTAAAGTCAATATTATAAAAACTTATTAAAAAAAAATTAAATACAATTAAATAAAGGTAATTTTTTTTAATTATATTTATATTTTTTTACGTACCCATTATGCTCGATACTATAACTTCGGTCTTCAGTTATAGAAAACAACACTTGCCAATATGGAATTACTGCCGAATTTTTTATTTTAAAATATTAAATAGCATCTGATTGACTGATTTGCTATAATGAAACTCAAAATATAACGAATACACTACCTATACACCTATCTAAATTCTATTTTATATTCGTTTAAATTGGACTTTTAATTTTTCTGGACATTTTATTAAGCTACGAATTTATTTAGTTATTTTGTTATTTAGGTAATACATATTAATTAATAGGTATTTCTTAAATTTTTTTTATTATTTTATTCGAAAAATTATTTTTAAATATTGGGATCAATATAACTATTTTTATTCAATTACTATTTTATATCAATTAGAATTTGTTAATAAACCAAGTAATAAATGAATGGTTACCAAGTAAAAAAAACCATTATCTATATTATAAATTTGAATTGAATTTACCGCATATGCGTATAGTAGAAACAAACAAATGTTTTTTTGAAGATAATGTAAAAATATCCATCATCCATCGGTTAGGACCATATATATATTTTCTATGATTACAACGGTGAGGTTATAATTATAAATAATCTATGGCAAATGACAATCGTCTGAGACGAATAGCGATTCCAATACGTAATCACATATTTCGTTCCCTTCTGGTTATTGAACTAGCTACCTATTTTTATAAATGTCATTAATCTCAATACTTCCAGACTAAACTTTTGGATCGGAGATATGAAGACGGGCGCTGCATTTTCCTTGGCGGAGATGCACAGCTCTGACACTAGACAATATTATACACTCGAAGGGAACGCGTTTCGCTGGAAGAATAAATAATTACGTAAGTCTTGTCCTTCTAATCTGTTGAAGCGGTAGACCTAATGTAAATATTTATTGTCAGACAAACTTATATAACCGCTAGACGTAGAGTAATTTTTAAAATCCAGTTTTTATAGGTGTGCAAAAATTATGAAAGATACCTTAAATTATAATACTTTGCCTACAACTGTTAATTTATTGTTATAGTAGAATAATTTTTAAAATTTGAAATCAATGATTAAGCAATGCTTTTATAAGTAGGAAGGTGGGTTTTTATACCTACCTAATAAAATAAGAGAATACATAATGATTAATGTTATTTAATATGATTTGTAAGTATCATAGTATCAGTAAACAGATCATACCTAGAGAACACCTCAAACGTACGTTTTTTTGGGGGGTTTTTACGGGATATACCTAAGGGGAATTTCCTTCAAATTTTCACATTTCACTATTTGATATTGTGATATTATTTGTGCCTAGGTTAAGTTTCTGTTTTAGAATCGATCGATAGGTCACCTAGGTATATCGCATTCTTTAATTTAAATTCTGGTAGTCGAGTATTGGACAAGTACCTACGTAATTTATAATTCGTATCGTAATTTAATTACTAAAAAAATATATTTTCCCCAACAGCGTCACCGGCAGGAGAATACATTATAGAATGTCTATAAACTTGTGGTCTAGTATATGGTTAAAATTGGCATGTGACCAACAACTGGGGGCTTGTTCTGGACAATTTAAATGATCTAATAAGGTTCATCTCATTATTTGAATTAAATTAATTTTTAACCGATTGTTGTGTTAATCGATTTTTAATTTATTTCATTCGAAACACTCGTCTCAGTTTTCTAGTACCTCTAGATTTCTCACGAAATTCATATCGATCATCTCACAGCTTTCATATTCAAAACCAAAAAAATATGTATTTTTAGCTTATTTTAATATTTTTCATCGCAAAACCCCCCTGAAATAGAAAACCAGAATATTTTACAGATCATAAAGATACTAGTATTCTATACTAGATAAGTTTCAATGAGCGATATGTATAGAGAGACGGAGATGGAGCGAGATGTAGACGGATGAAGATAGCTGTTTCTTCGGCGACAGCGTGTGCTGCAGTACAGCTAGGTTTCACTGGAAGAGTCGATATTTATGCGTAAGTTTGTTTTCATATTATTTTGGGGCTTAAATTTACTTTTTAGACTTGAAATAAATATTTGTTGTCACGGAAAATCTGTTAACTCGGTAACGTAGAACCACATACGTTTACTACTACCTACCAAAGGATGTATAATAATAATAAATTATACGCCAGTTCGAACAATCCAAACGCTGTCTTACTCGTAGTCGAGTTCTAGTTGATAACTGACTTGTGAATAAATGTAATTTTTGTTAGGTATAAAAATAAAACTAATAAATCCTTGAATACAACATTTAAAAATACAAACTCTGTATAATAAAAATTAATATTAGGTGTTTATTGGTAGGTTTATATAATATATGTAGACTGTAACGCATAGGTCATTAGAATATTGTAGAACATTTTACTGCAAGATGCGTGTTATTTCAGAAATGGTATTCGTCAGTGAAAATTTTCCAACTGGGAATAATATATCATAAGCAGACTGAAATGTGTGAGCGTTTCAGTGTTTCGAAGACTAAGTTTCGTAGCAGATTTTGATTCCGTCACGGAGTATGTATTTTCTTCTTTTTCAGTAGGTTTCTTTTTATTATTGTTAATTGATCAGGGGATGTATTGCCTGAAACTTCAATTATTTGTATTGTAATTATACTGGTATAACACTATTCCGGCTATCAATAAAGTCGTGTTCAAAATTAGAAAATTGGTCAGGTATGATATTTTATTAACTAATTCTTTCGAGTAGGGAATTAGCTCAATGATATTTAAATATTTTCACTGATAATCAAGTACGACGACTTGTAGGTAACTAGAGACTGAGTGAATATGAATTAGGAAGTGTGTGATATGGTGGATATAAGGAAATGGGTCAACAGGATTTCAGAATGCTTGGTGTATGAAACGGAAAGATGAAAAAGAATTGTAAGGTTAGGGTAGGTAAGACTGGAGAAGAGATGGATAGACAGAATACCGATCATATGGAGGTGTGGAATGAGAGTGGCTGAACCTGTATATAGCTGTGAGAGACGGGGGAAGAAAAAGTAAAAAGGTAGAATAGTTATGTTAACAATGCCGAATACGTAGGAAAGGATCTTGAATTGCAAAGACCACTTGACTCTTTGGCTGAAACTACCGTTATCAGTTGATATAGGTTTACAACCTTGACTTATAGGATAGAATAAAAAGATCTGTTGCTGGTTGGGATGTCAGCGCACTATTTGTTTTCCATCTTTGACCCACGCGTAGCATACTAAATGGAGGATTAAGAAAACACTAAAATGATTGTGCGTGAGTCAGAGAGAGAAATAAATGGTGCGCTAAAAATCTGACATCCTCTTAAGTGTTATCAAGTTGAAGAAGCAGTTCATTGTTGACAATTTGACATCTAAAGGTAAGATTATTATCTAGGTAACCTCATGGGCTTTTAATTATATTTTAATTTTAACGCGAGTTATGAGTATTTTAAAATTGTTAATTTTTTATACATTTTAAAATACTCATAACTCGCTTTAAAATTAAAATATACTAAAAAAACCATGAGGTAGCCTGGATAAAAATCTTACCTTTAGATTTTATAAGAGGTCAATTCACTCTAATTTTTAAATTAACGGAGCTACATGTGTTTGGCTGAGCGTAAAATTTGCTATGTTACGCACTTGTAAGACAGAGACAACACATGCGGGTATAACGTCCTCTTAACTGTGGTAGTTATCATGATTGGAAGTAAAGTTGATTAGTAGGGCTGTGAATTTAATGCAATGAAAAAGTTTTAAATATATGCATGTATGTACAAAAAACAGGCAAAATATGCACATCAAATTCAAAAAATACTGAATGAAAACGTTTTTTAAATTAATAAATAATAATTCAAATTGGTTTACAAAAAAAAATTCTTTATTTACACACTTTGTAGGTAGATACCTATTTATTTTTCTAAACGGATGAACCGAAGAAATCATGAAATCATGCAATCAATATGAACTAACCCAAAAAAAATATTATGTAAAATAAGATTTTGGCCGAATCTGGTGTAGCAAAAAAGCATGTAAATGCATTTAATTCACAGCCCTGGTAATAAGTTATGATTTATCTGTAGTGGGAACCGGGGTACAGTGAGACGCATATTGGTAACGGTGTTGTAATAATAGGGATCTCCCAAAAAAATACGTACTAATAGTTCAAACAAATCATAAAAGCCAACTGTAATAAATATTAATTTATGAAAAAGTATATTAAAAAGCATTAATATTATAAATGAAACAAAACTATGAACTATGGACCGTAACATAATATAGGTATTTCTATATTATTAGATCTATAATTTCTGTTAAAATATTAGGAAAATGTATTAAGTTTAATTTAACTACAACATTTTAGTAGAGTCTGAACAAATTTGGTTCCATGACTCTGATCATACAAACTTTAAATACTTAACTACGGGCCTGAAATTTAGTTTATACAGATCTAAATAATCCAAAACGTATATTGCTTCAAAATATAAAATAAAGTGTCTTGTATTCTAGTAAGTAGGTAACTATCAAAAAAAAAAACTAAAAAAAATCATACTTGAAATCTATGTATAATATACGTATATTGTAATAAATGTTCAAATGTTTATTATAGTACATTATAAAAAATTAATTAAAGTTCAATAAAATACATTATAACAGGTGTTCAAATGTACATTTCACACCACATATTTTGTTATTTCACACAGTCTCTCTTCAATTTCAAATTTTTCTTCAAATTATTTACGAAATATAAATGTTTAGTAAATTGGAAGACTTGATTAAGTATTTAATCATTTATCTAAAAGAGATGTGCCGGGTCGCCAAATTACTATATCGAGGGACCATGGTGCAAGTGTCGTCCATAAATATCATAACATATATTATATTAGAAATACAAACTTAATATTTCACTAACAGTAAATATTATAAAAAAATATTACGAGATGTACTATACGTCTATACTCATATTATATTATGATTGTATTAGTTACAAGCTCTTGAATTAAGAGTTATGTTTGAGGATTTAATTAATTTCCTAAAAGGAAATGGTTCAAGGTTGTTTCAGTAGGTCGAGGGACCGTAGTTAAAGTGCCGTTCACCAATAAAGTACCAAAAAAAAAACGATTAATTCAAATATAGAAGGTACTTATATTATATACTTTTATCAAAGTATGATTGTGTTAGTCGCAGTCTTGTGTAAATGATATTGTCTTAAGTTCTCCCAATCTAATTATACAAAATACTGAAAATTAATGAAATCACAAATATTAATACAATAGAGAGACCGTGCATTGATATACAAATTTTTCTTAAATTTACTTTTTGCATAGAGAATATGAAGGTGGGCTGAGCTTTTAATATCAGAGTATGGGGGACAGGGCTGGGATTTCATATAATGAATTGAAATATTTGTGGACACTGGACGACCAAAAGGGCCATCCTCCATAGCATGTTTCAATAAGTCCAAAATAAAATTAATTGAATAAGTTATAAAGTTGCTCTCCCATGCTCGACATTATCCTGATATTTTTAAAAAAACATGAAGCTAAAAAAAATCATTAAAAATGTTGTTTTGAAAAAAACCTTTCATGTGCATGTGTTGTCTCCAAGTGTGTGTTGTGAGAGGATAGATACTGATAAATCATTAATAGAGACTCGTCGATCGCTTTTATGTGTTTCAAATTGATTACACGAGTGAGCTGGATATGGCTCCACCATAGATAATAAAGATTTGGATAGGACATAATGGTTTTATCAGCGGTCTTCGAGGGGAACAATTGAGGCCAAATAAAGTATACCTATATCGAGTATCGACTATCAATATAAAGTAGCCTCAATTACCTTCCCCTCCGGGAACGCGGCCTCAAATGTACTGAACATTGGCGTGGCCTATCCATATCTTTATTATCTATGGGCTCCACCCATAGCATGGATTAAGGTGTCAACAATCAAAGGATTAACTTGATAATCAAACACTTAAGTTCAGCAACTTGCAACTCAGGATCTTTTTATTCGATGTTTCCTAATAAGTCATACGAAGGTTAGTTAGGTAAACCTATGGTTAGTTGAAGCTATGGTGATGATAGACAACTATCATCACTGGTCGTGAGCTTTGCGATGATCTTTTCCTACTAACTATCAAGGTATTCGATATTGTAAACATAACAATGAAAGAAAATATTTAAATATTATTAATTTGGTTAGGTGAGGTAAGGTGAGGATAGGACAGGAAATTAGACGTTAACTAATTATCATAGTTTTTAACTCGGTCTTAAAGACTGTCAGCTAGAGTTGTACCAGTATAGTTATTAAAAACTTAAATACAGCCAACATTAATTAATGATTTGAAAATGTATGATTTCAAATTATAAAATGTAGATAGATATTTGACTATGTTTTTATTTGCATTTAGACTTTATAGTTCGTTATTTAATACTGACTGTGGACCCAGCCAAACACAATATTATTTTAAATTAAACATTATTTTATGTCCTTCATAAATAACAATCACATAGTAGAGTCCGTACAGGACCTTTTTCTCAATTAATTTCTTTGCATCCTTTATAAATTACATTCATTTTTATACATTTTCTTAAACATATATTACGGTGATACACCTCTGATCATAATAGTTGTTCGTATTATTATAATGTAAACAATACGTCAATACCTAGTTTTTGGATTGTAGTTAACATGTATTGCAGTACTTAGCTTCCATCGTATTCTTTTGGTTAGTGTTATTTCACCCAGGTTTCTCAAACAATTTTTTTTTTTCGATTCATTGAACTCTAGTAGATTTTTTTGTATAAATATTTTTCGAAAATAACCGGCTATTCCTGGGAGTACACTGAGTACCTGTGTACATACTATATAATTTGAAAAGAGGCTGGCTAGGTTCTCTCACGTTCCCCATTCAATTAAATTTTTTATATATTCAACTTTTTTTGATTTTTTTATATATTTCTTTTTTTAAAACATTTACAACCTGGTGCCATATGATTTATTTAAAATTTTTTATTTGCCTCTTAATTTTTTTTTGTTTTCTAAAATGGTTTTGCCTGCAGGCGCCAACACCCTTCTTCAATTTTATTTTTTTTTAATTGATTAGTTGAATTTTTTGTATATAATTTTTAAACATTGATAACTTGGTGCCATGTGCAAAACCCTTCTTTAATGAACTAAATATTTTGAATAGTTTTTTCTGTTTAAGATTCTAGACATTTCAGATTGAACTTTGTAATGTTTATTCCTACAAAAGTATTTTTTTTTAAATTTTTTTTTGTTTTCTAAAATTCATTTGCCTGTGGGCGCCAACACCTCCCTTCAATTTTTTTTATGATTTTAACATTAGCCGAATTTTTTAAATATTTATAACCTGGTGCCATACGAAAAATCCATCTTTAATGAACTAATTTTTTTTCTTTTTAAGGCATTTTAGTTTGTACTTTGTAATATGTATTCCTACAGTAACATTTTTTCCACATTTTTTTTTGGTTTTCTAGAATGCATTTGCCTGCGGGTGGCAACACCCTCTTTCAATTTTTTTTTTTGTTATGTAACTCTAGTTGAATTTTTTTGTACATACTTTTTAAACATTGATAACCTGGTGCCCTCTGAATAATCCAACATTAATGAACTAAATATTTTGAATAGTTTATTCTCTTTAAGATTCTGGGCATTTTAGTTTGTACTATGTAATGTGTTTTTCTACAGTATAATTTTTTTTTTGTTTTCTAGAATGCATTTGCCCACGGGCGCCAACACCCTCTTTCAATTTTTTTTTTTTGTTATGTAACTCTAGTTGAATTTTTTGTTTATAATTTTTAAACATTGATAACTTGGTTCCCTATGAAAAACTCTTCTTTAATGAACTAAATATTTTGAATAGTTTTTTCTGTTTAAGATTCTGGACATTTTAGTTTGAAGTTATTAAATTAAATTAAATTTTTTTTTGTTTTCTAAAATGCTTTTGCCTGCAGGTCCAACACCCTTCTTCAATTTTTTTTTTGTTATGTGATTAGTTGAATTTTCTGTATATAATTGTTAAACATTGATAACTTGGTTCCCTATGAAAAACCCTTCTTTAATGAACTAAATATTTTGAATAGTTTTTTCTGTTTAAGATTCTAGACGTTTTAGATTGGACTTTGCAATGTGTATTCCTACAATAATATTTTTTTTAAATTTTTTTTTTGTTTTCTTAAATGCTTTTGCCTGCGGGCGCCAAAACCCTCCTTTAATTTTTTTTATGATTTTAACGTTAGCCTAATTTTTTAAATATTAATAACCTGGTGCCATACAAAAAATCCATCTTTAATGAACTAACTTTTTTTTTTTTTAAGATTCTGGGCATTTTAGTTTGTACTTTGTAATGCGTATTCCTACAGTAATATTTTTTCCACATTTTTTTTTGATTTCTAAAATGCATTTGCCTGCGGGTGGTAACACCCTCTTTCAATTTTTTTTTTTGTTATGTAACTCTAGTTAAATTTTTCGTAAATACTTTTTAAACATTGATTAGTTGGTGCCCTCTGAATAATCTAATATTAATGAACTAAATATTTTGAATAGCTTTCTCTCTTTAAGGTTCTGGACGTTATAGTTTGAACTTTGTAATGTGAATTCCTACAATAATATTTTTTTTTAAATTTTTTTTGTTTTCTAAAATGCATTTGCCTGCGGGCGCCAACACCTCCCTTCAATTTTTTTTATGATTCTAACATTAGCCGAATTTTTTAAATATTAATAACCTGGTGCCATACGAAAAACCCTTCTTTAATGAACTAAATATTTTGAATAGTTTTTTCTGTTTTAGATTCTATACGTTTCAGATTGGACTTTGTAATGTGTATTCCTACAGTAACATTTTTTCCACATTTTTTTTGGTTTTCTAAAATGCATTTGCCTGTAGGCGCCAACACCCTCCTTCAATTTTTTTTTATGTCATGTGATTAGTTGAATTTTTTGTATATAATTTTTAAACATTGATAACTTGGTGAAATACGAAAAACCCTTCTTTCATGAACTAAATATTTTGTATAGTTTTTTCTGTTTAAGATTCTAGACATTTCAGATTGGACTTTGTAATGTGTATTCCTACAATAATATATTTTTTTAAATTTTTTTTTGTTTTCTAAAATGCATTGGCCTGCGGGCGCCCACACCTCCCTTCAATTTTTTTTATGATTCTAACATTAGCCGAATTTTTAAATATTAATAACCTGGTGCCATACGAAAAACCTTTCTTTAATGAACTAAATATTTTGAATAGTTTTTTCTGTTTTAGATTCTATACGTTTCAGATTGGACTTTGTAATGTGTATTCCTACGGTAACATTTTTTCCACATTTTTTTTGGTTTTCTAAAATGCATTTGCCTGTGGACGCCAACACCCTCCTTCAATTTTTTTTTTTAGTTATGTGACTATTTGCATTTTTTGTATAGACTTGAACAATGATGACTTGGTGCCCTATGAATAAACCTTCTTGAATAAACTATATAGTTCTATTATTTTTTTCTGTTTAAGATTCTAGGCATTTTAGTTTGTACTTTGTAATGTGTATTCCTACAATAATATTTTTTTAAATTTTTTTTTGTTTTCTAAAATTCATTTGCCTGCGGGCGCCAACACCTCCCTTCAATTTTTTTTATTATTCTAACATTAGCCGAATTTTTTAAATATTGATAACCTGGTGCATTCCTACAGTGACATTTTTTCTACATTTTTTTTTGGTTTTCTAAAATACATTTGCCTGCGGGCGCTAACACCTCCCTTCAATTTTTTTTATGATTTTAACATTAGCCTAATTTTTTAAATATTAATAACCTGGTGCCATACAAAAAATCCATCTTTAATGAACTAATTTTTTTTCTTTTTAAGATTCTGGGCATTTTAGTTTGTACTTTGTAATGCGTATTCCTACAGTAATATTTTTTCCACATTTTTTTTTGATTTATAAAATGCATTTGCCTGCGGGCGCCAACACCCTCTTTCAATTTTTTTTTTTGTTATGTAACTCTATTTGAATTTTTCGTACATACTTTTTAAACATTGATAACCTGGTGCCCTCTGAATAATCCAACATTAATGAACTAAATATTCTGAATAGTTTTTTCTGTTTAAGATTCTGGACTTTTTAGTTTGTTCTTTGTAATGTGTATTCCTAAAATACAATTTTTTCGACATTTTTTTTTGTTTTCTAAAACGCATTTGCCTGAGGGCGCCAACACCTCCCTTTAAATTGTTTTTATGATTTTAACTCTAGCCGAATTTTTTAAACATTGTTAACCTGGTGCCATACGAATAATCCTTCTTTAACGAACTAAATATTTTGAATAGTTTTTTCTGTTTGAGATTCTGGACATTTTAGTTTGAAGTTTGTAATGTGTATTCACACAATATAATTAATTTCAAATTTTTTTTTTTAATCATGTTTGTGAATAAAATTTTTGTTAAAGACTTGTTTATAATTATAAGAAAACTTTATTTATAAATTTTAGAATTAAAGAGAAAAGTATTAAAAATCTTTATTAATTATACTATCATAGTTTTCATATTTATTTTATTTATAGTTGTGAAATCATGAGTTATTAGTTATTATCATAATCACTAATCAGAACACCAAGTCATATGCGAATAACAAAGTGTTAGTCTTGTCTATTGTTTTTTTTATAGATTAAAAACATGATAAGTAAACAATATTTTTCTCCCCAAATGTTTTTTTAACTTTTCCGAGAAGAACAAAAGAATTATAATATTTACGTTCCAATTACTACAAATAACTAATTGATTTACGTTCCTATTCCTTTTAAAAATAATGGAATTTATCCATTCATTCGTTCCTTCAATCAATTCCAGGAATCGTTTCTTTATGAACGCGTTCCTTAACAACACTGGAGTTAGGTCTTGTCATTATATAAATGTAGAAGAATTTATTATCGCGTTCTTAGAATAATAATTGTACCTATGCCTTTTTGTTATCACTAAAAATTACTTTGGAACTAACTTGAATTTAAAATTGTGAAAAAATATTAACCCACTGTGAAGGACAAATACAATATGCTACCTACCAAACCTATTAATATAATTTATATACACTGTAATACTATATAGATGCTCGAAAGTCGAAAGATAATTTTAGTTATAATTAAAAGTATGGTAAATAATATAGCTTATTAGCTAATTTTTTCACAAATGTGTACGGTAAAATTTCAATGATATTATATAATATAACATATGTGATACATTGAGTTGAAAAATTACCTAATTGTAGTTCACCAATAATATAATATTTCAAAAACTTTTTTTTTTTTGTTAAAAATAAATTTAATCATTAAAATCTAAAGAGCCAAACTGCAATTACATAATGTTATTTTTATTGAACCAATTTACGGTCATAATTATAATTAGGTAACTGACTGGGGTGATGTAGGAAAAAGGTTTTCATACCTAATTAAATATACTTTACATGTAGCCATGAGGTTTCTATCTACAATATATGAGTAGGTAAATTACAAATGTTTAAAATATTAATTAATATTATTGTATCAATGTAAGTGGGCTCTAAAAAAAAAAATAAAAGTTCTGTTATACAAATTAGTTAATTGTTTAAGTTCCTACCAATATAAATTATCAATTTAACCTTTTCGAACATAATTTTAATTTTATATTTATATATTGTGTGCATTATCACTATTATGCCTATATAAATTAATAAATATAATTTATAAATTAGATTTTTTATAAATATTAGATTTTATTTAAATTTTCTATTTATGTATCAATGCATTCAGCAAAATATTTTGATTTTGATTATGAATTTATGAAATTATAATAATTTTCATTAAAACATCAATATTTGTAGAATATAATATAATAATAATTGTACCTAATTCTATCGAAGCACCAATTAACGTAAGATCGAAAAAAAACGAAAGCAATATAAAATATAAAATTCCACGTACTTAAATTTGATTATGTGGGCTTATTTACTAAGCCAATAAATCTAGAAAAAAATAGCTGTATAGAATACAAGAGCACTAGGTTAAATATAATTTTTAGTTTTGACACCAAAAAACATGTGTCAGTATTGATTTGTTCAATTTTTAGATAATTTTTAAAGTAACAGCCATAATTAGTTACGTTATTTTATTTATCATTTTATCCAATTAATCACCAAAGTCAAAATTCAAGACTGCCTTGTATAGATTTGTGGCGTACTTGCGCTAAATAAAAACTAATTTTCCTATTCTATAATGAGTGGGAAAAAGCAATATACCAATGTTTAGTGTTGTGGTGGAATTTCATTTCATAATTTGTGATATTGCAGCCGTATTATAAAAAACGTCAGTCTTGTATTTTCAAATAAACATTTTTTACTACCACGTCTCAAAATATGGATGTTTTGCATTCAAATAAAATATTGTAAAATGTCATAAGTCTACATTTTTGGGTCTAAGAGAGTATTTTGTAATATTTAATGAAGTCATAATATAAAGTATGCTTGTTAGTATTTAAATTTTTTATTTCAGATGCATCGGTAAAAATTTTTTTTAAATACCTTAGTTTTAAATTTCAAATTGCTTTTTTTCAAAACTATAAATGTTGAGATGTAACAGTCTTGTTCTAGAGGTTAAAAGTGTGATGAATTATGTTGTCAATTGATATGTAAGAACTAAGGAGTAAGGGACGATATAGTAGAAGAAACATATTTTATAAATGTAGCTTACCTACCTAAAATATTGTTCGTTTTTAATAGTATCTTAAAAATTAAAAATGTAAAATAACTTTGTATTTTTCGTTAAACTGGTTTTGAATAGAATCAAAAAAAATTTTGATGTTGATTTCAGAACTAGATATTATGGAACCGTGGAAAAAAGTGTGCATATATGTATGAGTGTATGTCATACTTCGAGAATTTCGTCCAATAGATCCTTTTATTATTAAGTATCTGACGCTTCTTCCAGAAAAATACACCGTTAAAATAGTAAGTTCACTAAAATTAATGAACAAGGTTAAAATAATTATTAATAATTGTAGTTATAGATCTTAGTTATTTGCATGAATAGGAACGGTATACATTTAAATAAGATAAATTTAGTATAAAGAAAGAGAAATTGTAAATTATTATTCAAGCACATCGTTTTATTTTTAATTTTTATATAGAGGTTTGTTATTTTATGTTACTATAATGTACCAATTATGCATATTATTTTATGTAACTATAATAGGCACTTATATTTTTAATATTTTTACTTTTTTCATCCTTGTTAATTTATCTGGAAACATACTATTATTGTACAACCTATACTTAATTAATTTGCACCCTAATATAGTACTTCCTAGTTCCGGTAATGCTATAAATTATAATTGTATGAAATCTTTTAAAAAAGTCTATACTGTTATAAGTTGTACATATAATTATATAAAGCCAGTCACTTGAAGTGTATAAAGTGTATTTATAGTTACTTCACATTATTTTAACTTTACCCATTTTTTCCCCATTTTTAATTAGATTAGAGAAGAAGTTTATCCAGTGGGCAGTTATGTTAGCGTGTTATTTGTAGTAATCGTATTCCTCGTTACCGATTATCTACAGTATAAGCCAATAATAATTTTAAATGGATTATCTGGTATAATGTCTTACAGTTTACTTTTAGGATCTCCAACAATAAGTTTTTTGAAAGTACGTTTCTATACCTACCTAAATCTTATAGATTTATTGTCAATATCTATTATTGTTTACATAACTAATTTATACATATTTACAGTTTGTAATTTTTATCTTTTAGTTAGGTCAAATATTTTTAATGCTTTTTAGAGCAGCTGAAGTTTCGTATTATACGTTATATGTTTGCAAATATCAGGAATAAGGATCAATATCAGATCGCTACTAGTATAGTAAGAACTTCAGTTTTGGTTGGAAAATGTAGTTGTGGTATAATAGCACAAGTTCTTATATCATATAATATTGTAAGCTATGTATATTTACTCTACTTAAGTATACTTGGTGAGTAAAATACTATATTACATATATTTTTTAATTTTTATGTTGTTTTAAACATTAGTCATTTGTAATTTTGGACAAAAATAATTAGGTATAGCTATACCTAGTTTTGTACATTGTACATACTAGAACAAAAAATGTTGAAAATAAGTTTTTCTTAGAATATTTCTAATGCGTTTAGCTGTTTGGGTATAAAAAATGTATTATGTTAACGGAAATGTCGACATTTAGGAAATTATTATAATTTCTTATGATTTAAAGAAATTATATCATTATATATAAATTATATCATTGCCTCGTAAGTCGTAGGTAGGCAGTAGGTACTGCATGTTATCATTTCGACATTTTTAACGATATAAGGCAATGATGCCATATTGCCACGCATCATAGATCTAAATGTATTATTTTCCCATTTTTTTTACAAAGACCAATTATTCGTCACTCTAATTACCTATTGCAACGGAGTACAAGTGCTTGCAACAGGTGCAAGAACTTAAACAGAAGCAAATGCTTGTAACGGTGAGCAAGGACTTGTAACAGCGAACAATTACTTGCAACAGAGAGTAATAGTGCTTGCAAAGGCGAACAATGACATACAACAGAAAGCAAGTGCTGGCAACAGGGAGATTCTTTGCTCTTGTTCGCTGTTACAAGTACTTGCTCCCTGCTGCAAGCACTTTCTCGCCGTTGCAAGTACCAACTATCTCACTGTTAGAAGTCCTTACTCCTTGCTTGCTGTTGCAAGTACCTACTTGCTCACCGTTACATTAATTCCTAAGCGTTATTGTTTGTTAATAAATATATTTTAATGAACAAAATTAGAAATATAAGACATAATAGGTAGTTATATTTATTGTTGCATTTCCTGCATAATGTATACACTTAAACTTGCACTTGAATATTTTGTTTTAGGTATGATTTTCACTACAATTTGGTCATTAATTATGCCACCAGTTAAGTTTAGTTTATATTTTTATAAAGTAAAAGAACCAGTTTTAAATGTGTTTGTAGATGATAATGAAAAAAATATTCGAACAAAAATCAATGAATCTACTAATATAAATCTAGATAAAAATAATATAAATGTATGTAAATTATAATATTCATTGTAATAATAAAATCATATTTATGATACTGTTGACTATATAAATACAGAAATACTTTATAAAAATAAAATGCTCTGAAGTTATTCAAATGTTATGGGATGATTTCAATGTAGCTTATGCGGATGCTAACGTATTTAAATGGTCAGTTTGGTGGTCGTTGTCACTTAGTGGTTATGTATTGGTAAATATATTTAATTTACAAAACTAGTTCATTTTATACAATCACTGATATTAAATTTATTATTTTACAACAAATCATAGTCTTATAAGACTGGTTTATGTTTCTTCAGGTTTCGCAATATATCCAACTTCATTGGGATGAAATTGAAGCGCACGGCGAACTAAATTCTTTGAACGGTGCAGTTGAATCATTGGCCATATTATTCAGTAAATTATTCAAAATTTTTTCAATTTTATTTAAACTATATAGAATAGTACTTATCGGTTTTTCATTAATTGATACAACGTTTTTAAATGTTTTGAGGTGCTGCTGCTATATAATATGTGATTGGAAGAGTAAACGGAGATTGGGACAAGTATGGAGACATGACAATGGCAATAGTAGCTATGGGACTTGGAGGCGTGTTATACTTCCTTTCTTTTACTGAATCGTTAATAAAGTCGTATGCATACTATATAATATTCTGTTGTACATATCAGACAATGGTGACAATATCAAGGTAAAATCAAAATGTAATATTAAGAAAATTTTTTTCCACAAAATTATCCATTGATACAAAATTATATCTAATTTGCTGTTAAAAATACTCATTTTTATTTATCAATTTTGTTTATTTAATCGACTATTAACTCTGAATAGTATATAGGTAATTAAACATTTTTTTGAGAATTAATATAATATGATATTGTATTTATATTTTTGTAATTTTTTTAGTAGAAATAAGTTATTTATTTTTTTAGTGTCTTTGGATTTGTCTAATCATTTACCATTTTTACATATTATCACATTGATTAAAACAGTATTATCAAGGTGGATATAAATGTCAAAAAATTTTTTTTTATCTTTTAGCACAGAAGTTGCCAAATTTTCGAAACGGAATTGTTATGCCTTAATATTTGGATTTAACAAATTGGTTGCGTATATTTTAATTATTTTATTTACTGTAGTCGTCGTTGAAGATAAATTGTTCTCTTTTGACATTCGTCAACAGGTAAGATTTCATCAAATGTATGGTAGGTAGGTAACTTAAGTACACCTTTGTATAACAGTTATTTAACAAATGTCAGAATTTCAACAGAAAGTAACTTAAAATAGCATGCTAAAAATATAAATCAAATGTTTTATTATTATGTTAACACACAACTTAAGTATTGCAATGATATATTTTCAGTTTTTGATCTACAGTGTGTATTTTATGTTCTTGGGATGTTTGTTTTTACTAATGGCTTTCATGTCATTCAGGCGACTATGAAAAAACGGAATATATGAAAAAAACTTGAACTATTGTAGTGACGTGAGTTCAAATATAATATATAGTAATATATTATATTATAAGTGATTTATACAGATTATACGTATGAATGTAGATAAATTAATACGTTTTTTAATTTATTTATAGGAATCATTTTATACCACGTATTATTTCTGAAGTTAATAAAATTATTAGTTTTAACATATTAAGTTCAAATCATTAAATGCATAAATTAATAATTAATAAATAATCCTTTATGGCTACCTATATGTGAAATTATTGATGATGACAATTAGAGGTAAAATATTGGAATATTTAAGTATTAATTTACTTCAGACACGGGTATGGTAAAAATTAATTTTATTTTTCTAAAATGTTCAACAAGATCTAACAATTCCAGATTTTAAATGGAGCGATGAATGTATTGATTTTACAATAAATTATGTGTGTGTTTTTTTCTGTTTTTCATTACCTTTTTCGGTAGACAGTAAAAATGCTTCGATTTTCAACTTCGGGTGTAGATTCTGATAGAATATTTAATTTTGTTGTAAGTTAGGGGGCGGGAAGAAGGGGTTGTCAAAAGTAAAAATTCTTAGTAGGTACTTTTCAAAAAAACCCAGAAAACGGAATTGTTGAGGTAACATCTATATAGATGAGTTGAAAATAATAATATATATTATACATATATTTATAGATAAATTACAAACACTTTGTTTAATGATTTATTTTAATTTGATTATTGTTTAAGTTTTTATTGATATAGGTAGCTGAATTGATTTTTGTATACCTAATATTTATTAATGTATTGCAAGACATATATATTTTATTTTTAATGTTGAAAATACGAAGACATATTTTTTTACTGATTTCTTTTGTAACATAATTTTGATATTTTTACCTATATACATAAGTCATTTGGTTTTCAATATTTAATAATGTATGGTAATTAATTAATTAAACGATTCAAACTGGAGGAAATGATTAAATTTGATAATTTATATAAGTATGATAGGAGGAAACAACAGCGGTACAATCAGCATTCACTTGTCCACCTTTTAAAAATTAATTCGACTTTTTTTTTAAAAACTTACCACCTATTATTTTTGCCATCGTTTGTAGGAGTCAACAGTATCTTTTGTAGGAGTTAACACTATGTCTATGTAGGAGATTACCTACATTTGTAGGAGTTTACTATTCCCCTTAAAAATGGCTATACAAAAACATAAAATAAATACGTACCTAATATTTAATCAGCTAGTACCTACTTTTATACTAAGACAATCTTTACAAACTATAAAGTATTGATATAGATTATTATTATTTACTATGTAATTTTATACTATAATCATTATTATACAACTTTTTATTCCACATATTTTTCAATTAAGAACATAAAATCAAGAATTTAATAGCTTTATGGAAGCACCAACATAAAAAAAAATGTTTGTAAACAAGACACATTGGTTTTATCTGTATTAACGACTACCGTTCTGTTGCTATAAACCTAAATATGTTTTGTGGAAGATTTGTTCTTCCCCACAGTTGTGTTTGGCTATCACAGGACTCCAAAGTGATCGGATGTGAACTCCCACAGTACAGGTATTGGAATCACGGTGACAGAGCTACCTGGACCGCAGATTGTTCATCGCACACTGTCCGCCAGGGTTACCATGTCGACTGCGCCGTCGACGAAACGCTGGATATCAGCTGGTCTCGAGAACTGATTTCCTGTCAATGATGGGCAACGATTGGCAGGCGCTGCATGAGCCGTGGCAGTTGGAATTGTCGACAGTTTAAATGGGTACACGTTAACCAGTGAAACGGCAGCTCACGTCTTAGTCAGCCATGCAATTTGTCTGTCAGATGAACGAGTCGTATGCCGTAAGACCGTCTCGGCGGTCGCTCGCTTCGTCACGGACAGACAGATTGCACTCTTTGCCTCCTGCTGCACCACACCGTCTTAACCGATGCTTGCAGCCCCGTGGCCTCCATATCTATTTGGTGTGTGGGGTCCTTCACACAGCCCGTCCGAAAATCCTCTCGCTCCGGTAGTAAAGCCTACTGGGCCCGCAATAAAAACCCGTCCTCGCTTACCAACATCAACTCACAGGTTTTTCACCGATCCGCTTCAGTCTTATCACCTTTGCGGCCAGTTACAGCCGTAACGCCTTTGCTGAAAGTTGCTACAACTGGGATTATTCGGCCAGTGACGCCCCGCAGTAGAAACTCGGCTGCATTCAAAACAAGTCAGCTGCAGAAGTCAAGACGACGGGCAAACGGCCATTGTAACACGCCCGCGGACATCGTGTGCCACACTTTTGCGTACGGAAATGTTGTCACATATGAATTTGGTTTTACGACGGCCAGGCACTACGAATTGTTTCTTGTATACCTCATGCAGTCAGCTGTTTGGAAGGAGTTCACGAAGAACACAGCGTTGATTATTTATAATTTGTTTTAAAACTTGTTGTTTAATTCTTAATTGTGTAACCTAATTGAATTTACGTGGTTTTCCGAATGATTAGGGTATCAAGGTCTGTACTACTATTACACCTGGCATCGAATTACATCTTAAAGTTGCACTACAAATATATTGTAGATCTTGGTGGTTTTCATAATGAAAATCTTATGTCTGTTATATGAATGGTACCAGAAAATTTAGATAATGCATATTGTCTTCATTATGTTAATAATATAGCTATTACAATTATCACTCATCTGAAATTCAGAAATCCAAATAAGCAATCACCAGGATGAGTACCTACATACTTAATAAGTGACTACGTTAATTATGAAATTATGTATTTTTGTGAAAGGATGGAAACGGTCGTGAATTTTTCACATTATAATAAAATAGTTTTATGATGTAAGGACTATAAGGATCATAAAAATGAAATACATATATATATTATTCACTATTTTTACTCTTTGGGGCAAAAACACTGTAAGTTTACAATGTTTTTAAGCTATATACTATAATGTTTTTTTTATTACATTATATTTGGCCAATATCAGACAAACGATGCTTTGAACTAAAATAATGTTGTTGGTATTTCTTACATAAAGGGCATTTTTTGTAATGGACATTTTATTTGAATATATTTAACACTAGGAAAAATCAATTCTAAAAGATTCTCATAAACCAAAACTTAAAAATGTCTTGTATATTTTCCAATGACGTGGAAAATTATTCGAGGCAGATATCTGACATATAAAATAATTCATATTTTAAGCGAAGCAGTGAATGTATTGGTTTTACAATGATGTATAGTTTTTATTTATTTGTTTATTTTTTTTTTAGTATCTTAAGAAAGATTGTGGTTTCTAGAAAAAAATATCAGTTTCCAGTACTTTTTAAAATAATTGAGTGAAAAAAACAATATAGAAAAGTAGAGAAATATACTGAAAACATATTTTAGTTAAAAACTTTTTTGTTTCTCGTTCTATATCTTTCAAAAATAGAGACTTCAAATTTTGACTAAATATTTAATTTAAATTCTTTAGACACGATAAAATTTTCGAAATATTTTGGCTCTTTTTGTGTTATTTATTAGCGTTTATTGATTTATGTATGACACAATTTTGGTAATCTAAAAACCAGACAATTGTATGTAACGTTACTCGTCATTTTGTAAATTATTTTGTAGTTAATTCATACAATTTTTATTTTTAATACCTAAGGCTTGTAATTTTAATAAGGCTTGTAATTCCTCAATGTTAGAATTTAAATAAAAAGTTTAGTGTAAAACGTTGTACATTTTTTTATGATTACCATAGGGTTAATGTTACTATACAGTACACTTCATATTATATACGCTGCATACTCTCAAGATTTTGTCTTGAAGAATCACGGTCATTACCTACTATCAAGTAATTATCAATAAATTGATTCCTATTAATTGCCATTATAGTAACACTGAGTTATATTATTTTGAACTGTGTAATGAATACAAATTAAAATATATCTTCACAGCTGGCATATTGAAAGAATATTCGACTGCCAATAAATAAATTCCTAAAATTCATAATATATAGGTACTTCTTTCTTTTATATTACATTTCCAAAATATTTAATTTTGAAACATAATTACGATTCGTAAGGTGTGACCAGATACACGATCCACATACTAGTCTCTTTAGTAAAACGCCATGGTTATTAGTCACTCATAGTACTCTTTGAAAAAGGTCACAACCATTTTTTCATAAGATGATAATAAATCCCAGATTTTTATGGTAAGATTTAAAATCGAAAGATTTTAAATAAATGTTTGCATTAACTCTAAGTATACTTGATAGCCAAGAAGTACTTCTTGGTTGTATTATGTTAGGTTAGGTTAGATTAGGTTATGTACGGATCTATAATACATGTCACCTGTTGTAGATATCAGGTATTGATGACAATATATGATTGAGTTATATCATTATAAGTGACCATTAGGTGACGTGTATAAAATGTAGGTATGGCTATAGAAAATTAGCCAACAACTTCTTATATTTTATTTTATTTGTTGGTAAGATTTTAAGGAAAATTATTTAAAAGTATGTTTGAATTAATTTTGCTACCATCTATATTATATACCTATAAGTTATAGGCTATGACACATACTTCTCCATCATGTTAACCATAAGAGTGTAAGACAAATATGAAATAACCATTGGCATTTCAACATTTGATTACTTAGTATATAACAGTCAAAACTGTATGGGAACATCATTGGCTAACCCATTAGCTGTTGTAAACTTATGAGATAAACGTCGACAACGATCACTCATCACTGTCGTTAGAAAAAAATTATAAAAAGCGTGTTTAACGGGCGTTTTATTCCTGCTATTACTGAGACGTCGCAGTTAACCGTAATAGGTATATATACTTTAAAACTTTCAGTTTTCTGATAATGTTTCGGCAATTTTCTCTACACAATAATAATAATGATAATAATAATAATAATAATAATAATAATGACCCATCGTGCGTCGTATATTAACGTGAATATGTGCGATACTTCGTGCCTAATAATTTATTAAACGGTGCGAACCGCACTTAGTGATATAGTTGTCTCACGGGGTAGAACGCAAGTCAAACGTCGAAGGGTTTAAAAAAAAAAAACAATTTATGACAATTATTTTTATATTTACTTATTTACCAACAAAAATAATGTAGGTATTGCCGTGTAGAACTTTTGGTGAATAAAGTTTTTATTGTATTTTCATACGGGTTTTCTAAATATATTTTTTATGTGGCCACCAAGAGCCAACTATTACAGCTGACAGTGCATATTATATTACACCCTATGAGACAGTGCTGATTAATCGTTAAACCAACCCATACGCATCGTCACTTATATTGATGCAGAAAAATATTATATTTCTTTTTACATTACCTTTAGGTACAAACAGACAAAAACATAATACATGTTTGTAATTTAAATATGTACCTATAGAAAGAGATACAACACTAATATAAAATGTTAAATATTTAAGCATATTATTTTTCAATTATTGTAATTACCTGTCACCCATGTATTTAAAATCTGGATACTGGTGTACTGATTTTAAAATACGGATTCCGAATTGGTCATTGTAATCCGGAACGGTATTAATAATATTTTATTCGCACTAAACGGATTATAACATTTTTTTCAATGAGGATTAGATGATCAGTATTTACAGAACCAGTGCACTATGCCATTAATAACATAACAACATAATAATGGATAAGTGACGTTCGAATTTTTATTTTTTCCCCTTAATGAGTCACGATACTACTACTAGACACGATATTAAGTATATTGATTCAATGATATAATAATATAACGATTGCAGTATGCGTATGACATTATAGTAATATAGTGGATTATTATAATATTGTGGACCGGCGACGACGCATGTACCCATCAATACACAATTGTTAGTTGTTAAGAGGATGTCAGCGCACTATTTGTTTTCTTTCTCTGGCCCACGCGCAACATGTACAAAACGCATTAACGCAAAATCATTTTTTCTAAGTTTTTAAGTAATCTTAGAGTAAAACCACGTATTAACAAAAAAGATAGAGAATAATAATTTTGAGGGAATTACATATCGATTTTATATTTTATTGTTATTTGACTTTGTATTCGACTTTCAAAATAAACAAAAAATGTTATAAATTTAAATTATGTTTAGGTACAATATTTCGACAAATCGATATATTATTCTCTATATTTTTTTGTAATAAGTAATTTTACTCTAAGATTACTTAAAAACAAGAAAAAACGATTCTTTGTAAATGCGTTTTGTCTATGTTACGCGTGGGCCAGAGAGAGAAAACAAATACTGCGCTGACATCCTCTTAAGCTGTTTTCGATTATGTTTACTATAAATACGAGTAGAGGACCGTCTTTTACGTGGTGGAAATATGTACACGGTGCATTTATATTCCAATATATAGGTGGCTATAGGATCATATTGACGCTTTTTTCATTTTAAAGATTTGTTACCTATTGAAATCGTTAGACAAATTTGTAATAAAAATAACAACGTTTTGATGGTTTTAGACATTTTAATGATAAAAGAGATAATTTTTTTTAAATTTCAATTTTTATCAAAGCATATTTATTGGACATTAAGGAGGATACTTTAATATTAATTATCTTAAATATTATCTTCTGAATTTTATTCAGATCGTTATTTTTATTGAAAAAAATATTAATAATCAAATTTTGCATTATCTATAATCTATATAATATGTATAAAGGTAGGTTTCAACTTAATTTTAATATTAAAGAAAAAATATTCAATCATTAAAATTGTGTAATGTTAGATAAATAATTCTTAAATTTAGAGTATTTATTTTGTCAGCGACTAATTATGGTTGGCTATTTATTAATTTTTGAAATTTCGACCCTGTATGAATATTATTATATTATGGGGGATGGAGTGGCCGACGCTGGTTCGATACCTCGACCGCGGACGGAATTTTTCTTCAGGAAAATCACGGTGTCCGGAGAACAAATGCCGCCATCCCCCACCCGGGGCATGGCAGAAACCTACGGGTGCCCCATTAGAAATTCTGCCAAATACAACACACACGTGTAAAAACTTTACCGTTACAAACCCCACTACCTACAATCATAAAAACCCTACAATCAGCTAATGTCCATAGTCGCCGGGCTTAAAGATCAATTAAAAAAAAAATAAATATTATATTATGATGACGATGATTAAATATTGTTATGTACCACATTTTTTTAAAAGTAATACCTATGCAATCCAATTATTTAATTATATAGATAATTAAAATATTAAATATATATTTTAAACAATTTTTTTAAAAAATAATGAATATTTATGCATTTTTGCAGTTTTGCAGTTGATATGGTACAGAGAAAAATTAAACAATAGTACCTATATATAGTATCATATATTATATTATAATATATATTTGTCGGCCAAGTAACTTTTCCCAATCTATTTTTTCTTGGATTTTGGATATTTAAATACAATAAATAGGTACAAAATAAAGTGTGTATAAAAAAAGAGATAATAAAGAAATAATTCTTTTATTTATTTTTATATTAATTTTATTTATTTATTATATATTATAAATTATAATAATAAATCTATAAATGATTTATAATTTATAATAATTTTATTTAGCAATAAGCACATATTATGATGTATTTCATACATAAATAATTATAATATACACAAATGTACAAGTTAAATATGTTTAGGGTACAGTCAAATTAATTTCCTTCTATCAGATCTTCGCTCCGGAGCCGTCCCTGAAATTAATATAGTCAAATAGCAATACTGTCAAAACTCGAAGTAGATAATATATTGATAAGAAATAACAGAATAATGGTCAGAAATTAGACGTGTAGACGCGTGATAATATCGGAGCTGACATCACTATACGATGACAACAATACGGGAGTTTCAGTAAGTACATCGAAGTACGCACCACGAGTTCGTGATAACAAGAGACATTTATATAATATGGACGTGGTGTTGATGTTGGTGATGATGTAGATTGTAGATTGTAATTATTTCATGACGTATTTTCTAGAAGACAGCCCCAGATGTTTGAGACATTAATTGGTCAAATACTACTTAAATAATAATATACTACGTAGCTGGTTCGTCATGACAGTGACAACGGAAAAGTTGAAACGTCCAAATGTTTTATGGGTTCACAAGACGTGTTGACAGATGTATAATACTATATAGGTATCAGATCATATTTCGACTGGGATTGTACGAAATTAGATAAATGTATCTATTTGGGTAAATATTTTACGAAATTAACGATAAGTGATCATAATCAAAATTAATGGTGAGAGTATGTTACGTGGTTTTACTAAGGATATGATAGAATATTGCACTGCTTCATTTTGTCAAATTGCACCGACAGAAATAGATAATGTTAAAATTGCAATATAAAATTGCACTCGTTTCGATGAATAATGAATATAATGCAAAACCTAAATTTTATGAACGTATAATTTATATGTGTGGATGGCTGGAAGAATAAATTGCGTTTTTAATATATTATTTAATGTTTATCGTTTCTATTATAGATAATAATATTAAATTTGTTCATTTTTCAAAATAATAGGTTTATACAATGGGTTTTGTTTTAAAAATGAATAAATAGCTGAAATCGAATAATAGGTACATGGCTAAAATTTAAAATATGGTTAGGCCCGGCGCGATTGCTCCAATCAGTGACCGCTGGCTTCTTAGTGGCAAAAACCTTGCCACACATACACGTGTTGCAACCAACCGTTCCAACCTTACCAACCTTACCAACCATACAAGGTTGCTACATTGCTAATGGCTATAGTTCCAAGCTCAAGACCAATAATAAATAATAAAATTCAGAATTCTTATCACTTTACTAGATCAATATTGGTGTTTGACAAAGACAGAGAACCACCGATTTCAATCCCTTTAAACAAATAAGTAACGTGTCGTGGGAGCTAATTATTAAATAGATTTTGTATATTTACCGCCGGTACCATTAAGTTTATAGATCAGTTAACCCTCCAAAATGACGATACAGAAATGAAAGCCACCACGGTAAACAAAACCATCGAAAAATTCCTCGCTCCAATATTAATCAAATCTAAAAAACTAGGTTAAGGGGAGTTTTGTGAAAAAAATATATAAAATAAAACCAAATGATTAATTAATTTACAAAATATCTACTGAACTGCTTACACTTAATAATATCTCACCAAATGCTTACATAGCTGTTCATTAAGTTCTTAAAAGAATCAAAAGCCAAATATTTTACATATCAATTATAAGAAAATAAATCATATCGGATTGTTATCAAAATATACATCCCACTACACAACTCGACTACAGAGGTACTCGAACAAAAAGGTTTCTTAGTGGGAGTTGAAAAACATTATGAATGCTGGTCATAGAACATCCAAAACACTACTACCTACCTCTATTTTTTTGTTAATTTAGAACCGGAACTCACAACAAAGATGTATTTAAACTCAATAATTTATGCTACACTAAAATTATAACAGAAGTACCTTGAATCAACAAACAGGTGTCTCAAACTCTTAACTTCCAAAACTATGATTAGGTAGTAGGTACACCAAAACATACTGTAACAACCACCTCAGATTGTTAAAACCACCAAACTGACATCTGCAGCACTAAAAGTCACGATCTCCTCGAAAAATGTGTATTGTGCATTTTTGCAATGGAAATCACTCCACTAACTACCGTGGATGTCAAATCTTTAAACATCTACAGCAATTCTGAAACCACAACTTCCCTTTAAAAATACATAATACAAATACATATGAAATTAAAGATAATTAAAATTATAACACCAATACATTGTCAAAAGTAAAAACCCCCATAAATCAGCACCTCCCACTCATTTTAATTTAAATAATAGCCAATCTTATTCACAGGCTACAAAATCAAATATGTACCAGACTTACCCAAATCATAATTAATTCCAGAAGAATAAAACGAAAACATTACATCTAAACTTACCTTGTATCAAATTATTTACTCATGTAAACATTTTTGCACACTACTTGTGTCCCAACATTTATTTAATAGGTAAGTTGCGTTTGGATCAAAAAGGTCTTGAGGTCAACAATAACATTAAGTAAACGATTTAAAAAAAAGATAAAGGACTAATATTCTTATAGAATGTACATTTTTATAACTCTGAAACTACTTTTTCGAATTTTCATTTAGATACAAATACATCAACATTTAAAAAAAATATTTTTAACAGATTAGGATAAAAAAGGTTGATTCTCATAAAAAAAAGAAGTTGTTATCACCACAGGACACTCCTTACATGGTATAAAAAATCTAAGTATTTTAAAACATGGCCCTTAAATTATTAAAAAATTCCAAAAATAAAAATTTTAATATTGTCGGCCTAATTTAATATGATTCATAGTAGGTATGACTTATTATGAAGAACAAAATGGGAGTGAACATGATCTGTGCATTACCCTGTATATATACTGCAATATATGCATTATTTAACGTACTGCTTCAATGCATTTACTTTGTAGTGGTATTGTGGTAACCATAATATGAGGCTTAATATTAAACATATGGTTACTTAATTATTTTTTATTATTGTATTATTTGATGAAAAATTTTAAACTGTGATCAATGAAAATCATAATATACAATACATATTTAAACTAGGTAAAATTATCATGGAATATAATTTGATTTTTATAAACTGTATGAGAGTTAAATATTATTAGTTGGTACTTAATTTTAATACAGCATGACGTGTAGGCAATAGGTACCTAAGTATGTCGTATGATCCCGTGAATCATAATAATTATAATAATATTCACATATGCAATTATTTTATAATGTTTTTTTTTTTAAAGTCTTAGACGTACACACGCATTCTTCCCCCTCGGTGTAATAAGAATTGTGTCAGAGCAACACGATGCAATGTTATATTATTTATTTCAGTATAAGTTATTGATCTTTTCGAAGGAAATATTATATCATTACACCGCATATTTAGCTGTTTTATTGGTCGTACGGAAAAAAAAAAACATACAATCCTCAACACGGTACACTTTTTTGCATTCCAGACGGTCATTTACGTGTCAAGATCCTGACTGTATATGATGTATAATTTGGTGTCGTGCAATATCGATAAAACAATTTCAACGATATGAAATGTCACAATATTATATTATTATCACAGGGCACCCACTATAAGTTATAACGTTCGTTTTTAACCACGAATTTCGACCGATATAGTTATTAACTGCGCATTTTAGGTTATAATTTTACGACTAGATGATAACATCATTATCGGTATATGTATTAAAAGACAAATATTTGATGGCAAATATAACATTTTGTGCAGTTATAATAATCACGTGTCATTTAAAAAAGAAAACGTTTTTATTTATTTTTTTATGATGACCTTCAATCTGAATGTTGTGAATATCGTACATCCTGGTGGATCCGAATTCACAGAAACAATATCACTATTTTTCAAAAATAACGCCATCACATTCTTTTTTGCAAAGAAGAACATTTCCTCGTATCTTTGATATTTTTTGGCTATACATATATAACATGAATATATAACCATTTGCTTACGAAAAGAGTTATATAGGTACACTGTTATAATATCTATGTATATATGGTTTATACTCTATGTGATCACATCCCGTACAATCTCATACGTGAATTTCATAAAATAATTTAATTAAGTAGGTAGAAAAAACTCTAAAAACTGGAGTTGTACCAAAACTAATTTTTGCGAGATATGAAGTTAAAAAAAATTGTTTTACCTACGCAGTTTAGACCTTGTCATGTCGGTACAACGTAAGCACATGATGACATTGCTATTATCATGAAAACCTAAAAGAACAGACTTTTGTAATATATTTTAGTATATTATTATAATAGAAGTTTCTAAAAACTAAATTTAAGACAATATAGTTACCAAAAATATTCATAAATTGTGTCACCGTTATTATAATAGATATTATGCTAATTTATTAAAACGAGCATATTCCAGTCTTATGCTCATATCGTTAGACTTTGTGTATCATCAGAAGTTATTTAGCAATTTGAACAAACTTGATTTTATATTTAACAACTTCCAAAGTTATTACATTTTTAGCCATTTATTAGTTCAAAGTTTTAACTTTAAAGTACATAATTCGCATTTTACTTCAAGTTGAAACAACAATAAGATATTTTTATTCTTTGTTAATTTATTAGAAAACAAGACATATTTTTTTCATTGAGACTTGAGAAAGTTTAAAAACTGATATCAGTGCCTCCAGTTTGTTATGTATATTTAAAATAAATAAAATATAGGTATATGCGAAATAATACTGAAATATTCTATTTTAATGCTTTAATTGGAAATAGTATACAACTTCATATTATTATGCGTATAAGTGGATTTGGCCTCTACTAAAAATGCATTTAGTATGCTTTAGGAAATTGGTTTTAACAAAATATAAAATCATTCGCCAAAAAAAAAATTGAATTATTTATATTTCAATATTTAAAAGTTCTAAGTTTATATTTATGTGAATGATTTTATATCTTGTTCTAAATCTTAAAACCAATTTATACTTATAACTTACTAGCCGAATTATCCGGCTTCGCCCGAGGGTAAAATATGTATGTATCCCTATACACCATACGCCTCCCTATTCCTGTCTATAATATCTTGCCGCAAAATATCTTAGACTTATAACGTTTATTTTTTTATTCCTGGAAATTCAGCTATTGCTTCCCCTTGCTTCCTCCTGCAGAATTTACCAATGGGAAACGTATAGTAAGTAGGAACTTAAGGATAAAGTAATGTTTTGTCAAAGCTGTCACGTGGACATAGTTCAAAAAATGCCATTTGTTGAATTTTTAATATTTTTGTATGTTTCACGAACATAATATTATTCAGGTTGTAAAATGTACACGTATAATGTTTAATAACTACCTTTATTAATGTAGTTATATACATATTTGCCATGGTTACCAAAATAAATATTGATAAACAATATTATAAACGAGCAACAAGGTTAAATAGTCGTTAAGTTTTCTGAAATTTTCCAATTTTGTGTGTAATTTTCTTAATTTTTCTTTCCGTAAGAACCTCCTATAAAGTATTTTAGAAAACTTATAAAAAAAAATGAATGAAATCGGTCGCGTAATTTTTGAGATTAACCGTTTCAATGTTTATAAGTATATAAGTAGTTTCACGTTTATATATTTAATATAAAAGAGATAAGGTATGAATGTATGCTATTATATCATCAAAATATCTTCAAATTCTAGTCAGTGCGTATTGTTATGTCCACGTAAATATTTCTAAAAATGTGATGGTTTTTTGATACCTAAATATAACTTTCTATACAATGGTCTGTACACATGTGTGAGTTCAATTTTAGTCTGTAGACCGTATATTATTATATTTATTATATACTGGAGATAATTTAACAGCAAGCTTCTGTAAACATGGGGTAACATTCTTAACCAAGAGTTTGTAGATTGGTAGTCATTGTTCCGTGAGGTGGCTCTGAATTGTAAATAATTTTTTTTTCTCAAACAAAATGTAAAACATTGATTTTAGAATTTAATTAATCCATTATATTGTGAAAATGTTGATAATATAATAAATATTCAAATTTCAAATAATATGATAAAAAAAAAATATTTTTGATTAATATGATAATTATTATTAATATTAATAAAAATTTCCATGACCCAAAAGAACCGTTGCGGTAGGCTCTTATCTGCCTTCTAATCTTTCTTAAAAACTCCCAAAGCGCACCCTTTATAATTAATTATCAATACACCTCCAATCCATTAAAAACATTTTTCACTACTCACTCTTTTATACCAACACTGTTTCACAAATAACATTTATTTATCATTTTTTGTTCACCTCTTTCTCCATAAATTACTATTTTTTCTATATTAAAGTACCCTTCACTATTTATTATTTTTATTTTTCCCGATTTTTCATTCTAACTACTTATCTTTATGCCAATCATTGCATACATCCTCGTATTAACTAAATAAATAGCGTCTTATCGTTTAGTTGTAATTATAAATACTAATATTATGCATTATTATCTATTAACTAATAAAAGTTCCATGGAAAAAAAATCTAAATTTTTTGATTTTATGTTTTAATACATTTAAAATCAATAAGGTTTGCATATATCGTTTAATTAATGCGATATTGATTGCCTTTTCTTCGGTAACTTCGTTATGCATGCATTCAACATTTATAGATTTCGTAGTTGTATCGTTTTATAAATCCAATAAGCATGTTGTTATTGTTTTGCTTAGCAATTTATTTGTTGTTATATATTGGTTTTGCTTGATGACAGTTGTATGGTAAGTTGTGCGACTTTGGTACAGTTTGTGTTTTTATTTTTATCTCTCAGTTAAGAGAAATCGTTTTCTTCGACGTCATTCGAAGATAGTATATTATTATCAGTATATGAAAAATGAAAGGTTACAAGACAAAATGCTGCTTCAGTTGTTTTTTTTTATTATTATTATTTTTATTATTAAACTTTAACTTATCCTCCCTGTGTCACGAACCACGACATTACACGGTTCTGCTGAAATTCTACGAAGTAATCCCTCTTTACGGGTTTTTTGCATTGCAAGCTTTTTAATATTCATGTTCTGTTTTTTTTTAATTGTATTTGCATGCAATGAATTGTAAAAGTCACTTTTGTACAATAAACATGTATAAAACATAACTAAGCTAATATTCCATATGACATAATAATGTTATAATATTATGTTATATGTTTTGAAGTTGATAACATTTATGTGACCTATAGATACACAATTCTCATGAACTACTGTACGGTAATGTTGTGTTTTCTCGTGATCGTTACACATAAAGCCATTGCAGAATAAATTCTGCTGATAACACTAATAGATGCAGAGGGGAGGGGCTTTCCTAGTTCCTATATTTAATTGTAGGGGAGGGGGATGAAAACTAAAGGTTTAAACTAAGTTTTTGAGTATTATAGTTTTAAATTGCTAGAAAATATATATTATCAATTTTTATAAAAATATTTTGAAAGGACGACGACGAACCGTGTTGTCTCGTGCTGTCTTACTAACGCATATAATCAAATTTTATGTTCAGAATAATCAATTTTACTCAGTTATTTACTACTCAGTTATAAACTACAGTGCATAATTTATAATTTAAAAATTCTAATAATACCTGTTTAAAAATTAAAAAAAGAAAAAATAATTAATAAATTTACTATGTTATGCATTAGTTAGATGGAGACAAGGGGTTATGGGTAGACTATTTTAATCACATATTAAGATTACAAAATAAAATATAAATTTATTAAAATGTATCCATTTAATTTATTGTTAGTAAATAGTAATTTGAATGTATATGCATTAATTATCCATAATATTATACTATTTCATTAATACATTGATGTTATCAAAAACAATTGAACTATAAAATAATAAAAGAGAAAATAAAAGACATTTTTAAAAACCTCCAAGGTAAGGGTCACTTCAATGTAAGTGGTAGATTTTAGCCCCATCTGCCCTCTTCCCAAAGACTCTCATAAACGGCGATGGGTTGATAAAAAAAAAAAAAAAACAAACAAATAAATTGTTTGGAATGAAAACAACCAAAATCTGTGAAATCAAGTTGTCGACAATATTATATTATTATGTTAACTGCGTGCGTGTTTCTGTTATAATATAATATAGGTAGTTATGTAAAATACAAAATAAAAACAATTTATCGTATTCCGGATTACCAATAATACCCGATTTGAAATGAAACGACAGCGTGGTAATAATATTGTAAATAATATTTATATTATATCGCAGGTAATAACTAATAACAAATAAGGGTAGTTTTCCATTTCACGACCGGTAAATTGGCTACAATAATTATTCCGCGCGCACCGGGTCTTCACAACGCGAGTTTCGTACCTAGAAGTTCAACGTGTATTAATTAATAGTCGTTTGTTTTTGTGTTCCGTGCTTTGTGAAACGTAAATAGACATTTAAATTAACGTTTCGTTTTATCAGTTGGCATGGACGGCGGCAACGATTCGAATGGGAAATTCAATTTTTTCTTTCTTTTTTCCCACGAACACTGTACAAGGTATACCTATATAGTATTTAGTGTTATAGTGAAACTTGAACAAATCCATATAATATACCTAAGTAGTTCCACGCGACGTTTGTACATATCTTATATTATATAAAACTATTTTCACGGTCATAGATGCTAACAATGATCGACCAGCTTTCATATTTTGGTTGATGTTTTCGAGTCTGGGTCGACGCGCGGGCTCAGAAATTGTGGGCGGTGACCGGGATCCCAATACCATATAATAATGATGACAATAATAATAATCATCGTAATATACTTATATGTAATAATATTATAATCTACCGACGTTAGATGTAGTTATCGATTGTAGTACAGTAATAATGAGTATTGATACAGCTATAAACAACACGTGGAATTCGAACCGTTTACGGTTTTCTTCTCCTGCTGTTGCCTGTTGAACGTTATCATTACCTTAGAATGACCCAAAAGCAAATCCAATAGGCCCATTTTTTTAGGTAATCATATAAGAATAATGTTGTTCAATAGCTATATACCCCATAACCGCGTATGGCTATGATGTGGATGGCCTCAGATTGTCCATAGTGTCTAGTAAAAATCAAGTACAAAATGTCGGTACAAACTGTAGACAAACAAACCGGTGCGTTATACTTAAAAGATAGGAGACATTTGTAGGCTAAAATATAACGATTAACAGTTTAATTTAAATGGTGCTTAAATATAAAATAAATAATTTTAGATTCTGAGCGGATTGAGAAAGCTAATAGTTTTACAATGGTGTTTATTTATTTGTTTTTTTTATATCCTGTATACAAAATTTCTACCAGAAGGAAGGCTTCGATTCAAACATATAGTACCTTATCTTTTAGCAAATTGGATCAAGATGGTACTTTAAAGAGGTCATTTTTCGATTTTCTCAATAGTTATTTAATACCACGGGAAAAACTACTAACAAATTACGAAAAACCACATAAAATGGGATTTTAATTTCTAACGCTTTGTTTATCACCGTAGCAACGAATAAAAAATTATAATATTATAATATAATTTAACTTAAAGGCTATAATAAATAATATAAATCTAAAAAATCCAAACCGTCTCCGCTCAGAATCGTTTTTCTTATACAATGATATTATGTCATTGAATTCAAGTTTAATACAATCCATTAAATATTGAATCACTTGTAACCTACTGTACAGCTGAGCGACATCCACTTATCCACTTTTTTATGTTATAAATTAGGTGTATTTATTATTTAAAAAATGACAAGTTTGATTTTCACATATAATTTATTAACTGGTCCGATATAGGCAACATAAATTATGGTTCTTAACTTAAACAACGAGGATTTTTTTAATTTGATCACAAAAAAATATACTCATAGTTAACGAAAAAGGTGGGCAAGCGGTCAATAACGTTCTATTGTACATTATAATAATATGACGTGTGGGTTACTGTAATTGGTCATGGATGTGTTCAATTTGAAATCAATGATATGAAATCATTATAATTAGGTACTAAACGAAAAAATATTGTGAGCGAAGACGGTCTGTCAGCATATAAGTATATTGATATAAGTTTATTTTATGATATTGTTATGAAATTTCACTTGATAAACTTTAAAAAATTCAAGTTGACACCACAAATAATTATTGAATAAAAAAACTAAAAACGTTTTCTTAAAATATCTATTAAAATACTGTGTTTTTATTATTTTTTAGATTTTTTAATTGCAGAATGAACTACTTATAACTCGTTTTAAGGAACATTGTTTTAAATGTTCAACCCTTACCTATATAAGTTTAAAGATTTTATAAAATTTTTAACTTCAAAATAATACGCACAAAATGTTGATAAAGGTTTTCAACAATTGAACTTTATACGCATATAAAAAATATTGTGGCCATGTATCTTTAATATTTTTTTACTTCTATAATATCAACTTATGGAGAACATTGTATTAAATTTTCAAGCTTTTTGACTCAACGAAAATTTGTTTATAGTTATTATAAATAGCTTAAAAAGATTCAAAATAAAAAACACACTCCATTGTAAAATCAATACACCCCTCCGTTCAGAATCTGAATTTGTTTAAATTATTCATTAAATTATCAAAAACAAAAGTTAATCAAATATGCCATATCAACTTTGAAATAATAATTAATTTAAATGCCATATATTATAATTTATAATATTACACAACAAAATACATACTAATTAAATAGCCAATTTAAGTTCTATAATAATTTGAATATTGGCTAAAAAGCTTATTAATTAATAATTTATAAAACTAATATTTTATGTTTCGTTAACAGTTGGTGGTGGTCAAAATTAAACAACTCAATTGTTCTTCAGAAAAGTAAATAATAACATTTTAAAATATTCTTAATAAATAATAAAGATGAGTACCTATTTATAACGATTGGCCGAGAGTGTATCAAATATAGAAACACGCTTTGCTCACTCTACAGTTAGGGGTTACTGCATGAGCAGTGGCATCAATATTCACCTTCTCCGCTGCCACGTCAAGTGCTCTCAACGTACCTGCCTTAACACCACACCCCACCACCATTTACGAGCGTTTCACTTATCGTTACGCTCCTATTTCCCAACATGCCAACTATAGAGCACTATCGCGACATAAGAAATTTAACTTGAAAAAGTTTTCCGCAAACGCATGCCATCCAAAAAACCTTTTGGGGAAAAAAAATAAAAACCCTCTTCTGAAATTTAGCTCTACCAGGTTATGTTATATATTGTTAATCCAGTCCGGGTTGTTATAATATACAGGGTGATTCACCAAGCATGCTCACTACATTTTTTTCCTGCAATAATGCAGTTATTCAAAATCTGATTTTTTTAATTTTTAAATATATTTTATGACCATATTTTAAAATTTTTGAGATTTTTTGTACTACTTAAGGAGTATACTGTGGATGTACAAACTTCTGTTTTTCAAATGAGAACCCCCCTATTCAACTATAAATTGCAGTGTTCTCATTTGAAAAACAGAATTTGTATCGCCAAAGGTAAGTAGCATAAAAAAATTCAATAATTTGAGTATATTTTAAAATGTTAAAAATCAGAATTTGAATAAATTAATTATTGAAGGAAAAAATGTGAGCGTGCTTGGTGAATCAGCCTGTATAATGTTGATCATCTAAACGATGGTGTAATATAATTATTTGACATATAAAATATCATTATTGTTCGCCGCGAGCATAAAAAAATTAAAACATTACCTATATTATAGTATCGCGGTTATAATATATACACATATTATAATATCAACGAAAACGATGGGAATAAATACAAATGATAGGTAGAAGCGGAACAAATACAAAACGTTTCGTATCTATTCGAGATATAGACGTGCGCAAATTGATGTTGTGTACCGTGAGTACGATTGCCGTAGTAAACTTTGGATATTTTCCCCACCGGTCGCGTTTGTTCGCGCGTAGACAATGGGATTTAAACTTTCGGATACACTTTAATATTATACTCGCGTATCTACATGTATAGGTTAGGTACCTTTCTATATTACGTTTATCTGCAGCGTGCGAATGGTGAGTACTTACATTGAAAAAAGGATTTGATGTGGGCGAAAATCAAAATAACGCCTCTGATTTTATATTTTACAAACGCAGTCTGTATCGATAATATGTATGAAGAAATGCTGATGACTCTCGAGAGTAAAATCACAGAATATATAACTATGTAAAATATTATATTATATTATTGTTGAATGAAAAAAAACACACCGGTACGAGCGAAACTTAATTGCGTGTGCGTTACGGTTTTTAAAAATATGCGCGCACGTACACGCCGTGGCGGTGGCAACTATAGTAATAAATAATAATAATATGATGGAACGAAACGTATGAAACACCGACAATGTACGTAATTCTATATACGTAAATAATTTATTGATAACAATGTCTGACACACCTCGGAATCTAAAATAATGGATATTATAATGGTCGGGATTCGGGAAATCCGTTGAAAGCATTCTACCTAGTCAGTAGTCGGATTCTGTCGTAATATTATTTGAATGGCGAAAACATCATGTTAGTATCTGTATAGATATCTAGCACATAAGCAAAATATTAAGCAAAGCAAGTCTAGTTTTTCAAATAATGATATTGGTCGATAATCGGAATATTATTTTTGTAATGTTTTTAAAAGTACCTATTTAATCCAAGTTCCGTATAAAAGTACGATAAAATGAAAATTCATAAATATCAAGAGGTACCTATACCCAAACCACCTAAACTGTAATAGGATTGAAGTAAAGTATGTCCAGTTGTATAAGATCACTGAATAATAGTCAGGATATAGTTATAAAAAATAATATTATTGAATTATACAATCGTAGGTCAATGTATAATAGTTTATGTCTAGGAATTATGTAAATAGCACGCTGTCAAGTGTCAACAGTATGCATTTTTCTATAATACTTTTATTATATTATAGACTTACATATATTATTATTTTTACCCACTAAATTAACTGTTTATCATATAATTTTTTGATTGGTAGTAAACTACGAAATTGTTCGTTAAAAGTTTTTAAGTTTTAATTTAAAATTTTAAGTCCTTATACTAGTCATAAGTTATTATTTATTTTTAATGAATAAGTTTCACGAACCAACACTCAGAAAACATTTGAACGAATAACCATGCAATAATATTTATCTGCCCTGTAAAATTTGCTTCTTTTTATAATTAATTATAATATGATCTACTGCATTATTATTCATATTAATATTGTATCATACATAGGTATGTAACGAATTATTCATCGAAAAGCAAACAGTGGTATTTTCACATTAACCGCACCACCCGAGTACCATTTTGTATTCCATCAAAATTATCTTTAAGACCACACAACTTTTTATATATAAGGTCTGTATCAAAAGAAGAAAATAATATAATATCACTCTTAGCATCGAATAGAAACCACATTGTACGCATATGGTTAAATGGTTAAAAGTTTCAATATAGGCAGGTGACTACTTGCGGAAAAATAATGCCCCACAGCTATAATATGTGTGTCGCAGACCGCACTATTTGATTTCGCGTTAGACTGGACACGCGTCTATCGTTCAAATTAAAACCATCGATGATATTAGATTATTATTACTATTTATCCGATCGCTTCGATTTTTAAAAATACCCGCCATCACATTATAGCATTATAATAGTGATGTCTGCGACGTAATAATTATTACGAACGGACTTAATTATAGGTACTTTAAGAGCACATATAGGTACCTATTATGGAAACTACGATACGTTTTCGGAACTTTTAGATTTTCGATTTGAACTCGCTTGTACTACCGCAATGCATAGTCGTTTGCGTTACCCTCGTATTTATTATAATAATATGACGCCGCGAGTCCGGTGCGGGTGCGCATGCTTGAATTTGGTTATGCGATGCGTGTGCTCGCTACGGGCATTTGAAAATCAGTGGCCGTTAGGGTGTTTTGACGCGAAGGTGTGGAGTATTGCGCGAGTACTGGACCGTCTGAGAAATTTCACACACATAAGTTCGCGATATTACGATATAGTATTAATATAGGTTTAATGCAGCGTAGGAACGATTGTGCGTTTTGACTCGATATGTTGGCCCTCGTTGACTGATTAATTTCATCTTAGCCCGTTGTTCAACACGTCTGAGAAGTTACGAAGAAGTGTGTCAAGCGAGGAAACGTCATTTTAGGTGAGTTTTTTCCATAAATTTCACATAAACGTTAACTACGACGTCTTTCACATACACGATACATAATATTATCTTACAATACGTTATCAATGAATAGTTCGAGTGATTTGGCTCTTTCGATAAAACTGATTACCTACAGTGAATATAAATTTATTTCAAATCAGAAGAATATTTTTTTCATTGTTGAATGGTTTTAACAGGTCTAAAAAATAAAGTTTGGGTTCAAATTGCTCAAATGGTTCGATTACACATATTGTGATTTCTACTTTGGAGTTTCAGATGAAAACCCAGTAAAACTATTTTATAAATGTATTGAACATAAGTATTATAGATAGGTATACTTAATTTTTGTAGAATATATGTATTATATTATATATAAATATACTTATGATAGAGCATATATCTGACAAAAAAGTAAACTTCAGTTAATTTTAAAATGTTTATTGCATAAACTGCTCGAGTAAAAGTAAAACTATATGGTGCAACTTATTACACCAGGGAAATGAAAACAATTTAAGTTGTTGAGTTTTTTTTTAGTAATCGAAACATTGGAATATTTTGTGTAGGTGTAGTGTGGTATATATATGCAATTTAGTTTAAAATTATACGTTATTCAAACTAACCAAGTTTTAGGCTTATATACAACATTGGTGCATGGGCCATGTGCAGGGCACATAAGATGTTTAAGACTAATAATAGCTGTAGACGTAATTAAAATACAGTTAGTGTGTTAAATCAACATATCTAAAACATCAGTTTAAATTATAATTGATTAAGCTCCTTGTTATTGTATTCATATAATCTGGTGAATTATTTTTCATATCTATATAATTATAATATACAATAATATAATATTCTTAAGTAGTACGACTTATATAATATATATGTATAATGTATAAAATATATTATAGAGGTAGGCATATTAGTACGTATATTAATAAAAAACATCATTAATTAAATATTTTAATTTTTAATACTGTAAGACATTAAACAATTATATACCTATATATTTTACAATAACAAAGTGCGATACCTAGTGTTTTTTTTTTTTTAAAGACATTTCTAAAAATTGACACTTTTTTAATTATGTAACTTTTTACCAGCCATTTTTACCAAAACCTTACTTTGAATTTTTTTTTATCTTTAATATAGTGTTATAATCCATATTTTAATAATATAATCGTTCTATAAAGTTTAGTGTTATACCATAATTCTTAAACTACATATTTAAAAATAAGACAACAATATAGGAGACGAAAAATGTTATTCCGTCATTGCATATATAGGTACCTATTAAAAATTCAAATAGTATTGAATATTAATTGTCGATTGAGATTTGATAAGATAAACTATGTAATTTGTTGTAATTAATAACAATTTATTTAAACACCATCAACAATAAACGTATTTATAATATTTAAATAGGTAATAACTTTTACTTAATATGCTTTATCTATCATTTAATTTTTGAATAATGAACATTTGAAATGTGAAGTAAATTCCTTAAATTCAAAAGCAGAACAAAAACTAAACTTTTTTTATTTTAATACAACATAAATTATTCTAGCACAGCAAAAAATCTCACAAATAAAAACAATAAAAACAGTTAGAGTACTCTTTATATTAAAACAGTATATTTTAGTTTTAAAAAATAGTTGATACAAACATCAAGAGCTAAATAGTAATAAAATTAAAATGTATAGTTTGATGAGTGATTGAATTGAAAAAATGTACTTAACGCATGAAAAACACATTTTCTTACACAATAATTGAATAATATGTTGATGAGTGATAACTTAGTACTAACACTTCTAATACATTATTTTTCAGCACTTTTATTCTTAGAAAACTATTTGTTACATTACGTCGTTACGCCGATTTAAACATTTTCATTTGAATAATTTATTCATATTATAATATTATAATTTCTTCGTCGCGTTTCAGTAAATCATTGGAAAATTAAAAAAAACATAATATTTTGTTAAGACCGCCTAAAAACTATATATATATTTTAGATTCTGAGCGGAGCGACGAATGTATTTATTTATTTGATTACAATACGTTATCCGTGAGCAGTTAAAAGCATTTCATGCATTTTTGTGACAGTTTTGCAGAGTTCGAAATGAAATTTAACGTTTGCACGAGTTACTAAACGTCATGGTTTAAGACGTGACATGCTTTTATGAAATGTGACTAAAATCGCGTTTACGGGAATCACATTTCAATACACAAACCAGAACCGTAGTGGAAAATTGTGTCGTAATAATTACTTTCTCCTGCCTTCGCCAGAGTAGATTTCCGACCGAATTGACCGATCTTTGCCGTTGTCCATTATTCACGTATTAATGTATTATTATAATATATTAGGCTATATAGGCACATTGACTCATGACGATTCGTTTATGCGCGCGCATGCATATAATATATTATGACATCAAACATTTATTTTTCACTAAGGTAAACCGATCGCTGATATAAATCGCTAGAGCCTGGAACTTAGGCTGTATAGGTATACTTCTTACTTATATCCCATTATGTTAACCTTGTTATTTTCGTAACGGATACGAGTAGTTACATTTTATATATTTATTTATTCTTTGTGAAGTTGACGAGCACCACTGAACATGTTCGTGTGGCGGCTACATTTTACATTCATTATACCTACTTACATATTCCCCTACGTCCGACAATTGCAATATTATATAAATTAGTTATTTATTTTAGTATTTGAACGATACCATATTATAGAAATTTACCATAAAGTATAAATTAAAAAAATCAGAAACCAAATTTACTTTCATATCATAGCATTATATTATGGCGTTATCTGATAGTGTGTGATGCTAAATATATAAATCGTAAATACACTAATGCTCCTCGCACGGTTTTCCCGTAAAGTGTCATGATTGAAAAAAAAACATATAAGATATAGTTATTATAGTTTAAACACGAAAAGAATGCCGGGAGAAAAATGTCTTAAACGTTATCGTCTACCTTAAAGAGTTATATCTGTTTTATGGAATTGCGTACAGGGGCTGCCATACCTAACGAAAAACGACAATATTAATAATAATAAAAAATCTCCTACCATTTTCTATTACACATTTCTGGTTGGAAATATATAATAATATATATGTACCTACCTAACGTTTATAGATCGTGTGTTGTTTGCTGTACGTAATGCGCTCGGCCGTGCCATACTTCAAATGCCTGCGATAAATTCAAACGGTATAAGCCGTTCTGTATTGTGAACAACTATTTTCCGTTACCGTATACAGTCACAGAGTAACGGTTTTCACACGGAAGTTAACACTTTATAAATCACTATGTGTGATCTCCCGCGGTGCAGTATATGTTGTAATTGGAATACAACAAACCATATTTTTTTTTAAATTTTTTTTTGATGCCTCAGTTTCCAACATTTTTCTATAGAGATATTTTCACCATAAAAATTATGCAATTTTGAATTCATATTTCAACGTTGGAATAAAAAAAGAAAAAGAAATGTTATCTCATCTCTCAATAAAAATCCTTTTGTTAAACCACATGGCTTAGTCATTATTGTTATTAAATTAAAAGTATTTTTCGCTCAACGAACACAATAACACCGAATGAAGTTTAATCACATTCGCTTCATAACAATTCCAACAAGTATTATAATTGCTAGAATTGAACATTTCGGAAATTAAGGCACTTTATTTGTGTAGTGAATCGATGTTATAATGTCTTACAATCAGACAAAAAAACTTATGCAAATGCCAAATCGATTCGTTAATTATGGTCCACTTAAAAAAAAAAATTTAGTTTATGAAATCCAACGTATAATTTTTTAAAACCATAACAATCTGTCGTAATTGTTAAGTATATGAAATATATTTTAGAAATACACGCAAAGGATGGTATGTAGTTTTTAAACGATGCTAGTTTTTTAAAAAATAAATTATAAAGCTGAATTTTTATGTTTTAAATTCTAAGCGATGACATGTTTGTTTTACAATGATATGTGTGTTTTTTATTTTTGTGTGTATCATAACTTACTTTTTGGAGTGGTAAAAATAATGCTTCAACTTCGAGAGTGCAGGTTTCTGGTAACGAATTGGATCTAGCTGGTATCTAATTTAGTGGATCAAAACTATTATTGTTTGTACCTATTGAATATTTTATAAGTTAATAAAAATAATATATTTTTATATTATACTATAATATTAGAATACTTGATAATATAATGTTTGCACTATTTTTATCTCAATAGGAAAATAAATTACTTATAACCTACCTATAGTTATATAAATAAATAATAAAATCCTTAGGAATTGTGGCTGACACACTGCATCGTTTTTCGTATTCAATGATTTATTGACAACAATTTCACTGACCTCACTGATTGACGAAGCACACTCGAAACTAACTAGTAACTATTTTACCTAAATTAGCAAAGTAAATTCCCCGGTTTTCTGTTGATATTACTTTTATTTAGGGTATTTTAATTTTTAAATAAGTTTCATAAGTCTTATTGCACAAGCGCAGAGCATCTGGGAATAACAAAGTTAAAAAATTTACCAACATTTGATTAATTGGTCTGTGTAAAAAGCTATAGAAACTTTTTCAATGTTTACCATGGGATTTGGGTAGTTGGGTACATAAAGATGTATTAAGTTTTTTTTATGAATTACCTTTTTTATTAGAGAGATGGTTTGTTTTTTTTTTTAACTAAGATAATAATATTATTATTAATCGTGGTAATTAGGTATACGAGAACGTAAAGTGAGTATTATATAGTTATTAATCCCTCTGACCCTCACTACTATAGAATGCGAATATGATTTATATTTGAACTTTATCGTATAATATTGATATATATATATATATAACAGCTGTGAACAGAAACATTTTTCATTGGTTATAATAGTATGTCCTGCACTACGGGGGACAATGTTACAACTATAAATAATTAAATCGGCGATACACCAGAAACCTCATAGGTACATTTTAGCATTAAAACTGTGTGAGCTCTCAGCCGTAATAAATAATAATATAGGTATATTATAAACAATATTATCATCATGACTATATTGACATAATATTGTAAACGCATTTTAACTTTACTACATTACCAGCAAGCAGCAATAATTCACTACAGTATGTCGTATGATATACCTAGGTACAAGCAATATTATACTCGATGGATAGGGCTCAAACATTAAAGCTATCATGCACGTAAAATAACACACTGACATATTATTATAGATTATGTACCTAAATAATCACCATCTACCAATCAAGGCCATTTCTGTATTGGAGACTGGAGAGTCAATAGACCACAGACATCAGCTCCCTACATTATTTTTCATGCAAAAATCGTTATGTAATATAATATTATAGAATATAGATAATACGTATACAGGCCACAGGGTGATTCATCAAGTATACTCAGCCCCACTTTTTCCCGTTTAATAATTAATTTCTTTAAATTCTGATTTTTGGAACTATTTTTATACTTAAAGGCCATATTTTAAAAAAACATACTTTTTTTTGTAGGGTCAAGTCTTCAACTACTAAGGTAATTAGCCTGTGTTATGTGAGGGAGGGTACTGTAGATTTGTTTACATGTGTGTGTTGTTTTTTGGCAAAATTTTTATTGGGAATCCGTAGGTGTCTGCCATTCCCGGTTAGGGGATGGCGGCCTCTCTCCAGACAGGAGTCTGCTGGAGAGAAGTGCCACCCGTGACCGAGATTCGAATCGACGCCTTAGTCCGCCCGGCCACTCCGTCCCTCAATACATATACTCTATTCCCGTTATGAAGAAACTACGGCGGCGACCAATTTTCGTCGGCTGGGGGTCTGCCAACACCCGTCTGTCATCCCACCGATTCAACCATCTGTGTGGTTGAGTCACGCCCTTGCGCACAAATCAGCCACCGAGGTTCCTTCATAACGTGAATGTGGAGTATACTTCGATTTTGCACACTATTTAAGGAGTGGCGTTATCAACTTCTTTTTCCAAACTCACCATCTTTTCCTATAAATTGATATCAGATGACTTTTGAAAATGACGATGTATCTGAATTGAAATTTGAACAAGTGGTTTTTGAGTTATTTAACTTAAAGTGCTAAGGATAATATGATTTAGGAACTATGATGATTAGAAAACTTAAGTTATTAATACCAATCTATAAGCATTTTAGAATTTGTAAAAATGTTCAAATACCTATAGTAAATACTAGGTTGAATGCTAAATCAATTATATATTTTTGTAAAATGGGTTTTAAGGACTAATACTTTAATGTATACACATTTATAATTCAGAAACAACTCTTGCAAATTTTTATTTAGATTGTTACATCAAAATATTCAAAAAATTATTTATTTAGATATTTACATAGAAATAAGTTGGTTCTCATTTGTAAAAAGTAGTTTTTATCACTGCAGTAATACTGGACACTCCTTAAATTGTATAAAAATAAAAATAATTTGTAATCTGAAATGAGGTCCTTGTATAGGTACTTAAAAATACTAAAAAATCAGAATTTGAATAAATTTATAATAAAAGAAAAAATGGGGTTGAACGTGTTTAGTGAATCACTCTGTATAGGTTTATAAAGTATTCTGATATGTTAACAATGAAGTAAGAACATTATAACATTGCCTAATATTAGTATCATAGGTAATTATTTTATTATGGTTATTATTAGGTGCCTCATTATACTATATCAAATTAATGTTAAAATATTAAATGAAAATGCATATTATAAAAATAAAAATATGTATATATTAGAAAGGATTATTCATTTTTATATTCGCATGGTAAGCTTCCGTCACATTTAGAATTACAAATTTGGGACGCTTATCTGCAAGCACATCTGTTTGTCTTATTTTTTTTTGTTTTACAATGGTATCGGGTATATTATTATCCTTTTACCGTTGAAATACTATTTGTAGCCGGCAGCCGCTGCCTCTAAAAGTGAAATTGGTTTTTCTGCGTGACCTGCTGATTCTAAAACAGAAGCCAGATCGAGTAATTTTGCTTTGCAGGGATTTATTTTTGATCTCGTGTAGGTACACGTGTTTCAAAAATCCATGTTCAGTGCCTACAAATAAGTTTAATTATTTTTCAGAAAATACCACGCATCTCTAAGTCGGATCGATTGTATTAAAAAAAAAATGTTATATAAACCTCAAACTCGAAGTTCAACTAACATTTTTTTTTTTGCTGGCGGGGAGGGGCAAAAAATATATGAAATTAGACAAGGTACTCACAATCGGGTAGCGTATAGTGATTACGGGCAGAATCAATACGATGTTATTATTGTTATTATGATCCGTTGTTGAACCACGTTATCGGGAAATTTGTTCGTATCGTCCACGGAGGTAAACAACATCTGTCTCCACGATATATATATATAGTATGTACAGGGTACTTTAACGATACGGATTGAAAGTAAACGACGTGTATATATAAATAACGTTGGGGAGGGGGGGGGGGGTGGATAGAGGCCGAGAACGGCCGGACGGTGTGCTGCGGGATTAACGTCGGCGATGGCGAAAGAGTAACGACTATAATATATATATATATAATGATCGATTGTTTATAAGCTCGCACCATCTCCCTTATACTTTCCCTCTGTCTCTGTTGCTTTCGTTCGCTCAGTCACTCTAGACTAGGCCTGTATACGAGGCAGGCACAGAGATCGTGTATATTCTCCGTTAATGGGGGGCTGTATATACCTAGTGCAGTAGTGTTGTTGTTGCCGGTGTAATTTAACCTTCTAAAACAGGGACCACTACCACCCGCCCGGAGCCGCGCCCACCTAATGGGTCCTTCAAGTGCAAACAAAGTCCGCGACGCCGACCGGGTCTCGTACACACCCACACATTCCCGCACACACTCACAGACACAGACACAGACACTCGCACACACAGACACGCACATGCGATGGGTGGCCGCATACGTATACAATACGTCTATATAGACGCGAGACGACTTTTAATCAGCGCGCCACGCAGAGGAAACAACGGTTTTACGCGTATGCGTGTGTGCGTGTGTCTGTAGTTGTTATCTCAGGGGTAGCTCAGCTGCATATGTACAAATAGAGTGGTACACCCGGGTCATCGGGGGATAGCAGTCCTAAGATTTTTCCATTTTTTTTTTTATTCTCTACTCCCGTTTTGTTTTCCTCTGTCTGTGAAGCCATAATGGTATGTATTATATTTATATATGTACACACACACACACACACATGAAGTACGTGTCTGCACTCTGCAGTATGTATAAATTGTACAGCGGGGTAAGTCGAATGTGTAATATTATAATATAGTGTACATTTATTATATTTATACATGCGTAATAATTATGTACAGTGACTACGATGCGAGTCCGTTGAGGTTTATTTTTCGTGCAGCAGACTTATAATAATTATAATTATAATTATTGTCATCCATCACCTGATTCTACTTGGCCTTCGTCTTACGAACCATATTGTTACAAAATGGTTTTTTTTATCGTTGGTCGTAATAAGTTTATGACATATCAGATGGATTGTATACATGTCGTATATCAGTATAACGAATTCAAGTTTAACCATAATAATATGCTCATTAGATTATCCGTAATACATCGATTACAAATATTTTTTCTAGGCTTGGTTTATCCGAAAACGATACATTTTTCATTTAAAACTAACACTACATTTTTTCGCACCGATTTTATCGAGACTTAAGGGTCCCGGTGCCAGTTTTTCAAATTTTCCACAATTCTATAAATTTTGAAAATTAAATTTTATATTTTAGTTGCCACTTCAATTATAAGACTTGTTCACTAATCTACTACCCAATACTTATTTAGGGGGGGGGGGGTCGATAGGGTGTATTATATCGAAAAAAATGACTACGGGAATAAATCTCAATCTTTGTAGAGTTGTTGGATTTTGATGACTATTTTTTTATCTCAAAAAAGAAGACTTCCTACAGCCCACATCGATTTCTGATTTTGTATTTTATTTCAAATAATTATATTAAAAAAATTGTAAAAAAATGATTTTTATCTTATATTTTTTTAGACACATAATAAAGTTTGAGAATAAAATATTGAAAAACAGAAATTGACGCGGGCTGTAAAATAATTCCCTCTAGCAATTAAAAAAAAAATTATGAAATTTGGTTTATTTTTACAAGGCGGTATCGTTATTGCCGCAGAGTGTATTTTTGAGGACAAAATGGCATCGGCACCGGGCGCCTTAATAAAAAATTCAAAAATGTATCTTTAAGAAAAAATGTGATGAGTTTCATTTTTCTTTTATCCGAGTTTTACAAGAACTTTTAATTTAAATTTTTAATTAGACATTTAATATTTAGTATTTAATGTACCTATATATCAATAAGTACATTGAGAACATTTGAGTACCTAGTAACTTGTAATCAAAGAGATCTATTCGTTGTCCGTTGACTAATATTTTTAATTGTCAATATTTGTAGGATTTTATTTCATGTTGTTAACTTGTAGTCTTAAATTGCAAAAATAAAAGTAATTTAGTATTTAGACACGTATACATACTAGCTATAAGATTGGTATAAGATTTGTATAACACAATAAAATATATAAAATCATAATGACTAAATATAATATTAAATTCAATTAAACGCGATAGGTGCGTACTAGAAATTGTTCTCTATTTTCTGTCCTAATCACATTAATCGGCCACCGTGGTTGTTCATAAAGAGTCAGGATGGCAGCTATTAAAACTTTGGCAATTGAACCGCACGATTACTTTTGGAGACAAATGAAAGGTCAGCTGGAGTTTGAGCCAATTTAATATATATATATATATTATATAGAAGTGCCAAAACGAGAGAAAAACTAATACCAAAATAATAATAAGTTTTTCAAAGTTCTTTAATGAACATTTTGTTAAAAGTAATTGTACAATTGAGGAAATTAGAAATGTGAAGGTATGTTCAATGACGTTCGGTAACAATGCCTTATGGAAAATGGAAATCTCAATATTAAATCGGTATTATAATAATGCAATAATATTGCGTACTTACACTTACTCCGATTATAATATTTTTAATTGAACATAGGTGAGAATTGAGAATAACAAATTATAGATTTGTTTTTGCAACCATAAGTGCATAAAACTAAATCATTGATTATTCGGAGGATAACATGTAACGATAAACAGTATGATAATATAATAACAATAATAATAATATCGTAAAGAATGTAAATTAGGTTTGAAGACACGCCTAGCCCAATAACGCGATTCAACCATAAATAACAAGGAATATATATAATAAAGGGGAGAACAGATGTATTTTAATGTTTATAAAAAGTATCCTACATTGGTATAAAAGTTTTGAAACCTAGCTATACTTCTCCTCACGAATAGTTGAAATAATATATAAGTAGTTGGTCGATTTTTGTATTGTTATTATTATTATTATTGCATATCTAATATATCGTTGTTGATTTAATTCTCAGTAATGGACAATATAATATCAATTATATAATATACAAACGTCCTGTTAAACAAACAGGGTATGCATAACATTGTTCGATTAAAAAATAATATTATAATTTATTACATATAAATATCTAAATACAAAGAGTTTATGATTATTCTTATATTTTTAATTATTTAAAAAGTACAATTAATTTAGACCAATACAAATAAAAATATATAACATAAAACCAATAATCAGTTTGTCATTTTTAAAGAAAAAAAAAATTATAATATAATGTACCTACACTGCTAGTTTTCAAGTAAAAAAATAAAATTATTATACCTGATTAGCCTTAATGGAGAATAATCGTATATTTCTTAAGTAACGATTTTCTATTGTAGATGTGCATTTTCAGGCAGAACATATCAGAATAGCGTCGTGTACTCAAACACGTATATATTATAATATACATTTGATACATTATAATTACATTATTTTCAACATTGTATAACTAATAAGACATAATAACGTATAGTATCCATTATTTACTGAAAATATAAATTCATGCAATATTGTATGTGCTTTATTGAAATGCTGATTTTATGAAAATATGTATTGTTTTAAAAATATAAATAGTAATAGCTACCTAATAGGTATATTATTTCAAAAGTAAAATACCACCATTAGTTTTTTCATGTTTCGTTGTTTAGAGATGTATTAATCGGTACTTAACATTGCAAAAATTATTGTACCAAATGTAAGTACCTGGTCCTAGGTAATAGCAGGAACCTACCACACCCTTATGATATTGGCAATAGTAATGCATATTAATTTTATATTAAAAACTAGTGTGGTATAATATTAATACATGGTTCTTGGACTCTTGGTCTTGACGAAATCATAGGCAATATAGGAACGCCGCCTTAATTATTTCATACAATTTTATTGGCTTTAGTTGATCTGTTGGAGTTTCGTTGGAAAAAATGAAAACATATATATTTTTTTCATATATTTCTAAAAAAGTTCAGTGATGTTACATCGACCATTATAGTGGTCGGAACTAGAGCGTTGCCAAGACGATCACGTTTCTTAGAGGTATCATTGTGGTGTCGACGAAAGGAATATTGCAAGGTAAGAACTTATACATTATTTATAATCCCTGACAAATGACAATTGTGTGGCTCAATTCATCTCCAATGGTTTTAAACGCAATCATTCTAGTCGTATTAATTGCTTTTCTCGTAATCGCTTCTGTTGTACAAGTACAATAACACATCAAATATATATATTATTATAATATAGTACACAATCAGGTGGTAGTACAATAATTGTCTGGGAAAATGTTGATAGTAAGAATTAGAATGGACTTATTATTCAGAAAAATCGATGTCGATACATTAATATTGGGATCACGGTATTACAGTAACCAATATAAATCAATCGTCGCAATTAAGTCGGGTATTGTGTTGACGTTTGAAATTTGAATAGAATCATCTGCCAATTTATCAATAACGTACGTGTTATTTGCTACACAAATTTACTATAAGGTATATTAAGGTAGTGAAATAAAATTATTTTTCCGTTTTATTTTTCGATTCGGAAATAGTGTAGCACTAGAGTGGCGCACTTCATTAGACGGATTACAACTACAATATACATATCCAATGTTCCGACGAACAATATCTTGAAACTGAATCAGACGTTTCATATATTATTGTACTACTGTTTACACAATAAATATATTAGCAAGCAGAACATATGTTCATTAGAATCGTCTTATTCCAAACGCTATCCGTCAATATGGTCTGTTTTAATTGACTTACATTAGTTATAGTAGGTAAGTAGGTATAACATAACCATGTTTGAGGTGAAGACTTTCCGAGTACCCAGAATGGGAATCAGTTACCCAGATATAATCTAATACGATAGTGCTCAAAATTAAAATTATTTTCTGTACTTACCCAAAGTCGTGTTGAAGAGGTTTATCAATATTATATTATAACATTATGTCGAAATGTATACATTATTATAGTTACTATACTTAGTATTTAACCATAAATCTCTACATTAACAATAGATCACCATATAAATTAAATAACAGTAGTATAATTTCTATTTTCGGCCAAACATATTATATGTCAGTGTTAATAATAGCCAGGTATAGTGGAAATAGTGGTCCAGTGAGGTAACTATAGGTAACTTATCGGTGAAATGAGATTAATTTATAAAATATTTTTAATAATACATACACCCTAATCCAAGTATATATAATATATATCATTATGACATTAAACATAATTTACGTTACTCAAGTTTACATCCATCGTCGCCGCTACTTCCATTTGGTGGATTAAATTCGATCAAGATAAAGTGCATAAATTATATTTTTAACTTGTGTACTTAATAACAATTTTATTCTTTTACGGAAGATTGAAGTGTTGTGTTATTTTATAAAGTTAATAGAAACTATGATTTATATTTTTACTTATACGATTTATATAAATCACGTTTTTTGCAATATTAAAGAATTCATTTTTTATTAATATCAAGTCACATTTATAAACAAATATTTCCAACGTAAATCTCAAAATCCTTGTTTGAGCACCTCCCCGGGTTAGGCGTACCGGGTCCAATTGTGAATATAAACCATTCAAGGACCCACTCAAGCACACTCAAAAAATTTCATCAAAATCGATGCGGCCGTTTAGGTTGAGTTTGAATACTTACACACAAACAGAAGAAATATAATATACATTAAGATATGTAACCTTATTGAACATTACGTAATATTATGTATAATATAATATTAATTATTTATCGTTATTATTTTATTTCGAATTTGTTTTATGCATTTAAGAAGATATAAATAATACCGATTGATGATTAAATCAATATATTATACTAAAACAAAACATTACTCATAGCAAATAAATATTTGTTTTTTTGTTTTCATTTATTTGTAATAATATTAAAATTATTAATACAACTGCATTAAACTAAAAGATTGGAATTGTTAGGTACTGATATCATAAAGACAACTGATTATTACGTCATTTCCGTTTTCGAGTGTAATGTTATTGGTTCATGTGAACGACGAATGACTCTACAACAATATTATTAAATACATTGTCTGTCTGTCTGTCTGTCTTTCACCGTCTATCGTGTCGTCCGGAACCGCTTCTGGACTTGAAGTTACCGTCTAGCCGTTTAAATTTTCACAACAATCGTCCAACGATCACCCCTTTTTAGATCAAATAAGAGCCAGAAACACAGAATATGTCGCTTTTGTACGTTTTCTAGAAGTAATATCTGTATTCGATCATTTGCCAAAGAAAATGCACCTATATATTATGATGAGCAATATTTTAATATACTTCTAAACAATTTGGATACCTACTTAACTTCTTTTATTTTAAATTATTATTTTAAAGAAATATGGAGCAGTTTCCTATATATACATTTGTGGTATTAAAAATTACTCTATATAAATGTTTTGAATTTTTTTTATGTAAGTAGATTATGTGGACTTATGTGAAAAAATTATACGTGTTGGCTTGCAAAGGTATTGTAATGTAATTTTCAACAAATTTTAGTTCGTTAACAATTTATTTAATTTTAAATAATTTAAATTAAACTATAAATACTAAATATTACTAAGATAACAATTTAGAATTATTGTGAAAAGACGAAAAGTGTTATTTGTGTGCTCCCTGCAGCTTCAAGTATTGTATAGGTATCATATATTAGTCCCCACAAAGATCATTCATTTTTTATCAAGTCTCTGGTGAAACTTGGAAAAGGGTGTCGATAAACTGATATTATATTGTATAATTTATTGTCAAACATCATTGTATATAAATAAATAAATAAATAAATTCGTTAAAAGTTGTAAAAAATGTACTGAAGTTTTACGATTACATATTTTGGGCCATTTGGCAATTTAAATTTCAAAGTCATAAACCAGCGGTTCTTAGGTTAGGACTTATGTGTTAGGTTAAGCTTTTCAAGTACTCGTGTCCCTTAACGAGAGACTTTTTAAAACCACGGACTCACTCCTAATTTTCTTTCAAATAACCATTTTTTATTTTTATAAAAATGTTTACAAGAAATCTCATATTTATCTCTATTGCTGCAAAAAACCATCGATAGAGTCACGAACCTTTGGTGACCTGAATCACAGTTTACAGTTGCTTAAAAATGTAAGTTAATATATTTTATCATATTATAATTTTAAAGATTTATTTCACCATCATAATATTGATAATTGATATCGTGTTATTGTATAGGTAATTTAAAAAATCTTTATTCGTCAATTTTGATTATATTATGATATGCATTAAGATTAGTAAACACTAAATAGCAGATAAATTGTTAACATAATTCCACCAGAAATTATTTTCCAACACATTTGATTGTTTTAAAATGTATATTAATATAATAATATTACGTCGATATACAATCTTCCATTGAAATCTACTGACTATACCATGATGAAACCCAGCCTCTTATGACACCGCCCATAGTCAGACTATTATTGTAACCATAACCTATGCATAATACTTATTATAAATTCACAAAATGCGACCATTGATAAATCACTAATTCGTGAAGTTACAGTAGTTTTACAACAATATGGTATGAAATCACCACTGTCGTATTATTTATGCTACCTATACAATCCTTATAATTTTCTTGTACAATAACTATAATGAACTCTTTTCATGTTATTTCTATTTAAACCAGGTCTGTTGAATGGTAGCTTATATTCTACCATACTTTTATAGTATGTAGTTCAAATGTCTACGAACAAAAATTGTTTGTCCAAGATTAATGTACCTATATATGAGTACAAGCTGTACATATAATTATATGATGTATATAGGTATATACCAGAATCTAGCAATTGATTGGAATGCGTAACAAAATATATTAAAAATATACATTTTATCAATTCAACAATAATTACTATAATAGATGATCAAAGGAAAAAATAATTATAAAACGATTCCATAAGAACTTCAGTTTTATCAAGATGTGCACAAAATATGTACATAATTACTTATAAAATTCAAGAAATATAATTATTTTTAGCGTCTGTTGATAGAAATAATTGATCATATTGAATAATTATTGTAACAAATTATCATTCAAAATATGTTGGGATCTTAATAATTTTATTGTAAATATTATGTAATTTGAATAATGTAATTTAATTTATAGGTACTTATTATAATATAAGCCAAATTACAAGGATCGTATTTCTTTTATAATAATTACCTATATTTAGTTTTTTTAATGAATTTTGTTAATTATCATTTTTCTGAGTCAAAGGACTCTGAGTCTCAAAAACTTCAATTAATTATATGTATCGATTGATATTTTACGTATTTTGGATGGTACTTTAGAACATATAATATAGTCTGGTATTATTATTTTAATAGTAGTTCCCTTAAGCTTTAAGCATAAGAGCAAATTACTAACGAATTGCAATGAATGGGGATATATATTGAAACAAGTTTTTAATAAAAATTAATTTTTGTTAAAATATGCAACAATATTCTGAAATTAAAAAACACTAACCCTTGGAACTTAAAAAATATCAAAGACGTAGGTATAAAGTCAGGTTGAATCATAATAAGAAATAATTTCATTCATGGTTGTCATTATAATAATGGTATCGGTGTCCATGACCACTGTAGTTAATAACAAATTCATTTAAAAAATAATTTTGACCAAAAGAACTCCTGACAAAGACATTCTAAATATTCTTGTAGTCTCAATGATAGAAATAAATTATAAGATTTTCGTTTGGTTTAAATTTTGAGTACTGTAGATGTTTTTTTTTATCAAAAAATATATAGTTTATTTAATTTTAGTATTATTTTACCATATTGTGTAAGTAATGGAACTTAACTTTCGAATACTAAGACACTTGTATTATTTTTCTTTTTATAGTTAATCAAATACATGATTTTAAGATATTTAGTATAACTACTAAAATATTTTGTCACTAATTTTTTTGAAGTAATCACAATTTTAAAAACATTCAATTAACTCAAGTCAGAGTCATTTTTGTTATCGAATGACATTGCTAATCATTGGTTTTGAGTTGATAATAATAATATCTATTACCACTAAATAATACGGTTCTGCTCAGCGTGTCCTAAGGGAAATCCTGTATCGTCTGGGTTTTTTTTTAAATATAAATATATACATATATATATATATATATCAATAACATAAATTTAGAAAATAACCATACAACAATAATTACAGTTGGTAAAACTAACTATTACTGAAAAATATATCGCTGATAAAATAACCATCCGATTCAAACTATATAGATTTACTTCATATTTTGTAGTTCCGTTTTTAATCGTCCTGGTTAACATATAATTTTATGAAAAACATACTAAATTATGAATGTTTTAACGAATAACGAAATATTTTAATAATTTGTTGCACATCGCGTGATCGTTCTCTAATTAAATATCAAAACACTTGTCATGGTAAATTTTAATCGAGTACCTACTCTATTAATTGGCGTAATGTTAATTTTTAAATTTAATCTAAGCCAAATATATATATTTAATATGATATATAGGTACCTTTTAAAAACGCTGATGACTTATTGAAACCGTGGTATTGACAAATCCCATTTACTGGTAGTTTATTGATTTTAATTAACCGGTACTTGGGGATAATTTCGACCAATTCCTCCTCAATTTCCCACTGTAATTTATTGTACTTTTTTGGTTGACCTTTTTATTGTTTCATGAAAAATATAAAACTTTTTGGACAAATACTCTAATCAACCTGGTATTGTCGAATTGTATCCATCTACGATTGGTACTTAATGAAACGTACAAACGGCATTGATTTATTAAATTTGTAATGAGTGATTCTCAATGAGTGCAAACCAATAATCATTGATACTCAATCAAAATGGTAGTTTGTTTTAACAAATATACATTTTTATAGACCATGTTTAATAACATTTGTTATTTGTTAAAATTGTAAATACACAATACTGTACCAGTTAAATTTCATATAATTTTAAACATTTAGGACGTAAAGTATAATAGGGTGTAATACAATTTATATGTTTAAGACAGCGTATCACTGTTTAATTATACGTTTTCATCATCATAATTAAAATGTGTACTTCAATGGTTAAATATTTTACAGTTGAAAATTGGTAAATATATTTATAATACTAACGTATGTAGTATAGTTTTGTAGCTAGACATTTTTTACTAGGGATGACTTCTGCCATTTTTTGAGAATAAACATTAAATTAATTTTTGAAAAAAATTTTGTGAATACGATAACCTATATTAATAACCTTAATTTTGCACTAAATACTTTAAAAACCAGTGTCAAGCCCCTAGAGCATGGTCACGATACCGAATGCGTGCACACTTTAATCAAAGCAGGCCAACGCTTTGAGTGTTGTTTAAAACTCACTATAAACAGTCAAGTAATAATCCGATAACAGTTGAAGTTTTTTTAAAGGTATGTGGCGATACAGACATTTAAACTACAGACATTTTTCTAATTGCGTTTAAACAGTAGCACCAAGACAATTCATTTAAAATATAATTGTGTAATGCAGGTATAAGAAAGTTAACTGAGTTGTTGTAAAAGTTTTCCTTTTGTCACTTACTTATCTTATATATTGGTAAGGACAAAACTGTTTCACAACTACAATAATAGCGTTCGCCTCAAATATGTAGTTAACTAAGACACATATGAATTACATATCCCGAGGCGTATAGCCAGGAAATTCCAAGAGGGGATGGTATAAAGAATAACAACCTTAATGGACTAAATAAAATATATTATACTTATAGTTTCCAATACTAATATATTTTGAAAATTAATTTCTATTAAATAATGGCTATAGTAATAATATCGTAATCTATATCAATATAATAATATGTATAAAAGGCAATGTATGGTTGTGGTTTATAGACTCAAAAGTTACCTGATTTTGACAAAAATTTCAGTGATCGTTCTTAAAGATACCAGAACGTTTTAGAAACTAGATTACACTATACGTTCGATAGGTGGGGTGCTGAACAAATTTTAAAACGAATTTTTTTATGGCACAATTGGCTATCCAGGAAAAAACGTTCCTGACGAAATACTATAATTTATAATATATTAAACAGTTATTTTAGCCAAAACATCCAATTTTTATTCCATCATACTGATCGATCTAGTAATGCGATAATACTTTTTAAAACAGATTTGAATTCAATATTATGTCTACTTGAGATTGGTTAGTCTACTTTTACCAATTTCGCCCCTCCCCCTCTTAACCTCTGAAAATTTAGCTTAAATATTTTGAAATTTCAGAATTTTCAAGCGTTGATTATTCGGGATTTATTCGGAATTTAAATCAGAAATCTTAAAATGTAAACTGACCGATCTCAAATAGATATTCTAACGAATTCAGATCAGTTTTCTGAAATATTATCGCATTATTAGATCGATCGGAACAAAAAAAGCGGGAGCGGTAAGTTGTAGTGAGGGTCCGCAATAGATTGATTATAAATATCTTGCGTATATTCATAATGCACCGCTACACTACGTATATTATGCATTTATAATTGTTATAATTAATAAAATTGATATTTAATAAGTATATAATATATATAAGTATTGAATTGTACGTAAGTAATATATTTTTTGTCTCGCCTGCACCGAAAGTTTGGTTTTCGACCGCGGTTGAAGCGTTGGAAAGCGACCTTTTTCGGGTCCGGCGGGCCGTAAAGTGGAAATCCTCAAAAGTGCTGCAGGACGCGTATATCACGCGTATTCCGCGTGCACAACCAGACAATGAAATCTATACCACGGTCCTTACAAAACATAAACTTTTAGTTGCATGTTATATACATATTATAATCTCCTTGAAATTTGCATGACGCGTAAACATTTTTATTTCATGAAATTCTTTTCGTAGAATAATCTAATTGTTGCATATATCCCTATATTATAGTGCTTCACCTTTGCCGTGATTACATTTTTTTGTGCGTCGCGTTTGGTATGGACTAGGTAATAGAAAACGGGTATAACGCGAGGATTTGAAACAGCGTAATAAGATCTGCATATTATGCATTTATAATTATTATAATTTATAGATCATAACAATTTGATGACTTTATCATCAATTTTAATGATAAGAAATCGGAAACTTTTAAAACTTTCCTTATGGACACATTCAATTTACATATGATAAACAATCCAGAAGAATCTACAACGAGAGATGACACCACTATCGATGCAGTATTTTCAAGATATTTGGAAAAAATTACATCACAACGTATCATATTTCAGTTATCACAGGCCTGTGATTTCGATTATTGAATATGATTAATATAATAGTAATTAAATAGTAATAATAATAATCATTTTCATTTTCATTTATTTTTCACATTTACTTATTGATATTTACTTTTATTTTGAATGGTTCCACTAAAATGTATTTGTAATCTATAATATTTGTTGAAAAAGAAACTTCGTTTCTACCGGGTGTCCCATGACAGCACTCACTTTTTTTATTTATATTTTTGTAGATTACATTTCAAATTATAAACTATTAAGTATAAACTATAAACTTTAAACTACTATCACATAATAATATTTGTTACCACTATTAACAGTTTTTATTAATGAATCAAAACTTCATTCGAAAATTTAAAATCAGCATGACATATATTTATATTGTGTGTGACAGTCAGTTGTATCATTCGATATAATAATATATTTACTATCAATTATGCGTTGATCTCTGGGAACGACAACGCAAGCGTTGTTTTATTTTGTCAGGTCATCTTAAAAATATATCTTAAATTTGTTTACACTCAATTCAACCAGTTAAAGTAGTAATATAACTTCCACGCGAAGCTGGTGCGGTTTGCTTATAAATTATAATAGTACTATACCATTTTATTATATACTTGTAATTAATAAACCCGGTCGATGAGCGGAGTGTATTACTCCTATACAAAACCTCCTCTCTATGCCACCACATTTTCCACCTTAGTATACAAAATTGAGGTTTTCAACGCGTGACAATAAGACATAGTATCGTCTTATACTATAGATATATCGGTATTATATTAATCCGTCACATTGATGAATATATTTTTAATTGTTTGTATAAGTAGGTAATTACGTTGAAATATGTATAAAATGTGTTTATATTCAGATTATTTTTCTCGGTGTATATTTTAACTTTTAAGTAAAATATATAACTGAACATATTAGCGTATATACATATATGTACCATATACTATGTACTATATGCTAATATAACTTGCTAATAATGTATGAACATTTTAAACTCTAGACTGCGTACGTAAACAACTGCAGTATTCCGCTGCAGTGCATTAAAAATCGCCGCAATTGTTTTAAGCGCTTCCTACTTTAAACATAATTTTGTTCTGATAATTTATGATGGAAGCAATATCAAAATACGAAAGTTCTTCGCCAAGGACGTAATATCATTTTTTATTTTTTGAAGCTGTCAGTCTCTTCCGGAATAGTTATAAATTATATTGATATTGAAAATATTACCGAAAATAATATTTTCATTCTGCATACATAATCAATTTATTTTCCAAAGTGAAATTTGAATAAGCGTTATGTACAGTTTAAATGTCTTGGTAATTATTATTCAACAGCTACATAAATTACAATAACTTATTTGAACAAAACTATAATACTTTTATTGCTTTCATTATTGTATTGCAACTTTTGAGTTCGACAAGCACAAAGTGTGTTTAGTGTAGTGTTACTCTATAAAAAGAAATGTACAATGCTCATAGCTACAAATTACAATGGTTACTGTTTTATAGATATACGTGTTGCATTGTTAACTCGCCTCGCCGTACACAACGAAATATTATTAAATTGATATTCGTTGTTAATTTAGTCGTTTTTGGTTATGATTTTATTTTTTCGAAATAAAAATATGTATAACCCTAAGTCACGATATTTTTTCTGATAATTTCTGTTATATAAGTAAATATCATATCATCCAACAATGAGAATATTGTTAATGATCAATGCATTGTAATTTTTAGTTGTAATTTATTTATTTGTGTATATTTTTAATTGTTTAGGAAATAAGTAAGTCCTATTAATTTCCCAACTTAAAATTATAGCTTTTAGCAAACTTTTACTAAAATAAATTAACAGTTTTTATAGTTTTATACTTTTATATGATACCTACTTGCCAAAATTAATGGTATTTGACTAAAACTAAACGCATGCAGTAAATATTACATTTTTTCCACATTATAATAAAATATTAATGTATTCGTTTATGTAGGTACTAGGTACCTTTAAAAAAATGAACTTTCTTTTAAAAAAAATATCTTTTTTAGTATATAAAATATTTACAATGTATTGACGTGTTTGACATAATGATTACACGTATAATATAGGAGGTACCTATTGATTAATAAGTAATAACAAATAAAACTCAATATGTGTAGAGCGTTTTAAAAAATATAACAATTGTATATTTGAGATACATATTATGTCAAGTAGTTTTTATATTTAATAACAACAAATGTCCAAAACTTAAGCGGTGTTCATGGGGTATAGTAATTTAAAGAAGTCGAAACATTTTATTTTTAATTGTTCGCACATTGTATACATTCCACTAGAACAATACCATTGGGTGATAAAAGCAGTCATATGAAAAATATATTCTGTGCGTGTTTACATTAATATTTATTTTCACATTGGTACTGACGCACTGTACCTACATATATTTTGTACATTTTAGTATTACAATCGCTCAAGTCAGAATGCGTACACGATCTATACTTAACATATAATATATATTTATAGATACGTGAAACGTTTATAAGAATAAATAAGCGTATGTGCTCCTAAATATATCATACATAATTATATTATGTAAATATATATGATACATATTTTAAAGTTCTGAAAAAAAGTGAATGTGTAAATCGGTCTTACTGCTGCAAAAATATTACAAATAATACTACCTATAGTACCTACCTATCTTTCGATTCTTTATGATTTACATTTGAAAACACATACAACGTAATGTATATATTATTATGCAAATAATACCTTTATTGTATCGATTAGGATTTCCAGTTAACGTGGTAAAATTAAAAATTGTAATGTTGTATAGTGATGATAAAAACAATAAACATAATAATTATATATTCGGTTCTAAATCGGTCAATTTATACGGAAACCTATATCGTTGATGGGCTGGAAGGACACGAAATTGAGACGTTTTATTTTGAGACGTTTTACTTATCATCAACCTCGATGTTTTCGCACGGCTGACTTCGCAAATCCTTAAAAAAAACCCTCCAAAAACGTGAACCCAACGATGGACCTCCTGACCGTTTCACTTAGTGGCTCCGTCAAAATGAATAAACGAGTTCCACTTTTGAAGCAGCTCCTGAGACAAAAATTGTGTGCAATACGAAACACTTATCTAATACGTAGTTTGTAGCATAAAATTAAAAGTGAGCTATGGAAATGACAGTGATTGTATAATAAAAATTAGGTTTTTTTTATTACTGTGTTTTGTTTATATATTTTAATTTAATCATTGTAAGAAAAACAAATTTTGAAATCTATGATTATCTAAATACTTTTAAATTTAAAGTTAAACAATCTTTTAGTTCCCAACCGTATACCCACGACGTAAGATGAATCTGTAGTTTATATAGCCACAGACAGCCGCTGACCGATGTTTGGTCTCTGCGGTTGCATAGTACCTATATTGGTTATGACCTCACGGGTGTGGCCGGGGTATATTATATTGACTAATATAAAGTGTGCATTACAATAAAAAACATATTCGAAATATTTTTACCATTTTGGAGGAGTAGGGGTAGCTAACGAGAAAATAAATGTTTTCCCCATAATATGTTGCCCAAATGTGCAGACCTGCGGTTTTGCGCTCGACATTAGCTGATAACTTACTGATAATAGACCAACCCATAATAGTAATATTGGTGCGCATAATATATAATAATATAAGTCGATGATATATCGCGCGAATAAAATGCTACTTATATTGCATACCACATCCGTCGGGTTGGAATATTCTTTGATTGCCTATATCATAATAATATTATACGACGATGGAAGCGGTCGTCGCTGCAGTGGTCGCTGCGATATAGTGCATATTATTATAATATAGTGCCATGGCTAGTATATGGTATAATAGTTTGTATAAGTATATATCATGTAATGTCGCTCGCGAGACTGCCGGGCCGGCGCGGAATAATAACTAGCGAGCCGGCGAAGGAAAACCGCGCCGACGGACGAAATTAAAACGAATTAAGCCAACGGGCCATAATAATAATATTGTATACAGGGTGATCCCATCGCTACATCGGGGTGGGGGGGGGGGGGGTGTACACGGTAAGGGGGGGATGTATTCGCGGGCGAGTGTTATCATTACAGCACTGTTGTGAAATGATTTTAGGTACAACGACGACGAATCCCATCGCGCACGTGGTTAGGCGCGTATCCTCTCCCCCCCCCCCCCCGCCCGCCACCAACGCCACCGCCTAGCCCACCGACCGACACTGCAAACCGTTTCGCCGCAGGAACCCAAAAGTCTGGGGACGAATTAATTTTACAGACTCCGGCGTATAGCTACGCATACATTTATACCGTACGTATATTTTACCCCGGGTGAAATGTTTTAATTATACTCTAATAATAATAATAACAATTAATTACATTTTACTCGGGACGTTATATTATTATAATAATATGTATAGGTAGGTATATAGTATTTACGCCGCACCGTATTATAATAATCGTATCATTTAAAGACGATACATAATATCTTAATATGTATACTATATTATAGTGTAAGGGGCGTATACTATGGGGGGGGGGGGGCATATGGGCGTCACCCCGAGTATATTTTATTTTTTACCTACACTCACTCACTACCTAAGGTAATAAAACGCTATAGTTTTTAATATTTATTTTTAATTTATTCGGAAATATGTTATTAGCTGTAGTTATTATTTGATATGACATCAATAAAATCAAATCGAATACAATCGATATTGTTGTGTGATATCATAGTATTGTAAGTCGTAAATACTTGTAATACTGCCGCACGGTCTTAATACATTACAGTGAGGTTGTTTGTCTGATACTTAATGGCACCAAAAAAACCAAAAAATATCAATGCTTTCAAAAACTGATAAATTGACGTTTACCTATACCAAGGTGGAAACCCATAGTGACCAATTGGTATCTCGTACTTTTTTCAAAAATCTATTCACCCCCGCCAATTGGCAAATGAGATAAGTGCACTACTTCAAAAATGTGTATAGCTTTGTGTGGAAATGTGCAGATAATAGTATATATGAAATCATAGTGGTTATCTATGCCACAAACTAGATGACGACACTCCAAGCTATCCCTATTAATATCAAATGATCAATATTTCTATAGTCAGACCTTCTGTTTTAATTTAGGAGTCTGAAATCTTCAGCTGTTACAATCATAATAATATTATTGTAACATATGTGACATCTACTAATTTCTTTTTGAGACGACGGGAAAGGTCCTTGGGCATATAGCTCCTAGTTCCTACTGCAGCTAACACATCAACAAACGGATATTGGTGGTTTTAGGACTTTATTTGGAGTAATATTATTAGTGGTAAGGAGCGATGATAACTCGACGGTAGTAAAACCAAGTGATGTAACCTACAAAATATATTATTTTTTTTAGAGTGATTACAATTTCCGTATTATTATGGACATGAACTATTAAGTATTTCTATCGATAACATAAACACACTCGTCGCATATATTATTATCATTACCACGGAATAATTTGATTTAGATATTGAACTATAACATGCACAATATTACCTATTTAATATAATATGTGTAATATAATTACATTTATACTGATTGCATGTTATCCCCACAGGCTACGGAACTTTCAATATTTTTTGGAACTGGGTTATTTCAGAATATTTAAGTGTTAAACAGACGTTAAAATGTTAGAAAAAACACACAGTTTTACATATTGTGTTAAATTAATTTAGGATCCATATTCAGATTTTATATGCGTTATAATATTAGTCTGTGGGAGAGCTGCTACTAAAGTATCGAACTTCGTAACGCGTAGAACTGTTACTATAAAATAATGAAATTTCAACGGTATGGGATGGAGGTGTCAGGTAAATTAAATTATTTTTGTAGATAATAAAGTACGTAACTACCTACATACTGTAAGCCCGAGTGAAACCTAAGGATTTTCAAGATTTACTGAACTTTTAGCTTCAATTAAAAATCAATTGCAATTAACCATCCAGTTGTTAGTCACTCTGTTTTACGGTGATGCCATGTACGTACGTGTCGTTTTCGTTTAAAATTTTCATTTGGCGTTGCAGGGGTAACTCATTTAACATCAGCCACTGCATTATATTCAATTATAATTTAACTAGAATAATTAATATACGCACAGGTTGGTTTTAATTTCCAAGGGACTTTAAAAACTAGCTTACCGAGAAAATGTGAATCTTTTTTATAGGTTGGTATTTCAATTTTCATAGGAATACGAAATCACTCGCTTTCCGTGAAGAAAATTTTATTGTCATTTCGCCGTTCTATTAAGCCACATGACCTGCGTCTTGCTTACATTTTATGTGCAAGGTGTCCTTTTCCTTGGTGGCCTGAAGTAATTCTGAACAAACTAACTCCTTTAATCTATAGCTTTGGTTTCCATTTTCAGAATAAAACTTATAGATAGTATAGAGACTACTAGGCCTGACCATCATTCTACTCCCGTAATTATATTATAAGTCATCGAGAATTAAAGTTAACGCATTAAATTGTATTTGAATAATGTGTTTATTTTCTAATACACACTTAGCATAGTTTTTGTACATAACAATTATTGATTAGTGATTTACCTATGTTATATAATTATAATATTATTCTTGTATTTTATTTTAATTTTAAGTTTTCTTTTTTTTTATAAAATAAATAATCATTAATATTGTCCAGATTTCAGAATAAGTCTCAACATTTAAACATGATATAAACGCTCCTTTGTATTATCACTGACGCTCTTTATAATGACACAAACCATACTATCCATTCCGATCTCCATAATATATATAATATATATTGAAATAATCGATCCTTCTACATGTCCCTACCACTGTGTCTGTGATTGCCACATTATAAACAAATTTGGTCGCTCCTAAGAAAATGTTGTGGATTACACCACTATTGGCCTTTCTACCGTCGAGTTATCGTTGCTACTACTAATCACTCCTAAACCACTAATATCCGGTTATAGGTGTGTTATTAGATTCAGCAAGAACTATATTATGTCTGAGAATCTTTACCGTCGTATCATTAGAAATCGGTTCCAAAGCTTATTTCAGTGAAATTGTACAGATGAAAGTGTCACTAATAAGTGAAAATAAAAATAAATAAATATAAAGGCAAAATGAATTTTGTTTTATAAATCTAAATAAATCTTATCATACTGCTATATTGTAATTTATATTGTTTTTACTGTGTTTAAAATGGTATTTGCAATGAATCTTTGTTTTAATTTCGGAATTATTTTGGTAAAAGGGTTTTAGTAGATTTATAATTTCTTAGAATTTACCACTTTTAAATTGTATCTATACAAAATATATTATCTACTACAGTCTACAGAGAGTTCGGTTCTATAGATCTCAAAGTGTTGTGAACTTTTCTTACCATTAATGTTTGTATGTGATCAAAGTGACCAGGTGCATATGATTCTCATCCAGTTCAAAATAACAGTTCTATTGTGATAAATTAGGTTTTTTCATTGGTTTGCAGTATGTTGTATTTCCTTTAATTTGATGCCTCTGGATGTGTATACCATCTAAAATGCAATTTCCTTTAATATTTTTTTATAGGTCATATTTATTGGAATTCAATTTAGTGTACACACTACACCTATCATGCTGTTTACATATTATACTGATTCCTGGCTGCGAAATTGAGAAATTTGTATTTGCAATGATGCCATATCGATGCATAATAATTATTATGATGATTTATATTTACTTCAATATTTGTTTCTGTAGAATACTCCAGTTAATATTATAAAACCTAACATGACTTACTTACCTATGTTATTTATAAAATAAAATTAATATTAAAATATTGTTTATAACAACATAAGATATTTTGTAAAAAAAAAAAAAGAACAAGGTTATTTCAAATAAAATTGGACGGAGGTACGCAGTTTGAAAAAGTCCTTTATACGTGTACTACAAAAGTTTAAAAACTATTTTACAAACTTCATAATATTGTTGACAAGTTTTTTTTTAGTTTTACTTTAAACTAAATAAGTATGAACCGATTAAATTGATTGTTGTTTGAACTGTTTGAATTAAATTTTTTTTATTATTTACTCCAGGTTTCTGTTGTACAAATTAAATACATTTTAAATTTGTGGTACATTTTCTGAGCCTAAGTTCGTTTTCATTTTTGAGGTATTAGTTTAGAATTGCATTGATGTTTTAGATCATTTTTAAAACGGAGTTTGAATAATACTGTCATTGTATTGTTTTTCTTGTAATTAGTGAGATGAATGTCATCGTTTCAATATTTAGTATTTCTAATGAGTATATCTAACTTTTATTAAGAGCATCTCTGATTTTAGTGTTGTGTTTCTAAAATATTTATTTTGAAGTGATAAAACAATATAATTTTGATAAAATGTTATTATGCTTGATACATTCATATGACCTATTATAGTTTATAAGCAATATTGTTTTACGGATAATAAGTACCGTGAAATATAAAATATAGATTAAAAAAATTCGTAGCGTCTACTATTTTATTAAGAACATGTAGTATTAGGTAGGTACTTTAGAAATATCGTTCATTATTATTTAACTAGAATGTACGAATATAATATGTAATAATAATAACTGATAATATGTAGTGGCATCCTATCTCGTCGATATTAATAAAAACGAAGAGTCCTCTGATAATAACTTACAACGAAAGCAACTTTTTAATTTTGAACGTTTTATTTTACCATTTTATCTAAAGTTGTTTGTATATTTTATTAGAAAGAAAATAAACCGTTTCATATCAATTAAAATGTATCGTTATAAATGTATTGTTTTTAAGTTATTGTCAGTATATATTTACAGTGTTTAATTTCCTGATAGACGATTGTAATTATACAATATTCATATTACTAAATTCAATTGGAAACATATTTAATACATAATATTTTGTCAAAATAATAGCAGTTATCGTTCTTGTGTCTAAAAGTGAGATTCTCAACCGTTGCGTTGTGCCTGGCACTGCGATTTGCGTGAGCGCGTCTCACAATATAATATAATACAATGCGTGTAGTAAATTAGCATTTTTACCATAGAGCAATATTGTTGGCATATTATCTCGTCGTACAAAATATCTTAGACACCACGGAGGTAATTTTTTTTTGTCCAGAGACTATAACGTTATCATATCGGTCGGTGGACGTGTGCCTACTGCCTACGCATTATTTGCGGCCAAGTAAATGGACGTATAGATACAATAATATGTATAAACACTGCACGAAGTCACTACGTTGTGGTTTAGCTGTACATACTTGTTGCCCAAGACTTTAATATATTAAAATATATGACGGACGCAAAATATTCATACTATACGGATATAATAAGACGTCGTATAGGCGATGGATATTATATTTTGTATATTATTATTGTTCCCAAGTCCGGGGACAGGAACGCACACTCACGAAGAGGTGGCAGTCGGTATTCTCGCCACGCGCTGATACATCATGTTTTTTAGTACTTACCTAGTCTAAATATCATAGTGATATTAGTTTCGTCCAATCGCTATTATGTTATTGTTATAAAACATACGCTGAAATATATTGTACACATTTAATATCTTCGATTATTTGTTGACAAAATATGTGAATTATATTCTAATACCAGCACTTGATATACCTACTACACAGTACACACATTGTGTTTCAAGATTTTATGATTGTCTCTCATAACGGTTATATTTTATAATGGTAGGTGTTTAATATGACGTATTGTGTCGATGCGATATGAACATAGCGCTTTTATAATGTGTGAATATTATTGTAAACCTGCTTTCTAATGACTATTACATCTTTTTCCCGCCAATCGCAATTACGTTCATATTAAAACCTTAGTTGTAGATATAACTAGTCGACTAAAATGTAATCTAAACTACTGTGAAACTTTTCACGAATACGTTCTTAGGTTTCCTTTATATTAGCTGTTGAGTGTTCTTTTATACTTTTTCTTCTTTTATATCGATTTTTCCACGAGACAGAGGACGAGTAGAAATCATTGGATGGCCGAGTCAAATAAAATAAAGCACACGATACATACTATACCGACGATGTTGGTCATCACCATCGGTCAATGGTCATACATATTGGAAAATAGTTTTCCGGAATACGTAACTATATGGAATCAAATAAATTACTTGTTCAGACCGACGTCTACCGCCACTATATTATTACTATTATATCGGTGCGTAAGAAAATGTCCCGTTCGATTCTTGACAATTACGTGTTCATAAGACGTATAAAAAGGAAAACAATCAGTGTAATGGATTACTCGAATGTTTTACTCATACTAAAAAAATAAAAGTACGCACAAAAATAAAGAACTTAATAGCCGGAGAAGGGTACAAAAAATAGTCAGTATTAAACGTCCGTCGTGTACTACCGTAGATGGATCGGTTGATTTAGAACGCTCTTATGGTTACTTTCATGTGTACAGCGCTTTGTACAATTATATTGTGTGTCTTCCATTTTCGTTCCTTACCAACCATTGTATTCTGGCGATTCGTTCGTATAGTATAGTTGCACACAATATGTACTAGAACGTGTTTCGCGGGAATTGCGTTGTAGTAGGTACGATGTTTTCTTTAAGCCCATGTCAATACATACAACTATTTCATATCATACATTTTTTCTTATCGAGACTGGAAAGCGATTTTTTTTTTTTTTTTTTATCAAATTCTATTTGAAATGCTTGTGACATGGTTTGTATTTAAACGATCTTACGATTGTGGCAACTGATCGCAATAACCATATAAAATTGTAATACATTTCATATAACAGACAAGCCCAACTCATCTTTGTGGCTTAAATTATTTATACAATTATTTGTTCAAAAGCTTAATGTTTTATATATTTTTTAAAAATACTGTTATCGCAAGGAATAAAAAAATATTGCAGCTTAATTACGTAATCTCTTCTTTACGTATTTCAGTATATAAGACATAAGTATATCTCATTCTTTGGAAATGGAGTTTATAAAATATTTAATACTTTAAATATATTTTTCATACGATAAATTGAACGATTGTAGTTTAATAATCTAAACAATTTATTTTCAAATTGTTCATCTTTATTTATTTTCAAAAACTTGACTCTTCTATTCAATCAGAATTGATTTATAAGACTTTGTTCTACGTAAAATGATATTGGATTTTCTAAATAACTTACATTTTGATATTCATATATTATAGAACCATGGAATAACATTGAAGTAATACCATAATTATGTCGACATTTGAAATGACCTGATAATAGGGCTTGGAGTAAAAATATTTTATTTTAAAATAAACTATGTGGTTTCATTATATTTTTAATGTTGGTAACTTAAGACATGACAAATTATTGTCCATCAATCAATGATATTATATTTTTATAACAATGTTCGAACTATAAACAATGAAATTAAGACAAAATGTATTAAAAGCGTTGCATTTTCCAGGCAAACGATAATGCTATACGAATAATGGTAATATATTTATACATAAAGTACAAGAGACTTTAATGATTTTTTCCATAACCTTTCTTTTGTTTTTAATATTATAGGTAATTATTGAAATAATTGAAAACATTATTATTTCAAATTAACTATAATTTAAAAATAACATTGGTAAATATTAAATTGTATTTGTTGACTATATACCTAAGTTTTTAATCACATTTTCGATGAACCCTAGGAGTACATTTATTTTTATTTATCTAGGTATATATAGTTTTATCATTTGCCGGGGATGAAGATAATCGAAAATAAAAAGAGCATTATCGTACAATTGTTGTAGAAATGTCCGGTTGACAATAATTATCGGAACAAGGGTTCGTCGAACGTCGACGACGCAGCAATGGCAAATTAAGGATAAAGTCGACTACAAGAAGGGAAAACGAGGAAGAAACCCGATAAGATGTTTTACAAGCTTAATCCATTGTCGAGGTTGCGTGCGACTAAACGAAGAGAGAAAAAGTTGTGTACTGTTTATGAGTCACGCTGAAGGTTTTAATGTCGGTCAGCATTTATCATCACTTGCCTATTACTAAAGGGTCAATACCTATTATTTGTACATTAGTGGCGTAGGTACCTACTTACGATTTTTCAAAGGGTCTGGGGCATGGGATATGACGAGATTGTATTTTATAGTATTTAAGATATCAAATTTAGTTTATTGTAACTGTAATCATCAAAATATGTGTACCAACATTATAATTTATAATTTAAACTACTAAAAGTATATCAAAAATCCATTCTCTTTAATAAACCTACCAACAAAACGTATGTATACTACTGTTTTAATGTAAGTAGTAGGATATTTATAATGTATATGAATATATAGGTGATTTATAAAGACTCGTGGAAAATTTAAATTTTTTAATCATTATCTTATTTAACTATGTAGATATAATTTTTATAGTACCTTTGACTATTTAGTATCTATTCTAAAAATGTTTTTAATAACTATACATAAATTATACTTATTATTTTAAAAGTTGTGCATTCCTTATAGAATACTATAAGATAAAAAATGATGCTTGTAATAAATTCATCCGATATACAAATAAATAATTATGAACTTGTTGATGATTTGGATTACTAAGTTTAAGTTATATGTGAGTATTATATTGACGTTTAGTAGGTACCTACGTCAATAATAATCCAATAGAACAATGATTGATAAACTATTTAAGTCCCTAAGTTAATGGCTTTTCGTAGGCGTTATCTTAAATCAGTTATTTGATAGCTGTTATAATACTTTGTGGTGTTTATTTTGTGAAATATTAAATTTTCAGATCTTGTGTTATAAATATGGATTGCTGGCTGCGTTCAGTTATTTTGTGAATGCAATATATAATGTTTTTTTGTGGCATAATTTTTTTACGGATAATAATTTCGTTTCTGAGTTTAATTGTTTATTAGGAAAAAGCCGAAGTTTACGATACATAATTTTTAGTGAGGTTGTATTCTCTGCTACCTGTATAATATAGGTTTGTAGAGCTCCACCCCATGCCACTATACCATATTTGCATATTTGAATGAAGATTGAGATAATGAAAAGTAGGTACTTATGCATTTTTAACAAGTGTACATTTAAATATAATTTACAAAATTTTAAATCTCATGCCGATAGATTTGAATACATTGTAAATGTCGGCCGAATGTAACGCCTAAGACGTATTTTGTATTTTTAACTCTGTTTATCAATATTCATCACTGGACATTTGTATTGTAAAATAGATTTACATATTGGCTCGTGGGCTTTAAAAGCAGAAAATTAATATTTGGAGATGTTTATATTGAATTTAGCTTAAAAGACTGTTATATTATTGTTTAATGTTAAGTTATTGTTTGAAAACCATTTTACTATTTTTTTTCCGCTATTTGTATTACTGAATCAATCTACACTGAAGCCTGAAAAATATAAAATTTTTTTCCAATAGTAATTAAAAGCATAGTTTTAATTTATATCATATATTCATATCCCACCGTACAATATCAGCATAATATAATATGTATATCAGTATACCATGTTGGGTAAACACACGATAGTAGCTTCCGTGGCTGAACATTATTTTTGTTTAAAATTGTACGTGTATGGTCGACATACATATACCTACTTTAGTATATTATTATGGTATCATCATTATTTCTTTTGTAATGTAATGTTACATAATATTATACTGTGCTTAGTGGATTAAATGTTGAACTGCCGTTTTACGTGTTAAAATATCATCGTTTAATCATTGGACGATAAGCTTTCATTTATTAAAAAATATAAAATGAAACGATTATGATTAAAGGCTACAACAGTTAACAATAATATTATTTATTGCTTGGTTATTACCAAATACAAAACAAACGACCCATTCCTTACTGAAAATTAAAATACAGAATTAAAAATATTAATGTTTTGCTTTTAATGTTAATAAAAATTATGTGAAAAAAAAAATAAAAAAAATATTGATTTACATCAGGGAGTGAAAAACACGGATATCGATCCGAAGGTATATGAAATTATTAGGAATTGGAATCTCATCGGAACTATTATTTAAATTATTTAAATACACTATCCTTTATTCATACATTAAGGCTAATTTGTTTTCTTTATTTAATTATTGAGAAGTCAAAAGTTAGTGTGAGTATTGAGTTATGTATTAAAAAGTACTCTCTCGAACAAAACCTTTAATATTATATAATAATTTCTACATTTACATATTCTTACATTTGTTTTATTGACTGCACTGTATGCTATTTTACGTAGGAGAAAAAAATATTTGAAGTAGATAAAGATGAATTTTTGCATTTAATAAAAACGTTTCGAATGGACTACACTATTAAATAAAAGAATATAAAATGACTAAATGTAATACTTTTAAGTTTAAATCATGACATATACGCAATAATGATCAAACTATATAGAATGATGAATTTAGTAAGTCTAGAAGTTTATGATGAGCAAAAAATTTGAAAGGCTTTATTTTATCTTTTCTAAAATATTATAACATAGACTATAGAGCATATTATAAGTCATACATTAAAGTAGTGATTTAAAGTCTTACGTTTAAAACAATATTATTCTTATTTTTTCAAAAGAAGCTCATCGGACTATTAATCCACTGTGCGAGAGAGTATTGAGAAGCAGATTACAGAATCTGTACACGAAACTTGATGGGCATTGTGCACTGAAGAGAAATTAATTAGAATTAAGTTATTATAATGTATATAGGTGGTAAGATTTTCCAGCAATGTAAAAGTCTGTTAATATGATAAGTTTGAACTGAAAGTCAAATTGATACGAACGAGTGATAATTTTAACCACCACATACAATGTATAAAAGGCAACATTTGATTGTAAAGTCTATTTTTCGTATTGATTTATGAGTTTTTATTTAGTTTTAAATTGTTCATAATAATAATAATGTTTTAGAATATTTTTTAGTATTTTTACTCACCACACAACTCTATAAACATTATATGGATATTATCGTTATCAAAATTATAAAACGAGTTATTTTAAGACGGGTAAATATATTTTAGCAACATATAAACATGAGCTATAAGCTATTGAATTCTATTATTTTAAGTATTTTCAAACTTGTAAAATGTATTATTTTGCATTTTTAATTATATTCGAATTCCGAACACATATTTATAAAAAAAATCTGATTTATATTTAATATATTATTAATTTGTTATAGAGTTATAATAACGAAATATACATAATATACAACTATATGCTACTTTAGTATAATATTTCATGTAGTCTTTATCATTTTTTGCGGGAAGTAGGTACCTAATGTTATTTTTTTATGAACTCAAAGAAAGATCGAAATGGAATTTTCGATTGACTGTACATTTTTACGAGAATATTGGAGCAATGGAATACGAGAATATTTTTTAAAAGTGTTCTTAGAAACAAAATGTAATAAAAAAAACATGTTACTGTGTAACCAATTGCATCTCACTTCGCGTAGGATCTGAAATTTATTACCACTGCACTTTGTATAGCCATATAGGTACAATCTTATTAGATATTTACATGTTTTCATGAAGGTGATTTTTTTATTTTTGGTTAAACTATGTAAAAAAAAATATAGTTTGTTTAGTGTAGAATTTGACCTTTAAAATATATTTCCAAGACTAAACGAGACTATATTATAGTTAAATCTAAAATTAATAATAGATTAAATGGCAATCTCAATTTTAGGACACAATTTCTATAACACCTAGTCAAAAATACTTATTTATCAATGTAATATAAATATAACTTTGTACCATATTAATAACTAAATGTTTTATTTTTTTTTTTTGTAGGTAGATTGACACGTGGTATTGATCGACATCTCCGTTAATTGCTAAAAATGAATAGCATTGACCTCATCTGATCTCATTATATTGCAGCTGAACGTAAGCCTTTTTGAATTTTTTATTACGTTTTTACTTTTTATTAAAACTCATATTAAGCATGATTGTTTTATCTGAAATTATACAGTGGATTTGGGTTTGTATTAAAGTTACAGATTTTCAAGTAAGTAATTAAAATACAGTTTAAACACCGTATCGTCAAGCTATTATAAATTAGATAAGGCAAATATGTGTTATCATAACGTAAAAGTTATCACATAAATTTGGTTTATGATGGATAGCTTTTAAATTCCACATATTATAAAAAAATGTAAATCTAGACGAATAATACTATTATCTTTAAAACTTTTGATATTATGAAGTTTTATAGATAAATTTCTTCATATATTGCTCTTAACTAAATATTAGTTTATATATGTTTAAATTTCGTTGTTATAATATAATAGGAAAATCGATTTATTTATTTTATTTTTTTTAATGAGTTACTTTTTAATTCTGATTACAAAAGTGTAGCGGAATTTATTCAAAACAAATAAAATGTCTTATGTGTGATAAACAAAAAAAATATATAGATACATTTTTAACAATAATCTAAGACGTGCCAATAGTGGCAAATATTATGAAACATATTGATCGGCGATAGGTCTTCTCGACCAAATTGCTAGCACTTATATATATATATATATACATGTATACATAGTACATATATCACAAGACGGATTATTTATTGTTGTACAAAAATATTATTTTTTATCTCACGACCTACCTACCTACCTACCACCTACCCTTACGCTCGCTGCGTTTCACAGCAAGTACAGGAATGTTTCATATTGGTGAAACGTATGCATTGTAATTTATAATATGGGCGGTGGACCGTGCACGGCGATCGAGTGCCAAACACGCGAATTTGTCGACTCACCAAAAATGCAATTCTCGTCAAGTTATTTAGACTAAAAAGGTTATCAAGCTCAAAAATTTAATGACATACCAGCGCCAGGCACCCGTTTGCGTTGAACGTCCGTGTATATATTACATTATATTATTATTATCTACTGCAGTGTGTAATATTATACTTTAAAATGATTATTTTTTTAAATAGCTTACGAATAGCGCTGGTCGGCCACTATAATATGGCGACGTGCATTTTCCGTTCCCAGAAACCTTACAGACATTTCGGCACATGTTTATTACGACTAGCCCGGCCTGAGTCGATTTATTTTTGTGTCAAAATATACATCACGACTCACGAGTACCTACCCATAATTATAAACCAATAAATCTAAACCATTACAAAAGTGTTGTTTACTATCCTTTTTGTAAAATATTATGTTCACGCATTGAACCTATGTATAACCTACTCGTACGACCTGTTAATATAATATTACCTATATATTAAAGTATGTTATACCGTGCGATTATTTCAACAGATTTATTAACACTCATCATTTCAAAAAGTGTAAACTTATAGATTCTGCGATTTGATTTTACAATGATGTGTGTATTTTCTTGTATCTTTCATTATCTACTAGAGCAGAAAAAGGCTTAGATTTTCAATTTCAATATCTATAATTTTCCTGGTAGAAAAGTCAACTTAGTTGGTACTTTTAAAGGTTAGAAGTAAAAGATTCTCAGTAATTTTCTAAATAATTGGGAAAACAAGGAATTTTACACGAATTTTCTTGATTTTATGTAATTATTCAAAAAAGAATAACTATAAATACTTTAAACTTTCACCAAATGCTTTAAAATTATTTATACACATGGAATAATTTTTAAAATATTGAGATTTGTTTTTTTGAGCTTTTTATAGACATTTTAGATTTTAAATTTTTTTAAATTTTTTTTCCACAAGTGGTTATAAATGAATGTCTGCTCTGTTAAAAGCTTACAAATGTAACAAGAGTTTTCTCAAAAGTTATTATCAAAGCTATTTAAAATGTAAAAGATAGATGGACATTGTTTTGTTTATAAGCATTTAAAGTTTGAATTTTGACAAAATTTATCAAATACAGCAACATTTTAAAATTATTTAATATAGTTAAAAATTGATTTAATATTTTATTTTGGATAAGGGTTGAACATGTAATACAAGTTACCTCGTAAGTAGTTCATATTTAAACCAATGAATCTAAAAATATGCAAGCACAGTTTTATTCATAGATATGTAAAAATGTGTACAAAATTAGATATTTAAACGAAGAATAAGATTATAATGTATACCTATAGAAATGGAATAAATTGAAACAGTAGTTGATTAGTTATAACTTATTCGTATTTAAAGGTGGTAGGTTTATATATAAACAGGAAATATTGCTGCAGTATCAGTACTCGTCCACTGGTCTAATATATTATATAACACACCTTTTATATAACTAAAAGTAGGTAAACTAAATAACTAATTAATTGCCTACTGGTCTTATATTATTATTTTTTAAATAAGAAGTATTATTATATTGAATTTAATGAATATTTTACATTACAAACACTTAAACAGTATAATTATGATGTTAAAAAATAGTAAAAAAAAATGATAGGAACACCAAAAAAAAAAAAAAAATTGCATGCATCTTCACATTTAAAAATTCTAGCTGGATTAACGTCTGATTAAAGAGTTTATACTCGATATAGTATTTTTTGTTGAAAGAATCACCTTATGTACAATATTTCATCTGCACCGAGTGCAATGTAATATTATGAAAATGCAAACACAAATTATTTTATATCTTGAAATAAAACGCGGTTTTCGACTCGTTTTGATTCTTGCATGGACACGGGCAACGATCGTCATGGTTTTCCCAGACGCTTTTGCAAAAAAAAAATATATCGCTTATAGATTATTATATTATGTTAAACTGCGTGTGTGCACGAACAATGGGAAACGATCGTTATAGGTACCTAAACGTACGTCCGCGGTGGTACATAATGTATATATTTGTGTGTGTGTGAGTGTGTGTGTGTGTGTGTGTTTAAAATAAGTGGCTCGTTCGGCTTTTTCAGCTTTTTCGAACGTTTTGCCCACGGAAACACAATCCTCGGGTCGCCTCATTGTTTGTTGCGGTTTGATTTTCGGGCACCTCGGATCTTCTCCTCGTCGACCCTCCGGCTCGCGCCCACCAGTAGGTACCTCTACCTAACCACACCGTGGTTGTTTTCGAGTTTACACTACTGCGGCGTGGGGGTGTGTTGGCATCGTATTAGAATAATAATAATAATAATCATAATAATGACTGGGCGAGTGTGTTTGCGCATTTAATAGAAAACGGCCAAGAGAAAAGCCAGGCGATGCATGAAATGTACAGATAAGCTCCTCTCGCTCATCCATAACCATACTATCCGGAGGCCGAGAGAAAATTCGCCGTTGTTTGATCGTAAGCTCCGAATTCACATTACCGTAGTTTCATTCAAAACGTCACGATAGATATTGCGAGCTGTAAATTAATTAAGAACTTAATCAATACGGATATTATTATATTATTATACCCCGCACGGCGTGTATGAACATCTCCCACCCCCACGCCTTTAAAGCACTTCACTTATACGTTCGTTAACGAAACATATCTTCATGCATCATGATTTTTAACGCTATCTCTGTAAACGATATTTAAATTCCGAGACTGAAAATGTATGCCCACACCATCAAAATACAATTAAAATATAATTATTATCGTTTAACAGACAAATAATGAAAAACTCATTTTTTTCGATTTGTATAAAATATATTAAATCTTAAATATGCTGATTAAATTATGTCTTCACCGTGGATCATATTATTTTATTCAAAAACATTAATTTGAGTTTATTTTCAGTATTATGTTTAAGCAATAAAAATATAATTTAAAAAGTTTGTTTCCAAACAGATTGAAAATAAGTGAACGAGTTTTAGATTGAAGAAAAAATGTCCTCTAAATATGTTTAAAGAAAGTTAGATGAATATGATTAAAGAAAATAAGAAAACAAAAGACATAGAAGAAAAAAAGGAATATTATAATTATTGTAAATTTAATTTAGTATTTTTATTAATAATAATAGTAACAACATTTTATTCATCTGATTTTAATGATGAACACCATTAATGCATTTATTATATGTATACAAAGTAAGTAAAATACACCACGGTACATTTTTATTTCTTATGGAATAATTACATTTTTATTTTTTTATTGAACATAGCTTTGGTGACGAAGCCATAATAATATATAATTAAATTTGTTCAGTTCATTAAAGGCTTTGATTTAGTTATAAACAGGCTAACTTATATTGTCTATATTTTGGTGAAAAATACGTATAACAATTTTCATTTGGACCAAAGCTACTATTGTTTTCACTTAACAATACTTTTATCAGTCGTTGGAATAAATTCTGAAAGCCATAATATTCTCTCATTTCTTATGCAGACATTCTATATGAAAAGTTTCAAACAATTTAGGTATAGACTTTCAAATCTCATAAGAGTCTACTTTACGTATAATATATATATATATATTTAAAAATAGTTTTGATGGTTTTTTTTCAAAGCTTTGACTTTAATATACTACATTTACCTATATCATGTTCCTTTTATTTATTAGATATCCGTATAAATGTGGAGCTGAGTAAGTTCGTACCATAGAAGCATTACAATTAATCACTTTATAATACGTACGATAACTAATACACCTTGGTTTGTATCCTACTCCCACCCACCACTCCGCGGTTTTTAAAATCGAATCAGCTATATATATATATACCAATTGGACACCAAACACTATACAAAATTTAACTCAAAACTACAAACTCATACAAACCCGTTAGTATCAAACATTTCATCAAATACAAAACCAATAAATCTTACACATTGATTAAAAATAAAATTTGGCCGATACCTGCCAAACTAAAATAGTATAAATATTATATTCTATATAAAAGCATCGGAAAAAAAACCTTTGCTACAGTCACTGGGTGGTCGCTCCCTTCATAATACATCACTGTTAATTTATTGCAAACAAAAAAAATGTATATCATTATTGCTTACTTTGCTGAAGCATGCACAGATTGCATAAAATTTTATTTTTTTGTACCTAGTGAGCACGTTCTAACTTCTAGAGTTAGGTTATGATAATTATTAAAAAAATAAATAATTTAATATTAATACATATTACATATTTTTATAACAGTAATACTGTCGATATAATATAACTATATAAGTATGTTGATAATTTTTTAGTTAATAAATTTAAATTTAAATTGTTAATATTTTGTGTCCAAGGTTCGATTTTTAAATTATAATTATTGCTAAGAATCGCCGTATAAAGTTTTTTCCTTTTAAAATTTGTTTTATATCCCTTGTTGTTTATTTGGTTGTGTTTATCCTAATGATACCGGAGCTAACTTAGTTTTGTTAGCCGTTAATTCTAAAATAACTCAAAACTTTCATAATTTGGAAGTGGCAGATACTGAATAATATTTCCCTAAAGTTTATATAAATTAAATAGAGGTAAGTGTTATGTGACGAATAACTATATGATAAATATGCGATATAAAATAATCAAATAATAAAATAATATACACAATTAAAAGAACGATATTTCTTCTTTTTTGTTGTTTTATTATTTTCTTATTTATTAAATATATTGAAAATGCACACAGTTAAAAATATAATATAATTTTTCTGTTTGTTTTCGACTTAGAAACTATTTATGATTAATATGATATAATAATAATTTTTACTATATTATATTTTATGTACAAATAACCAATATTATTTACAGTTTTCTTAAAACAAAAAAAAGAGTTCAATTTCTATTAAAAATAATTATAAGTTAGTAATTGTTATTTTATTTTATCTTTATTAATTAAAACGTAAGTAAGTAGTTTTGATAGTATTTATATCGTCTATACATTTAATTTGTATTGTATATTTATAGTCATATAATATGTGTTATTGAGGTTTATTTTAATGAAACACGTATTTTTTATTTTATATTATTTAATTCATAATATTTGATGAAAATATCGATTTAGATAGGTACTACAAATCATTTGAATAATGTGATTTCAAGTTCAAAATTAGTAAATGGGTTGGTAAATATTTAATCAATAATAATAATAGTAAAAAAAAAATTGAGGAATGAAAGTGTTTTCTGAGCTATTTTCTGAGGGAGAATAAAAATCAAATGTGATACCAATGAAAGATGTAACTTTCATAAAATACTTTGCTTAGTTGATTTAATAAAAATCACATATTCATATAATTCTCTCCGTAAATGTATATAATATATTGTATATAGTAAGTTGATATATTGAGGAAGTTCATGATGTTATTTAGTTTATTCATTATTGATGGTAATTATTTACATAGAGTGACAATACTCTACATTGTATTTGTCTAAATCATTTTTGATATTTTTTTAATATTCACATTGATAATTTAGAGATTATACTATGCATTATAGTGGCTGTTATTAAAATTGTGCAAATAATATTCATAATCAAAATGAAACAATCAGTTTTCAACTGTGGGTATAAAAGTTTAGGGATCTCGGTGTAACACTATATTGTATTACAATTATTTTATCGACCCGCGTATAAAGATATAATTTATAAAGGGTAAATTCGAATAAATAATATTAAAATTAACGTATGTTGAGAACCAGGTGATAGGTAATTATTAGTTTATCTTACAAGTTGTAATGATATGTTATTATGTTAAGGTAAATTACCACATTTCGGTTTATTTCAACAATAGCAGGTACCTACCAAACTTCTGACATGCACCAATGGGTTTGGCTCAATTGTTAGAGTTTCACACTGTAAATACTGTAAAAAGGTGATCTTTTGTCAGTAGGTAACCTATATTTAATGAATATAAAAATGTTTATTTTCATACATTTTATGGTATAATTTTATTAAATTGTGATAAAATAAAAAAAATAATTATTTATTAAAATAAGGGAAGGCTTTGGTGGTATTTGAATTTTAAGGGAGATTTTCATCTTTGAAACAACATTTTCTTATTGTATTTTCGAAATATTGCAACATTTGACAAGCTGAAATATACACAAAGTGCTAATCTGTAACAAACAGTATGCATCTATCATAATAATATAGTGATATAAATAATCAGAAAATTGCTATAATACATATCCTTAACTAAATTATAATTATAAACGTTTAGCTAAAATGCACATTAATATTTCAGAAGTATTTTTACATAACAATATATTAGTTAATTCTCTTTTATTTAATAAATACCTATAATTGCTAAGAATTTATAGGAGAAAATACATAGTTTTGGTTATAAAGTTCCGACGATTTGATGTGTTTTTTAAAAGTCTTCATTAATTATTTTATTGAAAACAATATTTAAGGTTAATATGTTTTCATTTCAAAATGAAAACCAATTCATTTTTCACTTACAAGTATAAAAGATTTGTATTCTATTTTGTTTTTAATTAAAATATAATTAAATAAATAGTTATTATTTAAAACGAAAAATGCCATTGTTGTAAAGAATAATTAATTGAAATTGTATTGTTCAATGTTAAAAAAAATCTTGCTAATACATTATTTTTAAATTAAAGAAGGAGTTTTTATATTCCAGGAACTATTTCAAATTCTATTACAACCTTCAATTAACTCATTTGAATTCGTAATACGATTAACCTAACTTTCTAAATTAAAGAAGTGTATATAATTACATTTAAATTGAAATATATAAAATAAATTGTACGAAACGTTTTAAAAATAATAATAAAAATAGATAAATCTATCAATAATCTACATTCATGAAGTATATTTAAGGACTAAAAAGTATTGATTTTTAGAAAGCACACAAATTCTGTATTACATTTCGTGATAGTTAAATGTACTACTCTTTTGACTTTTAAGTAAAATTTATTTTTTTAAATAATTGAATGCTCATAAATCGTTTAATAAATTATAAATAATACTATTATACTTTATATAATAGTATATATTTCATAATATTATATACAAAAAACTATTGAATGTTTAGTAAATTGATTTTCAATATAATTTTTTTTTATATTTTTTTTTTTTTATTAAATAAATAGTTATTTAATAAGTAAATCATTTTCTATAATTCTTGAAAACGATATTACTTTTCTAAAGAAATTATTGTGTCTTTTTATGATCTCAAAGAAATGTACGTAAATAATTTCATTTATTTTCATTTAATTTTGATTAACAACTTAATTATTGAAATAACTTTTTTTTTAAAGAAGTTTTCTGAAGTTCTACTTACTATACTAAAAAAACTACCAAATTTAAACTAAAACAGAAATCTTATATTTATTATAAAAATGTTTCAGTATATTAAATGGCATAAACAACGTACTGTTACAACATGCTGTTTTAATTTTTTTATTATTTGATGAATACGTTTTTTATTTTTAAGTATTGAAATTGCTATAAATATCACTGTGGGTGAATAGTTAATGTTTTTTACAGGGTGATTCACCAGGTATGATCACATTATTTGTATTCTTCAATGTTGCAGGTATTGATACCTAATTTTTGGAATTTTTGAATATACTTAAAGTTCATACTTTAATATTCTTGAGATGATAGTGTCCTGTGGAAATACAAACTTCTGTTTTCAAACGACAGTTATTTAACTATGTGTTCTAAGGATAATAGGTCTATGATACTGGGTTTGGATCAAATGGGGCTGTGGTAATTTGAAAACTTTAGTAATTTATATTAGTCAATCAATATATTTATAAGAATGTCCAAGAAATGGGTTTAAGATTTATATATATTTAACATTTTACTATTTCTAAAGGCTATTATGCTTTTATTATAAACATTTTATTCGTTACAATTTTGAATTATATATCTACATTTACAAAACAATTCTAAAAATCCTACACATTTCTACAAATCTACTAAGTAAGGTTCACAGTAAAAACGCGGGGCTCTCATTTGGAAAACAGAAGTTTGCATTGCCAATTCTTAAGTATTACAAGAAATCTCAAGAATTTAAAAATATGGTGGACTTAAATTTTTTTTAAAAATTAAAACTTCAATTAATTAATTAAAAAATTGGAGGTGAGCAAATTGAGTCACCCGGTATAAGAGTCAAATATTTATTTATTGTTTTCGGACACATTCAATAATAATTGTGGTATTTTAATTTGTCGTGTATTCATTTTTATAAAAAAAGATACTGTTGGTTTTTACTTTTTTGATGTATTTGAAAGTTTTAACCTGATAATAATAAAAAAAAAAAATATGTTATAATTTACAATATTATCGTATCATCATGTCATATAATTTATAAAACTCTCCAATTCAACATTATTATAGTAGCTGCAACTTCTCGGAAGTTCTGCGTCCAATCTTCCCTATATAAAATTACACACTATCGATTATATCTTTTAGACTATTATTATATAATAATATTATGTAATAATGTCAAAAATATTTGACCAACCCGCGTGGCTATATTCAAATTAAACTAATTTTGTTCGTTAATTAACTTATCACACATATTATGTACTTTATCTCGTTTGATCTAAAACCGGCTTTATACGCATACTAAAAGTTTAATTCATACATGGTATCTATGGCCAATTTTTGCGGAGATTCATAACTGTACGGAATTTTAGTGACATAGCCACGTAACACACATTTCATCAATATTCTTATATCATATAAACTACAGTAGGTACACAGGACAGTTAAATAAATAAATAATTGTTTAAAATAAATATTGACTTTTACGAATAATAATAATATAACACACAATTCAAAATATTATAAGTCGAGTTTATTTTTTTGTAATAATATATGTCTGGTTACGAAAAAATTCTATACTCGACTAAATTATTATACCCTCTCGTTTACCGATCAACAAACAAGGTTTATTAAATCCAGATAACTTGTTCCGACCAACCATATAAAGTAATTTGACTTGAATTGCTTTGCAGTCTACCGGTTAATAATACAAATATGGAGGATGTAATATTTTTAAATATCAAATTTACTGATAAAACGTATGCACAACTTGTAGCTGTATTAAATACTCTTATAGCAGTTAACATTCTACCTAATTATAGTTTCCAAGATAATTGTATATTACAATTAAAGATACTAGTAATATTACATATATTTATGATCCCACTATAACGTTAATTTAAATTCCATTTTCGTTTTCATACATAATATTGTCATATTTCGACATTTTAAAAATAATTTCGTTGTATAGGTATGCTTCATGCACATTGAAACTAAATTAGATATTGTTTCTAACTTATGATACTAAAAAGTATCATATCATGTACCTTACAGAACAGAGTAGTTAGACGCATAATATTATATTATATTATTATGAAAAAACGTATATTTACATTGTATGATATTCATATGCGATTTTCGAATAAAAAAATTATTCTTATTTAATTATTGTGAAATACAAACGTACGTATAGCATATTCCAATCGATATGTTAGAGTATTTCAAACCATTTTTGTTTAAATATTTAACAAAATTTCAAAATGTATAGGTTTTGCCGTTTTGTGTGCGTATCCATTTATAAATAACCTGACCTTAATAATTTCTTCGGGCTAACAGTTGTTATTATTGTTCACAACAATAGAAAATATCCAAATACTATCGTACTGTATACCTTCTACATAAACGCTATAGGTACATCGTACATGCATGCAGTGGCATTTGCTTCCGTGACATCTACATAGTGGAGTTGTCAGCTGTAGCGGATGTGTTCAAGCAGTCAAATAAAATACACAGCAAGTGCATTTGCAACGTATTTCGGAAACGACACGACATTTAAATTCTATTGTTTGCTATAGTGTCTCCCGAGAACCAATACTAATGTTTTGATCAAACAATAGATAGGTAACAACATATAATATTATATGATGTGTCGCATGTTACCTATTTACTTTCGACGGGTTTCTTTCATGATATGCTATTAACCCGAACTTTACTATTGTACAATACACACTACGTCAGTCATATTGTTTGATTGTACGTCGTTGTTTCGCAGGATAATATAGAAGTTGTCTGTAAAATCGTCCACTTTGTAATAACCTTGGCCTGCAATTTATTCTATGTATAATGTTTATACATAAATGCACGGCGTTTACGAGTAAATAGCAGGTACACCTAAATCTGTATAACGCGATTCAAGTACACACCGACAGGATAATAATTCGATGATTAGATGTCTAATTTGCGTGAGCACCAGTTTTTCAAAAACAACTTTTGTGCAAAACAATTGTGAGCGCTAATAGATTGATTCAACCACTTATCGATATAATCATTCGTATAATATTGACATTTTACTTTAATATTTTTCATTTTTATTTACATTATTTTTGTATGGTCTTTGGAAATAATGAATCAAATATTTATTTTGTTTTTTAGTTTTAATTGTTGTTTAGAAACTAGAGAAAAAGTAATTATTTTGTTTTTATTTACCAAACATTTACTATTTATTATAAACTCAAAAGGTAAGGATTGTTATTTTTTTCAGTTTTAAATTTAAATGAATATTGAATAATAACATTTATTTCAGAAGACCTATTATTTAGCCGTTAATGGTATGAATACTAGTTTAAAATTAATCTAAATATTTTCCAAATTTATAAAAATTCGGTGAAAGTTTATATGGTTGTTCGTTTTTGAATTACAACAAAGTAACAAAGTTGCTTTTGTCAATAATGAGCGTTGCGTAAATATTCCCGACACCACACCTAGCCCCCCCCCCCACTAAAAATAAATTTATAAATATGTACTATTTAGATCTAATTTTCTATCAAAAACCACTTTTGAAGTGGAAAATTTAAGCATTTTCACTGCTTCAAAAGGTGATGACGGACACACAAAAAACAAATATTAAGATTATGCAGGAATAATATAAATAATATTATTGAGATATAAATCGATGAAAAACTATTATTATTAGTGGTATAATATTATGGGAACCTATGTATAGCAACTTTAATTTATTTAGCCTGCAGTGCATGGTATTATCGGGTGTTATATTATACTGTAACGAATCACACTAAAATATTTTAAATTAAGTCAAATTAATATTGCAATAACTAATAAGACTCTAGAACAATTATAGTTTTTTTTAAAAAATTAGTTTATTTTACACTAGATCTAATGTTTCAAATGTAGAAATTATTCTTACATTTATAAAATCTAGGTACTGAATATATAAAAAAACCACCACTTCAGTGTACTGCTTATTATATCAAATTTTTAGTCGATCGGGCTGTATGAAATGTTAAGTGTATTTTTTCACCAAAAAAGGCTCTCATAAAAATAAAAATAAAATATAAGTCTATTCATGCATTTTTAAAGTGTTGATATACTCCTAGCCTGCCATGTTTCAATAGGACATGGATGGCGTGACCCAAATATAAGGAATGAGATAATAAGTACATTCATATTACACATAATAGCACACATTCAAGCCAGCTCCCAACTTAAGTATAATAAAATAGATCCTTTGCTAATGACATGGTAATGATCTATCATCCACTCATCAACTATTATATGCCAGAGTTTTACAGGGCAGTGATGTATCTTCAAAACGTGTTTACTGCTGAGTGCTGATATCCACCAATTTACCGACGTTGATGTTCTACTTGTCACATACGCCGATAACACTGAAATTCTAGCACCATGCAGTGTAAATCCCATTCAAGTTATACAGCTAATTCAGAATCACATAAGCTTAATTGATAAGCATGGTCAAATCAACGGTGAATTAAAATGTATAGTGATAAATCTGCGCAACATTTAAAAATATTTTCTTGGCAATATCCTCAACTAATTATGAAGAATAATTCTATCTCTGAACTGAAACTAAATATGTGGGTGTATTTATTAGATAAATATTTAACCTTGGGGTTTATCTTAAGAAAAAAACAATTGGTCAAAAAACGATTACATCTCCTTTGTCCTCTTCTAAATTCCAAAGTATCGCTATTTGTCAAACATTAATAAACCTACAAGACAATAATAATGAGGCTTGTTTGTTTCTAAAAAATTGCAATTTTGGGACTAAACTAGTTAGTGAGTGCAAACCCTCAAATATCATACAAATTTAGTCGTTAAAATCTATTACACTGGATACTAAAACACCCTTCTTACACAGCTTATAAAACATTGCCTTGCATAACGATTTAAAAGTAAAAACAACTTCCATACTAGCCAAAATAATGTATAGTTACTCTCAACAAAATTTAAAAACACTAAATTATACTCATACATCGTATGTCTATCGTCTATGGTATATCTACCATCACAAACCTTAAAAAACCCACCATACAGACTAAAACGCAAATTGTGTAAAGACATATTAGTTGTAAAAAAAAAAAAAATTTATAATAAAATTTATATATTAAATTATAATAATATATATTCGATTCCAATCGACATATCAATTGATAACGTTAATATATTTTATAACGCTTTACCAAGAGTCAAGACAATCAAATAAAATAATGCATTGTTTTTAAATATCTAGATTTAAATCCAAGTGGAACTGTTGGTATCTCATGTAATATAGGTTGTAGTATTTTTCATATAATTAGCAGACCGGTAAACCATAAATATTAATTTAATAGTTATACAATAATATTGCCTTAATTTTTTTTTTTTAATTAGAAAGAAACATTCTATTTGGAAGATTTAATAATAACCATTTGAAATTTATCGTGAAGTTAAAGAAGTCGTTGAGTATAATATTATTATAAACTATAATTAGGTACTATATACTATATTACACGTGTGCATTCAGGACGCATGTGAAGAAAAATCATCTTTCTATATTGGAATGAAGACCTTCGTATATCAAACATATTATTCAAATAAAAAAACTACTCCTTACGAAGCGTTATAGGTGCGGTTTTAAAATTAATGTGATATTAAATACATCACGCGTGTCTCAAGAAACCGAGGAAGAAATAACATGTCATTTACTTCTATTAAATCAAGATAAGACCATATAGATTAAAAAAAAATCCATCATTCATCCAGTGAATGAAAATGCATGTAGTTTAAGATAAAATGGTTAACGGTTACCTCGGAAAAAAAGAAGAAATGGATGTATAAAAAGCTTTTAACGCCTAACAGAAAAAATAAGTTATACAGTCGTATAATAATGGTATATAGTTGCTTTCGACGACGAGAAGATGCGTGAAACACTCGGAAAATGATTCTATAAATAATAATAATAATAATAATTAATTATTAGAAACGATAATAATAATATGTTTGGGGGGACGGAGTGGCCGAGCGGACTAAGGCGTCGGATGTGACGCACACCCGCGCTGGTTCAAACCTTGGTCCACGGGCGGCATTTTTCTTCGGGCAAGTTATGGTGTCCGGAGAACAAGTGTCGCCATCCCCCACCCGGGCGTGGCAGATACCTACGAATGCTCACTTGAAAATCTGCCAAAAACTACACACACGTGTTTACACTTACTGTTCCCTCCCCCACAGTTTAAAAACCACCCAATGGCCCAAGTTGCCTTGGTTAACTAATAAAAAAAAAATAAAATAAAATAAATAATATGTTTGCATTTTTTAGATAACATATTATTATGGTGAAATATTATTAATATTTAATTAAGTAGGTAAAACTAGTGACTTATCCAATTCTGGGTGTACACACTAAAAAAATGTACTACACATCATCGACGGAATATATTAATATAGGTATGTGATAAAATGTTTCCTAAAAATAGTAGCTGGCAAGTAAACCCACGTGTACAATTACAGGTTTTTGTTTGAACACACTTGCCAAGTTAGATGTCAAAATAGAAAATGTATTGTTTCTAACAACTTGAAATCGTACATGTAACTTTAAACGTCACGTTTGTTTGTTATTCGTTTATGTCTTAACAAATAATGAACAACAATTACGATTTTGATCAATTATTTTCTGTTTTATATGACTGTAGTTGATAATTATTGCATAAAGTATCACTATTCCTATGAAATATAAAATATAATGTTTAGTATGAAGTATATTATGAATTTGATATAACTTAACAGTTATTAAACTCTCACTGAATGTATGGGTTTGAGTTAATCACAATGTCTGATTGTTTTAAAAATATCAAAGTCGTGATATTAGTATCCAAGCATAATATTATTATATACACAAAAATATTTATAAATCAAACCATAACATAGATAAGTAATATAACATATTCAGTTAAATCTAATAGAAATATTCATTATGAATATGAATTATTATTTATAATACTTTAATTGTTGCATATTGAGTTTAAATTTTAAGGTTATCACTATTCCTTATAAAAATTGCATATTAGTGTTAAATAATATTTAAATGTCATATGTTGTTGACAAGAAATACTTTAATAAGCACCCGTAATAATATAGCAATTGCTAGTATTTATTTTGGAATTTCAATTGTATAATTATTATTTATATATTTTAAATCAGAAAAAACATTATTATCAAACCGTATATTAATATTAAACTATTATTGTCTAACCTAATATTATCTTACCCCAAAATTCCAACATCAAAAATTATAGTCCAACCTTACATTAAACATTACAAATGTTCTTAATGGTAATTTACACAAGATATCACATAGCCTATATGATAGTCTAATCTGTAATCAGAAAAATTCATGTCAGTTATTTTTCATATTTTCGTTAATATTATTTAATAATACATTATTTTTCTGAATTTATAACCATATTATTATTGTTATCGCCTACTCGATTACATAAAAAAACATATTTAAAATTTTGATTCATCATTGTTTATAATTTATAATTATATATATATTTTTTGGATCTTCTGCGTAAAACAAATTATATTTTTCTCTTTTCACAGATGAAGATGGTTTGTTAAAATACATATTTATACATGCATTCTAAAATAATAGATTTTTATAGATTTTTTTTCTGATTGAGTTTCATTTGTTAATATTAATTAACTATTAATACGTGGTAACATATTATGTTTTGTTTTAAATTCATTGCTTATAAAATATGATCTTGGCCACTCCTGGAAATTTATTTTACGATGACATTTTAGAGGATTCTTAGAGCGTTTACGTGAATAAATGAAATTAAAAAATAATAAAGCACCTAAAATGTACACCTGGACGTTATTGCATTGTCGTTTTATTTTTCATTTCCTCCCTTTAGTCCTAGGTACCTCGGTAATATTATTTGTCTCCCTTTCGCAATCATATAAAATACATTTTCTTAGCCGACTTGAAAATAAACGATCACCCGACTTCCAAAAGAACACTGTACGTGCTTTTAAAAACTTTCCAAAGCGTCGAGGTTCGTAGTAAAAATTGCAAATACATGCAGCTCTCAATCATCGGTACACCATCTGTCGGGAACATATTACGATTGCAACAACTCTTTTAAAACTTTTCTATTCGTTTGCCATCGATATTATTTTCGCAGCTTTAACCTGAAATCTCAATATAAATATTATACGTCGTATAGTCTGCGAGGTATTGGTGGGTTTGGTTTTACATATGGTGAGAAAACTTTAGACAGAGGGTTAGCATATGAAATGAATTAATATCCATCGAACAGTTTTATACGAAATGTATATTATAATTCCCGCGAATGTGTGTATATGTATATATATATTTTTTTATAAGGTCAGTGAAAATTGTTTGGAATAGCTCAATGGAATGTTTTTTTTTCCATTTAGGACAGTTTTTGGTTTTATTCAAATCGTATAAAATCCCATCGCGTTTTTCGAGATCGGCAAATTGTTTCATCTAGGGGCAATTCATTTTAATCGGGTTACGTTGTAGACAGTGTTCACTATGTTATATACTTAATATGTATATTAGTGCAAGTGAAAACCTGTACATCTATGTATGATATTTTAGCATATTATATTATACCCAGCCACACGGCGATTCTTTTAATGAAAAAACCTAGTCTGTAAAAACTTGAATATATGACAATATATTATTATTAAACGAAAATATGCTTATGCCGGAGCCGGGTGCCGTAAAAATTGCATTAATTTAATGGTTTACTAAATTTACTTAAATTATGGGTGCCAATCATGGGTCACCAAATTGTATTTAAAGAACTCACTATTAATTTATTAAACGCTTAGTGTTTGTTCGTGCTACCAGGAATTTGTTTATTAAATATGGTATTACCCAACCTATATAATGTGCATATTATATTACACATCTGCAGTAAAAATGCTGTGAATCAAAAACTATTAACTAATAAGCATACTACTTATAGACAATAATAGTATTATATATTTATATGTTGTACTTTGAGAGATTTAATAATTTAACTAAAATGTGATGACATTTGAATTATTAACTATAGCTATACCACCATACACGTGGAAGTAAAAATTTTTTTTATTTAAACTGTAATACTCAATGTAGCTTGACATGGACGTGACGTGATCGACCATCGTGACTAATTTTTCCCGTGAGAGTTGAGAAATTGTTTGTGCAATAAAAGTTTAATTATTTAGTATATGTTCATAAAATATGTATCTATTTGGGTTTTGAAGCTTAGTTAGGTTTTACATTAATTTTACGTTAAATATATTTTTACTATTTGCAACACAATATGTTACAGGACTATCAAACTTGTGTACTTAACCTATTGTTTTTAAACTTTCGTGCAACAAAAGATGTTAATTATAATAACAGAAAGGTAAAGTACCTGAGTTACTGATTAAAAACAAATTAAATAATTTAGTTGTGATTATAACGCGATCCATGACTTTCAGAATGATCACTGATTTTTCAATTTATTATCTATTTCTATACGTAAGTACTATAATACATAAAAGGAAATAGAATGCCTAAAGACTGTCTCACGAAAAACAGGTACCGCGTCTTGACGAAATCCGGCCATTTTTGTGCATCCCCGCCCCACCCCACAAGTACCACCACCACAATCGGTTAGCTGCAACGACGACCACGGTGGTAATAGCGAGTGTATAAACGGTGTATAAACGGCGGCGACGTGAACCGATAGTTCTCCATCGTGATACATCGGAGGTACCGATAGAGTTCGTGGACCGTGCTCGACGGTCTGACATTGGTTCATAGCTCAGTCTACATGCGCCAAATGGTACCTTTCTTTCGTGAGACAGACTATGATCATCAAACATTTCGATAAGTTTAAAATGACAATATAAGCTATTTTTTTAATCTTGTTTTTGAAACCTTGGATAAGCCAAGTTCCGTCTAAAACCGATGTCTACTACAATTTATTAAGATTGTGTAACAAACTTACAATAATACATCATTTGTGCGTTCCGTTGTAATCGGAATAATACAAATTGTTGAAACCTGGTGACTGATTTCTGAATTTTAAATAAGTCTTTTAGCAGTTTATTTTCATTTATTCGTATGGCGCCATGTCCGGGAGTAGGCCCGAAGGCATAGTTCGGACGCCTATTTGGCAGAATTTCTATTTGGGCACCCGTAGGTTTCTGACATGGCCGGTTGGGGGATGGCGGTCTCAGTTTTTAGCAGTTATACTTTGTAAGACGGCGTATTGTATAGGCAATATAGGTACATAATATTATTTGTTGTATTATAGTAGAAAAAGTTCGAAAGAAAGGTACGATGCGTAATACAATAATATTATTATGCACTAGATTGTTTTTTATTTTTTATTATAAAAAAGAGCCTTGGCTGCATATTTTGTCATTGGCCGCTATTAGTATGTTACACATAGGTTTTTAGTACATAATAGAATATAGTTTTTTTTTATACATCTTCGAAATAAATAAGTATGTTAGTAACAATTAAAAATTAAAAGTGAATAGATATGTATATTTTGGTTTTGTTCTGGTTTTAGGGTTTTGTATAAAATGAATTGGTGTCTTTGATAAATGAGGATGGGGTTCATCGTTGAGGCATTCAGAGAGGTTATTTGGGATGTTGTATTTTGATATTTCTTCATTAAATTTACGACATTCTAGTAGTATAAGTTTTATAGATATTTAAGAACCGCAAGATTATTATTACCTATCAATATCAGACAGTATGTACCTATATAATATAATAAACAATACACATAAGAATATACATTTAAATTTTGGGAAATATGTTTGTCATTTCATCATGAAATTCGGGTCTAAAATATTATGTTACTATGAATGATTACAATAACTTAAGATATTTTTGTGTTCATGATCGAGTTAAGTTTGTACTCAGACTTCAGATGTAGTAATTATTTTAAATGTTTTTTTTTTATAACTTTTACTTTGTTCGTAATAAAAACGAGAAAATCGGTCTATACTTTTTTATTTTATCGAAAATTACATATTATATTATTTTTTGTTTTACAACGATTAAAAACAAATGTGTATGATAATGTATTTAAAGATACATGCTGTGTAATAATTTTAAAATACAATTACAATACAATTATTGTATTATTAATATTGCATAATACATTTCATATATTTTCAATCTTTATTTTTTTTTTTAGAATTGTTAAAGTATTATATTAGAGTGGAATTTGAAAACTATTTAATCTAAGACCTGAGTTTGTTTTTCTTTGTATAATATTAAAATATCCCAGTGTAAACGGTGTTACTCCCAATTCCAACGAAGAATTTGAATCAGTTAAACCTTATCTTTCCGAACACGTTGCACGATTCGTGTGTAAAACGTTTGTTTACAAAAGTATAGGGAACAAAAAATACAAAAAACGTAATGACAGCTTTTATTTTTAAGCAACATCTTGTATTTCTTGCAAATTAAAAATGGATTTTATTTTATGTACCTATTTACTGTTTCTCATTAAATTTGTATTTTAAATTGTGAAATTGATTTTCATTAGTTAGTTACATTTTTTTTGTTGTACTATGATCAAGACATTATTTATCTCATAATTCTGTTTTTATATTTCCTTTGTTACATACATGATACAACCTTCATATAAAAATATCTACATAATTTTAATAATAATAATAACATAACTCACTATGGAAATATATTCTATCATTTTTTATTTTTTTTATTCAGATCGGCACAAGATAATTTTCTATTAATACTCTACATTTGAAATTATTGGAAATAATTAAATACTATATTTACCAAAGCATCCTGGCGTAATGAGAATTTACTAAACTATTTAATATTACTGAACACTCAAAATATATTACAATACTAAACTATATTTCATGAAGTTTTTTTAGTTAGTTTAAAGTTGTTGATATTATTGTGATGTATAATACAATTGGTGACTAATATCTTATTGATACAACACTTAATTTTTTAAACTAGTTCAATGTCTGAAAATGTTTTTTTTTTGGAGAATAACACAGTTTTAAATCCATTTACCTCCTTCACTCTAATTAAAAATAGGTATACAATTTGAATGAATATGAGTCATCCTGAATAAATGTGTATTGATATTTGTTTTCTTAATATAATGTAAAGGGAATTGTTTTAAAACTCTATAATACATACATATCTAAATATTATAATTTACAGTATAGCTATGTATAGCTAGTATAGGAACTCATTTTTGACAAAAGTAGTAGGTAACTGGTATTTTAAAAATATATAAAACTAATATTTATTTTAGCATTTTTTAAAATTTTTAGATTGAAATATTTTCATTATTAGCATTAGTGTAAAATGTTAAGAATGACATTATAACGGTCGCGAACTGTTAGAAAAATTATGCGAATTATCAAAGAATGATGCTTACTAAAGGTTATAATAATAATTTGTGATGGAAAATGATAAAATTAAACTCTTGACTAGCTAATGCATTATACGTAATATGAATGTTTATATGCATTTTAATACAATTACCTATACAACTAGTAAATTGTTTACAAACTCGTGCTTTTGGTCACTGAATGGCAATATGATTAAATTGTAATGTGCTTATGAGTTACTTACTATTTAATTTAATTTAAATAAATCATATTCCCATAATCCCTTTATATTTTTTGTATGTATATGTGAATATACGATTTGAAATGAATCATATTATTTTATTGGTGAAAATTGCAAGCGATACAAATTAAGCAAAATAAGCTAATTATTTTCTACGATCGACGGTAAAATGTAAGACTAAATTATAATTTACTATGTATTATAAAAATAATACAAAATGATAAAAGTAAAACTTAAGACTTAAAGCTTATGTCCCTCCGGCGTCTCAAGCGTGGACGCCCTCATGACGCCCTATCTCAACTCCAATAATATTAAAAAGTACTTCACCTTTAAATTTATAATTCTTTTTATTGTATCATTATATATATTTATCGTTGTGAATGCCTGAAATTTGTTGTAAATAATTGTAATTAATTACGCTTATCAACTGTCTAATTGTTAATTATTGTTACTTTTTATCATTAATTTAGATGACCTTGTATGTCAGAAATACTTTAAGCTAATAAAAATGAAAAAAAAAAAAATGAAAAGGCTTATGTCTTAAGAAAAATTGACCATAGTATGTGCAAGCTGAGTTCTAACTTCTAACCACATACCAAGACAAATTGTCAAGTTTCGTTTTGCCAGGAAACCTTTAAAAACTATACGTCCGCACTAGGAAACTTAAATAGCGTTGATGATGATAATAGTACCAAACTTTGCCGCGTTTACTGTCTATTAAAAACGGTTAAATGCTGTTCGGGCGACGAGACGTGAAACGACGTGTCATTCGGTCTGTCGGACTCGGTCGTCCAACTCGTCGACCCGTTACTTTGGATAAGTGTAGTCATAACACCCTCCTGTCCGGCCCTAGACCAGTTAACCACATTTCGAATTCAGAAGCCACGGAAGTTCTTGGGATCCCTTATCCACACAGAACGACTATGTACAGGTATATTATAATACATCATTAATAGGAGTTCGGTCTGGGTAATAAACACACATTTCCAACAACATTATTTGGTATAACGTTACTATTAACTCCGATTCTGACACTTATCCATGTCATATAATACTATAGTGGTACGTAAATGAGTACATATACAAATATTTTTAAGTATTCAAAAAAAAAAAAAAACAACTCATTTAATATAGAATGTTAGGTACATTATCATAAACGAGTGTAAATAGAAGAATTTTTATTTTATATTAACGTTAGTTTTACTTAAATTATCACCATTAAGGAATTCATTTTAAGTATAATTTTTAACTAAATTAATCATTCGATTAATATGAATGACGGTCTCTTAACTTATATTGTTATTCAAACAGGGAAATGCTGCTTTAAGTATAATACGTGTGCGAGGTCGGTATACAACAGTTTTGTTTTTTGTTAATTGACTAACCGAAATTGACTTAGTTAGTAGTTTTGTTTGTAAGATATAAACTTAATAAATATGCATACAATTTATTTTAATCGCATATTTTCGTTATAATATTGAGAGTTTAATATCTTCCAAAACCATTTAAACACTGGGATTTATGTATTGAATAGCTAGAAACGATCGTATTTAAATTGCCTAGTTTTACTCAAAAGCCCTTTTGCTGTTTCTAAGTAAGGCTTGTGTGAAAGTGTGGATCATATCTGTGATATTTGCATTGTTCTCGACAGTTCCAAGAAAAATCCCTACGTCAGTTGTACACTTTAAACCGACCACTGTCGCATTGATCATCCCTTAGTCCTTACACCACTATAGGTACTCCATTGTTTCCTAGTAAATTAATGGTCAAGGCGGAACAGTAATGGCTGCTAAAAATATTTACTTCAATAAACTTACCACTAACCTTCCATAGTTATAAATATACGATATATAGACGGTCCTGGGTTATTATGCAAAATAAATTTCCTTGTCCCTAATCTTTTCACACGCTATGTAGTTCTCCGCACGTTTCCTTCTGTGTATAACAAAACCGAAGTCATTACTTGCACGGATAGAGGCTCTAATATCAAATTGGGAAACGTTCGTACTATTATAGTAACTAGGATGCTACTTTTTATGACGTCATTACGCTTGTAAAGATTATTTTTTAAGCATTCTTACAATACCACCTAAACGTTTATAAGCTACTGGATAATTATTCCGTTACCTATGCGATATGACTGGAAATTGTTGTATACTCATTGAGAAACATCTGCGACTATCAAATTGTACTGTTTTATAAAAGAATTTTTATTTAGGATGCGAACAAGTTTTGTATATGAATGTTATTTTGTTTAATATTTAATATTATACTATTTAGATTTAGGTCAGATAGTAATATTATTATGAATTATACCAATATATTAATAACATTCAAATTTTTTTTAAATACACATCTATATATTACGTTAGTAAATAATAAATATCTCAATAGAATAAGCTCTTTATTTATCACTGTTAACAATAGTTAAAGTTATTAATAATATTGCTTATTTTAGATTCTGAGTTGACCGATGAATGTATTGATTTTACAATAATGAGTGTTTTTTTTTTGTCTGTTATCACGGTTTGGGGCAGTAAAACTGCTTCGATTTTCTTCAACAGTATCTTGTTCGATTGAAAAGTGAATCTAGTTACTGCATTCGGGAGGTCGAATTTGGAAAAACAACATACAAATTAAGGAAAAACGGGAATTTTTACGCAAATTCGGTATTCTACAAAATCGATTTTTGTTTTTGGTGTAACTCTAAAACAAATTAACGTATGTACATGCAATTTTCACCGGTTGTTTATATTTGCATTTTCATACACGATAAAATTTTCAAAATATTTTGATTTGTTTTGAACTGTTTAGGAAAATTCTCAGTTTCCAATTTTATTAGTCTTTTTTTCAATGAATGACAATACAACTTTATTTGTTGGCTAAAAAACTTGAAAATGTAATACATGCTTCTACTATATTGTTACAATGATATTTGAAAAATATTAAAAATCCTTAGTTTTTTTATAAGCATTATAGTTCAAATCTTGACAAAATACGGAAAAATCACAAAAACTAGTAAATTATTTTGAGTTGAGAATTCATAAAAATTTTTCTTTTTAAATCTACGATTTGAAAATGTAATATAAGATTATTCACAAGTTTGTCGACTTTTATATAAAAAAAAATGTCTACAAGCAAATCAAATTAAATTTTTATGAGCGTTTGAAGTTCATATTTTCACAAGATTGGATATTCACTCGATTTCTCATGTAGCGGTTTTGTTTTTTTATTGTTATTCAAAAACGAATAATTGTAGAAAATATTTTGACTCTTTTTGAGCTGTTTACGGACATTATCAGTTTTCAATTTTTTTAGTTTTTTTTCTATAAATATCAATAAAATTTTATTTGTTGTGTAATAAAGCGTGAAAATACAAGGCACCTGATATATTGTTGCAATAGCACTTAAAAATATTATAAATACATATGCACAATTTTTTTTTATAAGCATTTAAAAAGCATTCAAATTTCAAATTTAATAATTATTTTGTAGTTATAAAAATTTATAAAATGTTCAACTTTTATAGCTAAGGATTGAAAATTTAAAACAAAGTTCCACGTAAATGGGTTGCATACAAGTTACTTAATTCACAATGATATCATCGAATATACTTGGTAATATCATAAGCTGACTGACCGTTGTCGCTCAGAATCGTTTTTCTCATACAATGATATTATATCATTGAATTCAAATTTAACTCCATCCATTACAGTGGACCACTTGTCACCTATTGTACAGCGATATTCACTTACCCACTTTTTAATTTCGACTTTGGACAATCTAGGAATGTTTATATTATTTAAACTGTTATCTGTGATGTATGGGCACTACTTATGTTTTGAAAGGCAATCAAATCTATTTTGTTATAACGGAAATAACATTTTGCCGCCGTCTTTGGTTCCGTTGAAAATGAAATATACCCGACGATGTTAAGGTCTAAAATCGTACGGATATGATTGATGAGTGTTGTTCCGTTGGTGGTAAGAAAAAAGAGGAAAATCCCTGAATTCGGGAAAATTGGTGTCATCGAAACACGCCAACAGTATATTTGTGCCAATCAGTCCTTCTCGTGACTATATAATATGGTGTATTCTCGTGTCCCAAAATTGGCAATTTGTTTTTATACGTGTTTTATGTAAACAATTGTAAATCAGTTTTCAAACGAATTGTGTAGTGTTTCATGCGCGCAGGTAGATACTACCGGGAACTTTATTTTACTGAGTATCAAATCAAATTATGCCTGAAATCCCGTCGTATTAGGGTTCAAGTATATTTTTAAATATTTACTTCAGCTCTAAATCGTAAACAATAAGAAAAAAATCTAAGAATTATCATGATCATTTGGACTGTACTCAATTTAAATTTCAAATTATATTAGCAATATGCTTAACATTTTTTTATAAAACAGTGAGGTAGGCTTTTTATTAAATTACTAAATTAATTTCGTGTCATAAAACTAAACTTATAAAAACTAAATCATAATATTTTATCATATTTTTGTTTGTAAAGTAAAATGAGTTATTTGATAGGTAATACTATTACATGTCCTGTAAATTTTCAGAACTCCAAAGTGGGTAATGTAAAAATAATTATGAGCTAAACGTGATATAATTTTTAAAAATATCCATCTTTTATAAAAATTTAAATATCTAATTTCTTAATGATCCAACTTCTTTGTTCATAAGTAATCTTTATTCAAACTGTTGGTCCTATCATAATATGCTATACATTTTTAAATATTCTTTTTTTTTTTTAATAAAGTTAATGTAAATAAAGTATAATATTTGAATTATTGGAAAAATTGAAATTATACAAATGTTAGATAGTTATTTTTTTCTGTATAATTAGAAGTTTTTTAAACATCATTGGGAGTTAAGCTGAAATCATAAAACTACCTGCAAAATTAGTAAACATTTTTTACAAATTTCATTCAATTAATATTAAAAATAAATTACATTATACAATATTAAATGTAGTTTGACTAAAAACTCCATCACTATAATATTTGGCTTTCGTTAGTTTTTCATGCTATTTATCCTAAAAACTTAAATGTATATCGTCATCAGTTTAATCACAGTTTTCCAAAAATTGTTTTAATTATTTAAATATAAAATAACCATACATTTAATGATATATTAATTATAATTATTTTAATTATTCGAATTGATGTACTTATATTGAAATGCGAACACTTTAAAGTTTAAATACATAATAAAAATGAATGAAATAACTTAGGGGAATCGTAAAACGTTAGTTCAGGTTTCCCGAAGTAATGAATTGGAAGAGGACGCCAATATATTATCCACCTATTTTTCAAGTTTTAACACTGATAAACTATTATTTGTGCGGCTACTTGAAGAATGTTGTTTATCCTTTCCGATCTTTACCAGACCTCCATAAAACCATAAATATTAATGACGTCCAATTGATTCTAACTGACATTAGATTCATTACAAAAAAAAATTTATAAATTAAATAGGTTTATATAAAACAGCACATATAGTGAATATTTTACGATGTATATTATATTATAGATTATGTATTAATTTAAAACTATTGTATGATATTTATCAATATTTTTGAAAAGGTATTTGGAAAAGTTTTTTTGCCAGTCGATATAATAGTATGTGTAATATATGACATATATATTAGACATTGTCTAAAAACAAGTCATAAATAACAACTGAGTAATATTATCAAAGTTAAAGAAACCAATTTCCCAACTCAACAATAAAAGTATTGTAAAGGTTTGTTTAAGAACGATGGTTTTTTTCATTCGATTCTTTTTTTGAGTAAGTAGTAAAACTGCCTAAATTGTTTCATCTTGCTATATTTGTCGACTGTAAATGAGGGGTGAAAATCCAAAACGTACTATTGCCAAAATTGACGAAATCGAGTTAGGTATCGATTCTTATGGAAAAAATATCGATACATCGATTAGCGTCGTCAGAATAGATCAAAACGTATTATTTTCTGGTCGGATCTACGATTCAAAATGACTGGTTCATCCAAAACAAACCTTTTTCGTACATAAAAATGATATTTAGAAAATCAATACGTACTTTTTCCAGTTTCACGCCAAAACGTACTATTGCCCATGTTAATAGAATAGGAACAAATCATTTCTACTATTTCCAAAACGTACATTTTTTATGTTATGCCAAAACATACTAAAATGTTATTTTAAAAATTTTAATTAAGTTTTAAATTAAATTAAAAATATAACTTTAGAATATTTAACACATTTGAATCGTTTTAAATATAAATAATATATTATTAAATAATTTTAAAAAAACCTTATTTTTCAAAATGATTTGTCTGGTTACAAACGGTTTGGTTTTATTGGAAATGTTAAGATACAGAAAATTGCTTCTCCCAAAAAGTCAGTATTTTGGCAACAGTACGTTTTGGATTTCCACCCCTCTAAATAGAGTCTTGATTGTACTCCGCGAAACGGAAAAGCTTAGATTTTATTAGTAGTTTCCTTGAGCGTGAGAACAAATTAACGGCAGTCCGCGGGGAAAGATATTGAAAAATTCTTATGAAGTGTAAGCGTAATAGAATTAGGTTCATCAGAAATATGTTTTTTTAATCGTTGTGTACCACTCCCTTATGTATCTAGATTAACGAATCGAGTCTAGTTGTTTATTATAGCCCGGTACCTATTTGTGTCCTGTCGATTTTTTGTACTAGTTATTAGATAACGTGTTTTAGTTATTGTATTATAGAAACCACGACCAACTTAACTTACTGGTTTTGTAATTGGATCGTGTGTGGTAATTGATTAATTAACGATATTGTAAAAATAAATCAGTAGGTATGCTGCAGTGACGAGAGCAACATTGCAATTTTACACTTTTCTCGTTATAAATTTATGTTTAGAAATTACTTTAAGATGTTGCCATATACGTATTATATGAAACTCACGCCTCAAATCAATCTCACCTTCCGGTAAATAATTCGATCACCATTTCCATTAAAGGGCTTCAGTAAAATAATTGTAAGCTGTGGTAGCGATGTTGGAGACTTCTATAAGATGAAACAATAAGAAAAGCTTGGTTTAGGTACGTCAAACGAATTTGGACTTACAATTTATTTTACTGTGCGTTTATATTCAAAAAATAATAGCCATCATGTTTTTATTTAATAGGCATAAATATTTGTTCGTGAGAATAATGTTTTGTCTTTCATTAAAAACAATACAATGTGTCTATACAATTAATGTTGCGATTCATTTTTATCTTCCTTAAAAATATGAAATTATCATATTTTTAAAATATTTAGTTCATCATGAATTTAATAATATATAATTATAAATATGATATTATGTTCTTAGTTCTTTTTTTATGAAATAAGAGAAATACTTTTTAGTGCCTTATGTCTGTTTTTATTAAAGTATGTTATTTGCTTTAAAATTGTGTTAAAAGGTAAAACCATTAAGTAGCTAATGGAAAACTCTATAAAAATCGTTTCAATATTACTTAACTGTAGGTTTTTATTTTATAAACTAATTAATATTGTTAAATAAAAAACGAAATTGCATAATATTGTACCTACTGTATAATATGATTTTTGGTTCGAGAAGAATATTGTTGCGAAGACATTGCAATTTGTTTTTAATCTATTGCACGACACAATGTTATGAAACATTGTTACGAAGTTTAAACTTATGCACATTACAAGGGGACACAAAAATATCCATTACCAAAAGAAAAGAAAACGCTATTATTGACTGTATGTTGATTAAAAAACACTAATTTCAGAAGTGCATTTAACATTTTTTTTTATTTTTTTATTATTACTTACTCATAAAAACGAACAATATACGGTGGCGTTTCAACTTCCTAGTCGCAGGGTTTAAGCACAAAAGTTACAACAAAAGCGTATAGTCGTAGGATTCATTATGACTTTATAAGGTTTCAGGCTGTATCACACGGAGGTGTAATAGTCTGTTACCACACAACACATACCAATTCGTGGGTTGGTCGGTGTAAGCCCCTAAGAATGTTTATGTGGTCTGTTATACAATATTTTTCGTTGATTTTTTTTTTTTAAAAAAAATATTGTTTTATATTTTACGCAAATTCGTATAATTTTAAACTTAGTATGATATATTGTTATGTGTAATCGTATTTGCATAATGCCATATACTTTCAAAAAATGTATACAATTTAACCAAGATAAAAATTTTTCCCGTTAACTTGATGTCTTACAAACTTTTTTCACTATACATTAACCGTTACCTATTTTTTTTTTTAGATATCTATGAAATTGTTTTGCTTTAATTATATTTTTTTAAGATATATACATATAATATTATCTACCACTTATTTGCATTATATTTTAAGAATTTTTACTAATAAGTAAAAATTAAAAGTTTTCCAAAAAAAAAAAACCATTCTATCCGAGTACCTAATATTGTATATACCTAGTTCTATAAACTGGGATGGTATTTTATTTAAAAATTAGAAAACTTTTAACCTAAACTGTATGATAAATTATAATCATGAGTCATGATTACATAAAGTAGATTCATCTCAAATAGATGGATAATTTTTTTTTATATCATTATACTATGCAAAATTCATAAAATATAATTTAAATCAAATTTTCATATATTATTATATCAGTAAAATTCTTCTCCTTGGATATTATAATACTGTATGGTATAATCTGATCCACACTACGAATATAATGTTTTTCAAATCTCCATAAACTATGAATTTGGTTTGTACTCTGTACAACTTTGAATGATCTGGATATTTTTTACAGTGTAATGAAATAATATAATTTGTCATATTTGATACAAACATCATTGTATTTGAGACTATTTCATCACTGTTTTAGATTTATCGCTGAACTTCGAGGTCAAAGGAAACATAGTCTAGAAGGTAATTTTTCATTTTATTTTTATTCTGCTGTAGAATGATCTATGGAGATAAAATTCCATTATTTTATCAGGGTCACGGGTACTCAGGAACTCAAAATCGGTACGATAAATTGACTTTCACTGGACAGGGTAGTAAATTTGTTTACGATTTTTCTCATTTTTTCAATCACGTATAAAAATTGCCTGCGGCCGACATGTTTTATTATTGAGTTATACGATTTTGATGACCTTATTGTGTGCAAAGAACGAAATCAAATTTTCGAGTGATAAAAAAATATATAACTCTTCCCGGTATATATATATAACTCTTCACAGAACATGCTTTGATACTTGCACTTTGATAACTCTATTCCTATCATTTACGATCAATTTATCAGTGGATCGATCGAAGAATCAATTCAGTTTTGAAAATAATAATACTTTTTCGTTTCAAGGGCAGGTATTATTAATATCAACAATCGGTCATAATAAAATGATATTATGTTGAATTCAATCTAATATATTGTTAAAATAAATTACATTTATAGGTACCACAATACAATATATATTTATATATTATATTATACTTTTGTGTTGAGTAGCTGAAAAGCTGTCATTCATCATAATACTAATACATTCTATATCATTCTAATACCAATTTTCTACCGTATGTCTACTAAACCATATTTTGGGAGCGTTGACATGTGGGTCATCAAAGCGTTCTTTTTTAAAAATATTGTGACTGTTAATATGTATGGCCGTATGGGAAACTGCTTGTTTTTTTTATTCCTCTAAAAACATTGTTGTCATAAAACAAATATGTTGAGGATGTAGACAATATGCATAATCTATTAGATATTTTTTTACAGTATTTAGTAGTTTTTCTATTCATTACGTTGGTAAACATTTATTAGCATAGACAAAGTGCAATAAGAATAAACCACTGAAATATAACTAAACGAAAAACAATTCTGGGCGAAGATGATGTATAGATTACCTACTATAAGTACCTATATTTTATGATATTTTTGCTATTATGCAATTTATTTTACTATAAGTAAAATAGTATGTTGAATAAATTTTTATCGAAAACATTTCATTTGATACATTTTAAACGTTTCAAGTACTCAAGAATAATATTTTCAAATTAGAAAAAATAACTAAAATAATAATTATTTCTCGTTTAAATATCTAATTTCGTCCAAAATCAAATTATTTATTAAAAAAATATCATAATTAACTGTTTTGGTTACTTACAGTATAAAATATTTATTAGGAACCATATTGTATTAGACTATCAAATTTTTTTAGTGAATAAAAATATTTTTACTGACAGAAATTAAAAAAAAACCTAATACTAATCAAAAGCCTATAAAGCACTAAAAAAGAGTCAAAATATTTTATAAATTTTGGCATCTACAATAATCTATAATAAAATTGATTTTATCGAAAATTGGTTTTGCTTGAAAATGTCTTTGGAGAATTTTTAATTTTTACCTCTTAAAAGTACTAACTATATTCACTTTCTTATCATAATTCATAAACGATACTTAAGTTTAAAATCGAAGCATTATTCAGACACATATATAATATATTCAGATCATTCGGACACACACACAAAATAAAAAAAACAACACATTATTATAAAATCAATACATTCATCGCTCAACTCAAAATCTAAAATGTTATAATGTAAGTATGAGTTGCTATACTTGTAGTTGTCAGATTTTTACATACAATCTAGTAAGATAAACATATTTTAATTCTGTAAAATATCATTAGTAGAACAGTACTAAAATTTTTCATAGTCATTACCATTATATTGTAATTTTAATCATAATTCACACTGGCAATTGTTTCTGAATAAAATAAAATAAATGTAGATGGTAACCATTACGCCATTTATTTTGAAAAATATATCACTCAATGATTATATGCAATCAAAAAATATTGTTGGAATTGGTTAGAATAAGGTTAGTTCAAACTTTAAACACAATTATATAATACTCAAGATAATATTTAATAAGTAAACAAAGGACAAAAACTAAATTATTTTACTAGGAGGTAGTTATTATGAAACAAGACAATTTCATTAAACATAACCTTACAGATAAAAAATCTTAGTTAATTCAACTCAACTTGACTGTTTACCGTTTTATCATTTGACTTTTGACTCTTTATATTAAAATTCTTGGAACAAATCAAATAAATAATGTACAAAGGATAAAATATATTGTTTTTATTATTAACATTTTCAAAGTTGTGTAAACAATTGTATTTTAATACCTATCTTATTTAATATATTCAATAAAAAAAACAACGGGATGTAAGGTATATTGTATCTGCCACGTTTCAAAAGATTTTAATTTGAAATCGAACATAATAATATGACGTATAAAACAGAATCATTTGTGTTTGTAAAAACATTTCCAACTGGACAAGTAAAAAAAAACTCCGATTATAGTGTAGTGGCTTTTTAAATTAATATTATACAATTCAGCAACTGAATGAAAAAAAGGAAATTTTAAAAAAAGTTGTACAAAATATATTCAAAAAAACAGTGTGTTCAATTTAGAGGCTGTAATTTGAGAATTACTCGTGGAAAATAAATTCAATACCTACTTATCTGCAATGCATTATTTTTTGTTATTCATACTTTTGTTCTATTATAGTGTCCAGTTCAAATGTATTGAAAAAAAGTATTATTTGTGCGATGATTAACGTGTGTGTTTGTGAAAGTTTATGTTTAGTGATGTATGTAACCAACAAATATTCACAGAACTTTGAAAATACAAATGAAACAGAGTATGAAGGAGTTCATTAAATTTATAATTGGTATGTAAAACCAGCTAGGAATTAAGGATCCTTAAAGGGTTAGGTTTAAAGAGCATGAACCATTTTTTCGTTTTGTAGTTGTAGGTAGAGAGAGGAATAATTCAAAGAAGCAAAAATAAAAATCTCCCGAATTGCGAATGCCACTCGGTACGTGCCAACAAGAATGTAATCCGATACGTATAATAGAGGGGAGAAAAAAACTAAGTTGAAAAAAAATGCTTTTGTTATCTTACCGAGGTAACTATAGGTAGTTCGTTATGGTACGAGGAATTAAAAAAAAAACAACCGACGAGCCAGTGTTCAGTTATAACAACGATTGGTGTTCACCATTTGATGCTAATTATTAAAATCCGAAATTCATTGAAGGATTCCGCAGATTTTCGTTTTTAATGGAAAAAATAAACGTACAGTTTACCTATAACAATATGCTTACCAACTTATGTGTATTAATTATTAGAGTAGTTTTGTGTAAAAGTACCTACTATAGCTCATAATATTATATTTTTATAAAATTCTAATTTTTACATTGTAATCATCTGTGTTGTACATAACAATATGTACTCGATTCAAATTAGTTCTTTAATGTTTTTTCTAAATGTTTATCTCTGAACTATATTCGTAAAAATATGTTTCATTACAAATAATGTAAAACGTACAACGTCTAATTACGTTGGTATTTTTCATGCCTATGATAAATTCACTTGTCCGAAAGACTTAAAATGTTCGTCGACAGCTGTAACATTAATGTCTTCTAAATTTATAAATTGTGAACCACGATTAAATATTAAGCATTTTGTGATATTAAATTAATTTTAATTTGCCATGAAATTGTACACAACACGGTTTTTGATTTTTTCAATGTTAGAATTTGTCTGATACATAATTATGAAATGCGTGATAACTGATTACCAAAACAATATTCAAGTTTTTAACACACATGACTTATACTGTTAATTATTTGTATTTAATTTAAATATGATTCATCGGTACGTTTAGAAAGTCGGCAAGGTAACCAAAGAAGGATTTATTAAATTCGGTTGGCTTGTTAAATTATGAATATGGGCAATGTTAAATACAGATTCCCTATCTGTTCAAAAAGGTTTAGAATAGACCACGATAGGTATTATACATTAAAGTACAGACAGAATCTGTAATAACGAACAAAGTAATTGCAAAAGTACTAAATATACGAATGATGTAGGTACTCGTGTAAATAAAATACAAAAGTATGAGTAGACCATATATTATTTTTCTCAACAAATGTCGACGTGAAATAAAATTAATAGTTTTCATATCGTCAAATATAATATGATTAAAACATTTATAACTTCGGTGGTTGAATGGTTCACAGTTCTATCAATGGTTTTCAATTTACATTAATTTTCAATTAATAGAATTTTGTTTAATATGATTGTCCATAAAGTAAAAACATAAAATACGATGCGAGCCACCGTTATAAAAATATTTTAAATACTTAAATAAACAATAATAATAAAATGGCATTTTAATTGTTATAATAATTAATATTAATCCTTCAACAACATACATTTATTTACTAATATATTTGTGTAATTTTAATTGTTTGAGTTAAAGACAATAAAATAATGCATAATACTTTAATTTGGCTTGGATCTTTATATTTTTGTACCAATATAATTAATCAAAATAATATATGTAATATATCTAATTCCAAGCTGTGGCTGGGTAGTCATACTATATATAAATAAAATTGGTTTTCAAATGTATTTATTATTTTTAAGATATTAGGCATATACGTCATAGTAGTATTACTTTTTATAACTGAAAGAGTGATATACCATTAATATAATGTGTTGAAACCTGTAGCCCGTGTAGGTATATATTTACATTATTTGTCAAAGATTCAACTATATCAATACTTTGAAATGTACATTTATCATGTTTTAAAAATAAACATCTGCTATTGTTTGATTATTAGTGCCCAATGCAAATATATAACAATTAGCACATAGTGATACATTGTTTGCGTTCTCATCGATAAATGTTAATCTAATCAATAATCATATTGATTTAAAAAAATTAAGTACTTACTATATTATTTACTATGTTAGAGAACCACAATAAATGATTAAGTGTAATTTGCAATACCTGCTTATTTGCTTTGTAAAAATTTTTTTCGGTTTTAATGTTTCGTGTATCATATATACATCCGAGACACCTAATTTATAGAATTAATTTATGCAAATATTAAAAAAGATGAATTACTAATTTCCATTAAGAATTCAGATAGTTATTTAAGTTTTATAGTTTTGACAAGGGGCTGGTAGACGAGAACAATATAATATTATGTAGTTCAGCCGGTCAATGTGTACCAACGTGATGTGAGGAAGTACGCGACGAGAAAGGGTTATGCAAACCCACAGGGTAACTCTGTTTGAAAGTTTGAAAGCATTAGATCTAAATGTACCTAAGTTTATTTGTATGATTTTTATATTAATATATTCAAAAGAGTACGATGATTAAAAACTAATCTATAATGTGAACCAATTAATGACGATTTTGACACACAATATAAAGACAACAACATTTTTACTACACGGATGACTGTGTTCACGGGTCTGGGGAGACAATTTGGTAGGGGATGGGTAAGACTTAATTTTACTAAGAACTTTTTTACTACCGTGTAAATATATACATATTTTAATAAAATTTATGAATTTTTAACTATAGATTTCTCATAAACTTTAACCAAAAACGTATTTTTATAATCAAAATATCCATAAATATGAGTACTTTATTTATTAAAATTTTCTTATATTCAACATAATTGAATTATATAACCAAACTAATAAAGAACGTTGCTGTAATAAAGTTCACAAGCAAACATGCTCATTGTTTTCAAATTTAAAAGTACCTACCTAACAGGCAATCAAAACAAAAGTTTGTATCAAATCGCAGTAATACTTATAGGTACCTTAATAATATTATCATTGTAAAACTTTTTAAATTTATGCATGTATTGGTGGAATGTACGACCCAGAATAACATAAACATGTTTTCGATTATATAGAACCACATTATATTAAAAGTGCTGAATTTTAAATCCAAGACCAACGTAAATATTGATTCGATTATATTATATTGAACTAAATTATATTATTATAGGTGCTAAATTGTAAACCCAAGAAAGTGGTCAAGCTACATTTTATATTGTGCATAATTGTTAATGGATTTCTTATTCTAACCATAATTAAATTTACATCAATATTCATGTTCTTGTTTTAGATATGAAGTGCCAATTTAGATATATAGAGAATACCTATTGATTTTACGGTGACGTATAATATGAAGTATGTTTTTTTTTATTATGTGTTCACGGTTAAGGATAAAAGTAGTGCTCCAAAAGTTTTATATAGCAATTCTATTTATTATAAATTAAACACAGAAGGTAAAATTTAAACTATACCTACCGATTTTTTACAATTCTCTTGGAAATCTAAAATTTTTAGACACTGGCATTAAAACGTAGTGAACAATTTATGAATAGGGAGAGTGTTGTACCTTGGCACCATTTTTATAAAAAAAAATTTAATGAATTTACAATAATACTGGTTTACGTTAATTGTTTAGATACTGTTTGTGTTGATTTTGGTACGTATATGCATTTTGGAAATACTATATAGAAGGTCTCGCATAACACCTTAAAGATCGGATAGTAATAAAAAGTTATGTTTCAACTTTTCAAAAGTTTCTCCAAGTGTAAGGAAAAATTACTGACATCAAACATTTATTGATAGAATACAAGTAAGCGTGATTTTTATTGAGCTCAGAACCATTCATGATTAGAATATTGTATTTAAAATAATAATATATTTCATCCTATAGCTGCTCGTATTTATTGATTTATAAATTTCCTTATCTTTGGATAACGACTTATTTTTGTTTAACCTTTCATTATTTATTCTTGCTGCTTTTATCTCATAGGTTGTACTAAAGTTGTACTAAAAAGAAAACAAATGGTATAATTGGCCATTTGTTTACTTGAGTATTAGTCAAACAACTTTCATATAGAGAACAATAATAATATAATGTTTTGAATACAAAGTTTAACGATATCTCGTTAACTTAATTGACGATTAAAACTTTTAGTCTGAAAAATTACATATAAGGTATCTGTCTATAAAAATATACGATAAAAAGAAAATGTTTGAAATCGGAAAAACTATTTATTGTAATTACATTTATTTTTATTTAAATTTTAAATTGTTTATTACACTATATCTGTTCACGTAAAGAGCAATAAACGAAAAATAAAAAAAGAGGACACGGATCACGGAGTAAAGAATTCTCCCATTGGAGGAAATTCGGTTATTTATCTAAACATGTTTATTTCAAAATTCAAATACCATATTGGATCAAAGCACAAAACAAGGCTTTAATCTCTGGGAGCAGTGTGAGCACGTATAACATGTTGACATATCGTAGAAACGCTAGATAGGTCTAAAATATATTAATTCATTTTCAACCGTTCATCTCTATCGTTTGATATTTTTATTTTACAGTTGAATACTAGTTTAAATACTTTAGCTGGCTTAAATATATTATAGGAACAACCATTTTTTTTTTCATAATAGGTACTCTTTAACATGCATTTTTTTTTTGTGCAGTTATAAATTGTAACTGTCTTTGTTTGATATTTTAATTTTTTACGCACTTCTATAATGAAGTTCTTTTAAACTCATTTATATTTTTTCACACTAAATTAATTATTCATTTTTAATATCATTGTCTTTTTTAGATATTTTTAATTTTTTTACGCACTTTTACAATGAAGTTCTTTTAAACTAAACTACATTTTTTGAAAAGAAAATAAATTATTGATTTGAGCAAAATAAACATTAGAAATTGAAATTTAATTACATCGGTATCGTTCAAATTTGAGATTTATGCCCTCGCAATAGAAGTATTTTGATTTTATAAATTATCGTTTTTTGTACCATAACAAAATCGGCAGAATCAATATCATTGAAATATCAATTTGAACTATCTAACTAAGTAGGAGCTGTAAAGTTTTTGATAATACTGCCATAACTATCATTGTTACAATTTGTATGGTAAGATATAAATATAAAGTTTACCTACTTCAATATTCAATGAAATTTGATTTTCTAACCATATACATTTAATTACTATAAGTAACAAAACTTGGATTTTCAAAAATACTGTTTACATGTATAAAACCCATTATCAATTACCCATATTCAATTTAACGATTTATCTTAGTAGGATTTAAGGATTCAATAATACCATCACCTGTATCAGTCAAATAAAAATATAATACAACACTTTTATGTAAACTTACTTATATATTCATGAAAATTATGCTTTCAAACCTGAGATACCGGTACTAAAAGTACTCCATTTAATTTTTTTTAAATATTGGTGTTATGATAAAGTATTGACAGTTTATTATCTATTCAATACCTGTCTTATATCAATTAGGTACCATAACTAGTTTAAATTGCGAATTTAATTATTAACTTAATTTATGAACAGTTAACTATTATAAGGAATATAATATTATATGTCATTAACAGCTATGCTATTTTAACTATAATCATAATATTTTAATCTATAATAATATTATCGTGTAGAATAAATTCTAAGGAGATACTAGCAAGTTGGGAAATAATAGAGATAATATTACCGTTGTATCAATATTAATTTGACCACAAATTATCTCATACTGTAGAGGTAAAAGTCTGTTTGTGCAGTGTGACATGAATTTCGTGCAAGAATAATCGTAAGAATATATTATTATTAACAACGACACCAGCCGATGCGTATTTTCTAAAACGTTTCGGAAAATTACATAATTTTGGAGTTACGTCGTTTGCTTTTATATTATACTCCATTCACGTCGTCGTATAGATGTAACACATGTCACATAGGATATTACGTACATTATTACGTACATCGTGATGAATAATTGTACGCACGCATCGATACTGCAGGTGTATAATATACCAACGTGTTAATGCGGCAATGCGACAGACGCGTATATTGTCTTGTACAAGGTCGGTTTACACGACGACGATGACGATGGTGTACGGAAGTGGTCGAAATTTATTACACCGTGCCGTAGGTAATAAATCACGGCGAGACGCCATTTCGCCACCTATTCTAATTCAGTCGATATTTTTATTGCGATCATTTGTTCCGAATTATAATAATATGTTTTAACGTATCCGACGGTGGACGAGATCACGCTCCGAACTGTGAGATATACAATTAATATACAGCGTAATTTTTCAATGTTGAGAATATTGTATTATATTATATTAGACCATCATCGAACTGTGCTTCGCGGCTCGGAGGGGCGCCTCGAAGATTTGTCAGGAGAGCCGTGGCATAGAAGTGGAAACAAACTGACGATGATCACGATTAATATATTATTATTATGTTGTTATATTCCAGAAGTAAAACATTTAATTTCGGACTTTTATACCTATGCATATAATTATTAAAAAATGTGTTGCCTCGATATGATTTATTTATTTATAACATAATATTACATTATTATAAACAATTAAACATTTAAACATTTTCTTTTTGAGTCCTGTTAATAATTTGAGAGCCCTCAAATGTTGTGAAGAAAAAGTGGAATGAAAATGTTTGAATACCTCTGGTATAGACGGACGACTGTGTCTTCTACAATTATATACATATATGTGACTTAGGCAATAAGTATAATAGTTAGCGATTAGATGGAATGTTTTTGAGAAAATAAATGTTTCGAAACATCTTTGGACATAGTGAACAATTTAGTACGTAATTTTTTTTTTTTTGGCTCGGAGTGTATATCAATATAAAATAAGTAACAATCATGAGTTAATAACGAAATTAACGATTTACAAAAAGAGATATTTAGGTTTTTTTGTTAAATAGTTTTGTATAAATTGGTGTCTCTCATAAATCTAGGTGTGTTTTATTCTGTGTTGTATTTTAATAGAAGATGTTTGATGGAGATTTCGGATCCACAGGTGATGCATGGCTCTGATCTATTTTGTCCATGAGGTGTTTGTGGGTATATCAGGAGTGTCCAATCCTTAAGCGGGTTAAAATTACTTCTTGTTAGGTTTGTTGGGTTAATCCATCTATCGGCGGTGGGTTTAATCTCTCTTAATTTGTTGTCCCTCAGTAGACGCCATTCCTTACGCCATAAGTTTATTATAATATTATAACACATATAATTATTTTGATGGAGATTATACATTTCCGTAAATTGACTTGAGGTATGTGTTGGTCTTGAGATAATTGATGTCGAAGAACATTGGTTGATAGGTGTGAATTTAACGAGACAACTTGCAGTAATTACAATTTCTATTTTACATTTACATTTTTGAGACGATATTGGTATACAATTTCCTGATTGGTTAGTAGTTATAGCCACGCTCTTTTGGTTCGACAAGTCGATCGTCTAGTCGCACATCATACCTAAATTAGCTAATATTGTCAATATATAATTCGGAATTCCTATTGTTCGAGGTTCAATACGATCTATTACGAAAAATTACGATAAAATAATCAGAAAAACATACTCGAAACCTTCGCCTTTTTTATACAAGTTTCAAATAGTAGGCACCTATTTGGTATTTTTAATAATAAAAAAAGAGTGTGCATGTCAGATGATGTTGAAGTAGAGTATATAGCTGCAAACATTATACCTATAGTGGTTCAATCAGACGTGCCCAGGGAAAATTAAGGTGTGGTGCTGTACATCTATAATATAAAATGTAGATTTCTTATGGTTTTTAATATAATATGTATATCTGTCAGAGATAAGGTGTGTATTGTCTGATGTATGTGTCCAAATTAGGAAATAATCATTCTATTTCTAGGAAATCATAAATGAAAAATAAATAAAAAGAAACTTGAAAAACTTCTTGATTTACGGTTAAGCCACGTAATGCATT